>NC_069502.1:559376379-560576379 GCF_027579735.1 Bombina bombina
CATTTTTTCTTACCTTAAAAAAATGTGACTTTTTTCCTGTGGGCTGTTAGGCTCGCGGGGGCTGAAAATGCTTCATTTTATTGCGTCATTCTTGGCGCGGACTTTTTTGGCGCAAAAAATCTTTTCTGTTTCCGGCGTCACACGTGTCGCCGGAAGTTGCGTCATTTTTTGACGTTCTTTTGCGCCAAAAATGTTGGCGTTCCGGATGTGGTGTCATTTTTGGCGCCAAAAGCATTTAGGCGCCAAATAATGTGGGCGTCTTATTTGGCGCTAAAAAAATATGGGCGTCGCTTTTGTCTCCACATTACTTAAGTCTCATTTTTCGTTGCTTCTGGTTGCTAGAAGCTTGTTCCTTGGCATTTTTCCCATTCCTGAAACTGTCATTTAAGGAATTTGATCAATTTTGCTTTATATGTTGTTTTTTTCTCTTACATATTGCAAGATGTCTCACGTTGCATCTGAGTCAGAAGATACTTCAGGAAAATCGCTGTCTGGTGCTGGAACTACCAAAGCTAAGTGTATCTGCTGTAAACTTTTGGTAGCTGTTCCTCCAGCTGTTGTTTGTATTAATTGTCATGACAAACTTGTTAATGCAGATAATATTTCCTTTAGTAAAGTACCATTACCTGTTGCAGTTCCATCAACATCTAATGTTCAGAGTGTTCCTGATAACATAAGAGATTTTGTTTCTGAATCCATCAAGAAGGCTATGTCTGTTATTCCTCCTTCTAGTAAACATAAAAAATATTTTAAAACTTCTCTTTATACAGATGAATTTTTAAATGAACATCATCATTCTGATTCTAATGACTCTTCTGGTTCAGAGGATTCTGTCTCAGAGGTTGATGCTGATAAATCTTCATATTTATTTAAAATGGAATTTATTCGTCGTTTACTTAAAGAAGTACTAATTGCTTTAGAAATTGAGGATTCTGGTCCTCTTGATACTAAATCTAAACTAAGCCTGATCCTTCATCCTCAGGAGCAGTTTCAGTTTGGAAACCATCTCCAGTCTGGAATAAATCCAAGCCTTCTTGAAAAGCAAAGCCAGCTTCTAAGTCCACATGAAGGTGCGGCCCTCATTCCAGCTCAGCTGGTAGGGGGCAGGTTACGTTTTTTCAAAGAAATTTGGATCAATTCTGTATACAATCTTTGGATTCAGAACATCGTTTCAGAAGGGTACAGAATTGGTTTCAAGATAAGACCTCCTGCAAAGAGATTTTTTCTTTCCCGTGTCCCAGTAAATCCAGTGAAAGCTCAAGCATTTCTGAAATGTGTTTCAGATCTAGAGTTGGCTGGAGTAATTATGCCAGTTCCAGTTCTGGAACAGGGGCTGGGGTTTTATTCGAATCTCTTCATTGTACCAAAGAAGGAGAATTCCTTCAGACCAGTTCTGGATCTAAAAATATTGAATCGTTATGTAAGGATACCAACATTCAAAATGGTAACTGTAAGGACTATCTTGCCTTTTGTTCAGCAAGGGCATTATATGTCCACAATAGATTTACAGGATGCATATCTGCATATTCCGATTCATCCAGATCACTATCAGTTCCTGAGATTCTCTTTCCTGGACAAGCATTACCAGTTTGTGGCTCTGCTGTTTGGCCTAGCTACAGCTCCAAGAATTTTTACAAAGGTTCTCGGTGCCCTTCTGTCTGTAATCAGAGAACAGGGTATTGTGGTATTTCCTTATTTGGACGATATCTTGGTACTTGCTCAGTCTTTACATTTAGCAGAATCTCATACGAATCGACTTGTGTTGTTTCTTCAAGATCATGGTTGGAGGATCAATTCACTAAAAAGTTCATTGATTCCTCAGACAAGGGTAACCTTTCTGGGTTTCCAGATAGATTCAGTGTCCATGACTCTGTCTTTGACAGACAAGAGACGTCTAAAATTGATTTCAGCTTGTCGAAACCTTCAGTCACAATCATTCCCTTCGGTAGCCTTATGCATGGAAATTCTAGGTCTTATGACTGCTGCATCGGACGCGATCCCCTTTGCTCGTTTTCACATGCAACCTCTTCAGCTCTGTATGCTGAATCAATGGTGCAGGGATTACACAAAGATATCTCAATTAATATCTTTAAAACCGATTGTACGACACTCTCTGACGTGGTGGACAGATCACCATCGTTTAATTCAGGGGGCTTCTTTTGTTCTTCCGACCTGGACTGTAATTTCAACAGATGCAAGTCTTACAGGTTGGGGAGCTGTGTGGGGATCTCTGACGGCACAAGGAGTTTGGGAATCTCAGGAGGTGAGATTACCGATCAATATTTTGGAACTCCGTGCAATTTTCAGAGCTCTTCAGTCTTGGCCTCTTCTGAAGAGAGAATCGTTCATTTCTTTTCAGACAGACAATGTCACAACTGTGGCATACATCAATCATCAAGGAGGGACTCACAGTCCTCTGGCTATGAAAGAAGTATCTCGAATTCTGGTTTGGGCGGAATCCAGCTCCTGTCTAATCTCTGCGGTTCATATCCCAGGTATAGACAATTGGGAAGCGGATTATCTCAGTCGCCAAACGTTGCATCCGGGCGAATGGTCTCTTCACCCCGAGGTATTTCTTCAGATTGTTCAAATGTGGGAACTTCCAGAAATAGATCTGATGGCGTCTCATCTAAACAAGAAACTTCCCAGGTATCTGTCCAGATCTCGGGATCCTTAGGCGGAGGCAGTGGATGCATTATCACTTCCTTGGAAGTATCATCCTGCCTATATCTTTCCGCCTCTAGTTCTTCTTCCAAGAGTAATCTCCAAGATTCTGAAGGAATGCTCGTTTGTTCTGCTGGTAGCTCCGGCATGGCCTCACAGGTTTTGGTATGCGGATCTTGTCCGGATGGCCTCTTGCCAACCGTGGACTCTTCCGTTAAGACCAGACCTTCTGTCGTAAGGTCCTTTTTTCCATCAGGATCTCAAATCCTTAAATTTAAAGGTATGGAGATTGAACGCTTGATTCTTGGTCAAAGAGGTTTCTCTGACTCTGTGATTAATACTATGTTACAGGCTCGTAAATCTGTATCTAGAGAGATATATTATAGAGTCTGGAAGACTTATATTTCTTGGTGTCTTTCTCATCATTTTTCTTGGCATTCTTTTAGAATACCGAGAATTTTACAGTTTCTTCAGGATGGTTTAGATAAAGGTTTGTCCGCAAGTTCCTTGAAAGGACAAATCTCTGCTCTTTCTGTTCTTTTTCACAGAAAGATTGCTAATCTTCCTGATATTCATTGTTTTGTACAAGCTTTGGTTCGTATAAAACCTGTCATTAAGTCAATTTCTCCTCCTTGGAGTTTGAATTTGGTTCTGGGGGCTCTTCAAGTTCCTCCTTTTGAACCCATGCATTCATTGGACATTAAATTACTTTCTTGGAAAGTTTTGTTCCTTTTGGCGATCTCTTCTGCCAGAAGAGTCTCTGAATTATCTGCTCTTTCTTGTGAGTCTCCTTTGCTGATTTTTCATCAGGATAAGGCGGTGTTGCGAACTTCTTTTCAATTTTTACCTAAGGTTGTGAATTCCAACAACATTAGTAGAGAAATTGTGGTTCCTTCATTATGTCCTAATCCTAAGAATTCTAAGGAGAAATCGTTGCATTCTTTGGATGTTGTTAGTAGCTTCAACATAATATTTCAAAGCTCTAAGTCTTTCCGAAAGACTTCTAGTCTATTTGTTATCTTTTCCAGTTCTAGAAAAGGCCAGAAAGCTTCTGCCATTTCTTTGGCATCTTGGTTGAAATCTTTAATTCATCATGCCTATGTCGAGTCGGGTAAAACTCCGCCTCAAAGGATTACAGCTCATTCTACTAGGTCAGTTTCTACTTCCTGGGCGTTTAGGAATGAAGCTTCGGTTGATCAGATTTGCAAAGCAGCAACTTGGTCCTCTTTGCATACTTTTACTAAATTCTACCATTTTTATGTGTTTTCTTCTTCTGAAGCAGTTTTTGGTAGAAAAGTACTTCAGGCAGCTGTTTCAGTTTGAATCTTCTGCTTATGTTTTCATTAAACTTTATTTTTGGGTGTGGATTATTTTCAGCAGGAATTGGCTGTCTTTATTTTATCCCTCCCTCTCTAGTGACTCTTGCGTGGAAAGATCCACATCTTGGGTAGTCATTATCCCATACGTCACTAGCTCATGGACTCTTGCTAATTACATGAAAGAAAACATAATTTATGTAAGAACTTACCTGATAAATTCATTTCTTTCATATTAGCAAGAGTCCATGAGGCCCACCCTTTTTGTGGTGGTTATGATTTTTTTGTATAAAGCACAATTATTCCAATTCCTTATTTTATATGCTTTCGCACTTTTTTTCTTATCACCCCACTTCTTGGCTATTCGTTAAACTGATTTGTGGGTGTGGTGAGGGGTGTATTTATAGGCATTTTGAGGTTTGGGAAACTTTGCCCCTCCTGGTAGGAATGTATATCCCATACGTCACTAGCTCATGGACTCTTGCTAATATGAAAGAAATGAATTTATCAGGTAAGTTCTTACATAAATTATGTTTTTTTTCAGTCATGTGACTGCTATTGAAAAGCATTGAGAAGCAGTGCATTGATTAAAATAGCCCGTAGGTGGAGCTGTCCGCTTGTGTTGCAGCAAAGATATGCAAGCCAAGCAACCTGAAATCAATCAGTTTAACCAGACAAGATCTTCCTGTCTATAAATCAGTCCAGATTGGAATGCATAGAAAGAACTGTTTGCAGAAAAATGCAAGTAAAATCTGTGTTGTGTGATTATTTTATTAGGTTTATAATGCTGTTTAGCAAATGTTTTTGTTCATTTAATTTAGTTTAATTATATATTCTGTGTTGTGTCATTATTTTATTAGGTTTATAATGCTGTTTAGCATTTAAAGTCTTCATTTCAAAGCTTTAAAAATAATGTATTAGGTGTTACTTATGTCAATTTTGAGAGGGGCCTGGAACCTAACTCCCTCACTTCCCATTGACTTACATTATATACTTGGTTTCAATTTGCAAAAGTTTCAATTTACAACCATTCCTTCTGGAACCTAACCCCGGTGTAAACTGAGGGCTTCCTGTACTTGTTTGGCTGTCTGCTACTTGATTGCTAGTGGACGAGTGTCTAGTATCTTTTTATTTAACATTTAGACACTCATGTAGCTATGTTATGGGCACTTTTTAAAAAAAAAAAAAGTTTATCTATATATGTTATTATATATGGCCCTGGGACAGATCCCTTTTCACTATTCCCCTGCTTTTGTGCGCAGCAATTTTCTCCTACATAGGTGTGTCCGGTCCACGGCTTCATCCTTACTTGTGGGAATATTCTCTTCCCT
The DNA here is from genome assembly GCF_027579735.1 of Bombina bombina. NCBI lineage: Eukaryota > Metazoa > Chordata > Amphibia > Anura > Bombinatoridae > Bombina > Bombina bombina. The sequence goes on from NC_069502.1 coordinate 559,381,691, forward strand.
AACAGGAAATGGCAAAGAAGCACACAGCAAAAGCTGTCCATATAGCCCCTCCTCTGGCCCCGCCCCCCCAGTCATTCTCTTTGCCGCTCTGAACAAGTAGCATCTCCACAGGGATGGTAAAGAGTTTGTGGTGTTTAGTTGTAGTTTTTATTTCTTCTGTCAAGAGTTTGTTATTTTAAAATAGTGCCGGTTTGTACTATTTACTCTACAACAGAAAGTGATGAAGATTTCTGTTAAAGAGGAATATGATTTTAGCACAAGTAACTAGAATCCATTGCTGTTACCATACAGGACTGTTGAGCCAGAGAACTTCAGTTGGGGGTAACAGTTTGCAGACTCATCTGCTCCAGGTATGACAAGTCTCTTTTCTAACAACACATGGTAATGCTAGAAGACTTTTTCCCTCAGGGGACCGGTAAGCCATTTTCTTAGACTGAGTAACAGATTACAGGCTTATTTTTTTGGGCTTTTGTACTGGTAGACACTGTTGTGGGCCAAATTAATTCACTTATATTACATTTTTATGGCATTTCAAATGTTTTGTGAACATTAATACACTTTGGGAAACGTTTTAATTATTCCTGGCATTGTTTTAGATGCCTAATCTAGTCAGGAAGGCCCCTTCACTCTAGTATGCAGAGGGAGGAGGCCTAATTTTCGCGCCTCAGTTGCTCAGTTAATTTCAAAGGCAGTGCATGCAGCTTCATGTGAGAGGGTCCTGTGGATAAGAAACAGACTCCGGAAGGCTTATTTCTGTGGTGAATAACCCCTAATGAAGGTAAAAGCTGCAGCAAAGGCTGTAGCAGGGACTGTAGTGTGTAAAACCGGTTAAATTGAACAATTAGCTCCGGTTTGCTTATTTAAGGGTCTAGAGACTTCATATTTGGTGTAATACTTTCAAAGCATTAAGACACTGGGGTATACATTTTATAAAGATCGGATATTGCCTTCATAGTTTTTTGAACATTCAGAAATAAAGTGTGTCATTTTATTATTTAAAGAGACAGTAACTGTTTTCTTTAAAATCGTTTTTATTGCATTAATAGCCTGCCTAAATCTGCCTAAGATGTCTGTGCCATCAGATAGCTTATGTTCTGTGTGTATAGAGGCCAAGGTGGTCCCCCCTTTAGGGAGAAATTTCTGACTCAGGAAAAATTTCTCAACAGGCAGAACCTGATATAGTAGCATTTAAATTTAAGCTAGAACATCTCCGCACCCTGCTTAAGGAGGTACTAGCTACTCTGGATGATTGTGATTCTTTGGTAATCCCAGAGAAGTTGTGCAAATTAGACAAATTCTTAGAGGTCCCAGTGCACGCTGATGCTTTTCCGATACGCAAGAGGGTAGCGGACATAGTGAATAAGGAGTGGGAGAAGCCGGGTATACCGTTCGTCCCACCTCCTATATTTAAGAAAATGTTCCCCATCGTAGACCCCAGAAGGGACGCCTGGCAGACGGTCCCTAAGGTAGAGGGGGCAGTTTCAACGTTAGCAAAGCGCACAACTATTCCTATAGAGGACAGTTGCGCTTTCAAAGATCCTATGGATAAAAATTGGAAGGATTACTTAAAAAGATTTTTGTTCAGCAAGGTCTCCTTCTTCAACCAATTACGTGCATCATTACTGTCACCTCAGCGGCGTCTTTTTGGTTCGAGGAATTAGAAAGCTCGCTCCAGAAGGAGACTTCATATGATGAAGTAATGGACAGAATTCACGCACTTAAGTTAGCTAATTCCTTTATTTTGGATGCCGCTTTTCAAATAATGAAATTAGCGGCGAAAAACTCAGGTTTTGCTATAGTGGCGCGCAGGGCGCTTTGGCTAAAATCCTGGTCGGCAGATGTGTCGTCCAAGACTAAATTACTTAATATTCCTTTCAAAGGTAAGACCCTTTTTGGGCCGGAATTGAAGGAGATTATTTCAGACATCACTGGGGGAAAGGGCCATGCCCTCCCACAAGATAGGCCTTTCAAGGCTAAGAACAAGTCTAATTTTCGTTCCTTTCGCAATTTCAGGAACGGACCGGCTTCTAACTCTGCAGCCTCTAGACAAGAGGGCAATGCTGCCCAGCCCAAACCTGCATGGAACCCTATGCAAGGCTGGAACAAGGGTAAACAGGCCAATAAGCCTGCTGCTGCTACCAAGACAGCATGAAGGGGTAGCCCCCGATCCGGGACCGGATCTAGTAGGGGGCAGATTATCTCTCTTTGCTCAGGCTTGGGCAAGAGATGTTCCGGATCCCTGGGCACTAGAAATAGTCTCCCAGGGATATCTTCTAGAGTTCAAGGAACTTCCTCCAAGGGGAAGGTTCCACATGTCTCGCTTATCTTTAGACCAGATAAAGAGACAGGCATTCTTACATTGCGTAGGAGACCTATTAAAGATGGGAGTGATACACCCAGTTCCAACAGCGGAACAAGGTCTAGGTTTTTACTCGAACCTATTTGTAGTTCCCAAAAAAGAGGGAACTTTCAGGCCAATTCTGGATTTAAAAATTCTAAACAAATTCCTCAGAGTTCCATCATTCAAAATGGAAACCATTCGGACAATATTACCAACAATCCAGGAGGGTCAATATATGACTACCGTGGACTTAAAGGCTGCGTACCTGCATATTCCGATCCACAAAGATCACCATCAGTTCCTAAGGTTCGCCTTTCTGGACAAACATTACCAGTTTGTGGCTCTTCCATTCGGTTTAGCCACTGCTCCCAGAATTTTCACGAAGGTACTAGGGTCCCTTCTAGCGGTTCTAAGGCCGAGGGGCATTTCTGTTGCACCTTACCTAGACGACATCCTAATCCAAGCGTCGTCCCTTTCAAAGGCAAAGACTCATACAGACATTGTCTTAGCCTTTCTCAGGTCTCACGGGTGGAAGGTGAACATAGAAAAGAGTTCCCTGTCCCCGTCCACAAGGGTTCCTTTTCTAGGAACAATAATAGATTCCGTAGAAATGAAGATTTTTCTGACAGAGGTCAGAAAATTAAAGCTTCTAAACGCTTGTCAAGTTCTTCAATCTATTCCTCAGCCTTCCATAGCTCAGTGCATGGAAGTAATCAGACTAATGGTTGCAGCAATGGACGTGGTTCCTTTTGCTCGAATTCATTTAAGACCTTTGCAACTGTGCATGCTCAAACAGTGGAATGGGGATTATGCAGATTTGTCTCCCCAAATTCAAGTAGACCAGGTAACCAGGGATTCGCTCCTCTGGTGGTTGACTCAGGATCACCTGTCTCAGGGAATGAGTTTCCGCAGACCGGAGTGGGTCATTGTTACGACCGACGCCAGCCTCTTGGGCTGGGGCGCGGTCTGGGACTCTCTGAAAGCTCAGGGTCTATGATCTCGGGAAGAGTCTCTTCTCCCGATAAACATTTTGGAACTAAGAGCGATATTCAATGCGCTCCTGGCTTGGCCTCAACTAGCGAAGGCCAGGTTCATAAGATTTCAGTCGGACAACATGACGACTGTAGCGTACATCAATCATCAGGGGGGAACAAAGAGTTCCTTAGCGATGAGAGAGGTCTCCAAGATCATCAAATGGGCAGAGGATCACTCCTGCCACCTATCTGCAATTCACATCCCAGGAGTAGACAACTGGGAGGCGGATTATCTGAGTCGTCAGACTTTCCATCCGGGGAAGTGGGAACTTCACCCGGAGGTCTTTGCCCAGTTAACCCAACTATGGGGCATTCCGGAGATGGATCTGATGGCGTCTCGTCAGAACTTCAAGGTTCCTCACTACGGGTCCAGATCCAGGGATCCCAAGGCGACACTAGTGGATGCATTGGTGGCGCCCTGGTCGTTCAATCTGGCTTATGTGTTTCCACCGTTTCCTCTCCTTCCCAGGCTTGTAGCCAGGATCAAACAGGAGAAGGCCTCAGTGATTCTAATAGCTCCTGCATGGCCACGCAGGACTTGGTATGCAGACCTGGTGAATATGTCATCGGTTCCACCATGGAACCTACCTTTGAGGCAGGATCTTCTAATACAAGGTCCATTCAGACATCCAAACCTAGTCTCTCTGCAACTGACTGCTTGGAAATTGAACGCTTGATTTTATCTAAGTGAGGGTTTTCAGATTCGTTTATAGATACTCTGGTCCAAGCCAGAAAACCGGTGACTAGGAAAATTTACCATAAAATATGGCTAAAGTATATCCGTTGGTGCGACTCCAAAGGTTTTTCTTGGAGTAAAATCAAAATTCCTAGAATACGGCATGGAAACTGACATTCTAACCAGACGACTCCAGTATTAACTCTACAGCATCTTTATTCTATTCTGCCGGCACCCCTCCCAGGCTCCCAGACACACCGGGTGATTATAAGGACCTGACATATCAGTAGACATAAGATTGTACCAATATCCAGAGTACACTTTCAAGCCACATGATGGCAACCACCATGACAGATGTGCTCCGACTCCTGGCTGATAAGATGGAAAGACAGTTTGAGTCTCTCTTGCACAGTATTCATGATGACTGCCACGGCATATCAGCAGGAGATACGGAGTGTCTACTGGCACAGACCTCCTGTAGACTACAGGATATACTGCTAAGGGACAAACTACAGGCAAGAAACATGAAGGAATTCGTCCCTACAGATCAAATTCAGCCCACCGCTATTCTGCAAAGGCGGGAGAGGTCCTACCAAGAACTTAAGTCTGCGCTGACTGTAGAAGGGGGCACTGCAGTTAGCACTTGGGAGCAGTCATCTGATCCCCTGAATGAAGGACGACAAATCCAGCCTCATAGTAAGCCGCATCCAGCAGCCATCATACCTCCAACTACAGCTCTCATGTACTCTGATCGCCACACAGATATTAGAGTAAGTAGAGACAGCGTGAGGTGCACAGACACAGACCTGAGCTTAACCCGATGCAGACCGTTAGCCATAGTACCCGCTGACCCGCTCACACCAGCCTTTTCATCTTGCAAAGTAAGGTCACTTTTGGGACAGTTGCAGCGCCCTCTGAGCTTCATGATGGCTACACAGCTTGCAGGAACTATCCCGGTCCCCAGTAGACAGGAGCATCTATCACTGATTACAATGTACCAGGCATCCTACCTTAGCCAGAGTTATAGCTTGGAAGAAGCCTTTAATCTGTTGTCTGCTTTTTTGTATCCGCATAAGCCCAATCCAGGGCTAAACCTTTCCACGCCAATACAGCTTGCCCAAAACACGCTGAAACCTGGGTGTCACAGAATAGCATTTGATCCGGGAGGCCATTTCTATCACTCATCTGCTGGACACACAGTGGACTACATGAACTAACTCTGCTAGTCCATTAAATGTTTGGTAGGATGTTTTCAGTTTAAACGCATTAGCCAAGTTATGTACTTTTCTATCATGCCTACCACTAGCATGGTCACCATTAGACAGGGAGTTATCTGACTATTTTTATGTTGGAATTGGAGGTAATACTACTGTATTCATACATACGCGCAAGATAAATTAGATCCTCATTACAGTCTGTCTGGTAGGCAACATCCTAGTTGGCCTGTAATTGGGTAAATACTAGAAATTCATGTTCCCATAGCCATATAAGATAGATGGAGAGAATATAGTTACACTGCCTTTATTATAGTCATTCTATGTGACTGCACTGGTTATGTCTGTAGTTGCATATATACATTTCACAAATGTTTTACAGTAGTCTAACACTGTCCCCTACCTTAGCCAGAAGTGGAAATGGTGCTAAAGCATCTCTGTATACATGTAGGAAGGGGGAGAACCTTGTCTCAGTATCTCTGATATGCACTATTTTCTTTAAACTTATATAGACCTAGAGAACAGATCTTCCAACTAACATTCCCCACATGTTTCAATGTAGTTACGTTTATAGTGTGTCTCATCGCTGTTATTGTTATGTTTATGCTCTCATACAGAAAATTCTACGGACATACAAGCTACACACTGTTGGAACCCAGCCACTCGTGTGAGGAGTTTAAAATGATGCCACAGTTGCTCCCATAGTACACCCAGCTAATGCAGGGAATAATATTATTTGCAACCATGGTTATTGCCGCATATTAGGGTTCAGTAATTCTCCTATGTGTATATCTCACTTAGATTCCTAGATACACATCATATATATACAGTTAAATATGTCAGAAGACAAGAAGGAATTACAAGTAGTCTCTACGATAGCATAGATTCAGTCTATATATTTTCCCCCTGTCTAGAGCTGCCCTGGTTATATCCACCAGTATTAATATTAGAATCATAGTTGTATATGCTGCACATAGACACATTAAGTCCAAACCCTAACTAGACCGAACACCACAACATAGGGATGCACAATGCAATATTGAGCTAAATAACGACTCATACACTACTGATACTTAATATATATGCCTCAATGACTACTTCACAGGTAGTACAGCTATCTCCAGACCTAGGCTCAACATAGAACATCATCTATCGTATTCCCCTACATGTGTCCCACCAACTCACTACCCCTTTCTCACTCTTTCACCCTTAGATAAAATACATCTGCAACGGAGGCCCAATCTTCTCCCCCCCCCCATTCTTTTTCTTTCTCTTTCCCCTCTCTCTTTATTCTCTAAAAGCAGTTCTGATCTGCTGACTTTCCTCATCTTCCTATCCCCTTACTAGGTCCAAAAGTGACCACTTCAAATACCAAGTTCCTCCTTAAATCTCAATAAGCCATGTAAGGTTCAAGAGTAGCCTTCCTTATCATTCGAGGAACCCATTATAGAACATAATATAAATATAAAAATGAGGTTCAAGATGATTATCCATGTAGTCCCACTGTAATACTTTCGCTTTACCATGAATGTACCTGTTTGCTATATATGTTATACTATCTTTTGCATGGAAGTTTATATTGGTTGTACTATTTTCATAACCTCAATAAAAAATATAAATTAAAAAAATAAAAAAATAAAAATTCCTAGAATACTTTCCTTTCTCCAAGAGGGTTTGGATAAAGGTTTGTCAGCTAGCTCTTTAAAAGGACAGATATCTGCTCTGTCTGTTTTGTTACACAAACGACTGGCAGCCGTGCCAGATGTACAGGTGTTTGTACAGGCGTTAGTTAGAATCAAGCCTGTCTACAGACCTATAACTCCTCCATGGAGTCTAAACTTAGTTCTTTCAGTTCTTCAAGGGGTTCCGTTTGAACCCTTACATTCCATAGATATTAAGTTACTATCTTGGAAAGTTTTGTTTTTGGTTGCTATTTCTTCTGCTAGAAGAGTTTCTGAATTGTCTGCTTTGCAGTGTTCTTCTCCCTATCTGGTGTTCCATACAGATAAGGTAGTTTTACGTACCAAGCCTGGTTTTCTTCCAAAAGTGGTTTCCAACAGGAATATTAACCAGGAGATAGTTGTTCCTTCCCTGTGTCCGAATCCAGTTTCAAAGAAGGAACGTTTGTTACACAACCTAGATGTGGTCCGTGCTTTAAAATTCTACTTAGACGCAACTAAGGATTTCAGACAGACTTCATCCTTGTTTGTCGTTTATTCTGGTAAGAGGAGAGGGCAGAAAGCTACTGCTACCTCTCTTTCCTTTTGGCTGAAAAGCATCATCCGATTGGCTTATGAGACTGCCGGACGGCATCCTCCTGAACGAATTACAGCTCACTCTACTAGGGCTGTGGCTTCCACATGGGCCTTCAAGAACGAGGCTTCTGTTGATCAGATCTGTAAGGCAGCGACTTGGTCTTCAACGCACACTTTTACAAAATTTAACAAATTCGATACTTTTGCTTCTTCGGAGGCTGTTTTTGGGAGAAAGGTTTTGCAAGCCATGGTGCCTTCCGTTTAGGTTGCCTGACTTGTTCCCTCCCTTCATCCGTGTCCTAAAGCTTTGGTATTGGTTCCCACAAGTAAAGATGAAGCCGTGGACCGGACACACCTATGTAGGAGAAAACAGAATTTATATCTTACCTGATAAATTCCTTTCTCCTACGGTGTGTCCGGTCCACGGCCCGCCCTGGCTTTTTTTGTCAGGCTTAAATTTTTTTATCTCTATACACTACAGTCACCACGGCACTCTATAGTTTCTCCTTTTTCTCCTAACCGTCGGTCGAATGACTGGGGGGCGGGGCCAGAGGAGGGGCTATATGGACAGCTTTTGCTGTGTGCCTCTTTGCCATTTCCTGTTAGGGAAGAGAATATTCCCACAAGTAAGGATGAAGCCGTGGACCGGACACACCTATGTAGGAGAAAGGAATTTATCAGGTAAGATATAAATTCTGTTTTTTTTTCTTCTTGGTCCTGGTCTGCTGATATGGTGTCTAAATCTAAATTATCGTCTCTTTCCTTTCAGGGAGAGAAGTTATTTGTTTCTGATTTGGATTCTATTATTTCCACTATTACTGGAGGTAAATGGGCTTTTCTTCCTCAAGACAAAGTCTAAAGGGATATCCAGACCTTCCAATCATTTTCGTTCCTTTCGTCAGTTTAAGAAACCTAAAACTGACTTCTCTGCTCAAAAGCAAGGTTTCTCTGGTTCAGTCTGGAGACCTAATGCCAAAACAGGGCAAAAAATCTATCCCTAAACTGCGTAAAGGTGCGACCCCCGATCCAGAAGTTCTGGAAGGGGGTAGATTAATATTCTTTCAGGAGGCTTCGTTTCAGTCTGTTCCAGATCCCTGGGTTCAGAATATTGTTTCTCAGTGATATTGAATAGGATTCAGAACAAACCTCCCAAAAGAAAGTTTTTTTCTGTCCAATGTTCCAAGTAAATTTGTAAAAGCTCAAGCTTTTCTTCAGTCTTTCTTAGATCTGGAAAATATGGGAGTGATTGTTCCAGTGCCTTTGCTGGAAGAGGGGATGGGATTTTATTCAAATCTTTTCATTGTTCCAAAGAAGGAAGGTACTTTCAGACCAGTTCTGTACCTAAAGGCTCTGAACAAATTTGTAAGGATGCCAGAATGGAAACTATAAGGAATATTCTGCCTTTTGTTCAGCAAGGTCAGTTTGTCTAAAATAGATTTAAAGGATGCTTACCTTCATGTTCCAATTCACAGAGAACATTACCAGTTTCTGAGGTTTGCATTTCTGAACAAGCATTTTCAGTTTGTTGCTCTACCATTTGGTCTGACTCCAAAGAATATTTACAAAGGTTCTGGGTGCCCTTTTGTCTGTGATCAGAACTCATGATATTGCAGTGTTACCTTACCTGGATGATATCTTGGTTCAAGCTTTGGCAGAATCTCACACCAACCAACTCTTGTTGTTTCTTCAACAGCATGGATGGAAGATCAATTTTCCAAAGAGTTCTTTGGTTCCTCAGACAAAGGTAACTTTCTTAGGTTTCCAAATAGACTCAGTATCCATGATTCTTTCTGTAACAAAGCAGAGAAGCTTAAGATTGGTGTCAGCTTTTTTCTAAGCCTTCAGTCTATTTCATTTATTCAGTGGCTCTTTGTATAGAAGTATTAGGTCTCATGATTTCAGCCTCAGATGCAATTCCATTTGCTCGATTTCACATGAGGGCTCTTCAGCTTTGTATGCTGCATCAATGGTGCAGGGATTATACTCAACTGTCCCAAAATATATTTTTGGATCCCAGTACAAGTCAGTCTCTAACTTGGTGCAGGATCATCATTTTATTATTCAGGGAGCTTCTTTTGCTCATCCTACCTGGACTGTGATTACTACAGATGCAAGTGTTTCAGTTTGGGGAGCAGTCTGGGGTCTCTGACAGCACAGGGGGTTGGGAGACGAGGTTACCAATCGATGTTCTAGAACTCAATTCTCAGGGCCCTTCGAGTTTGGCCTCTGTTGAAAAGGGAGTCTCATCTCCGTTTTCAGTAAGACAATGTCACAGCAGTAGCTTATGTCATCCATCAGGGGGAACTCGCAGTTCCTTGCAGGTGTCTCGGATTCTCTCCTAAGCAGAAGCCAATTCTTGTCTAGTTTCTGCAATTCACATCCCTTGAGTGAACAATTGGGAGGCAGACTTTCTCAGTTGTCACACTCTACATCCAGGAGAGAGGTCTCTTCATCAGGATGTGTTTAACCTCTTAAGGACATATGACGGAATTTTTCCGTCATAAAACAATTGAGCAAACTGAAAGCTGTGTCCTTAAAGGGTTAATCAGATTGTGGATCTTTGGGGTGTCCCAGAAATAGATTTGATGGCCTCTTGTTTGAACAACAAACTTCCCAGGTACTTTGTGAGGTCCAGGGAACATCAGACAGTTAGTTGATGCTCTAGTAGTTCCTTGGTCATTTCAGCCTACTTATCTGCCTACTTATCTGTTTCCACCTCAGGTTCTTCTTCCCAAGTCATATGTAATCCTAATTGACCCAGCTTGGCCTTGCAGGATTTGTTATGCGGATCTGGTTCAGATGTCCAGTTGCCCTCCTTGGCCTCTTCCTCTACGGTCAGACCTTCTGTCCAATGGTCTTATTTCCCATCCAGATCTCAAGTCTCTAAACTTGATGGCATGGCAATTGAACACTTTAGTTCTGGGACATAGGGGTTTCTCTGGTTCTGTGATTGAAACCCTGATTCAGGTTCGTAAGCCTGTTACAGGGAATATATATCACAAGGTCTGTTCCACAGAAAGATTGCTAATCTTCCTGATGTTCATTGTTTTGTTCAGACTTTGGTTCGTATCAAACCTGTTTTCAAGTCTATTTCTCCTCCATGGAATCTTAACCTAGTGTTAAGAGTTTTGCAGGCTCCTCCTTTTGAACCTATGCATAAATTGGACATTAAACTTTTTTCTTGGAAAGAGTTGTTTCTTTTGTCTATTTCTTCTGCTAGAAGATTTTCTTAGTTGTCTGCTCTTTCTTGTGGACATCTTTATCTGATTTTTCATCAGAATAAGGCTGTTTTATGGACGTCATTTCATTTTTTGCCAAAGGTTGTTTCTTCAGATAACATTATCAGAGAGAGATTGTTGTTCCTTCTTTGTGTCCTAATCATAAGAATGCTTCTGAAAGATCTTTGCATTTTAGATGTTGTTACGGTATTGCAATATTTTGTTGATACCACTAAGGATTTTAGATAAACTTCTAGTTTGCTATTCTTTTTTCTGGCCATAGGAAAGATCAGAGGGCCTCTGCTATTTCTTTAGCCTCTTGATTAAAACTTTTGATTTACAGTGCTTATTTGGAGGCAGGTCAGCCTCGGCCGCAGCAGAATCCTGCTCATTCTATTAGGTCAGTTGCCACTTCTTGGAATTTTAAGAATGAGACCTTCAGTTGATCAAATTTGCAACTGGCCACTTGGTCTTCTCTACATACCTTTAACTAAATTTTATGTTTTAAATGTTGATGTCTTTGCTTTGGTAGAAAGTCCTTCAGGCAATTGTCTCAGTTTGATAATTGTGTCTATATTTTGAGTGTGTCATAAGACATTATTTTGGGTTTTGGATTTAAAGGGACAGTCAAGTCCAAAAAAACCTTTCATGATTCAAATAGGGCATGTAATTTTAAACGTCTTTCCAATTTACTTGTATCACCAATTTTGCTTTGTTCTCTTGGTGGTATTAGTTGAAAGCTAAACCTACGAGGTCCATATGCTAATTTCTTAGACCTTGAAGGCCGCCTCTAATCTGAATGCTTTTTGACAGTTTTTCACCACTAGAGGGCATTAGTTCATGTGTTTCATATAGATAACATTGAGCTCATGCATGTGAATTTACAGAGAAGTGAGCACTGATTGGCTAAAATGCAAGTCTGTCAAAAGAACTAAAATAAGGCGGCAGTCTGCAAAGGCTTAGATACAAGGTAATTAGAGGTAAAACGTGTATTATTATTATAATTGTTTGGTTATGCAAAACTGGGGAATGGGTAATTAAGGGATTAGCTATCTTTTAAAACAACAAAAATTCTGGTGTCGACTGTCCCTTTAATTTCTCATTGAAAAAAAAGCTGTTTTTATTTTAATCCCTCCCTTTATTGTTTGGGTATTATATCCCATACATAACCGCTTGTGGACTCTCACCACCTATATGGAAAAAACTGTTTATATCTTACCTGATAAATTAATTTATGTCATAGTGGTGAGAGTCCACGAGGTCTCACCCATTATGCGGATGTATTTTTGTTTAAAGCACATCTTTTTTTTTCCCGCTCCTCATTTTTTCGCTTTCACTCATTCTTACCACCTCACCTCTTGGCTACACGTCAAACTGTTTATAGCTTATAGGCTTTTTGAGGTTTTGGAAAACTTTGCCTCCTCCTGGTAGGAATGTATATCCCATACGTAACCGCTTGTGAACTCTCGCCATCTTGAAAGAAATGAATTGATCAGGTATGTTACAATTTATGTTTTTTTTGTTTGGCTGACATATTGCCTTTTTCTTTTGGCCTGTCTGGTTTAGTCCCTGCTGGGGTAGGATTGAAGCCAGACACTTAACCTAAAGCACACATGATGTATGAGTAGGTCAGCCGCTGGCAAAGAGTCAAGAAGGTAACATGAGAATGTATTTCTTAATAAAGTACCATCTTTACTATGTGATGGTAAAAGTTGCAAAATTGCTGTTAATTGCTGTTAATTTATTGGTGAATTGAGGGCCCCACCCAAAACTTAAATACTCATGTAATTGTAATTATTATACCCTGCATGTATAGATATAGACACTGCACATATGGGCCTCTTATGTATCTATGTAGCTAGCTCAAGTACTAAAAAAAGTAAAAACTAAGGTATGAGTAAGGTGGTAGGGGTTTTATAGGCTTTTGGAGTTTGGGAAACTTTGCCTCCTCCTGGTAGGAATGTATATCCCATACGTAACAGGTCATGGACTCTTGCCATCTATATGAAAGAAATAAAGATCCACATAATAAAGAGCAGTTCTATGAGTCTCTTGAAAGCTAGAACATTTACAGTATAACAGGTAATAATTTTAGCTAAGCTGTCCAGGTGTGTGGAATCTTCTGCTGTTGGGTATTTATGGAACAGATCATTTAAGGAGACCTTAGTAAAGATTGATTTTTTCTATATATATCACAAATTATAAAGTAAGTGTATGTGTGTATATATATATATATATATATATATATATATATATATATATATATATATATATATATATATATATATATATATATATATATATATATATATATATATATATATATATATAAAAATGGAAGAAGATTGCACTCCAAGCTGACGATTCAAAACAATGCCCTGGGTGCAGCAAAACAGCAAATAAACATAGAAGAAAAAGCGCACTCCAAGGGATCCTTATTTTAGGCACTTTTAATAGTGAACGTTTTCGGACGCCTAACGTCCGTCCTCAGACCAAAAAAGTGTTACATGTTACTTACCCCAGCACCCCTTAAATGCAACAAGCCACCACAGTGAAACTGGCCGGGCATCCACTCTCTCCCGGGTAGCTCCGCCCCCAACAGGTGACGTCATCATCCCGGGCAACGTGAGTCCGGTCAGCCAAAATAATAAATAAGTGAAACCTGTGAAACAACATACATAAAGGAACATAAATTGGGCATAGAGTTATGAAACATTAAAACATAGCACAATATTTTAGATTGTATTTGTCAAATAGTCAAGTGTGCCGCACCGGGTTGTCATAGCAACCATCATAAGCAAAGCTTGCGAGACATGTGACCATAAGCAAGCCAATCATAAGCAAGTAATCGAAAAGGTATGCAATCTATTTGCAGGACAAAATGGCATCAAGACTAACAAATAACAAATTTACAAGGAACCCGATTCTGTTATTGGAGTCTCACATAAACAGCCAAATGTGTAACATTACAGAGCAAATAATGAAGTGACGAAAAATGCTCTGAATCATGTGACCCTGCAACAACCAATCGTGAGAGCTCACAGGGCTGAACAACCGTAATCATGACAACATAAACAAAGTTGCAATGTTAGATAAGCGTCCTAAAAGCTATAAACTTAAGCAAAATGAACCATATCTACAATAACCAAATAACGTACTATAGGTACTAATATGCAAAGCTGGATCAATAGATGTGTATGCTGTAATTTTAAACTGAAGCATAGAATTAATTAACACCAATATTGGGTACAGCGTTGCACATCTAGTGGTGCAGAACATTAGATAGGAACAATGTCAGCCTAAGTATAGGCGAAAACATATACAGAAAAAAAAATTTATACAGAAAAATAAACAAAAAAATAAAAAAATAATAAAAAACTATCCTAAATCATATGGCAAAGTGATAGAAAGGTATTAATAAAACAGGACTCTCATTATATTTGGATAAGTGGACTCTCCTAGTCAAAAATCTCAATATAGGGGCAATAGCACCTTAAATAAAGCAAATAAACTGAGTTAAATAACTTGAAATAAGACATGAAATAAGACATATGGCTAAATGATAGAAAGTTGTAAATGAAACTGGACTCTCATTATATTTGGATCAGTGGACTCTCTTAGAACTATCCGGGAGAGCGTGGATGCCCGGCCAGTTTCACTGTGGTGGCTTGTTGCATTTAAGGGGTGCTGGTTTAAGTAACATGTAACACTTTTTTTGTCTGAGGACGGACGTTAGGCGTCCGAAAACGTTCACTATTAAAAGTGCCTAAAATAAGGATCCCTTGGAGTGCGCTTTTTCTTCTATGTGTGTGTATATATATATATATATATATATATATATATATATATATATATATATATATATATATATATATATATATATATATACAGGGAGTGCAGAATTATTAGGCAAGTTGTATTTTTGAGAATTAATGTTATTATTGAACAACCATGTTCTCAATGAACTCAAAAAACTCATTAATATCAAAGCTGAATAGTTTTGGAAGTAGTTTTTAGTTTGTTTTTAGTTATAGCTATTTTAGGGGGATATCTGTGTGTGCAGGTGACTATTACTGTGCATAATTATTAGGCAACTTAACAAAAAACAAATCTATACCCATTTCAATTATTTATTTTTACCAGTGAAACCAATATAACATCTCAACATTCACAAATATACATTTCTGACATTCAAAAACAAAACAAAAACAAATCAGTGACCAATATAGCCACCTTTCTTTGCAAGGACACTCAAAAGCCTGCCATCCATGGATTCTGTCAGTGTTTTGATCTGTTCACCATCAACATTGCGTGCAGCAGCAACCACAGCCTCCCAGACACTGTTCAGAGAGGTGTACTGTTTTCCCTCCTTGTAAATCTGACATTTGATGATGGACCACAGGTTCTCAATGGGGTTCAGATCAGGTGAACAAGGAGGCCATGTCATTAGATTTTCTTCTTTTATACCCTTTCTTGCCAGCCACGCTGTGGAGTACTTGGACGCGTGTGATGGAGCATTGTCCTGCATGAAAATCATGTTTTTCTTGAAGGATGCAGACTTCTTCCTGTACCACTGCTTGAAGAAGGTGTCTTCCAGAAACTGGCAGTAGGACTGGGAGTTGAGCTTGACTCCATCCTCAACCCGAAAAGGTCCCACAAGCTCATGTTTGATACCAGCCCAAACCAGTACTCCACCTCCACCTTGCTGGCGTCTGAGTCGGACTGGAGCTCTCTGCCCTTTACCAATCCAGCCACGGGCCCATCCATCTGGCCCATCAAGACTCACTCTCATTTCATCAGTCCATAAAACCTTAGAAAAATCAGTCTTGAGATATTTCTTGGCCCAGTCTTGACGTTTCAGCTTGTGTGTCTTGTTCAGTGGTGGTCGTCTTTCAGCCTTTCTTACCTTGGCCATGTCTCTGAGTATTGCACACCTTGTGCTTTTGGGCACTCCAGTGATGTTGCAGCTCTGAAATATGGCCAAACTGGTGGCAAGTGGCATCTTGGCAGCTGCACGCTTGACTTTTCTCAGTTCATGGGCACTTATTTTGCGCCTTGGTTTTTCCACACGCTTCTTGCGACCCTGTTGACTATTTTGAATGAAACGCTTGATTGTTCGATGATCACGCTTCAGAAGCTTTGCAATTTTAAGAGTGCTGCATCCCTCTGCAAGATATCTCACTATTTTTGACTTTTCTGAGCCTGTCAAGTCCTTCTTTTGACCCATTTTGCCAAAGGAAAGGAAGTTGCCTAATAATTATGCACACCTGATATAGGGTGTTGATGTCATTAGACCACACCCCTTCTCATTACAGAGATGCACATCACCTAATATGCTTAATTGGTAGTAGGCTTTCGAGCCTATACAGCTTGGAGTAAGACAACATGCATAAAGAGGATGATGTGGTCAAAATACTCATTTGCCTAATAATTCTGCACTCCCTGTATATGTATGTATATATGTATATATATATATGTGTGTATATATATATATATATATATTTATTTATATTCAGAGGTCAAGTCCTACAAAAAAAAAGTTTGGGAACTCACCAAGACTTTTACCCTTAAAATTAATATTGTTTTATATATATTTATATACAAACACACACACTGTATTTATATGTATATAATCTATACACTTTGGTTAATGAAAACAAATTAAATCCAATGAAGGGTTAAATAGTTGCCTTTGGGACTGAGAATCCTCACCCACTTAAGGTGCAATAGTACTAGTTCTGCTGAAGGGAGCTAAATGACCCCAGAGCAAACCACAAAGAAATGTAAGCACCATGTGTTACACACATTATGGGGTGATCACACAGCAGGACTACTGACAGGCTTGCATTTAGTGTATTGTAGGAAGTGCTACTGTCCATTACTAGGGGATCTCACTATCCCTCTATCCAGGCTGTGCTCTAGCTCCTCTCACCAGCAGCAGCAGTGTTTACTGAAGTGTTTCTGTTCTCTGTCCAGGGGGAACTTAGTTCCTCCTGCAAAATTAGTGCAGGAACTCCGTTCCCATGCGTTCCCGCTCGACTTGACCCCTGTATATATTATCAAAAATGTATTGTTTTGTTGTTTTTTCCTCTCAAACAATGTTCCTTTTTGTATTCTCCATGGTGACATTGAAAAGCAAGGAATCCTTCCTCCATATGGCAGTTAGGACCATGCATATTGTCTTTGGCCTGTACTTACTGCGCACATGTATGATGTAGGTCATATGCATTTCTTACCTGTTTACTTTTTTTAGAGCTGGATAAATACATAGTAATATGAATAAAATTGTTTCTGCATATTGAATCCTGAGAATCAATTTTATTTGAATTTTGTCTTTAGGCTTTTTCCATTTCTTTAAAATCTGTTGCAGACTTCTTAAAATTCCAAGTGGTTTAATTAATTTACCCCTGAAAAAGTTTTTATAAATAAAATAAAAATTTGCATCAATTTATGTGAATCTTCTGCATCATTTTAATATCCTATACATTTCAGTTTTTATGCTTTGTTAAATGTCAACATTTATAGAAATCCCTCTTTCTGAATTGCACAATAATTTTAAAATGTTATTTTTCTGTCTGCAGGCTTTTGCAACTGTAGTGAGTGCTGCAGAGGGGGGAGACTGTGATTCTTCCAAGCAAATTGATGATGTTACTCAGTATCCTTTTTTTTTGTCTTTTTTTTTTTGTCTGTGGAGAGTGAGAGAGTAGCAACAAACATAACGTGAAACAGCTGTGCATTTAACAATGGCGTTAGTCATGTGGTGACAACTGCCCAAAAGGATATTGAACTTAAAACTTCTATACACTTTAAATAAGCATAACGAAAAAAACTTTGCAGTTTACTTTCATTACTTATTTTTTACCTGCTTTTCTGGTAATTTTAACCCCTTAATGACCGGACCATTTTTCAGTTTTCTTACCCTTAATGACAATGGCTATTTTTACATTTTTGCGGTGTTTGTGTTTAGCTGTAATTTTCCTCTTACTCATTTACTGTACCCACACATATTATATACCGTTTTTCTCGCCATTAAATGGACTTTCTAAAGATACCATTTTTTTCATCACATCTTATAATTTAATATAAAAAATATATAAAATATGAGGAAAAAATGGAAAAAAACACACTTTTTCTAACTTTGACCTCCAAAATCTGTTACACATCTACAACCACCAAAAAACGCCCATGCTAAATAGTTTCTAAATTTTGTCCTGAGTTTAGAAATACCCAATGGTTACATGTTGTTTGCTTTTTTTGCAAGTTATAGGGCAATAAGTACAAGTAGAACTTTGCTATTTCAAAACCACTTTTTTTCAAAATTAGCGCTAGTTACATTGGAACACTGATATCTGTCCGGAATCCCTGAATATCCCTTGACATGTATATATTTTTTTTTAGAAGACAACCCAAAGTATTGATTTATGCCCATTTTGGTATATTTCATGCCACCATTTCACTGCCAAATGCGAGCAAATAAAAAAAATTG
Source organism: Bombina bombina (assembly GCF_027579735.1). Lineage (NCBI taxonomy): Eukaryota > Metazoa > Chordata > Amphibia > Anura > Bombinatoridae > Bombina > Bombina bombina. Next base: position 559,399,915 of record NC_069502.1, read on the forward strand.
TTCACTTTTTCACAAATGTCACAAACTTTAGGTTTCTCACTGAAATTATTTACAAACAGTTTGTGCAATTATGGCACAAATGGTTGTAAATGCTTCTCTGGGATCCCCTTTGTTCAGAAATAGCAGACATATATGGCTTTGGCGTTGCTTTTTGGTAATTAGAAGGCCGCTAAATGCAGCTGCGCACCACACGTGTATTATGCCCAGCAGTGAAGGGGTTAATTAGGGAGCTTGTAGTGTTAATTTTAGCTTTAGTGTAGTGTAGTAGACAACCCAAAGTATTGATCTAGGCCCATTTTGGTATATTTCATGCCACCATTTCACCGCCAAATGCGAGCAAATAAAAAAAAAAGTGACATTTTTCACAATTTTAGGTTTCTCACTTAAATTATTTACAAACAGCTTGTGCAATTATGGCACAAATGGTTCTCTGGGATCTCCTTTGTTCATAAATAGCAGACATATATGGCTTTGGCGTTGCTTTTTGGCAATTAGGAGGCCGCTAAATGCTGCTGCGCACCACACTTGTATTAAGCCCAGCAGTGAAGGGGTTAATTAGGTAGCTTGTAGAGAGCTTGCAGGGTTAATTTTAGCTTTAGTGTAGAGATTAGCCTCCCACCTGACACATCCCACCCCCTGATCCCTCCCAGACAGCTCTCTTCCCTCCCCCACCCCACAATTGTCCCCGCCATCCTAAGTACTGGCAGAAAGTCTGCCAGTACTAAAATAAAAGGTGTTTTTTTTTTGTTTTTTGTTTTTTTTAATTATTCAGCTGTGATGGACCCCTGCCTTAACCCCCAACCTCCCTGATCCCCCCCAAACACCTCTCTAACCCTCCCCACCTACCTAATTGCCACCATCTTGGGTACTGGCAGCTGTCTGCCAGTACCCAGTTTTCCCCAAAAAATAAAGTGTTTTTGCATGTTTTATTTTTATTTTTTCTGTAGTGTAGCTGCCCCAACAACCCCCCCCCCCCCCACCAGATCCAGATCCTGATCCTTTATTTAAAAAATTCTGCCCCCCTCCCTCTTACCAAAATTCATTGGTGGCAGTGCCAGTGATTGCTGCGCACGCAGCCCCCCCCGCACGCTCCCGGCATCCGGCGTGCACAATGCACTTAAAGGAACCGGATGCCGGGTAGCGATGGGCCACCCACCCTCCTCCCTGTAAGCTCCCACCCACCAACGAACGGCCGCATCGCTACCGGTGCAGAGAGGGCCACAGAGTGGCTCTCTCTGCATCGGATGCTTTCTAAAGGGTATTGCAGGATGCCTCAATATCGAGGCATCACTGCAATACCCTGAGAGCTGCTGGAAGCGATTGCGATCGCTTCCAGCACTCTCTAAGACAACTGACGTACCAGGTACGTCCATTGTCACTAACTGCAAGTTTTTGCAGGACGTACCTGGTACGTCAGTTGTCATTAAGGGGTTAATCTACAAATTGTAGTTTTCTACTCCTCATCAGAGTGTAGTGCATTTAATAGAATGTGAAACCCTTTACAGTGAACAGTGATTACTTAAAGTGAATGTAAACTTTCATGAATTAGTGCCCAGTTTTTAAAAATACTATAAAAACAGGGGCACTTTCATTCATGAAAGTTTACATTGCAGCTCTTGGGGGGGGAGCCATGATTGGAGGAAGCCGATTTCGTCATTGGTGACTTAAGTACAGAGGAGCTGCGTGCGGGGGACCACCAGTCCTGCATTGCTGAAGAGAAAGGTAAGTATTTGTAAAAATACACTGCAATGTAAACTTTCATGAATGAAAGTGCCCCTTTTTTTAATAGTATTTTTAAAAAACAGGCACTAATTAATGACAATTTACATTCACTTTAATGTATATCTCTCCCTAATTGGCCACACCAAAGGAGATAAGACAAAATCTCAAGAAGCTTTGCAAAGGGTGTCTGTGGACTCCAAAAAGGCAAATTTTGCTAACCCAAATACCTTTTTAAACGCTTTTTACATTTACTTTTTAAACAGATCATTCTGCAATGTGGTGATCAATTTCTGATGCATCTATGAAAAAAATGTTAATGTCTCTTTAAATGATAGTGATGTTTTATGGCATTTGGAACAATTATTGAAGGTGGCCTAACAAGTTTTTCAAAAGACAATTTATGGCTATGGTTACATATTCTCTCATGCCTCTCACCCCAATCCACCACTTTTTTTATACACATAAACAGCAATTTCTTCTATAAGATACGACGAGTCCACGGATTCATCCTTTACTTGTGGGATATTATCCTCCTGCTAGCAGGAAGTGGCAAAGAGCACCACAGCAGAGCTGTCTATAAAGCTCCTCCCTTGACTCCACCCCCAGTCATTCTCTTTGCCTACTCTAAGTACTAGGAAGGGTAAAGTGAAAGAGGTGATAAAATGTTAGTTTTTATTTTCTTCAAGCAAGAGTTTTTTTATTTTAAATGGTACCGGTGTGTACTATTTTCTCTCAGGCAGCAGATGGATGAAGACTTCTGCCTGGAGGCTGATGATCTTAGCATTTGTCACTAAGATCCAGAGCAGTTCTCACAGAATGGCTGAGGAGTACTTAAGAAACTTCAGTGTGAGGAACGTTTTTCATGCTATAAGCAGTGAGGTATGTTCAGTCATTTTTTTCTGGAGAGACTGTGGTATTTCAGAATTGGCTGACAGTATCCCCATGAGGGAAAGGGTAAGCTGTAATCCTAAAAGATATAGAGGGGTATTACTAAGCTTGCATATAGGGGCTAAGAAAAAATGGTTGACACTGAGTTTGGATGTTTGTGGGCAAATGTATATTTAACTGGGAGTGCTGATAACGTTTTTGGAAGGAACGTTTTTCTTTCATGTAATTAGCAAGAGTCCATGAGCTAGTGACGTATGGGATATACATTCCTACCAGGAGGGGCAAAGTTTCCCAAACCTTAAAATGCCTATAAATACACCCCTCACCACACCCACAAATCAGTTTTACAAACTTTGCCTCCTATGGAGGTGGTGAAGTAAGTTCGTGCTAGATTCTACGTTGATATGCGCTCCGCAGCAGGTTGGAGCCCGGTTTTCCTCTCAGCGTGCAGTGAATGTCAGAGGGATGTGAGGAGAGTATTGCCTATTTGAATGCAATGATCTCCTTCTACGAGGTCTATTTCATAGGTTCTCTGTTATCGGTCGTAGAGATTCATCTCTTACCTCCCTTTTCAGATCGACGATATACTCTTATATATACCATTACTTCTGCTGATTTTCGTTTCAGTACTGGTTTGGCTTTCTACAAACATGTAGATGAGTGTCCTGGGGTAAGTAAATCTTATTTTCTGTGACACTCTAAGCTATGGTTGGGCACTTTTTTTTATAAAGTTCTAAATATATGTATTCAAACATTTATTTGCCTTGACTCAGGATGTTCAACATTCCTTATTTTCAGACAGTCAGTTTCATATTTGGGATAATGCATTTGAATCAATTATTTTTTTCTTACCTTAAAAAATTTGACTTTTTCCCTGTGGGCTGTTAGGCTCGCGGGGGCTGAAAATGCTTCTTTTTATTACGTCATTCTGGCGCGGACTTTTTTGGCGCAAAAAATCTTATCTGTTTCCGGCGTCATACGTGTCGCCGGAAGTTGCGTCATTTTTTTGACGTTCTTTTGCGCCAAAAATGTTGGCGTTCCGGATGTGGCGTCATTTTTGGCGCCAAAAGCATTTAGCCGCCAAATAATGTGGGCGTCTTATTTTGGCGCTAAAAAATATGGGCGTCGCTTTTGTCTCCACATTATTTAAGTCTCATTTTTCATTGCTTCTGGTTGCTAGAAGCTTGTTCCTTGGCATTTTTTCCCATTCCTGAAACTGTCATTTAAGGAATTTGATCAATTTTGCTTTTTATGTTGTTTTTTCTCTTACATATTGCAAGATGTCTCACGTTGCATCTGAGTCAGAAGATACTTCAGGAAAATCGCTGTCTGGTGCTGGAACTACCAAAGCTAAGTGTATCTGCTGTAAACTTTTGGTAGCTGTTCCTCCAGCTGTTGTTTGTACTAATTGTCATGACAAACTCGTTAATGCAGATAATATTTCCTTTAGTAATGTACCATTACCTGTTGCAGTTCCATCAACATCTAATGTTCAGAGTGTTCCTGATAACATAAGAGATTTTGTTTCTGAATCCATCAAGAAGGCTATGTCTGTTATTCCTCCTTCTAGTAAACATAAAAAATCTTTTAAAACTTCTCTTTATACAGATGAATTTTGAAATGAACATCATCATTCTGATTCTAATGACTCTTCTAGTTCAGAGGATTCTGTCTCAGAGGTTGATGCTGATAAATCTTCATATTTATTTAAAATGGAATTTATTCGTTCTTTACTTAAAGAAGTACTAATTGCTTTAGAAATTGAGGATTCTGGTCCTCTTGATACTAAATCTAAACGTTTAGATAAGGTCTTTAAATCTCCTGTGGTTATTCCAGAAGTTTTTCCTATTCCTGGTGCTATTTCTGAAGTAATTTCCAGAGAATGGAATAATTTGGGTAATTCATTTACTCCTTCTAAACGTTTTAAGCAATTATATCCTGTGCCGTCTGATAGATTAGAATTTTGGGACAAAATCCCTAAAGTTGATGGGGCTATTTCTACCCTTGCTAAACGTACTACTATTCCTACGTCAGATGGTACTTCGTTTAAGGATCCTTTAGATAGGAAAATTGAATCCTTTCTAAGAAAAGCTTATCTGTGTTCAGGTAATCTTCTTAGACCTGCTATATCTTTGGCTGATGTTGCTGCAGCTTCAACTTTTTGGTTGGAAACTTTAGCGCAACAAGTAACAGATCATGATTCTCATAATATTATTATTCTTCTGCAACATGCTAATAATTTTATCTGTGATGCCATTTTTGATATTATCAGAGTTGATGTCAGGTTTATGTCTCTAGCTATTTTAGCTAGAAGAGCTTTATGGCTTAAAACTTGGAATGCTGATATGTCTTCTAAATCGACTCTACTTTCCATTTCTTTCCAGGGTAACAAATTATTTGGTTCTCAGTTGGATTCTATTATCTCAACTGTTACTGGTGGGAAAGGAACTTTTTTACCACAGGATAAAAGATCTAAGGGTAAAAACAGGGCTAATAATCGTTTTCGTTCCTTTCGTTTCAACAAAGAACAAAAGCCTGATCCTTCTTCCTCAGGAGCAGTTTCAGTTTGGAAACCATCTCCAGTCTGGAATAAATCCAAGCCTTCTAGAAAAGCAAAGCCAGCTTCTAAGTCCACATGAAGGTGCGGCCCTCATTCCAGCCCAGCTGGTAGGGGGCAGGTTACGTTTTTTCAAAGAAATTTGGATCAATTCTGTTCACAATCTTTGGATTCAGAACATCGTTTCAGAAGGGTACAGAATTGGTTTCAAGATAAGACCTCCTGCAAAGAGATTTTTTCTTTCCCGTGTCCCAGTAAACCCAGCGAAAGCTCAAGCATTTCTGAAATGTGTTTCAGATCTAGAGTTGGCTGGAGTAATTATGCCAGTTCCAGTTCTGGAACAGGGGCTGGGGTTTTATTCGAATCTCTTCATTGTACCAAAGAAGGAGAATTCCTTCAGACCAGTTCTGGATCTAAAAATATTGAATCGTTATGTAAGGATACCAACATTCAAAATGGTAACTGTAAGGACTATCTTGCCTTTTGTTCAGCAAGGGCATTATATGTCCACGATAGATTTACAGGATGCATATCTGCATATTGTGATTCATCCAGATCACTATCAGTTCCTGAGATTCTCTTTCCTGGACAAGCATTACCAGTTTGTGGCTCTGCCTTTTGGCCTAGCTACAGCCCCAAGAATTTTTACAAAGGTTCTCGGTGCCCTTCTGTTTGTAATCAGAGAACAGGGTATTCTGGTATTTCCTTATTTGGACGATATCTTGGTACTTGCTCAGTCTTTACATTTAGCAGAATCTCATACGAATCGACTTGTGTTGTTTCTTCAAGATCATGGTTGGAGGATCAATTTACTAAAAAGTTCATTGATTCCTCAGACAAGGGTAACCTTTTTGGGTTTCCAAATAGATTCAGTGTCCATGACTCTGTCTTTGACAGAAAAGAGACGTCTAAAATTGATTTCAGCTTGTCGAAACCTTCAGTCACAATCATTCCCTTCGGTAGCCTTATGCATGGAAATTCTAGGTCTTATGACTGCTGCATCGGACGCGATCCCCTTTGCTCGTTTTCACATGCGGCCTCTTCAGCTCTGTATGCTGAATCAATGGTTCAGGGATTACACAAAGATATCTCAATATCTTTAAAACCGATTGTACGACACTCTCTGACGTGGTGGACAGATCACCATCGTTTAATTCAGGGGGCTTCTTTTGTTCTTCCGACCTGGACTGTAATTTCAACAGATGCAAGTCTTACAGGTTGGGGAGCTGTGTGGGGGTCTCTGACGGCACAAGGAGTTTGGGAATCTCAGGAGGTGAGATTACCGATCAATATTTTGGAACTCCGTGCAATTTTCAGAGCTCTTCAGTCTTGGCCTCTTCTGAAGAGAGAATCGTTCATTTGTTTTCAGACAGACAATGTCACAACTGTGGCATACATCAATCATCAAGGAGGGACTCACAGTCCTCTGGCTATGAAAGTATCTCGAATTCTGGTTTGGGCGGAATCCAGCTCCTGTCTAATCTCTGCGGTTCATATTCCAGGAATAGACAATTGGGAAGCGGATTATCTCAGTCGCCAAACGTTGCATCCGGGCGAATGGTCTCTTCACCCAGAGGTATTTCTTCAGATTGTTCAAATGTGGGAACTTCCAGAAATAGATCTGATGGCTTCTCATCTAAACAAGAAACTTCCCAGGTATCTGTCCAGATCCCGGGATCCTCAGGCGGAGGCAGTGGATGCATTATCACTTCCTTGGAAGTATCATCCTGCCTATATCTTTCCGCCTCTAGTTCTTCTTCCAAGAGTAATCTCCAAGATTCTGAAGGAATGCTCGTTTGTTCTGCTGGTAGCTCCGGCATGGCCTCACAGGTTTTGGTATGCGGATCTTGTCCGGATGGCCTCTTGTCAACTGTGGACTCTTCCGTTAAGACCAGACCTTCTGTCGCAAGGTCCTTTTTTCCATCAGGATCTCAAATCCTTAAATTTAAAGGTATGGAGATTGAACGCTTGATTCTTGGTCAAAGAGGTTTCTCTGACTCTGTGATTAATACTATGTTACAGGCTCGTAAATCTGTATCTAGAGAGATATATTATAGAGTCTGGAAGACTTATATTTCTTGGTGTCTTTCTCATCATTTTTCTTGGCATTCTTTTAGAATACCGAGAATTTTACAGTTTCTTCAGGATGGTTTAGATAAGGGTTTGTCCGCAAGTTCTTTGAAAGGACAAATCTCTGCTCTTTCTGTTCTTTTTCACAGAAAGAGTGCTATTCTTCCTGATATTCATTGTTTTGTACAAGCTTTGGTTCGTATAAAACCTGTTATTAAGTCAATTTCTCCTCCTTGGAGTTTGAATTTGGATCTGGGAGCTCTTCAAGCTCCTCCATTTGAACCTATGCATTCATTGGACATTAAATTACTTTCTTGGAAAGTTTTGTTCCTTTTGGCCATCTCTTCTGCTAGAAGAGTTTCTGAATTATCTGCACTTTCTTGTGAGTCTCCTTTTCTGATTTTTCATCAGGATAAGGCGGTGTTGCGAACTTCTTTTGAATTTTTACCTAAAGTTGTGAATTCCAACAACATTAGTAGAGAAATTGTGGTTCCTTCATTATGTCCTAATCCTAAGAATTCTAAGGAGAAATCGTTGCATTCTTTGGATGTTGTTAGAGCTTTGAAATATTATGTTGAAGCTACTAAGTCTTTCCGAAAGACTTCTAGTCTATTTGTTATCTTTTCCGGTTCTAGAAAAGGCCAGAAAGCTTCTGCCATTTCTTTGGCATCTTGGTTGAAATCTTTAATTCATCATGCTTATGTCGAGTCGGGTAAAACTCCGCCTCAAAGGATTACAGCTCATTCTACTAGGTCAGTTTCTACTTCCTGGGCGTTTAGGAATGAAGCTTCGGTTGATCAGATTTGCAAAGCTGCAACTTGGTCTTCTTTGCATACTTTTACTAAATTCTACCATTTTGATGTGTTTTCTTCTTCTGAAGCAGTTTTTGGTAGAAAAATACTTCAGGCAGCAGTTTCAGTTTGAATCTTCTGCTCTTTTTTTCAATAAACTTTATTTTGGGTGTGGATTATTTTCAGCAGGATTTGGCTGTCTTTATTTTATCCCTCCCTCTCTAGTGACTCTTGCGTGGAAAGATCCACATCTTGGGTAGTCATTATCCCATACGTCACTAGCTCATGGACTCTTGCTAATTACATGAAAGAAAACATAATTTATGTAAGAACTTACCTGATAAATTCATTTCTTTCATATTAGCAAGAGTCCATGAGGCCCGCCCTTTTTGTGGTGGTTATGATTTTTTGTATAAAGCACAATTATTCCAATTCCTTATTTTTTTATGCTTTCGCACTTTTTTCTTATCACCCCACTTCTTGGCTATTCGTTAAACTGATTTGTGGGTGTGGTGAGGGGTGTATTTATAGGCATTTTAAGGTTTGGGAAACTTTGCCCCTCCTGGTAGGAATGTATATCCTATACGTCACTAGCTCATGGACTCTTGCTAATATGAAAGAAATGAATTTATCAGGTAAGTTCTTACATAAATTATGTTTTTATGCTTAAATGAGAGGGTACACTTGGCTTCTTTTTGGGTTTGGGAACCCACATGGCTAGTTTGAGACCGCTCTGGTGCGGTTCATTTGGGCTGAGAGACATCGAGTGAGACAGGCGGGGCCTATTTTGGCGCCTCAGTTGCGCAGTTGTATTTGACAGGCAAGCAGCAAGCTCCAACTCTGGTGGGCCCTTGTGAGAGTATTGGGCCAAATTGAAGCTTTAACCCTGTTTTCCAGATCCCTGAGGGCAGGTAGGCGCCACAGCAGGGCTGTGGCGAGGTGCAGGGGGTGTTTTTTCCGGATTTAAACGTTTATTAATTATCCGTTTTTTCCAGTAAGGGTTAAGTGTTCCTTTCCTTTTGTGGCAAACTTAGCTGCATAGTTTGAATGCTTATATCAAAAAATTGAAAAGATTTGATTATTTTTTTGTGTGCAATATTTCTTTTTATTGAAGTCAGAGATAAAAAGTTTACATTAATCATCACAATTTTTTTTTTTTTTTCCCTTCAAAAGCCTTAACATGAAACAACAAATACAGGGAAAACAAGTATACATTCAGCATCAAATACAAATAGGAATACATACATCATCCTCAGCATTCTAGATCAGTTTTGAGGTCGACACACCCAGCTTGTGAAAAGGGATCTTATAAACACATCAATAATACTAGACTTTGTTACCTTATATGAAACAGAGAAACTTCCCCAATCTGGTTCCTTATCCTTTTGCGCGGATTATAAATCTTGTTCCCATAGAACTATCACATCAGCAATAAAATCTTGTCTGCCCATGTATGTGTAGTGTATCTTTTCTAGCTCCAATATATGGTCTACTTCTCTCCTCCACATTTCACTAGTAGGTACTATAACCTTCCTCCAAAACCTGGGTATTAGGCGTCTAGCGCAGTTAAGCATAATATGCAGCAATTTCCTTCTATATACACAAGTGATTTTAGGGATATTGGCCAGTAGGGCTAAGCTAGGTGTGAATGTGACAGCGCACCCCAGAGTCTTATCTACCCTTTCGTTAATGGCTTGCCAATATGGTCTGAGGAGCAGGCACGACCACCAGATGTGGGTGAACGTGCCCACCGCTCCACAGTGTCTCCAACAGAGGGAGGAAGAGTTAGGAAATATACTATGGAGTCTCTGAGGGGTCCGGTACCAACGTGAAAGAAGCTTAAAGTTCATCTCTACTAGGGTTGCTGACAAGGATGATTTTTTTATTCTCTCTAAAAATATGGCTCCATTGGGCATCAGTGAATGTCTGGCCTAGCTCTCTTTCCCATTTTACAAGGTATGCTGTTTTTTTTGCAGGGAAACTTCCTCTTAGTATCTTATAAATTATTGAGATATGTGATTTGGTGGGATTGGGTGACGAGCATAATGTTTCAAAAGCAGTCATAGGTCTAGTGAGGTCTGCTTTGTGGGGGCTGGAAAATATGGCGTGTCTAATCTGCAAATATGGGAACCACTTTAGAAAGGGAGGCCCTAGTGTTTGGCCCACTTCAGCTTGGGAACGCATCAGCCCCTTGTGAAGAAGCATATGTGCTGGTACATTGGATTGAGTGCCTGCTATCAATGGGGTTTGAATAGTTTGTGATTTCAGGAAGAGAGGGTTGTTCAATAACGGGGTAAGAGGGGATATTGGGGTGTAAATCGATCTGTCTGATGTTTGTAGTTTATCCCACACTTGTAGTGTGGCAGCTGTATAATAGTTTTTCCAGGCCTCCGGAGGCCGAAACTTAGGAAGAATCCAACATTGGTCCCCAAGATCTATCCCACCCGCTAGGTGCGACTCGGTCCTTACCCAAAGTTTTTCTAAAGAAGATTTTTTCCAAGCAATAACGCATGCTAGGTGTGCCGCTTTAAAGTAATTAGACCGATTAGGAGCGTTCATACCCCCGTCTTCTCTATCAAGGAACAGAGTGTCTCTAGTTACTCTAGGCCTTTTATGTGACCATATAAAGTGGTCAAATCTCTTTTGTTGTTGTATAAAGAAATGTGTGGGGATATCTAAAGGAAGAACTTGGAAGAGGTATAAAAATTTAGGGATAATATTAATTTTTAAAGCATTAATGCGTCCCATCCAGGAGAGCTGACCTTGTTTATGCCATATCGCCAACATCTTGGATTTGGCAATGGTATGGAGGTTAATACAGATATATCTATTCTTATTTGGGATTTGCTCAAAATGGTTTGTGTTACATATGAGAGCTTTGTATATAGAGGTTTCCATGCCTACCAACTGCTGACCTGTGCAACAGGTGTTAACACTTCAGAAATTAATTAGCCTATCAGATTTAGTTTTATGTGTTCTATTGTCTTTATAAAGCAAGTGTTGTTAACATTTTAACATAGCCTGAGGAAACAGCCTGTGGTGGCTGAGAAACATGTCGCTGTTTTTAAAATAAAAGTTTTTAAATATACACTTGCTTTATCACAATTATTCTGCTCCTGTTTGGGGGCAGAGTGTGTGTGCTAGTCCTATCTTCCAAAGTGGTGATTTTCTGCATCCTGCAAATTGGATTCCACAGTCCACTGGGCGGCTGAGAGGTCCCAGTACTGCTGATATTGCACCTGGTGGTGCTTTGTTTCCTGTAAGTACAACCTTAAATCCTTTTTTATCTGGTGTACAAACGTTACTGGGCTATGTGTGTGCCTTTTTTGCCCTTATAGGCATCATAGGATAGGCCCTCGCCAAGGATCATCTCTATCTGGCTGGAGACACCAGTGAGCTGGACCACTGTTTGATGTTCCAGGCTGCCACAATAGCACCATTTGGGTGCGCTACGCTTGTGAGTATATTTCCTATCCTGCTGATGTTTTGTATCCGACTGCCGTGACATTACTAGGCCATGTTGGCGCCTCTGTGCTTCTTTTTCTTACAGTGTTCTGGTTGACAAATCTTGATATACTTGGATTTTTGCGCCTGCATATGAAAAAGAGGGCTGTGTTCTTGCCATCTGAAAAATCTTCTCCCTGTCTCTATAGCTCGAGAAGCACACTATTATGTCCCTTGGGGGTTGATTGTCGTTAGGCTTGGGTCTGAGAGATCTATGAGCTCTCTCTATAGGTACTGGGTCAATCACCCTTTGGTTGGATATAGCTAGGGATTGGATAAGGTTTTGCAGGTGTTCCGGAATGTCCTCATTCTTTACAGATTCAGGAACTCCACGTATGCGGAGGTTGTTCCTCCTTGTTCTATTTTCGATATTGTCTATTTTGTTCTCAAATTCAGATATCAGCGTTTGTTGATGCTCCATATTACAAGATATCCCAGATATTTCTTTAGAAATGTCCTCCTTATGCTCCTCAAGGGATTCAACCCGGTGCCCTAGGTCATTTATATCCTTCTTTAATGCAGCACACTCAGTTTTAATACAAGATGTAACTTGATTTATTAAAGCCTCCATTACTTTTAGTGTTACTGGGCCATCTTCCTTGTTTTGATATTGGCTAGCTGGGGATACTGTGGGTTGTGACGCATCAGGATTATCTGATAATTCCTCCTCTTCGCTAGAGACCTGTGGTTGATCTATCTTTTTCTTTTTGTTGTCTGCACTCTTAAAAAAAAGCGTTAACAGAGCCGGGGGCAACAGTCTGTTTCAGTGCTTTGTCACCTTTTATTATTCTGCGCTGTGCCATGTTGACAAGGAGCGTGGAAATGTAGTGTACCCTCTGTCACGGATAGAGAGCTTCAGCTTATATTTAACCATCAGAGGACAGGTCTCAAAGTCACTTCAACGCAGTGTATGCCTCCAATTGCGCAAGTTTGCTATACTGATTTTCACTGTTCTATGCAGTCTGACTTTCAACTTTAGGTGGTTAATGTGACCCTGCCCTGAGTAAGGAGCTCTCAATTATAGGAACGTAACATACTAAAGGCCTATATCGTACTCACAGCGTGATTAAGTAGACAATTTTATGCTTGTATGTTTTATAGCCTGAACATTTTTCTCTGCATATGGGGTAGTTAGCATGTCCTTGTGGTAGATGAAATGGTCTCAATTTGTAGAGCCTGATGCTTCATAGGTTAGCGCCATTCAGATGGCTTAACATAGTAGATAGACAGAGATAAATCTTGTCGTGCTGCACTGCAGACATAAATAAGTGATGTGTCTCACCAGAGTTCCATGTAGACGTTTCCCTATCTCCGTAGATCCTCCGGTGTAGAGATACTGTGCTTGGTAGGTCTCCAGCAAAGGTTTACTGACGATCGCCACCAAACTGCAAGGGCAGGCTTCAGATGCGGCCTATATTACGATCGACAGACAGACATCAATCTGCTCAAAGTTCAGATTTTTATATATATGGTCTCCGGACACTCTCTACATAGTCCTCTGGTATTTACAGGCACCGCTGACCACTTGACCACTTAAGCTTAGTCTGAAGAGGATCCCCACCGCTACCGTTATCGGAGCTCTAGAAAGGTGCGGCCATTCCTCACGCCCGCACACTCCGCCCCCCAAGATTTGATTATTTTAAAGCAGTTTTGCAAAACGTGTGCTTTTTTTCTCTTAAAGGTGCAGTACCATTTTTGAAATAAAGTGTTTTCAAGCCTGTTTGTGGTCATTACTAGCCTGTTTAACATGTCTGACATTGAGGAAAGCCAATGTACAATGTGTTTGGAAGCCATTGTGGAACCCCCACTTAAAATGTATCCCTCATGCACTGAAAGGGCAATAAATTGCAAAGAACATATTTTAGCTGATAAAAGTATGTCGCAGGATGATTCTCAGTCAGAAGAGAATCAGGTTATGCCATCTAATTCTCCCCAAGTGTCACAACCATTAACGCCCGCCCAAGCGACGCCAAGTACTTCTTGTGCGTCTAATTCTTTCACCCTGCAAGATATGGCCGCAGTTATGTCTACTACCCTCACTGAGGTTTTATCTAAACTGCCTGGGTTGCAGGGGAAGCGCAGTAGGTCCGGTGTGAGAGTAAATGCTGAGCCCTCTGACGCTTTATTAGCCATCTCCGATGTACCCTCACAATGTTCTGAGTTGGGGGTGAGGGAATTGCTGTCTGAGGGAGAGCTTTCTGATTCAGGAAAGATGTTCCTTCAGACAGACTCAGATATGACGGCTTTTAAATTTAAGCTAGAACACCTCCACTTGTTGCTCAGGGAGGTTTTAGCGACTGTGAATGATTGTGACCCTATTGTAATTTCACCAGAGAAATTGTGTAAAATGGATAGATATCTAGAGGTTCCTGCTTACATTAATGTTTTTCCTGTCCCTAAGAGGATTTCGGACATTGTTACTAAGGAGTGGGATAGACCAGGTATTCAGTTCTCTCCCCCTCCTACTTTTAAGAAAATGTTTCCCATATCAGACACCATTCGGGATTCATGGCAGACTGTCCCTAAGGTGGAGGGAGCTATTTCTACGCTGGCTAAGCGTACAACTATACCTATTGAGGATAGTTGTGCTTTCAAAGATCCTATGGATAACAAAATTAGAGGGTCTTCTAAAGAAAATATTTATTCATCAGGGTTTTCTTCTGCAACCTATAGCGTGCATTGTTCCTGTAACTACTGCAGCTGCTTTTTGGTTCGAGGCTCTAAAGGAGGCTCTTAAGGTTGAGACCCCATTAGATGATATTCTGGATAGAATTAGGGCTCTCAAGCTAGCTAATTCTTTCATTACAGATGCCGCTTTTCAACTGGCTAAATTAGCAGCAAAGAATTCAGGTTTTGCCATTTTAGCGTGTAGAGCGTTATGGCTTAAGTCCTGGTCTGCTGACGTGTCATCAAAATCTAAGCTTTTAGCCATTCCTTTCAAGGGTAAGACCCTATTCGGGCCTGAACTGAAAGAGATCATTTCAGACACCACTGGAGGAAAAAGCCATGCCCTTCCTCAGGATAAGACAAATAAGATGAGGACCAAACAAAATAATTTTCGTTCTTTTCGAAACTTCAAAGGTGGTCCCTGTACCTCCTCCCCTGCTGCAAAGCAGGAGGGGAATTTTGCTCAATCCAAGTCAGTCTGGAGACCTAACCAGACTTGGAATAAGGGTAAACAGGCCAAGAAGCCCGCTGCTGCCACCAAGACAGCATGAAGGGGCAGCCCCCGATCCAGGACTGGATCTAGTAGGGGGCAGACATTCTCTCTTTGCTCAGGCTTGGGCAAGAGACGTTCAGGACTCCTGAGCTTTAGAAATCGTGACCCAGGGGTATCTTCTAGACTTCAGAGATTCTCCTTCAAGGGGGAGATTCCATCTTTTTCGATTGTCTGTAAACCAGACAAAAAGAGAGGCGTTCTTACGCTGTGTAGAAGACCTATATACCATGGGAGTAATCTGCCGAGTTCCAAAGCAGAACAGGGGCAGGGGTTTTACTCCAATCTGTTTGTGGTTCCCAAAAAAGAGGGAACCTTCAGACCAATTTTAGATCTCAAGATCCTAAACAAATTCCTCAGAGTCCCATCCTTCAAGATGGAGACCATTCGGACTATTTTACCAATGATCCAGGAGGGTCAATATATGACCACCGTGGATTTAAAGGATACGTATCTTCACATCCCTATCCACAAAGATCACCAGTTCCTCAGGTTCGCCTTTCTGGGCAAGCATTACCAGTTTGTGGCTCTTCTCTTCGGGTTGGCCACAGCTCCCAGAATTTTCACAAAAGTGCTAGGGTCCCTTCTGGCGGTTCTAAGGCCGTGGGGCATAGCAGTGGACGATATCCTGATTCAGGCGTCAACTTACCAACTAGCCAAATCTCACACAGACATTGTGTTGGCTTTTCTAAGATCTCACGGGTGTAAGGTGAACATAAAGAAGAGTTCACTTGTCCTTCTCACAAGAGTTCCATTTCTGGGAACTCTGATAGACTCGGTAGACATGAAAATTTTTCTGACGGAGGTCAGAAAATCAAAGATCTTAACCACCTGCCGAGCACTTCATTCCATTCCTCAGCCGTCAGTGGCTCAGTGTATGGAGGTAATTGGACTAATGGTAGCGGCAATGGACATAGTTCCATTTGCTCGCTTGCATCTCAGACCACTGCAACTATGCATGCTCAGACAGTGAAATGGGGACTATGCAAATTTATCTCCTCAGATAAATCTGGATCAAGAGACCAGAGGCTCTCTTCTTTGATGGTTGTCACAGGATCATCTGTCCCAGGGAATGTGTTTCCGCAGGCCAGCATGGGTCATAGTGACGACGGACGCCAGCCTATTAGGCTGGGGTGCAGTCTGGAATTCCCTGAAAGCACAGGGTGTGTGGACTCAGGAGGAGGCTCTCCTCCCGATAAATATTCTAGAACTGAGAGCAATATTCAACACGCTTCAGGCGTGGCCTCAGCTGGCCTCGGCCAGATTCATAAGATTCCAGTCAGACAATATCACGACTGTAGCATATATCAATCATCAGGGGGGAACAAAGAGTTCTCTAGCGATGATAGAGGTTTCCAAAATAATTTGATGGGCAGAGACTCACTCTTGCCATCTATCAGCAATCTATATCCCAGGAGTGGAGAACTGGGAAGCGGATTTTCTAAGTTGTCAGACTTTTCATCCGGGGGAGTGAGAACTCCATCCGGAGGTGTTTGCACAATTGATTAATCAATGGGGCACACCAGAATTGGATCTGATTGCATCTCGTCAGAATGCCAAACTTCCTTGTTACGGGTCCAGATCAAGGGATCCTCAAGCAGTACCTTGGTCGTTCAACCTGGCTTATGTGTTTCCACCATTTCCTCTCCTTCCTCGTCTGATTGCCAGAATCAAACAGGAGAGAGCTTTGGTGATTTTGATAGCACCTGCGTGGCCACGCAGGACTTGGTACGCAGACCTGGTGGACATGTCATCTCTACCACCGTGGACTCTGCCACTGAGACAGGACCTTCTCATTCAAGGTCCGTTCCAGCATCCAAATCTAGTTTCTCTGCGGCTGACTGCCTGGAGATTGAACGCTTGATTTTATCCAGGCGGGGATTCTCTGAGTCGGTCATAGATACCTTGATTCAGGCTCGAAAGCCTGTCACTAGGAAAATTTATCATAAGATATGGCGTAAATATCTTTATTGGTGCGAATCCAAAGGCTACTCATGGAGTAAGGTCAGGATTCCTAGGATTTTGTCCTTTCTCCAAGAAGGATTGGAGAAGGGGCTATCAGCTAGTTCCCTAAAGGGACAGATATCTGCTTTATCAATTTTACTGCACAAGCATCTGGCAGATGTTCCAGACGTTCACTCGTTCTGTCAGGCTTTAGTTAGAATCAAGCCTGTGTTTAAACCTGTTGCTCCGCCATGGAGTTTGCATTTAGTTCTTAAAGTTCTTCAAGGGGTTCCATTTGAACCTATGCATTCCATAGATATTAAACTTCTATCTTGGAAAGTTCTGTTTTTAGTTGCTATCTCTTCGGCTCGAAGAGTTTCTGAACTATCTGCATTGCAATGCGACTCGCCTTATCTTGTTTTCCATTCTGATAAGGTGGTTTTGCGTACCAAACCTGGATTCCTTCCTAAGGTTGTTACTAATAAGAATATTAATCATGAAATAGTTCCTTCCCTGTGTCCTAATCCTTCCTCTAAGGAGTGTCTGTTGCACAACTTGGACGTGGTTCGTGCTTTGAAGTTTTACTTGCAAGCGACCAAAGATTTCCGTCAAACATCTTCTCTGTTTGTTGTCTATTCTGGAAAACGTAGAGGTCAAAAAGCTACGGCTACCTCTCTTTCTTTTTGGCAGAAAAGCATCATCCGTTTGGCATACGAGACTGCTGGACAGCAGCCTCCTGAAAGAATTACAGCTCACTCTACTAGAGCGGTGGCTTCCACATGGGCTTTTAAAAATGATGCTTCTGTTGAACAGATTTGTAAGGCTGCGACTTGGTCTTCACTTCATACCTTTTCCAAATTTTCCAAATTTGATACTTTTGCTTCTTCGGAGGCTATTTTTGGGAGAAAAGTTCTTCAAGCAGTGGTGCCTTCTGTTTAGCCATCTGTCTTGTCCCTCCCATTCATTTGTGACTTGTAGCTTTGGTATTGTATCCCACAAGTAAAGGATGAATCCGTGGACTCGTCGTATCTTATAGAAGAAAAATAAATTTATGCTTAAATGATTGATTTCTTCTATGATACGACGAGTCCACGGCCCGCCCTGTCAATTTTAGACAGATTATATTTTTTTGCTTTAAACCTTCAGTCACCTATGCACCTTTTAGCTTCTCCTTTTTCTTCCTGTACCTTCGGTCGAATGACTGGGGGGTGGAGTCAAGGGAGGAGCTATATAGACAGCTCTGCTGTGGTGCTCTTTGCCACTTCCTGTTAGCAGGAGGATAATATCCCACAAGTAAAGGATAAATCCGTGGACTCGTCGTATCATAGAAGAAATCAATTTATCAGGTAAGCATAAATTTACTTTTTTTTTAGTCAAGAATGTGAGGTAATATGTTGTAGGGGCAACTAGAAATTAAAATGTTAACTTTTCTATGCAAAAAGTAATTAAATATTTACATTGCAATTGAAACCAACAAGAAATGCATGTTTGTGCACACCTCTCTTAGTGACCAACTGCTCATTGCCTGATAAGGATAACTCCCACAGCTCTATTGGTGTAAAATTAAATTATTCTACCAGCAGGAAACAAATATTGCGTCACTGAGAATAGCAACTTCGATTAGAAAAACAAACAAACTTGGAAATGGCTTAATTCTTTACTAAACTTTTCTGGCTGTAGCATTATAAAGTATTTCTATTGAATTCCTTGACTCATTTCTGCAGTGCTCGTTTTATTAGAGCGGTGTCAGAGCTGGAGCTTCTGGGCTTTGTAAAAGCCACTAAACAGAAGACTGATCATGTAGCACGGCTGACGTGGGGTGGATGCTAAATTACAAGACGATGACCATTCTTACCACAGATTAATTGTGTGCAGCACATTTTAGTAGGATAATAGTAAAATAAAGTGTGTGTGTCTTGTATACAAAATATATCCGTAGATGATCGCCTGTAAAGCCATTCCTGTTCTCGGGTGTATGAATAAAACAGCTGCAATATTTAAGCTTTGTTTGAGAGACAGTTTAATTTAGTCTAACATTTCTAGACACGGACATATGTTTGTATTCAAATTTATCATGGTCTACTTGAAAATTGTTATTGTTTAAAAATATAGATAATCCCTTTATTACCCCTTCCCCAGTTTTCCATGACCAACACTGTTATATTAATACTTTTTATCTCTATGATTACTTGTATCTAAGCCCCTGCAGACTGCCCCTTATCTCAGTGCTTTTTTGAGGTTTATGCATTAGTTAACATATGTCAAATCACAATAATGCATTTCTGCACAGGTACATTGCTTATAAAACAGCCCAGTACACAAAAAACAATGCTAAATATCCGATAAATAATTCTATAGCGGCAAAATAAGAAAACATGTAAACTGATCACGTGACATAGTGCAGCAAGACTACTAACTAAACACTGGATGTAAAAAAAAAAATGGTATAAGAACCACCTCTTTTATATTTTGTAACTAGTTATCGAGAAACTATTGGACCCTTAGCAAATACAAGAACATACTATTAGCTAAGACTTAAAGTGCTGCTTTAAACCCAAATGAAAAAGGTATTCCTGCAACACTATGTAATAAGTAAATAGTGATTTTACTAACAGTATATGATGGTATTTCACAATGTCTTCACTAAGGCTAGTGCTGAGAAGGACATATACAATCAAGAAATAACATATCAGAAACCTCTTCATGTTCTTAACCAAGTATAATTTGCAGGTGTTATTATGTGAGCCTATAGGGAAAGCTTACATTAATAACTACAGTATTAAAAGTACCATTACTATATTATGTCAAATAACATCATAAACCACCTCCTATTCTTAATTAGCTAAAGGATAAGTCGACATAGATATATCTTCTAATAATGAGGAAGACTTTGAAGAAAGAGTTTTCAGTAAAAAAAAAAAAAAAAACATTCTGCTTACCTGAAAATGTATTTCTTTTTAGACACGATGAGTCCATGGATTTCATCCTTACTTGTGGGATTACGCCTCCTGGTCAGCAGGAGGAGGCAAAGAGCACCACAGCAAAGCTGTATATATATAGCTCCTCTCTTCCCTCCCACTCCAGTCATTCGACCGAAGTTAGGAAGAGAAAGGAAATGCCAAGGTGCAGAGGTGTCTGAAGTTTAACAAAAAAAATAAAAACCTGTCTCATAGAACAGGGCGGGCCGTGGACTCATCGTGTCTAAAAAGAAATAAATTTATCAGGTAAGTATAAATTTTCTTTTCTTTTTAAAGACACGATGAGTCCACGGATTTCATCCTTGTGGGATACAATACCAAAGCTATAGTACACGGATGAAAGGGGAGGGACAAGACAGGGAACCTAAATGGAAGGCACCACTGCTTGAAGAACCTTTCTCCCAAAAACAGTTTCAGCCGAAGCAAAGATATCAAATTTGTAAAATTTAGAAAAAGTTTTAAGAGAAGACCAAGTTGCAGCCTTGCAAATCTGCTCAACTGGAGCATTATGTTAGAATGTCCACGAGGAAGCAACAGCCCAGGTGGAAAAAGCCAAAACTCTTTCAGGAGGCTGCTGTCCAGCAATCTCATATGCAAAACGGATGATAATCTTCAGCCAAAAGGAAAGAAGTAGCCGTAGCTTTCTGACCCTTACGTTCTCTAGAAAAAGTGTTAAACAGAAAAGACGATTGATGAAAGTTCGTAGTCGCTTGTAAATAAAAAAAAATTAAAACACGGACTACGTTCAAATGTGCAGGAGACGTTCCTTCTGAGAGAAAGATTAGGACACAAGGAAGGAACAACAATTTCCTAATGAATGTTCTCGTCTGAAACAACCTTAGGAAGAAAACCAAGTTTAGTACATAACACCACCTTATCCGAATGAAAAATAAGGCAAGGCGAATTATATGGTAATGCCGAAAGCTAAAACACTCTTCAAGCAGAAGAAATGGCAACAAGAAATAAAACTTTCCAAGATAACAACTTAATATCTATGGAATGCATAGATTCAACGGAACCCCTTGAAGAACTTAAATTCAAACTCCATGGAGGAGCAATTGGTTGAAACATAGGCCTGACTCTAATCAGAGCCTGACAAAAGGATTGAACATCTGGGACATCTACCAGAACTCGCTGAAAAACTCTTCTCCCAGCCTTCTTGAAGAAAATACAAAATCCTGGGTATCCTAACTCTACTCCATGAGTAGCCCTTGGATTCACACCAATAAAGATATGTATGCCCTATATTATGGTAAATCTTTCTAGTTATAGGCTTACATGCCTGAAGTAAGGTATCTATGACCGAATCAAAGAAACCTCGCTTGTATAGGATCAAGCGTCCAATCTCCAAGCAATCCGCCTCAGAGAAACTAGACTTGGGTGGAAGAAGGGACCCTGAATAAAAGGTCCTTCCTCAACGGAAGTGTCCAAGATTGCAGAGATGACATGTTCACCAGATCGGCATACCAAATCCTGCGAGGCCACGAAGAAGCGAGGAGGATCACTGATTCCTTCTCCTATATGATTTGAACAATCACCCAGCAAAGAAGCGCAAACGGGGGAAATAGATATTCTAGGCTGAAGGACCAAAGAATCCGCTCGGACTGGGGGACCTGGACCCATATCCCAAAAGCCAGGCAATCTGATAAGATGCCATGAGATCCAACTCCGGCCAACCTATTTGAAAATCAGGTTGGAGAATACTCCCGGATGGAGTTCCCACTCTCCCGGATGAAAAGTCTGACTACTCAGAAAATCCATTTCCCAAGTGTCCACCCCTAGGATATGGATCGCCGACAGATAGCAAGAATGAAACTGGGCCGGAGCCAACTGAGGCCAGACCAGAAGAGCCATGAAGCTCGCTCTCAGTTGCAGGAAGTCTATAAAAAGAACAGACTCCGCTGTAGTCCACACTCTGCGAAATCATGTTCCCTGGGATAGGTGATCCAGAGACAACCACCATAGAAAAGAGTCCCTTGTCTCCTGATCCAGAGTAATTTGAGGAGACAAGTTTGCATAATCTCTGTTCCATTGCCTGAGTATTCTTAACTGCATAGGTCTGAGGTGGAACGAACAAACTGAATGTTAAGTGACACAAGGCGCTGCTCATTTTATCAACCTTAGAAGGATGAAAGGTTGAGTGGACCTCACCAGGGATTGAACCTGCAACCCTCAGGTTGTTACAGAGCTCAGCCACAGTGCCTTAGCATGCTGAGCCATCTGTCCGTCATCATCAGCCCGAATACCTATGTACTGAGCCACTGAAGGCCGAGAAGTGGACTGAAGGACTAGACCAGTATTGATAGACCTTGATTTCCTGACCTCAGTTAGAAAAATCTTCATTGATATGGAATTCATCATGATTCCCAAGAAAGCTACCCTTGTGCTTGGGACAAAGGAACACTTTTCCAAAGTCACCTTCCACCCGTGAGTTCATGGAAAGTATAACACCATGTTAGTGTAAATCTTGCTTGCTGCAAGGATGATGCCTGGACTAGGATATTAGCCAGATAGGGCGCCATTGCAATGTCCCGGAACTGAAGCTCTGCCAACAGCGATCCCAGAGCCTCTAAGAACTCGGAACTGTGGCAAGACCGAAAGGAAGGAACACTAACAGGATGTGTTTGTCCAGAAAGGCAAACCCTAGAACTTGAGACGATTCTCGTGAACGGCACATGAAGGCACTTGACCCTTAATCCACCGTTGACATAAATTGACCCTCTAAGATCAAGGGAGAAATGGAACAAATTACAGTTTCCATCTTGAAGGACAGTACCCTTCTTAAAAATGGTCTGAAGAGTCCCCTTTTTCGGGAACCACAACCCGACCGGTAACCCCAGATCCTGTACCAGTATTAGAACTGGAACAACCACTCCCAGGTCTGAGAGGTCTCTTACGCAGTGTAAGGACGTCTCTCCCTTTGTCTGATCCTTAGACAATCTTGAAAGCAGAAACTGCCTCTAAGAGGAAAACATTTGAGCTCGAAACCAAACTTGAGCGATAACGGAAAGTCAGCCCCCTACAAGATCCAATCCCGGACCGGGGCATGTTCCCCATGCTGTCTTTGATTCAACAGCAGGCTGTGTTCACCAAAATCTTAGTCTTAGAACAGATATCCATAAAAAAAGGCTCTAACCATAAGGTTCCAAGAGCTGGAACAGAGCCACCTATGCTCCCAGTTTGATAACTGGAAGGGAAGAAATTGAAAAAAAGGAATTAGCCAATTGAAAGCTTTATCCAGTCCTAGATTTTATCCAGGGAAACTACTGACTAATAACCTCAGACAACGCATCAAACCAATATGCAGTCACACCAGTGACGGTAGCAAAGTACACAGATGGTTGCCATTGTAAACCCTGGTGTGTGTCCCATTACTAAATGTTGTCCATAGGACTATCCTCTAAGGCTATAGAAGTTCTCGTAGTAAAGAACTACTCCTTCCCCCCTAAGGAATGTCGTCCAGCCCCTTAGCTGATATGGCTGTGGGAAACAGTCTTGTAAATATAGGGAATGTCTAAGGTACCAATTTCCTTTTAGAATAGCAATTCCTCTAGCAATGCTTTTACCTTATGTAAAAATATAGAATGCATCATAACCCCCGAGTGGAGTGTGAAGGAAACGCAGGGCACTGCATGTGGGCCATAACATTTTGACGGAAACTATAGGAGAGATTTGTGGCCATTGTTAAAAGAAAAAACTAATTTTAATAAAGTTTCCACATAGGAAACGATACTGTTCCTTTAAATCTGAAAAGTAACTCTATTCTTGCGTGCGTTTGTTTCATCCTCAGTCACAAAGGATGAACTAACAAATAAACAGCTGAAATTCATTTATTATAATGTACACAGAACAAAACGTTACTGTCTCTTTAATTCTTAAAGTAACTCATATTTGTGTGTTTTTGTACCATCCTACGTCACAAAGGATGAATTAACAAATAAACAGCCGCAATTCTTTTAATAAAATGTACACAGAAAAAATGTTACTGTCTCTTTAAATTTTAAAAGAACGTCTTATTTCCGTCATGCAGAAACAATCCAATAACCATATTAATATAGCTTTAACTAGACATTGCTATTGTACATCAAAAGCAATGTCTATGCAGGGAACCGCAGAGCACTGCCTGTGGGTCATAAATCATTTTGAACACTAAGTAGAAAATTGTGGCATGGATTAACCGATGCCACCAGACTCCTAACAGCCATCGCTTTAGAAGGAGTATTAATAATAAAAGTTAACACTAACACATGAAAATATGTTACTGTCTCTTCAATCTTAAAGTAACACTATTTTTTGTGTGCTTTCTCATTCAAAGTCACAACGGATGAACTAACAGGAAAAAGCAGAAATCCTTTATAAAATAAAATTACTGTTGCTTTTAAACTGCAATGTTTTATTTTTGTATGTAGTCAACAAATAAATAAAAGCAACTAAGTTACTAGCTGAATATTCCTAATGCGTATACATCCTTCATGACCCTGTTAAAGTTTGGAACGCAACAATTGCGACAAACATCTGAACCATAACTTCCGAGAACCGGAAGTGACCTGAAGGAAGTGCCCAATACAAAGCCCACCCTTCCAAAGCTAGAGTCCCCTTTCCTTGCCATTGTGTATCATAGTAAGGAGGAAGAAGTGTCTCTAGATCTCTTAGAAAAGTTAAAGTCCTCCACTCCTTGCTATAGACAAATAGGAATAAGAAGTGTCCTCGGCGCCCTCAACTTTGGTGCCCTTTATGAACTCCGCCCCTCGTGGGCGTTTTGCCAGCTATCTCCCAGTCGCCATTGTTCATGCAAAGACCCCGGGAGTGACAAAACAACAGTAGAGCAAATAAAAACTGTTCAGCCTGCTGCCCCTAAGAACAGCCATACCGGAACAAACAGCCTCCGTTCCTTCATTGTATAGTATCGTAACTAAACCCCGTCCATCGTGGGCGTAAGCAACCATCTCCCAGTCGCCATTAAAGTTATACACAAAAAGCGCCGGGAGGGAAACCCACAACCGTCACTATGCAAAGGGTAGCTGTTAGTCATGGTCACCATTGTTTAAGAGGCACCGGGAATGACAATATAACCTTTGTTTTGTGTCTTTCTCATCCTGTCGTAATAAAAGCTGTTCAGCCTGCTCATATTGTGAATGAGACTTAGTCCCCAATACAAGCAAGGCTCTGCTACATGCTGTCAGGTAAAAAAAACAAAACTCTTCACTGACAGAGCCCCTGATTCCCATAAATAAACATAAGTGCAGAAAAAACCTCACTGAGGTAAATATGTCCATGAGGAATTTTCCTGTAGAGAAATAAAGGCTGCACTTACCTCTTATGCTGTCCGACAGCAAGACAGCCTCAACAGGGTTCAGAAGTCCATTGGTTCCCTCCTATAGTCCTGCAGAAAAGATGAAGCCTGAGTTAGATCCAGCTTAGGCCATCACAGAAAGGGCAGCATTCAGTATGGGAGGCGCAGTGAGAGTTTTGTCCCACCAGTTCCCATTGCTTTAAAGCCACCTGTAGCTCTACTCTAGAGACTGACAAGGAATACGGCTACACCCTATAATAAAATAGCACTCACTGGTACCATTTTAAAAATAATAAACTCTTGATTGAAGAAACTAAGGTAACACCTCACTTTACCTCTTCCTATCACTAACACAGAAAATGATTGGAGTGGGAGGGAAGGGAGGAGCTATATATATATACAGCTTTGCTGTGGTGCTCTTTGCCTCCTCCTGCTGACCAGGAGGCGTAATCCCACAAGTAAGGATGAAATCTGTGGACTCATCGTGTCTTTAAAAAGAAAAACATTTGCAGCCTTTTACACTTATAAATTTGAAAAATGAACATATGTGCTACTGCAGTAGCAAAGTATCAAGACATAATATACACAGATAACAAAGGATAGGGTGCTCCCTTTACATAGCCTGCAACTAGTGATTTAGTGTACTAGTACCTACTGAATTTAACTATAGAAAACAGTCTATTCTTATAATAACAAATTAAATAAAGGACTGCTAAGAATAACTTGCTCACAACATGACAAATATTGCAGTTTAAGGATACAAGATATTAGAAACAGCTTTACTATACTAGTAGACTAACAAGGCATGTTACATATATACCTCTTAAAAATATAGAAGTTTCCATACAAAATCTAGCAACAATAAATAGTCACTGTACTCGCATCTACTAATTTTTAGCGATCTGACCTGGGGGCTTGCAGGGGCTAATGTACAAATAGCCTTAGAGAGGGGCACATAGTACAGGAGTTTTAACACAATATAAGCTGTGAGAATATGACAAAGAGCATCGGACTAAAATGTCATCATTAAAAGGCATATTAAATGACTCCTGTGCAGCAAAGTGTCCATGCCATAGTTTTACTTAAAATCTTCTGAATGTTAATAACACAAGTACACTGCCACATATAATCATATTATAAGAAAAATACAAATGCCAGAGATCAAGCACATGATAAAAACAACCTTAGTAACCATGAAACTGACTGCCAAAGTACAAGATAAAAAAATGCTAAGGGTGGGATAAACAAAGAGTAAGACATAATGTTAAAGGGATAGTTTACTCCCAGAATTTTTGTTTAAAAAGATAGATAATCCCTTTATTGCCCATTACTCAGTTTTTCACAACCAACTTGGTTATATAAATATACTTTCTTTTCATAAGGTAGGGAGAGTCCACAACGATATTCCTAACAGTTGGGAAATAAAACACCTGGCCACCAGGAGGAGGCAAAGACACCCCAGCTAAAGGCTTTAATGACCCTCCCACTTCCCCCATCCCCAGTCATTCTTTGCCTTTCCTCACTAAAGGATCTTATGGCCTCTCATCTCAATGCCAAACTACCCAGGTACAGGTCGAGATTGAGGGATCCTCAAGCAGAGTTAGAAGCTCTGGAGGTATCTTGGAGGTTCAGACTCATATCTATTGCCTCTTCTCCCTAGTGCGGTGGCCCGCATCAAGCAGGAGCTAGCATCGGTGATCCTAATTGCTCCTTCCTGGCTGCGAAGGACCTGGTTCACGGATCTGGTGAGAATGTCCTCTTCTCAATGGAGGTTACCTTGTCACAGGGACCTGCTGATTCAGGAACCCTTCCTACATCAACATCTAGATTCTCTGAGGCTGACTGCGTAGAGATTGAACTCTTAGTCTTAGCCAGGAGAGGATTCACTTTGATTCAAGCTCGTAAGCCTGTTACTCAGCACATCTACCATAAGGTTACCTGTACTGGTGTGAGGAGCGTAGTTTTTCTTGGCTTAAGGTAAAAGTTGCCAGAATTTTATCTTTTCTCCAGAATGGTTTGGAGAAGGGTCTATCTGCCAGTTCTCTGAAGGGACTGATCTCGGCCCTGTCGGTGTTGCTGCACAAAAGATTAGCTGAGCTTCCAGATGTGCAGTCCTTTGTTAAGGCTCTGACTAGGATCAGACCTGTGTTTAGACCTGTGACTCCGCCTTGGAGTTTCAATCTTGTTCTTCAAGTTTTGCAGCAGGCTCCGTTTGAGCCCATGCATACTGTTGACATTTACCAGTTATCTTGGAAAGTTTTGTTTCTATTACCCATTGCCTCTGCTCGCAGAGTCTCTGAGATCTCGACTTTACAGTGTGACCCACCTTACCTAGTTTTTCATGCCAATAAGGCGGTTTTGCGTACTAGGTTAGGTTTCCTTCCGAAGGTGGTGTCAGATCTTAACATAAATCAAGTCGTTCCTTCCTTGTGTCCCAATCCTTCTTCAGCGAAGGAACGTGTGCTTCAAAATCTGGATGTGGTTCATGCTTTGTCTGAATTCCTTAGTAGCTTGAAGGTAAAACTTCAATCTTCATCTTTGTTTGTTGTTTATGCAGGTAGACGTAGGGGGCAGAAGCCACTACGTCTTTTTGGTTGAGGAGTGTCATCCGCTTGGCTTATGAGAAAGTGGGACAGCAGCCCTCCTGAGAGGATTATGGCTCATTTCACTAGAGTAGTTGCTTCTTCCTGGGCTTTTAAGAACGAAATCTCTATGGATCAGATTTGTAAGGTGGCTACCTGGTCCTCCTTACATAAAATTTGTAAAATTTTAAAAAGTATGTGTTTGCTTCGGCTGAAGCAGCTTTCAGGAGAGAGGTTTTGTAGGCTGTGGTACCGTCGGATTAGGGTCCGCCTCTTTCTTTATTCCCTCCCGTTATTCCTTCAGTGTCCTCTGGAGCTTGGTTATTGTTTTCCCAACAGTAAGGAATATCGTTGTGGACTCTCCCAGCCTGATGGAAAGAAAACAAAATTTATGCTTACCTGATAAATTCCTTTCTTTCCTGGCAGGTAGAGTCCACGACCCCGCCCGTTAGAATTTTTTTTGGTGGCCCCCTTTTGTTATTCTTCTGGAACCTTTATACCCATATTTTTCCCCTACTTTTCCTCGGCTGAATGACTGGGGATGGGGAAAGTGGGGGGGACATTTAAGCCTTTATTTTTTACCTCTGTGATTACCTTGTATCTAAGCCTCTGCAGACTGCCCCCTTATTTAATTTCTTTTGACAGACATGCACGGGAATGAGCACAATGAACTAGCATGGTCTACCTGTAAAAAAAACGATAAAAATGCACTGAGATAAGAGGCTGCCTTTAAGGGCTTAGAAATTAGCAAATGAGCGTACCTAGGTTAAGCTTTCAATAAAGAATACCAAGAGAACAAAGCAAATTTTATGATAAAAGTAAATTGGAAAGTTGTTTAAAATTGCATGTCCTATCTGAATCATGAAAGTTTAATTTTAACTTTTCTATCCCTTCATTAAGAAAAATATTTACCCTTCTCCCACTTTCTAGTGAATATAGCGCCCTGAGTATAACATGGAAATTACCGTCTAATATAACTTCAGAAATGCAGGAGCCTCCAGTCTCAGAGCAGTCAATGTCCCAGGCTCTTGACTGTTCTGAGGGGGGGGGGACTATTTATGGTTACCTGATAAACTAATTGCTTTCATGGTGGTGAGAGTCCACAATCCATTATTCTTCTCTACCACAAGGAGAAGGCAAAGATTCCCAAACTCCTAGAGCTCTATAAAACCACTCCCACCTCAAGCATACCTTAGTCTAACATATAGCTAAGTAAAGTGAGGTAAGAAAGGAATAAAAGCCATAAAAGGATAAGGGGAAAAAAATGTGTTGAAGAAAAAAAACTAACCCCAAAATAACATTAGGGTGGGGTCTCATGGACTTTCACCACCATGAAATAAATGAATTTATCAGGTAAGCATAAATTATGTTTCTCCTGTTAAGTGTGGTCAGTCCACGGGTCATCATTACTTCTGGGATATTAACTCCTCCCCAACAGGAAGTGCAAGAGGATTCACCCAGCAGAGCTGCTATATAGCTCCTCCCCTCTACGTCACCCCCAGTCATTCTCTTGCACCCAACGAATAGATAGGATGTGTGAGAGGACTGTGGTGATTATACTTAGTTTTATACCTTCAATCAAAAGTTTGTTATTTTATAATAGCACCGGAGTGTGTTATTCCTTCTCTGGTAGAATTTGAAGAAGAATCTACCTGAGTTTTTTCTATGATTTTAGCCGGAGTAGTTAAGATCATATTGCTGTTTCTCGGCCATCTGAGGAGAGGTAAACTTCAGATCAGGGGACAGCGGGCAGATTAATCTGCAAGAGGTATGTAGCAGCTTATTATTTTCTGACAATGGAATTGATGAGAAAATTCTGCCATACCGATATAATGTAAACTCAGCCTTAAATGCAGTAGCAGCAACTGGTATCAGGCTGTCATTTATGTATATTTTACACTTCAGTATTCTGGGGAATGGCACTTCACTGGAATTATACTGTATGCATAAGACTTTAGCCTAATTTGCAGGGACTAGCAACAGGCTTTTTAATAACACTTAATTTATTTATGTTAAACGTTTTTTGCTGGCATGTAAAATCGTTTAATTTTCTGAGGTACTGGGTGAAAAAATGTTTTGGGCACTATTTTTTCCACTTGGCAGTCGTTTTTATTTAATTTATGACAGTTTACTGATCTCTCTCACTGTTGTGTATGAGGGGGAGGGGCCTTTTTTGGCGCTTTTGCTACGCATCAAAAAATTCAGTCAGAAGTTTATTGTCTTCCCTGCATGATCCGGTTCATCTCTACAGAACTCAGGGGTCTTCAAAACTTGTTTTGAGGGAGGTAATCACTCACAGCAGAGCTGTGAGATTGTAGTTGACTGTGATAAAAAACGTTTATTTCTGTATTTTTTTTCTGCTATCAGGGTTAATTATCCTTTGCTAATGGGAGCAATCCTTTGCTAAAAGTGTGTTTTTTACAAAGATTTGATGCTATAACTTTTCAGTTTATCAATTTTCAACTGTCATAACTTTTTCTGTGCTTCTTATAGGCACAGTACGTTTTGCATATTATAGTAAATTACTTGAAAAGTATTTCCAAGTTGCTAGTTTATTTGCTAGTGTGTTAAACATGTCTGATTCAGAGGAAGATATCTGTGCTATATGTGCTAAAGCCAAAGTGGAGCCCAATAGAAATTTATGTACTAACTGCATTGATGCTACTTTAAATAAAAGTCAATCTGTACAAATTGAACATATTTCACCAAACAACGAGGGGAGAGTTATGCCGCCTAACTCGCCTCATGTGTCAGTACCTGCATCTCCCGCTCGGGAGGTGCATGATATTGTAGCGCCGAGTACATCTGGGCGGCCATTACAAATCACATTACAGGATATGGCTACTGTTATGACTGAAGTTTTGGCTAAATTACCAGAACTAAGAGGTAAGCGTGATCACTCTGGGGTGAGAACAGAGTGCGCTGATAATATTAGGGCCATGTCAGATACTGCGTCACAATTTGCAGAACATGAGGACGGAGAGCTTCATTCTGCGGGTGACGGTTCTGATCCAAACAGACTGGATTCAGATATTTCAAATTTTAAATTTAAGCTGGAAAACCTCCGTGTATTACTAGGGGAGGTGTTAGCGGCTCTGAATGATTGTAACACAGTTGCAATACCAGAGAAATTGTGTAAGTTGGATAAATATTTTGCGGTACCGTCGAGTACTGACGTTTTTCCTATACCTAAGAGACTTACTGAAATTGTTACTAAGGAGTGGGATAGACCCGGTGTGCCGTTCTCACCCCCTCCAATATTTAGAAAGATGTTTCCAATAGATGCCACCACACGGGACTTATGGCAAACGGTCCCTAAGGTGGAGGGAGCAGTTTCTACTTTAGCTAAGCGTACCACTATCCCGGTGGAGGATAGCTGTGCCTTTTCAGATCCAATGGATAAAAAGTTAGAGGGTTACCTTAAGAAAATGTTTGTTCAACAAGGTTTTATATTGCAACCTCTTGCATGCATTGCGCCTGTCACGGCTGCAGCAGCATTTTGGTTTGAGTCTCTGGAAGAGACACTTGAATCAGCTCCATTAGATGAGATTACACACAAGCTTAAAGCCCTTAAGTTAGCTAACTCATTTATTTCGGATGCCGTAGTACATTTAACTAAACTTACGGCTAAGAATTCCGGATTCGCCATTCAGGCGCGCAGAGCACTGTGGCTAAAATCCTGGTCAGCTGATGTTACTTCTAAATCTAAATTGCTTAATATTCCTTTCAAAGGGCAGACCTTATTCGGGCCCGGGTTGAAAGAAATTATCGCTGACATTACAGGGGGTAAAGGCCATGCCCTGCCTCAAGACAGAGCCAAACCTAAGGCTAGACAGTCTAATTTTCGTTCCTTTCATAATTTCAAAGCAGGAGCAGCATCAACTTCCTCTGCACCAAAACAGGAAGGAGCTGTTGCTCGCTACAGATAAGGCTGGAGACCTAACCAGTCCTGGAACAAGGGCAAGCAGGCCAGGAAACCTGCTGCTGCCCCTAAGACAGCATGAATCGAGGGCCCCCGATCCGGGAACGGATCTAGTGGGGGGCAGACTTTCTCTCTTCGCCCAGGCTTGGGCAAGAGATGTCCAGGATCCCTGGGCGTTAGAGATAATATCTCAGGGATACCTTCTGGACTTCAAATCCTCTCCCCCAAGAGGGAGATTTCATCTGTCAAGGTTGTCAACAAACCAAATAAAGAAAGAGGCGTTTCTATGCTGCGTACAAGATCTTTTATTAATGGGAGTGATCCATCCGGTTCCGCGGTCGGAACAAGGACAAGGGTTTTACTCAAATCTGTTTGTGGTTCCCAAAAAAGAGGGAACTTTCAGGCCAATCTTGGATTTAAAGATCCTAAACAAATTCCTAAGAGTTCCATCGTTCAAAATGGAAACTATTCGGACAATTTTACCCATGATCCAAAAGGGTCAGTACATGACCACAGTGGATTTAAAGGATGCTTACCTTCACATACCGATTCACAAAGATCATTACCGGTATCTAAGGTTTGCCTTTCTAGACAGGCATTACCAGTTTGTAGCTCTTCCATTCGGATTGGCTACGGCTCCAAGAATCTTCACAAAGGTTCTGGGTGCTCTTCTGGCGGTACTAAGACCGCGAGGAATTTCGGTAGCTCCGTACCTAGACGACATTCTGATACAAGCTTCAAGCTTTCAAACTGCCAAGTCTCATACAGAGTTAGTACTGGCATTTCTAAGGTCGCATGGATGGAAGGTGAACGAAAAGAAGAGTTCTCTCTTTCCACTCACAAGAGTTCCCTTCTTGGGGACTTTGATAGATTCTGTAGAAATGAAGATTTACCTGACAGAAGACAGGTTAACAAAGCTTCAAAATGCATGCCGTGTCCTTCATTCCATTCAACACCCGTCAGTAGCTCAATGCATGGAGGTGATCAGCTTAATGGTAGCGGCAATGGACATAGTACCCTTTGCACGCCAACATCTCAGACCGCTGCAATTGTGCATGCTAAGTCAGTGGAATGGGAATTACTCAGACTTGTCCCCTACTCTGAATCTGGATCAAGAGACCAGAAATTCTCTTCTATGGTGGCTTTCTCTGCCACATCTGTCCAGAGGGATGCCATTCAGCAGGCCGGACTGGACAATTGTAACAACAGACGCCAGCCTACTAGGTTGGGGCGCTGTCTGGAATTCTCTGAAGGCTCAGGGACTATGGAATCAGGAGGAGAGTCTCCTACCAATAAACATTCTGGAATTGAGAGCAGTTCTCAATGCCCTTCTGGCTTGGCCCCAGTTAACAACTCGGGGGTTCATCAGGTTTCAGTCGGACAACATCACGACTGTAGCTTACATCAACCATCAGGGAGGGACAAGAAGCTCCCTAGCAATGATGGAAGTATCAAAGATAATTCGCTGGGCAGAGTCTCACTCTTGCAACCTGTCAGCAATCCACATCCCGGGAGTGGAGAACTGGGAGGCGGATTTCTTAAGTCGTCAGACTTTTCATCCGGGGGAGTGGGAACTTCATCCGGAGGTCTTTGCCCAAATACTTCGACGTTGGGGCAAACCAGAGATAGATCTCATGGCGTCTCGACAGAATGCCAAGCTTCCTCGTTACGGGTCCAGATCCAGGGATCCGGGAGCGGTTCTGATAGATGCTT
Organism: Bombina bombina; assembly: GCF_027579735.1. NCBI lineage: Eukaryota > Metazoa > Chordata > Amphibia > Anura > Bombinatoridae > Bombina > Bombina bombina. Next base: position 559,433,096 of record NC_069502.1, read on the forward strand.
TGACAGCACCTTGGACCTTCGGGATGGCTTATGTGTTTCCACCCTTCCCGATGCTTCCTCGATTGATTGCCAGAATCAAACAGGAGAGAGCATCAGTGATTCTAATAGCGCCTGCATGGCCACGCAGGACTTGGTATGCAGATCTAGTGGACATGTCATCCTGTCCACCTTGGTCTCTACCTCTGAAACAGGACCTTCTGATCCAGGGTCCCTTCAAACATCAAAATCTAATTTCTCTGAAGCTGACTGCTTGGAAATTGAACGCTTGATTTTATCAAAACGTGGTTTTTCTGAGTCAGTTATTGATACCTTAATACAGGCTAGGAAGCCTGTTACCAGAAAGATTTATCATAAGATATGGCGCAAATACTTATATTGGTGCGAATCCAAAAGTTACTCATGGAGTAAGGTTAGGATTCCGAGGATATTGTCTTTTCTACAAGAAGGTTTAGAAAAGGGTTTATCCGCTAGTTCCTTGAAGGGACAGATTTCAGCTCTGTCCATTCTTTTACACAAACGTCTGTCAGAAGTTCCGGACGTTCAAGCTTTTTGTCAGGCTTTAGCTAGGATCAAGCCTGTGTTTAAAACTGTTGCTCCACCATGGAGTTTGAACTTAGTTCTTAATGTTTTACAGGGTGTTCCGTTTGAACCCCTTCATTCCATTGATATCAAGCTGTTATCTTGGAAAGTTCTATTTTTAATGGCGATTTCCTCGGCTCGAAGAGTCTCTGAGTTATCCGCCTTACATTGTGATTCTCCTTATCTGATTTTTCATTCAGACAAGGTAGTTCTGCGTACTAAACCTGGGTTCCTACCTAAGGTGGTCACTAACAGGAATATCAATCAAGAGATTGTGGTTCCTTCTTTGTGTCCTAATCCTTCTTCGAAGAAGGAACGTCTGCTACACAATCTAGATGTAGTCCGTGCCCTGAAATTTTATCTACAGGCAACTAAGGATTTTCGACAAACGTCTTCCCTGTTTGTCGTTTATTCTGGTCAGAGGAGAGGTCAAAAAGCTTCGGCTACCTCTCTCTCTTTTTGGCTTCGTAGCATAATTCGGTTAGCCTATGAGACTGCTGGACAGCAGCCTCCTGAAAGAATTACAGCACATTCTACTAGAGCTGTGGCTTCCACTTGGGCCTTTAAGAATGAGGCTTCTGTTGAACAGATTTGCAAGGCTGCAACTTGGTCTTCTCTTCATACTTTTTCCAAATTTTACAAATTTGACACTTTTGCTTCTTCGGAGGCTGTTTTTGGGAGAAAGGTTCTTCAGGCAGTGGTTCCTTCCGTATAAAGAGCCTGCCTGTCCCTCCCGTCATCTGTGTACTTTAGCTTTGGTATTGGTATCCCAGAAGTAATGATGACCCATGGACTGACCACACTTAACAGGAGAAAACAAAATTTATGCTTACCTGATAAATTCCTTTCTCCTGTAGTGTGGTCAGTCCACGGCCCGCCCTGTTTTTTATGGCAGGTAAAAAAAAATTTTGAATTATACTCCAGTCACCACTACACCCTTTGGCTTCTCTTTTCTCGTTGGTCCTTGGTCGAATGACTGGAGGTGACGTAGAGGGGAGGAGCTATATAGCAGCTCTGCTGGGTGAATCCTCTTGCACTTCCTGTTGGGGAGGAGTTAATATCCCAGAAGTAATGATGACCCGTGGACTGACCACACTACAGGAGAAAGGAATTTATCAGGTAAGCATAAATTTTGTTTTTCTTTCATACGGGTGGTGAGAGTCCACAATGCATTACTCTTGGGAACTAATACCCAAGCTATAGAGTCCAAGAGTAAAAACCTAAAGGGAGAGATTTAAAAACATATTTTTTCACTGAGAAATTAAATCTACAGCACCAATATATTTTTCTTTTTAATGCACTAAAAAAAAAAATCAAACTAAGAAAACTGCTTGAAGAACCTTTCTATCAAAGGCGGCTTCAGAAGAAGCAAAAACATCAAAATGGTAGAATTTTGTAAAAGTATGCAAAGAAGACAAAGTAGCTGCCTTGCAAATTTGATCAACAGAAGCTTCATTTTTGAAAGCCAAGAAGTGGCAACTCGCCAAGTAGAATGAGCAATAATCCGCTGCAGTGGAGGCTGACCTGCCTCAAAGTAAGCTTTGTTAATAAAAAGTTTCAACCAAGAGGTGAAACAGCAGAAGCTTTCTGACCCTTCCTAGGGTCCGAAAAAAGAATGAACAAACTGGAAGTTTGTCTAAAGTCCTTAGTAGCATTTTAATCTCTGACGAAACAACCTTAGGCAAAAAAAGCAAATGATGTCCATAAAACAGCCTTATCCTGATGAAAAATCAGATAAGGAGGTTCAAAAGAAAGAGCAGATAACTCGAACTCTTCTAGCAGAAGAAATAACACTTAACAAGAAAATAGTTGAATGTCCAGTTTATGCATAGTTTCAAAAGGAGGAGCCTGCAAAACCCTTAACACAAGGTTAATATTCTATGGAGATGGGGAAGAAATAGGCTTGATAACAGGTTTAATATGAACCAGATGTACAATACGGATCCAAATGTAGTAGCGCACTATGCAAACTACGACTCACTGGTAAAATCCAAAAAGCTTTATTTCCAAAGTTAAAAACAAAGCGGTCAGCACATCTAAAAACCAACAGGTGAATGGACAGGTTCACACGCAGACTAATATTAGCGGCATTTGACAACCGCATAGATCAAAACTTTTTTTTTTTTTACCTTTTTGTACTGCTAACAAAAGTTTTGATCTATGCTGTTGTCAAAAGCAGCTAATATTAGTTTGCTTGTCCTTAAGGTGTGTCTTAATAAACTCTGTCACCATTAGAAATAAGTTTGCATTCATAATATGTTAAAAGTATGTATATGGCAATTATGTGTTCTTTGTATTAATTTAAGTGGAAATCGTTGGAGTAAGCATTCAATGCATAGGTAGTATGTTTATGCAATTGTTTTAACTAACATGATGAATTCTAGAATGTCTTTTTAAATTTGTGCTTTAAGTAGGATTATGGACGGCTTCACAGGTGAGCAGTGAACAAGTGCGATTGCGCACGAAACGTGTCTGCGTGTAAACCTGTCCATTCACCTGTTGGTTTTTAGATGTGCTGACCGCTTTGTTTTTAACTTTGGAATTAAAGCTTTTTGGATTTTACCAGTGAGTCGTGGTTTGCATAGTGCGCTACTACATTTGGATCCTTAATATAAACCAGAGCCTGAAAAAAACTATTAATATCAGAAAGATTAGCAATATTTCTGAGAAACAAGACTGAAAGATCAGAAATCTGCCACTTATGAGAATTGGCAGATATGCCCATATCTAGACCATCTTGCAAAAAACTGCAGAATTCTAAGAATTCTGAAAGAATGCCAAGAAAAACATGAATTATACACCAGGAAATAAAGGCCTTCCAGACCTTGTGATAGACCTTCCTAGTTACAGGCTTACGAGGCTGAATCAAGGTTACAATTCCATAATCAGAGAAACCCGTATGTTTAAGGACTAAGCGTTCAATTTCCATGCCATCAAGTTAAGAGACTTGAGATCTGGATGGAAAAAAGGACCTTGGGAGAGAAGGTCTGACCATAGAGGAAGAGGCCAAGGAGGGCAACTGGACATCTGAACCAGATCCACATACCAAATCCTACAAGGCCACGCTGGGGCAATGAGGATTACAGATGACTTCTGTAGTCTTATCTTGGAAATTACTCTAGGAAGAAGAACCCAAGGCGGAAACAGATAAGCAGGCTGAAAAGGCCAAAGCATTTCTAAAGCATCCACTAACTCTGCCTGAGAATCCCTGGACCTCGCAAAGTACCTGGGAAGTTAGTTGTTCAAACAAGAGGTGATCAGATCTATCCCTGGGAGACCCTAAAGAGCCACAATTTAATAGAACACATCCTGGTAAAGAGACCACTCCCCTGGATGTAGAGATTGACAACTGAGAAAGTCTGCCTTCCAGTTGTTCACTCCTGGAATATGAATTGCAGAGACTAGACAAGCATTTGTTTCTGGCCATGAGAGAATCCAAGACACCTCCATCATTGCCAGGGAACTGCTAGTTCCTCTTGATGGTTGACATAAACTACTGCAGTGATTCTGTCTGGAAGCAGATGAGACTCCCTCTTCAACAGAGGCTAAGCTTAAAGGGACCTGAAAATTGATTGGTAACCTTGCCTCCCGAGGATCCCAAACTCCCTGTGCTCCCAGGACATTTGTGAATATTTTGGTGGCAGTGGCCAACAAAGCAAACCTGAGGAACTGATAATGTTCCTCATGAATAGGGATATGAAGGTATGCATCTATGGTGGTTAGGAACTGACCCTGGAAACCCTCATAAATTTGTTTAGAGTTTTCACATCCAGGATAAGCCTGAAAGTTCTTTCATTTTTTGGAACAAACAGGTTGGACTAAAAACCTGGACCCTGTTCTGAAACAGGAACCAGATGTATTACTTCCATTATTTGTAAATTCTGACTACATTGTAGGAAGGCAGCCAACTTCAAAGTATTCTATGGGACAGAAGGAACCATCCCAAGGAGGCCTTGACCAAAAACCTATTCTGTACCCCTGAGCCACAATGTTTAAAACCCAGGGATCCAGAACGGATTGAAACCAATTCTCCTGAAAGCGGTTCAGTCTACCCCTACCAGAACTGAATCTGGATTGGGGACCGCACCTTCATGCCCTGGATGAGTCAGACTTCTAGGAAGAAGAGGATTTTTTAGTCTTAAATGAGCGAAAGGAATGAAAACGATTACAAGATCTGTTCTTGTTTTTTGACCTTTTAACCAGAGGAAGGAAAGCACCCTTACCTCCCATTACAGTGGACATTTCGGAATCCTAACCTGATCCTGGGAAACTGTGTCTTGAAAGGAAAGCTTCAGTAATCTGTTTTTTGTAACCATATCTGGGGGCCAAGATTTGATTCATAAAGCTCTTCTTAATAAGACAGAAAGACATGCTCTTTATATTAAAAAACAAACACGTAAAACAGGAGTCTTCACCTCCACACTGGATGCGCCTAACAAAAAAATATATACATGAATCCAATATATACAATTATGTCAAAAACCAGTCCAGTATACTGAGTTTTGAAAATCCAAATTTGAAATTTCCTTCCTAATATAGAGAGAGTCCATGGCTTCATTCCTTACTGTTGGGGAAATACAACACCTGGCCACCAAGAGGAGGCAGACACCCCAGCCAAAGACTTTAATATCCCTCCCACTTCCTCATTACTCCAGTCATTCTTTGCCTTTCGTCACGATAGGAGGTGGCAGAGAAGTGTCAGAAGATTCAGAGAGTCATGAAAAAAAGGGTATCTGCCCTTCAAGATAGGACTGGAGTTTTAAGTAGTCATGTCAACCTCTAAGTGAGAGTATTGATGAAAGTTAGAGTCTGTAGATGCAGGGAAAGTTTTTCTGCGAAACCATCCAGACTACTGCTAACAGCTCCTAAGCAATCGGTGTTAACGAGTTTCACTGCCTGCTTTCTCTCACTCAAGTCCATGTCAGGAGTGCTGCAATAAGACTGTCACACTTGAGAGGCTATGTTCTGTTCTACAGCTTAGATGCTGGAGGTAAGATCGTTTCAATTTTTTACACATAAAACGCTATAAAAGGGTCACAGTGTTGCTCCTTTATACCTTGATAGGATCCAGGGTTAATATCCTCTGAGGGGGGTTTATTGAACTGTTGGGGTTAATTAATCATTGTATTAATTATTTACATGCTGCTTTGTGTGATTTTATTTTCTGGGCTCATAGACTGTTTTTTGCTGGAACATACAGGTTTCACTTTAGTTTTTTTTTTTTTTAATTTGTAGTTTTTATTAGTTTTTTGTGACAAGAGAATAAGAGATAAAACAACTGTACGAGACATTCGTACAACCAATACAAATACACCAGGACATAAAAAGTAAGCAATACAGTCATGACGTCAATACCTAATAAAAATGGATTACATCATTCCAAGAGGACGTATAGTAACGTCAAGAGGGGGTGGTGGAGAAGGGGGGAAGGGAGAGGAGTAAGCTAAGAGGCCTTAAATGGGAGGGAAAGGGTCATGGAAGGAGCCAGTTCAGATACACAAGGGTAAGGCCAGGCATTCTGCCAAAGTGGTTGGAGATGTACTTTCACCTAGGTGTCAAAGCTGGGGAGCCAGATAGTGTTAAACCTATTTTTCCAATCGGACCATACTAGTTCGAAGAAATCAGTCCTACCAGAGGCATAATAAATGCTCTTCTCCATGGAGAATATGTAAGCCATAGTGGATATAATATCCGACCAGGCTGGGGGGAGGGATCTTTTCCAAGATCTCGCTATATTAAGTTTAACTCCCGACAAAAGGTAAATACTAAGTGAACCATAATGTTTGGGCAGTTTGCATGTGCCTAGGTGGAATAGAGCCGTCTCGGGTGTTCTAGGTAGGGTGATACCTAAGCTGGCAAGCGTAGAGAAACATTTGTTCCATAAAGGTTTGAGTCTGGGGCAGCTCCACCAGATATGGATCATGTCCCCTATATGCGAGCAGTCTCTCCAACAGATGGGGGAGGCTCCAGGGAAGATCTTCGCGAGTCTAGCTGGGACGTAGTACCAATGCGTGAGTACCTTAATGTAGGTTTCAAGGATGGTAATGCAATGGAGGGTTTTCTTTGTCAATAAGAGCGTACGTTGCCACTCTGTGAGGGGTTTCGTGAAGTCTAACTTCCGTTCCCATTTTAGGATATGTTGAGCTTTGTCAGCTGGGACAGCACCTTCCATAAGGGTGTAGTGTAGGGATAATGGTTTGCCCAGCCTGAGCCCCTGTTGCCATCGAGCTTCCCATATGGTGAGCTGCCGAGGCGAAGAGGGTTTGAAACCCCACCTTGACAAGAGGCTAATAACTCTTGAGTATTCAAACTTCATATATAGGGGTGTGGACGAAGAAACATCCAGTTGGTTGAAGGAGGAGAAGGTTATGGGAGGAGAGGTAGACCAAAGGTCCACCACTCTTGTGACACCCAGCCTAGCCTAAGCAATCGGGTGTGAATCAGGTAAACCGGACAAGAGGCCGGCTATAGAAGTAATTGGGGACGGGTGGGGGGCTACCTTAGGGTTATGTCGTAGGCGGTCCCAGGCGGACAGGCATTCCCGAATAATTGGGCTAAAGGTGCCTAGGTTCCTTCTACAGTGAGGTGGCGTCCATATTAGGTCCCTCAGGGCAAGATTGTGCGGTAGGGAGGCTTGTTCGATTGTCCTCCATTTGCAAACTGACTCCTTAACTCCCCATTGGGAGATATGGGTGAGCATAGCGGCATCCGCATACCTAAAAATAGAGGGGGAAGCGACCCCACCGTGTATTCTAGGGTATTGTAAGATGTTATGGGCAACTCTAGGGGGCTTACCCTGCCAAATGTATTTAGTACAAGCACTCTGGAATTGTATGAGAAGGGTTCTGGGAACCCTGATTGGGAGACAGCGAAGGGCGTATGTAAATTTAGGAAGGTAGCTCATCTTTAGGGCCGCTATGCGCCCTAACCAAGAGACACATTTGAAATTCCATCGCAAAGGCAGGGACCGAAGCTCGGTCAAAAGGGGTTTGAAGTTATCTTCAATAATTTGGGGGAGAGAGTTGGACAATTTAACACCAAGGTGAGAGATGTACTTATGACTAGGGATAAACTTATAATTTTCGCACAGGCTCCTGGAGACCTCCTCAGGGAACCCAGATGTAAATAATTCTGATTTAGAGTGGTTTAATTTATAGTACGACATAGTACCAAATGTCTCAAGGAGGGACAGGAGTCTCGGGATCTCGCTCAGGGGTCTGGAAAAGAACAGGGTAGTATCATCGGCGAAGAGGGCCACTTTGTGAACCGTACCGTGTAGGGTGATTCCCGAAATCTTTTTATCTGCCCTAATAGCCGCGGCCAAAGGCTCCATGGATAGCGCAAACAGGATCGGGGAGATTGGGCAACCCTGTCGGTTGCCATTGGAGATAGAGAAGGGGGTGGGGTCAAACCCCACTCCTCTTACTGAGGCTATTGGGGAGGAATATAGGGCCTTAATTGCGAGTATAATTTGCGTGGGGAATTGGAAGTTTTCTAAGACCCGCCAGAGGTACTCCCATCTGACGCGGTCAAAGGCCTTCTCAGCATCAAGAGAAAGCACTGCAAGTGGTCTATCCAGTCTCTTGGCTTCAAGGAGGATGTCAAGGAGCCTCCTGGTGTTGTCTGGGCCCTCTCTCCCAGGAATAAACCCAATTTGGTCTGGGTCAATAAGTGCTGGGAGCAACTTTGCTAACCGGTTAGCTAAGATTTTGGCGTAAATCTTAACGTCAGTATTGATAAGCGAAATGTGTCGGTAATTAGCGCAGAGGGTTGGGTCTTTATTGGGTTTAGGGATGGTAATGATGGAGGCCTCTAGGAATTCCTTATCAAATTTCCCTGTGGACATTGCCTTATTGAAGAATCTGGTAAGCATAGGGACGAGCTCCTTCAGGTATGTCTTGTAAAAAATAGCCGTAAATCCATCTGGCCCGGGGGCTTTAAGGGACTTCAGCTTTTTAATGACCAACTTAACCTCTTGGCTAGTGATCGGGGTGGCAATGCACTCTATATGGGTTTTGTCGAGGGTGGGGAGTTTTAGGGATTGAAGGAATGAACTAATGTTTTCCGAGGGAGCTTTCCCGGGTGTCGCAGTGTCGCCTATATTGTAGAGCTCGGAGTAAAACTTATTGAACTGTCGGCCAATCTGGGAGGGGAGTCTAAAAGATTGTGCGCCCTGTTTAATTTCGTGAATGCGGGTGGCACCCGTACGTTGCCTAATTTTGTTTGCGAGCAAGGAGTCTGCTTTGGAGTATAGGAGGTGTTTTAAACGGAAGAGATTAGATTGCGTCTTACGAAATTCCAGCTGGCAGATGTGCCGCCTAAGGTCTTCCACCTCAGATTTGTGGGCTACAGGATCTGAGGTCCGTCGTTGGGTTTCAAGAACCCGTAGTCTACAGTGTGCCTGGGATAGGGAGAGACCTGCCTGTCTCTTAAGGTGAGCCTGCTTGCGGATGAAGAGGCCACGGAGGGTAGCCTTAAACGCTCCCCATATTGTGCTCTCGCTAACATCTGGGGTATCATTAGTCTGGAGGGTGAAGCGGATCTCCTTCCTGATCTCCTCCCTAAATGGGACATCCGAAAGGAGATGGTGCGGCAGTCTCCAAGGGGCCCTGGTCTTGGTAGTGTGGCTGGAGTCTATGTCTAGGGTGACAAGATCATGATCAGACCACGGGCAGGAGTGAATGCTCGCGGAGCAGATCAGATCCAGATCTGTGGGGTGGCAGAAAAAATAATCCAACCTAGAGTATGTAGCGTGTGGATGGGAGTAGTGGGTAAAGTCCTTGCCTAGGGGGTGTAGGGACCTCCAAATATCAAAGTAAGTAAACTGGCACATAAGTTCCCTGAATCTACGGCAGGTGGGGTCATGGCTGGAGGGGGGTCTCTTAGAAGGGCAAGTTTTTCTATCTATCTTCCCATCCCACACCATATTCAGGTCACCTGCAAGGATTACCCTGCCCTGTTTAACTTTTTCCACATGTAAGAGAACTTTCCTAAGGTACCTAGGTTGGAGCGAGTTCGGAAGATAGACCGAGACCAGAGTATATGTGACATGGTCCAGATTACAAATGAGAATGAGGTATCTGGCCTAAGGGTCTCTGAATATAAAGAGGGGCTCATATGCCACTCTTTTGTGTATTAGGATGGCTACTCCTCTGGCTTTTTTAGTGAAGGAAGCCGCCTCAAATACTGGGTAATCCCTAGATGTGTGAAGAGGGGGGGAGTCCGCTGGTAGATGCATCTCCTGGAGGAAGGCTACATCCGCCCCATGATGGCGTAGGGACCGGGACAGGAGGCATCTCTTGCCCACAGTATTAAGGCCTCTAACATTATGGGTGAGGAACCTGAGGGAGGCCATTTAGATTTCTTGTGGAGGGGTAGGGAAAAGGGTAGGGATCAAGGATTGGGTAGGGGGGATGGGGAATAGGGGGGAACAAGTGGAAGTAGTCCACCTATGTGGGGCCCTAGAATGGGCACCAGAAATTGGGGGGGAGCTAACCTTGCCTGAGAGGCGGAGGGACTAGTGCAAGTAGCCCCGCTCTTCTGCAAGAAAGAAACAAAGTAACTAAGTAAACATATAGATACTCGAACTCTAACTAGAGCTAGTTACAATAACATTAAGCAAATAAACAGATAACAGTGCATGAAAATAACATTGGTATTGAAGTGCAGTTTAACATCCTCAAGTGGGTGAGGCTTGGGGCCTCAGAGTGTGGTCAGGGGGGTTGAGTTTTGGTCGCTTTGGTCTCTGTTCTTTAATGGACCATTCTGGAGCTGTGACCCGTAATCTGGAGCGAACCTCCTGCTGGTTGTCAGGAGCGGCTTGGAGGCCCCAGTTAGCTAATAGAGTGCCTCCCATAGAGGGTGATGAGACTGTGTGGTTTTGGTTATCCTTGGTCACAATCAGTTTAGTGGGGAATCCCCTCCTGTATTTGATCCCTGCTTTCCTCAGCTGAGTAGTAATTGGGGCGTAGAGCTTTCGCTGTTGTAAAGTATGTGAGGAGAGGTCGGGTAAGAGTTGGATGTCCTTAAAATTATCAGGTAGAGTGGGTTTGCCGTATGCTGCTTGCATCAACCGGTCTTTAAAGGTAAAGTGGTGGAAGCAAACGACCACATCTCTCGGCTTGTCTGATGATACTGAACGTGGCCTAAGAGCCCTGTGGGCCCTTTCCATAGCATGCATGTTGCCCTCCAAAGGGCCCAAGAATGCTGTGAACAAAGAGATGAGGTACTCCTGCAAGCCACCTGTGTTAACCGTCTCAGGGATGCCTCTGAACCTGATATTGTTCCTCCTAGCTCTGTCCTCCACATCCGCGAGTTTTAGCTCAAGTTGGGAAATTTGTTCGGCCAGATTTTCTGCATAGGCTAGAAGGTTCGAGTTGTCAGTGGCCAAATCATCTTGTTGTCGTTCGAGAGAGTCAACTCTATTGCCTATTTCCTGAATTTCTTTTTTGAGTTCAGCTGAACTTCTCTGGATCTCTGTAGTGATAGATTTGGTCTGAGCTGTAAGAAGTTTCTGTAGAGTACTTTCTGTAATGTAATGATTAAGATGCGCAACAGATTGAGAGCTTGACTGGGAACCCTCATCTTGAGAATCGGGGTCGCTAATGTCCTTGTTCATTGAGGTAGGCATCTTGCGTGGTTGAGAGAAATGGTCAAGAACAGTCTTTCTTTCATGTAATTAGCAAGAGTCCATGAGCTAGTGACGTATGGGATATACATTCCTACCAGGAGGGGCAAAGTTTGCCAAACCTCAAAATGCCTATAAATACACCCCTCACCACACCCACAAATCAGTTTTTACAAACTTTGCCTCCTATGGAGGTGGTGAAGTAAGTTTGTACTAGATTCTACGTTGATATGCGCTCCGCAGCAGGTTGGAGCCCGGTTTTCCTCTCAGCGTGCAGTGAATGTCAGAGGGATGTGAGGAGAGTATTGCCTATTTGAATTCAATGATCTCCTTCTACGGGGTCTATTTCATAGGTTCTCTGTTATCGGTCGTAGAGATTCATCTCTTACCTCCCTTTTCAGATCGACGATATACTCTTATATATACCATTACCTCTACTGATTCTCGTTTCAGTACTGGTTTGGCTTTCTACTACATGTAGATGAGTGTCCTGGGGTAAGTAAGTCTTATTTTCTGTGACACTCTAAGCTATGGTTGGGCACTTTTATATAAAGTTCTAAATATATGTATTCAAACATTTATTTGCCTTGACTCAGGATGTTCAACGTTCCTTATTTTCAGACAGTCAGTTTCATATTTGGGATAATGCATATGAATAAATCAATTTTTTTCTTACCTTAAAATTTGACTTTTTTCCCTGTGGGCTGTTAGGCTCGCGGGGGCTGAAAATGCGTCATTTTATTGCGTCATTCTTGGCGCAGACTTTTTTGGCGCAAAATTTTTTTTCTGTTTCCGGCGTCATACGTGTCGCCGGAAGTTGCGTCATTTTTGACGGTTTTTTTTGCGCCAAAAGTGTCGGCGTTCCGGATGCGGCCTCATTTTTGGTGCCAAAAGCATTTAGGCGCCAAATAATGTGGGCGTCTTTTTTGGCGCTAAAAAATATGGGCGTCACTATTGTCTCCACATTATTTAAGTCTCATTATTTATTGCTTCTGGTTGCTAGAAGCTTGTTCACTGGCATTTTTTTCCCATTCCTGAAACACTCATTTAAGGAATTTGATCAATTTTGCTTTATATGTTGATTTTTCTATTACATATTGCAAGATGTCCCAGATTGACACTGAGTCAGAAGATACTTCTGGAAAAACGCTGCCTGGTGTTGGATCTACCAAAGTTAAGTGTATCTGCTGTAAACTTGTGGTATCTATTCCTCCAGCTGTTGTTTGTAATGAATGTCATGACAAACTTGTTAATGCAGATAATATTTCCTTTAGTAATGTTACATTTAAGGTTTTTAAATCTCCTGTAGTTATTCCAGAAGTTTTTCCTGTCCCTGATGCTATTTCTGAAGTAATCTCCAGGGAATGGAATAATTTGGGTAATTCATTTACTCCTTCTAAACGTTTTAAGCAATTATATCCTGTGCCATCTGACAGATTCGAATTTTGGGACAAAATCCCTAAAGTTGATGGGGCTGTCTCTACTCTTGCTAAACGTACTACTATTCCTACGGCAGATAGTACTTCCTTTAAGGATCCTTTAGATAGGAAGATTGAATCCTTTCTAAGAAAAGCTTACTTATGTTCGGGTAATCTTCTTAGACCTGCTATATCTTTAGCGGATGTTGCTGCAGCTTCAACTTTTTGGTTAGAAGCTTTAGCGCAACAAGTAACAGATCATAATTCTCATAGCATTGTTAATCTTCTTCAACATGCTAATAACTTTATTTGTGATGCCATCTTTGATATCATTAGAGTTGATGTCAGGTATATGTCTCTAGCTATTTTAGCTAGAAGAGCTTTATGGCTTAAAACTTGGAATGCTGATATGTCTTCTAAGTCAACTTTGGTTTCCCTTTCTTTCCAGGGTAATAAATTATTTGGTTCTCAGTTGGATTCTATTATCTCAACTGTTACTGGAGGGAAAGGAACTTTTTTACCACAGGATAAAAAATCTAAAGGTAAATTTAGGTCTAATAATCGTTTTCGTTCCTTTCGTCACAATAAGGAACAAAAGCCTGATCCTTCACCCACAGGAGCGGTATCAGTTTGGAAACCATCTCCAGTCTGGAATAAATCCAAGCCTTTTAGAAAACCAAAGCCAGCTCCCAAGTCCACATGAAGGTGCGGCCCTCATGCCAGCCCAGCTGGTAGGGGGCAGATTACGATTTTTCAAAGAAATTTGGATCAATTCAATTCACAATCTTTGGATTCAAAACATTGTTTCAGAAGGGTACAGAATTGGCTTCAAGATAAGGCCTCCTGCAAAGAGATTTTTTCTTTCCCGTGTCCCAGTAAATCCAGCGAAGGCTCAAGCATTTCTGAAATGTGTTTCAGATCTAGAGTTGGCTGGAGTAATTATGCCAGTTCCAGTTCTGGAACAGGGGCTGGGGTTTTATTCAAATCTCTTCATTGTACCAAAGAAGGAGAATTCCTTCAGACCAGTTCTGGATCTAAAAATATTGAATCGTTATGTAAGGATACCAACATTCAAAATGGTAACTATAAGAACTATCCTGCCTTTTGTTCAGCAAGGGCATTATATGTCCACAATAGATTTACAGGATGCATATCTGCATATTCCGATTCATCCAGATCACTATCAGTTTCTGAGATTCTCTTTCCTAGACAAGCATTACCAGTTTGTGACTCTGCCGTTTGGCCTAGCAACAGCTCCAAGAATTTTTACAAAGGTTCTCGGTGCCCTTCTGTCTGTAATCAGAGAACAGGGTATTGTGGTATTTCCTTATTTGGACGATATCTTGGTACTTGCTCAGTCTTCACATTTAGCAGAATCTCATACGAATCGACTTGTGTTGTTTCTTCAAGATCATGGTTGGAGGATCAATTTACCGAAAAGTTCATTGATTCCTCAGACAAGGGTAACCTTTTTAGGTTTCCAGATAGATTCAGCGTCCATGACTCTGACAGACAAGAGACGTATAAAATTGATCTCAGCTTGTCGAAACCTTCAATCACAATCATTCCCTTCGGTAGCCTTATGCATGGAAATTCTAGGTCTTATGACTGCTGCATTGGACGCGATCCCCTTTGCTCGTTTTCACATGCGACCTCTTCAGCTCTGTATGCTGAACCAGTGGTGCAGGGATTACACAAAGATATCTCAATTAATATCTTTAAAACCGATTGTACGACACTCTCTGACGTGGTGGACAGATCACCATCGTTTAGTTCAGGGGGCTTCTTTTGTTCTTCCGACCTGGACTGTAATTTCAACAGATGCAAGTCTGACAGGTTGGGGAGCTGTTTGGGGGTCTCTGACAGCACAAGGGGTTTGGGAATCTCAGGAGGTGAGATTACCAATCAATATTTTGGAACTCCGTGCAATTTTCAGAGCTCTTCAGTCATGGCCTCTTCTAAAGAGAGAATCGTTAATTTGTTTTCAGACAGACAATGTCACAACTGTGGCATACATCAATCATCAAGGAGGGACTCACAGTCCTCTGGCTATGAAAGAAGTATCTCGAATACTGGTATGGGCGGAATCCAGCTCCTGTCTAGTTTATGCGGTTCATATCCCAGGTATAGACAATTGGGAAGCGGATTATCTCAGTCGCCAAACGTTACATCCGGGCGAATGGTCTCTTCACCCAGAGGTATTTCTTCAGATTGTTCAAATGTGGGGACTTCCAGAAATAGATCTGATGACTTCTCATCTAAACAAGAAACTTCCCAGGTATCTGTCCAGATCCAGGGATCCTCAAGCGGAAGCAGTGGATGCATTGTCACTTCCTTGGAAGTATCATCCTGCCTATATCTTTCCGCCTCTAGTTCTTCTTCCAAGAGTAATCTCCAAGATTCTGAAGGAATGCTCGTTTGTTCTGCTGGTGGCTCCAGCATGGCCTCACAAGTTTTGGTATGCGGATCTTGTCCTGATGGCCTCTTGCCAACCGTGGACTCTTCCGTTAAGTCCAGACCTTCTGTCGCAAGGTCCTTTTTTCCATCAGGATCTCAAATCCTTAAATTTAAAGGTATGGAGATTGAATGCTTGATTCTTAGTCAAAGAGGTTTCTCTGACTCTGTGATTAATACTATGTTACAGGCTCGTAAATCTGTATCTAGGAAGATATATTATAGAGTCTGGAAGACTTACATTTCTTGGTGTCTTTCTCATCATTTTTCCTGGCATTCTTTTAGAATTCCGAGAATTTTACAGTTTCTTCAGGATGGTTTGGATAAAGGTTTGTCTGCAAGTTCCTTGAAAGGACAAATCTCTGCTCTTTCTGTTCTTTTTCACAGAAAGATTGCTAATCTTCCTGATATTCATTGTTTTGTACAAGCTTTGGTTCGTATAAAACCTGTCATTAAGTCAATTTCTCCTCCTTGGAGTTTGAATTTGGTTCTGGGGGCTCTTCAAGCTCCTCCGTTTGAACCTATGCATTCATTGGACATTAAATTACTTTCTTGGAAAGTTTTGTTTCTTTTGGCCATCTCTTCTGCTAGAAGAGTTTCTGAATTATATGCTCTTTCTTGTGAGTCTCCTTTTCTGATTTTTCATCAGGATAAGGCGGTGTTGCGAACTTCTTTTAAATTTTTACCTAAGGTTGTGAATTCTAACAACATTAGTAGAGAAATTGTGATTCCTTCATTATGTCCTAATCCTAAGAATTCTAAGGAGAGATCATTGCATTCTTTGGATGTAGTTAGAGCTTTGAAATATGTTGAAGCTACTAAGAATTTCCGAAAGACTTCTAGTCTATTTGTTATCTTTTCTGGTTCTAGGAAAGGTCAGAAGGCCTCTGCCATTTCTTTGGCATCTTGGTTGAAATCTTTAATTCATCATGCTTATGTCGAGTCGGGTAAAACTCCGCCTCAAAGGATTACAGCTCATTCTACTAGGTCAGTTTCTACTTCCTGGGCGTTTAGGAATGAAGCTTCGGTTGATCAGATTTGCAAAGCAGCAACTTGGTCTTCTTTGCATACTTTTTACTAAATTCTACCATTTTGATGTGTTTTCTTCTTCTGAAGCAGTTTTTGGTAGAAAAGTACTTCAGGCAGCTGTCTCAGATTGATTCTTCTGCTTATAATTTCAGTTTTTTTCATTATAAGATTTAAACTTTATTTTGTGTGTGGATTATTTTCAGCGGAATTGGCTGTCTTTATTTTATCCCTCCCTCTCTAGTGACTCTTGCATGGAAGATCCACATCTTGGGTAGTCATTATCCCATATGTCACTAGCTCATGGACTCTTGCTAATTACATGAAAGAAAACATAATTTATGTAAGAACTTACCTGATAAATTCATTTCTTTCATATTAGCAAGAGTCCATGAGGCCCACCCTTTTTGTGGTGGTTATGATTTTTTTGTATAAAGCACAATTATTGCAATTCCTTATTTTTTATGCTTTCGCACTTTTTTCTTATCACCCCACTTCTTGGCTATGCGTTAAACTGATTTGTGGGTGTGGTGAGGGGTGTATTTATAGGCATTTTGAGGTTTGGGAAACTTTGCCCCTCCTGGTAGGAATGTATATCCCATACGTCACTAGCTCATGGACTCTTGCTAATATGAAAGAAATGAATTTATCAGGTAAGTTCTTACATAAATTATGTTTTTTTGAGGCCGCTTGGGACTTGGTATTTTTTCTAGCCGAGTGTGACATATTTGGCTATGTAGGGAGACCAAGGAGCGGATCGGTAGAATGTAAAGGAGGCACGCCCTGACCACTTACACACAGAGGAGTCGTTAGACCACTGGGCTAATCCTAAAGAGAAAAAGGATGTCTAGGTTATCACATAAATTAGGCTTCCACAAGTAGCTAGAGCATTTGTAGTAAATGTTACACTGTAAGAGCGGGGCCAGCACAGCCCTCGGTTTAAATTACACTTGGCACATATTAAACTTTACATTAAGGATGGAGGAGGCCCGACAATTGGACCGCGTGTTGATGATTGTGACGGTTCCCAAGAGCCCCCATGCGCCTCAGGGAGGGAGGATACGACCAGGAGGAAGGGAAAAAGGAGAGTGGAAGTGACCAACCCAGACGAGCTGGGCCGGAAAGGGGGAAGTGCGAGGGGGACCAAGGCAGCCAGTCTCGTACGGCGAGACTTGTAGATATACCCTATAAACAGAGTATAGAAAGGATGGTGAGAGACATATACTGATATTAGGTCAATACTGGGTATTATAGGCCCTGCGGGTGGTTAATGTAACTTGGGGAGATTACCAAACTTATGTAGGGGGGAATCTTAGGCGGTTACACCTAAGAAGTGTATTTATCAGTTTAGTATCTATGGCCTCTACTGCAGGGGGTACCTGGAAAAGATAAGTATGGTTAGGTAGGCAACAAGACAAAATAACATTCCACTTTGGGTTGGAGGCCCAAAGACACAGATGCTGACGCAGCAGCCAAATATTGCAAGCAAAATGATCAAACTATTGCACTATAAGGTCCATGCAGGGTAACAGATGTAGTGGTTGTAGTAATGTCTGTGCACCTGAGGCAGAGGGACAGGGCCCAGGAGCACCCACAGGGGGCAGCTAAGCTGCGGTAAATAAAGTAGGTTTAAAGTCTGAGGGTGGTGGAGGAAGTGTTGGTAATTCCACCTGCCAGATTTTTTAAAAGAGAGCAAAGTCCACAGTTAGTGAGGGTCCAGCTGGGACTTGTGGCAAGCTTCCTGAAACAAGTGGGGCGAATATGGAGCAAACCCAGGGTCAATCCAGGTGTACAGAACATAAGAGGGTGCTATATTCTGCTAGCCCATTCCCCCCTGAGGACACCAGCAAATGTACAGTGGGATCTGTTCTCTGGGTACAATTAGACAACAAAAAGAGCCCCTCAGGGATCACAGGTGGAAAGTTCTGCTAGGCTGTGTTCAAGTCAGGCTTAGTTGAAGAAAAAGGGACTTTCCTGCCAGTGTATTGCCCCCTTTTATTGTTGGTCCACTTATGCTATTAGAAGGACAGGGCCCCCCATGGGTGATTGTGTGATATAGCCCCCAAGGGCTTGCAACTGAGGTGATAAATAGCAGTCTAGGAGGTGGGTACTAAATGGGAGTGAGTTACACTTAAATATGTGGCCTTAAGTTATAGACAATTCAGCAGACAGTCTCTTACCCCTGCTTTAAATGGTCCAGGCTCCTGCAGAATGCTCCGGTCAGAGCTGTCCCTGTGTCTCACTCCTGGTAGCTGTTGTGTACTCACGGGCACCGCGGCCAGCGTAGGAGGATGCGGGCCCAAACCGTGACAGCTGCAGTCTGGGAGCTGCAGACAACTCAGGGGCCAGATGAAGGACGGCAACTATCAGAGACTCCCTACAGGTATCAGCACACTTTCTCAGGTAGCCACCTGAGGAGCCACGGACATCACTCGGATTCGACCCCTCAGACCCGGCAGATCACGGCAAGTAGCTCTCAGTGACCGCTCAGGATGCGGCCTTCAATCAGTCCCCTCAGCGGTAGTATTACACCGCAAACAAGAGCGTACCTCTCCGAGTCTGTTTTGAGGGATCAGCAGTCTGTGAGATATGTTCCCCACTATAGGGAGGCGCTCCGGCACAAAGGTAGTTGGGTCTGTGAGGGTAGTGGGGAAGATGGCAATATGGCGGCTTTTCGCGCCCTTTCCGTCAGTGCCCCTGCAGGTCTCTCCTCTATGTCCCGGGCAATTTCTATGTTGGGGTAACCGCTGTACGCCTCTCACCTCAGCTCACAGCCTCCCGCCGGTGCCCACTGAGCCGGAGTCTGTAGCGAACCGTAGAGAACCCGGCTTGGGAGCAAGTAGTCCGGATCTGCGGTACCAGCAATAGGGTGCTTCCAGCTCCGTGCTTCTCGGTAGGCACAGCTTCAATTCTCACTGTTGAGTATATCTCCGGAGCGGAGCCCCGACCCTCCGGAAATAGGTTTGGTCAGAAGTGTTTAGCAGAAGTTGGTAGTTTTTGCCTCAGGTTAGGTGAAAATTGCGGCACTCACAAGTTCTTGCGCTCCTTATTTCAAACGTTATCGCCTCCAACAGTCTTCTATCTCATTTCTGAAACCGGTAATATATGTTTTTAAATCCGGTTATATCTATTTATTATTAAAGTGAGGAATTTTCCTCCAGGAGCTCACCACTGATGCGACTGAGTCGTTAGGCAGTTAGCTCCGTCCCCCTTCACTTTAGTTTTTGAAAGTGTTGCACAACTACTATAAACTTGCTGTGCTTTTCAAAGTATGTGGTCTATGTTCATTTCCTCCATTCCGGCTGAGACTTTAACCTGAGGAGAGCGTTTCCTCTGTTAACGGTCTAGGAGGTGGTTAGTGCCCCAGCCATTGGGAGTATATATCAAAAACACACAAAAAAAAACTTTTTCATTTGTTTCCTTCTGTGGGTATAACCTGAGCTATGGAGGACTCTGACATGTTAGGTACTTCTGTACTAAATCATACCTGTTTATATTGTGAGGAGGCCGTGGTTTTCCCGCCCACTCATTTATGTTCCACATGCCTTAACACCGTCATAAAGTCTAAGAAGGGAGACAAGCCTGCTAAGGCTATTCGTCCCTCTGAGCCGTCTACCTCTCAGGACTCGGTGTCCCGTGAGATTACTACCCTTGCTACATTATCCACTCCACATGCAGTTCCCCGTAGCACATCTAATCCTCCGTCCATAGGGGGCCTTCTTCCTGCGGATTTTGCCACGCAGTTACAAATGGCGGTGTCTGCGGCCCTCAGTGCATTACCTCGCTCTAACAAACGCGAGAGAAAGGTTAAACATAGCTCTCCTGACCTGGAGTCATCTAAATATTTATCGGATTTAGCTATTATGTTCCCAGTTATCCGATGATGAGTTAACCTTTGTAGCTTCAGTGGGTAAACTTTCTGGGTTGGAGTCCTTAGCATCTAAGCCACCTGCTGTGGAGGAACAGTCCTTTAGATTTAAAATTGAGCACTTGCATTTTTTTATTAAAGGAGGTTCTGTCTACATTAGAGGTTCCAGAGGTCGCGCTGCCTGAAAAACCTATGATACCTATATTAGTCAGAGTTTACGAAGACAGGAAAGTTCCTTTGACTTTTCCTCTGTCGGTTAAAATGGCGAACATTTTTAACAACGAATAGGAAAGAATTGGGTCTTTCTTTTCCCCTCGTCTACTTTTAAAAAAAGTTGTTCCCGGTCCTGGACTCTCAACTGGATTTGTGGGGATCTATTCCTAAAGTGGATGGTACTATCTCTATGCTTGCTAAATGTACTACTATACCTCTTGAGGATAGTTCTTCGTTCAGAGAGCCGATGGATAAGAAAATGGAAACCTTTCTGAGGAAGATATTTCAACATACAGGATTTTTATTTCAACCAGAGGCTGCAGTTGCCGCATTTTCCAGAGCAGCTACCTACTGGTGCAACTCTTTGTCGGAACTCATTGAGGTGGAGTCTCCCACCGAGGATATTTAAGACAGAATAAAAGCTCTGAGAATTGCTAATTCTTTTATCTGTGATTCGAACATGCAAATTATTCGCCTAAATGTAAAGGCCTCTGGCTTTGCGGTCCTAGCCCGCCGGGCGCTCTGATTGAAGTCTCGGTCTGCGGATATGACTTCTAAGTCCAGACTCCTTTCTCTTCCCTTCAAGGGAAATATTTTATTTGGTCCAGGCCTGGACTCCATTATTTCTACGGTTACCGGAGGCAAGGGTGCTTTCCTACCGCAAGATAACAAGAACAAGTCTAAGGGACGACAATCTTCTAATTTTCGTTCTGACAAATCCCAACGACAACAATCCTCCTCCAAGCCCGAGCAACCCAAGCTCAGTCCTGGAGTAAGTCCAAGCAGAATAAGAAGCCCGCCAAAAACAAATCAGCATGAAGGGGCAGCCCCCGATCCGTTATCACATCGTGTAGGGGGCAGACTGTTTCTTTTTTCAGAAGCTTGGTTCAGGGACGCACAGGATCCGTGGGTCCTAGAGGTTATACTCGGGGATACTTGATAGGCTTCAAATCTCATCCGCACATGGGCAGATTCCTTCTCTCGATCCTGTCTATAGACCAGAAAAGAGGGATGCCTTTCTAGGGTGTGTTTGGGACCTATCCTCCTTAGGTGTTGTTGTCCCGGTGCCTATCGAAGAAAGAGGTTTGGGGTTTTATTCAAACCTTTTCGTGGTCCCAAAGAAGGAGGGAACTTTCCGCACAATTCTGGACCTAAAGTGCTAAAATTACTCCGTGTCCCTTCCTTCAAGATGGAGACGATAAGGTTCATCTTTCCTTTAGTTCAGGAAGGCCAGTTTATGACCACTATAGATCTGAAGGACACTTACCTTCATGTTCCAATCCACAGGGAACACTTTGAGTTCCTGAGGTTTGCATTCCTGGACCAACACTTCCAGTTCATTGCCCTTCCGTTTGGTCTAGCTACTGCTCCTAGAATCCTTACGAAGGTTCTGGGGGCTCTTCTAGCCATTGCCAGAACTCAGAGGGAATTACAGTAGCCCCATACTTGGACGATATTTTGGTGCAAGCACCATCTTGTCGTCTTACGGAAGAATACTCTTGAGTCCCTTCTCAGTCTTCTTCGATCACATGAATGGAAGATAAACTTGGAAAAGTGTTCTCTTATCCCAAGTACCAGGGTGGAATTCCTGGGTGCTATTATAGACTCCATATCCATGAGGATATTTGTAACAGACCAGAGACGTTGCAAGCTAACTTCTGCATTTTTTGCCCTCCGGACCTCCTTGAGTCCCCCTGTGGCTCAGTGTATGGAGGTGATTGGTCTCATGGTGTCCTGCATGGTCATCATTTCTTTTGCCAGGTTCCGTCTCAGATCTTTACAACTGTGCAGGCTGAGATCATTCTGATCTGTCTCTACAGATTGTATTAGACAGCCGGTCGAGAGAATCACTCTCTTGGTAGCTCTGTCCAGATCATCTGTCCCGAGGGACGTGCTTCTTAAGACCATCCTGGAAGATTGTGACTACGGACACAAGCCTATCCAGATGGGGGCTGTATGGGGTGCCAGGAAGGCACAGGGGTTGTGGACTCAGGAGTGCTCCCTCCTGATCAATTTTGGAACTACGGGCAATCTTCAATGCCTTGAAGGCTTGGCCACTTCTGGGTTTATCCCAGTTTATCAGATTCCAATCAGACAATATATCCTCGGTGGCTTACATCAACCATCGGGGGGAACGAGAAGTTCCTTGGCGATGAAGGAAGTATCTCAGATTCTGGAGTGGGCGGACAACTGGGAGGTGGCTTTTCTCAGCAGGCAATCCTTCCATCCAGGGGAATGGTCTCTCCATCCCAAGGTGTTTGCAGAGATATACAGCAAGTGGGGGACGCCGGAGATATATCTCATGGCGTCCTGTCTCAACACCAAGCTACCCTGGTACGGGTCGAGGGATCCTCAAGCGGATCTAATAGATGCACTAGCAGTGCCCTGGAGGTTCAAACTCCTATATCTTTTTCCTCCATTACCGCTTCTTCCTCGAGTGGTGGCCCGCATCAAGCGGATATCAGTAATCCTGATTGCTCCATCGTGGCCGCGAAGGACGTGGTTCGCGGATCTAGTAGGGATGTTCTCATCTCCTTCGTGGAAGTTACCTAGTCGCAGAGACCCGCTGTTACAAGGTCCATTTGTTCATCAAAATCTAGATTCTCTGAGGCTGACTGTGTGGAGATTGAACACTTAGTCTGAGCAAAGAGAGGTTTCTCTGACGGTGTCATTGATACTCTTATTCATGCTCGTAAACCAGTTACTCTGCGTATCTACCACAAAGGGTGGAGGACCAACTTATTCTGGTGTGAAGAGCGTGGTTTTTCCTGGCACAGAGTTAAGGCTGCCAGGATCTTATCTTTTCTCCAGGATGGACTGGAGAAGGGCCTTTCTGCTAGTTCCCTGAGAGGACAGATTTCGGCCCTGTCTGTTTTATTGCACAAGAGGCTGGCTGAGCTTCCAGACGTGCAGTCCTTTGTTAAGGCTCTGTTTAGGATCATTCCTGTGTTTAGATCTGGGGCTCCTCATTGGAGCCTAAATCTTGTTCTTCGCATTTTGCAACAGGCTCCATTTGAGCCTCTGCATTCCGTTGACATTAAATTATTATCTTGGAAAGGTTCTCTTTTTATTGACTATTGCCTCTGCACGCAGAGTTTCTGAGATCTTTACTTTGCGATGTGAGTTCCCTTATCTGATTTTTTCATGCAGATAAGGCAGTTTTACATACTAAATTAAGTTTCCTTCCTAATATTGTGTCAGATCGCAGCATCAGTCAAGAGGTTCCTTCCTTGTGTCCTAATCCTTCTTCATCGAAGGAACGTTTACTTCACCATTTGGATGTGGTTTGCACCTTGAAGTTCTTTCTTTAGGCTACTAAGGAGTTTAGACCATCTTTCTCTTTGTTGCCTATTCAGGGAAGCGTAAGGGACAGAAGGCTACTTCGACTTCCCTATCTTTTTGTTTAAGGAGTGTCATCTGCTTCGGTTACGAGACAGCGGGACATCATCCTCCTGAGAGGATAATGGCTCATTCCACTAGAGCAGTGGCTTCCTCTTAGGCCTCTATGCATGAGATTTGTAAGGCGGCTACCTGGTCCTCCTTGCTTTTTTTTTCTTCTAATTTTTACTAGTTTGATGTTTTTGCTTTGGCTGAAGCAGCTTTCGGGAGAAAAGTTTTGCTGGCTGTGGTGCCCTCAGAATAGGGCCCGCCTCTTCCTTTTTGTTCCCTCCCATTATTCATTCAGTGTCCTCTGGAGCTTGGGTATAGTTTTCCCAACAATAAGGAATGAAGCCATTGACTCTCCCTATCTTAAGAAGGAAAACATAATTTATGCTTTCCAGATAAATTCCTTTCCTTCCAGATAGGGTGAGTCCATGGCCCCCACACGTTTTTTCTTGTCTAAGGGTGGCCCCCTATTATTTTTCTTATTCTTCTGGCACCATTTATACCCTGATATTTCTCCTACTTTTCCTTGTTCCCTCGTCAGAATGACTGGGGTAATGAGGGAAGTGGGAGGGATATTTAAACCTTTGGCTGGGGTGTCTTTGCCTCCTCCTGGTGGCGAGGTGTTGTATTTCCCAACAGTAAGGAATGAAGTCGTGGACTCTCCCTATCCGGAAGGAAAGGGATTTATCTGGTAAGCATAAATTATGTTTTTAAGGACCAAAGGGCTGCTTACTCTTCAGATGATTCCTGGCAGATATGAACACAAATGAGAGTGGTTTAACATTTACAACAGAATATAGTAAAGAGCACATACATTTCCTAGACTTACACATTAGCAAATCAGAGAATAGTGTTAATATTAGGCCTATTTTAAAAAAGTAGACGCCAATCCATTTTATCCATAATAGATGTCATCTAGATAAATGGAAATTAAACATACCCTAGGGACAATTCTTAGGAGTAAGTGGAGTTTGAAGAACAAGCCAAGATCCTCAGAGAAAGATTTAGTGAAAGAGGATACAAGGAAAAGATAGTGGAAGCAGGGCCGTCTATAATATTGATTGGACCCTGGGCAAAAATTTTCTTGGCCCCCCCCCCCCACCCCATGCAATTTTGCTCTCCACCCCAACATCCCAAAAAACAACTAAATCAATTTTTTTTATTATTATTAGCCCAGCGGTGGATCATCCACTGCTGGGCTAATCATTTTAAAAAAAAAATGCAATATGTGAAACTGGACCTAAGCAGTACTAATAAATAAATAAATATATAAATTCCTCCACTGTGGATTTATT
This sequence comes from Bombina bombina, assembly GCF_027579735.1. Classification (NCBI taxonomy): domain Eukaryota; kingdom Metazoa; phylum Chordata; class Amphibia; order Anura; family Bombinatoridae; genus Bombina; species Bombina bombina. The sequence continues at coordinate 559,457,963 of NC_069502.1, forward strand.
TAATATTCTTTTGAATGTGATTCTGGTGTGAGGTTAGCTGGTTAAAGAGATTTAGGGCAGCCAACAGGAGCAAAGCAAGGTAAAGGAGGAAGCATGGAGGTGCAGACAAATATAAGTTTACTGACTGGAACAGCAGAACTACTATGGGAAGCTGTAAAATCTGAGACAGAGAGAAAATAAAAACTATAAAAATAAACCTTACATTAATGTGTGAAGTATCAGCATGACGCTATACATCAGCCACACCAGCACATGTCGCTTCTTTGCTAGGAACAAGTTCCCTCTCACCCTGAACTAGACAATGCTGCATGGGGAGGGGCGTGTGTGCACTCACTTATTCTTCCCACTGACACCTTTCTACAAAGCACTATTCCCCTAACAAACTTCAGTTAGTTGATCTTAGGGCCACAGCAGAAAGAGCAGGGCTAAGGGGACCTGTAGACTGGATGCTGTCTGTCCAAGGCTGCATGGATACAGTGTGAGATGAGTCACACAGCCTCAAGACTGAAGAGAGCAGTGTATGCAGCTGCACAGATGCTCAAATCCTCATGTGCCTGCCGCTCCAGCTTTCTGCTGCATGCGCCCACAGTCAGCCCTACCCAGAAACAATCCCCACCACCAGAGCAGTTACCTGGTAACAGTGGTAACCCCAGTAGGACCTTTTCTGATGCAGTGGGAAATGGCTGGATGCCGAGTAAGGGCTTTGCATTCAGTGCTGCACAGTGCACATCTAAAACTGGGCCCAGGGCAGCTGCCCCTTTTGCCCTGTGTTAAAGACGGTCCTGAGTGGAAGAAGCATATACAGGAGCAAAAATGAGAAACAGGAACAAATTACAGAATTATAAGGTTAAATCGGAAAAAGTAAAAAAAAAAAAGGCCAAGAGTTGATAATCCCATTCATATCAAATTTTAACAGCCAACATAGATATGTGGAGAGAATTATCAGGAAACACTGGCATGTAGCTAGAGCAGACCCAATTATAGGAGATAAGCTGACAATGAACCCTAGGTTTATATGCAGAAGGTCAAAAATTCTAAAACAGATGCTTGAACCAAATGAGATTAAGAGAAAACAAACACAGAATTAGACCTATTTGGGCAGGAAGTATTAGGTTTCTACCCATGTTTTTGTTGCAGATCATGTCATTATAGCAGTAAAATTCAGGAGTTTGTATCCAGCCAGACTGGTGAAGTTTTTATGATTAATAACACAATTAGGTGCACAGAAAAGGGAGTGATATATCTAAAATAGTGCAATTGCAAGAAACAGTATATAGGAGAGACCTCCAGGACCCTACATGAGAGGATCGGAGAACATCTGTCTTATAAAAAAGGGAAATAAGGAGACCTCTAAAGACATTTCAGTGAAGTTCACAAAAATAACTTGAAGGACTTCAAATATTGGGGAATAAGTAGGGTAAAACCAAATTGGAGAGGAGGGGATTTCAACCAGAAACTCCTCAAAAGGGAAGCAGAACTAATCTATAGAGCAAAGACCGTATTCCCTGGGGGTCTAAACTCAGAGTTAGAAGTAACCCCATTCATGTATGAGTAAACCTATATGTCTCACATAATCTCCAATAAGTAATTCAAATATATTATTCATTTGAAACACCTGAAAAATATAGGTAATTTAATAGACATGAGTGATTATGTAATCATAATAATTTAATGTATGTTTCCTTGTTATGTTAGCATGAATTTTGTGTTTATAAATTGAGATTTTTAAAGGTGGAAATTTCCATCTTATGGACATGGAACCACTTTGGAATATCAGCTTTATCCACTTAAGAGGTGATTACAATTATCCCTCCAACCAATCAAAATAATGGAAAGGGTTTAAAAGGCATTTTGAAAGAGGCACCTCCAGATCTTGAAAAAGCCCTAATGGGTGAAACACGTATATTGGAGGAGCAAAAAACTGATATGCATTGTTTTGACGTATATTCTGAACTGTCAGAGGAAACAGCAGAGGGAATCCCCAGTGTAAACACAAGAGGTGACGTAAGTCAGAAACATGTGACCAGCGACCGGGAGGAGACTTACATACTTAGTATCGAGTGAGGAAGGGAGACTCCGAATTCGGCGTTTGCAGTGTACACATAAGATACAAGTAGAGGACAGGATCGTCTTGTCAAACTTCAAGGTATTGTGCTACACGGCAGAACAGTTAAAAACCTAAACCAGAATTTGGAGTTTAGTGTGTGGATTCAGATGTCTCAAATACACCTTTATCTACCTTTTTTCCATATCTTAGGGTACCCTGAATTGAATTATTATTAGAGAGTGCACATCTCAAGTATTATTTATATGTATGCTGTTTGGATTTTAGTATATGTTGTCAGTTTTATTTAATGTCTGATTTTATGACCTTATAGGTCATTTTTATGTGATATTACAATATCTTTATATTAAACCTATATTTGAAGTGAACGTTTAGTCTTTTATATTTTTATTATTACTCTGCTATATATTTCAGTATTTCCGCTCCAGCTTGAGCGCCAGTATACCGTCATTTCTTTCTTATGAATGTATTTGTTTTTTGATCTTTGGAGAGAGGGGTCATTTGTACTAGGCAGTGAGTGAGGGGGAAGCGCGGGATATTTAATTTTAATTCCACAAATCAAACCGCTTTCTATCTGAATGGAAGGGTTCCAACTCTGGTACAATTCATCATACTCAGAAAGTATAAAACAGAGGCTATTTCCACCTCTGTCAATAATTATCAACTCACGGCAGTGTGATAAATTTTGCTTTAATAAAAGCTAAAAATAAGTATAAAAACACAACACGTGTCTCAGAACCATTTCATCAGGTGTATACTCACAAATGCCGAGTTTAAGTACAGGACAAGTTGGCGTGCCTATGTGTCTGTTGCGCATGCGTGGGGCACTGGTCAACATCATAATGACATATACTATAAATATAGTATATATACTATATAACTTCTGATTGATATTCTTATTTCTATGTATATTATTGGTTGTTACTGTAATATGGACGGTTTTCTCATAACCAATCGAATGAAATATATGCTATTTAGCCATGTGAAGTGAAACCTTCTATTCAAAATATCCAATTCAGTGATACACTAAAATCCCCCCTATCGCAATATTCACAGCGGCATACCAATTACATAGTGGAATATGAATCAATATTATCCATTTTTAGGATGCTGATCTACATATAATCACATCGTATTTAACAAGCTCTTGATAAAAAAGGCATCATTTTCAACATGTGTGTGTGTGTGTATATATATATATATATATATATATATGTATGTGTGCGTATATGTATGTGTATATATATATATATAATATATATATATATATATATTTCATGTATTTGGCAAGAGTCCATGAGCTAGTGACGTATGGGATATACAATCCTACCTGGAGGGGCAAAGTTTCCCAAACCTCAAAATGCCTATAAATACACCCCTCACCACACCCACAATTCAGTTTTTACAAACTTTGCCTCCTATGGAGGTGGTGAAGTAAGTTTGTGCTAAGATTTCTAAGTTGATATGTGCTCAGCATTTTGAAGCTCGATTCCTCTGAGTACAGTGAATGTCAGAGGGATGTGAAGAGAGTATCACCTATTGAATGCAATGGTTTTCCTCACGGGAGATCTATTTCATAGGTTCTATGTTATCGGTCGTAGGAATTCATCTCCTACCTCCATTATTCAGATCGACGATATACTCTCATATTCCATTACCTCTACTGATAACTGTTTCAGTACTGGTTTGGCTATCTGCTATATGTGGATGGGTGTCTTTCAGTAAGTATGTTTTCATTACTTAAGACACTCTCAGCTATGGTTTGGCACTTTATGTATTAATATAAAGTTCTAAATATATGTATTGTACTTATATTTGCCATGAGTCAGATTTATGTATATTTTCTTTTTTGCAGACTGTCAGTTTCATATTTGGGAAAAGCATATTTTAGGAAAATATTTTTCTTACCTGGGGTATAGTCTTTTTTTCAATTGACTGTTTTCTCATTTAAATTTTGCAGGCAAAATTAGGCTCGCGAGGGCGCAAAATGCCAAAGTTTATTGCGTCATTCTTGGCGCAAAGATACGTCTGATGACGCAAATTCGTCATTCCGGGGTCTTAGTTGATGCAGAGTTCCTTACACAGGGTTGCGTCTACAATGACGCAAGTGTGTCATTTCCAGATGTTGTTAGCGCCAAAAAAATTCAGTCTACGTTGTGCGTCATACTTTGCGCCAAATAATTTATTTATTTAAAACACCATTCATATATGCCTCTTGCCTTTTCTTCTTTCAGAGGGCTATGCTGTTTGCATTTTTTCCCATTCCTGAAACTGCCATATAAGGAAATTTGATCATTTTGCTTTATATGTTGTTTTTTCTCTTACATTTGCAAGATGTCTCAATCTGATCCTGTCTCAGAAACCACTGTTGGAACCCTGCTGCCTGATAACAGTTCTACCAAAGCCAAGTGCATTTGTTCTAAATTTGTGGAGATTATATCTCCAGCTGTGGTATGTAATAGTTGTCATGATAAGCTTTTACATGCAGAGAATGTGTCCATCAGTAATAGTACAATGCATGTTGTTCCTTCAACATATAATGTACAAGATATACCTGTGAATTTAAAAGATTTTATTGCTGATGCGATTCAGAAGGCTTTGTCTGCCACCCCGCCTTCTAATAAACGTAAAAGGTCTTTTAAAACTTCTCATAAAGTTGATGAAATTTCAAATGACCGACAACATAATGAATTATCCTTCTCTGATGAGGATCTATCTGATTCAGAAGATCCTTCCTCAGATATTGACACTGACAAATCTACTTATTTATTTAAAATGGAGTATATTCGTTTCTTGTTAAAAGAGGTGTTGATTACATTGGATATTGAGGAAACTAGTCCTCTTGATATTAAAACTAGTAAACATTTAAATTCTGTTTATAAACCTGTGGTTACTCCAGAGGTTTTTCCAATTCCTGATGCTATTTCTGATATGATTTCTAAGGAACGGAATAGGCCTGGTACTTCTTTTATTCCTTCTTCAAGGTTTAAAAAATCGTATCCTTTGCCAGCAGTTAGATTGGAGTTTTGGGAAAAGATCCCCAGAGTTGATGGGGCTATTTCTACTCTTGCTAAACGTACTACTATTCCTATGGAAGATAGTACTTCTTTTAAAGGCCCTTGAAACTTGAATCCTATCTAAGGAAAGCCTATTTATATTCTGGTCATCTTCTCAGGCCTGCCATTTCTATGGCTGATGTTGCAGCTGCATCACCTTTTTGGTTGGAAAGTTTAGCGCAACAGGAAATAGATCCTGATTTGTCTAGCATTGTTCGCTTGCTTCAACATGCTAATCATTTTATCTGTGATGCCATTTCTTTCATGTAATTGGCAAGAGTCCATGAGCTAGTGACGTATGGGATATACATTCCTACCAGGAGGGGCAAAGTTTCCCAAACCTTAAAATGCCTATAAATACACCCCTCACCACACCCATAATTCAGTTTTACAAACTTTGCCTCCCATGGAGGTGGTGAAGTAAGTTTGTGCTAGATTCTACGTTGATATGCGCTTCGCAGCAGGCTGGAGCCCGGTTTTCCTCTCAGAGTGCAGTGAATGTCAGAGGGATGTGAAGAGAGTATTGCCTATTTGAATTCAATGGTCTCCTTCTACGGGATCTATTTAATAGGTTCTCTGTTATCGGTCGTAGAGATTCATCTCTTACCTCCCTTTTCAGATCGACGATATACTCTTATATACCATTACCTCTACTGATTCTCGTTTCAGTACTGGTTTGGCTGTCTACTATATGTAGATGAGTGTCTTAGGGTAAGTAAGTCTTATTTTATTATGACACTCTAAGCTATGGTTGGGCACTTTCTATGTAAAGTTCTAAATATATGTCTTTAAACTTATATTTGCCATGATTCAGGATAATCAGTATTCCTTTAAAATTCAGACTGTCAGTTTCATTATTTGGGATAATGCATTATACCGGTAATTCAATTTATTTTTCTTTACCTTGAAAATTTTCAATTGATCATTTTTCCCTGTGTGCTGTTAGGCTCGCGGGGGCAGAAAATGTTTCTTTTTATTGTGTCATTCTTGGCGCTGACCTTTTTGGCGCAAAAATTTCGTCATTTCCGGCGCCGTAGTTTACGCCGGAAGTTGTATTCTGTTAAAACGTCATTTTTTGACGCATGTGTATTCAGACATTTTTTGCGCCAAAAAATGTGGGAGTCGGTTCTGGCGTCAGAGGATGTGGCGTCATACTTGGCGCCAAATATATGGGCGTTGTATTTAGCGCCAATAATGTGGGCGTCATATTTGGCGCCAAAAAATGTGGGCGTATTTTTTGTTCCACTTTTTTTCCTCACATTATTTAAACCTCACTTTTTTATTGCTTCTGGTTTCTAGAAGCTTATTATTTTGCATTCTTTTCCCATTCCTGAAACTGTCATTTAAGGAATTTGATCATTTTGCTTTAAATATTGTTTTTTTCTATTACATATTGCAAGATTTCACTGTTCCTGTTTCAAAACAATCTAAGAGGATTCCTGTTGACTGAGTTCAGTCCTACCAAAGCTAAGTTAATTTATTTCAAATGTTATGAATGTTTATCTTTAGCTATGGTTTGTAATAAGTTATTATGATAAACTTTTACATGCAGAATCTATTAGTATTTATGCTTTATATTTTGCTATTCTTTTTACATCTTATGTACAAGAAATATTTAGAAGATTTATAAGAAATATTTTTCTGATTCTATTTTAAAGGCTTTGTCTGACATCGTGCCTTCTAATTAAATTTTTAGGTCTTTTTCAAACTTCTTTTTTAATTATTGAAGTTTCAAATGACCAACAACATACTGATTTATCCTACTCTGATGATGTTTTTTCTCATTCAGAATTTTCTTCATCAGATATTGACATTAACAAATCTACTTTTTTATTTTATTTTTTATTAAAGTACATTTGTTCTTTGTTGAAAAGGTGTTGATTATTTTGGATATTAAGGTAACTAGTTCTTTTTCAAGACTAGCTAACACTATTTCTGCTTATTTATTTTTCTGTGTTTTCAGAGGTTTTTTTCCAGTTCCTCATACTAGGGAATGGAATAGGCTGAGAATTTTCTTTTATTCCTTCTTCAAAGGTTTTAAACTATATTCTTTGCCGGCAGTTAAATTCAATTTGGAGGGTTCTCCAATTTTTTGGGGCTATCTCTACTCCTACTAATTATGCTATTGTTTCTATAGCAAAATAGTATTTATTTTCCTTTAGATGGTTGTATCTTATTTATGGAAAATTATTTAGTTTCAGGTACTTTTCTTGGACCTGTGATTTATTTGGATGATGTTGCAATTGCTTCATTTTTTTCTGTTTACTTTAAGATCAAGTATCAGATTATGATTTATTTTAGCATTGTTAAAGGGACAACATTTACTAGACTAGGTGCTGTTGCATTTGTCTTGTTGTTTTGCATTTATTGATTATGCAAGTCCAGTGTATTGACTGGTCCTTTAACTGGACTATCATGCTAATAATTTCATTTGTGTCTTCATTTTATTGAATATTTTCGCAAATGAGGTTTAATCTATGTCTTTAGCTGTTTTAGCTAGAAGAATTTTGTGATTTCTAAAAATCCATATTTCTTTTGTTCTAAGATAATCAATTATTTGTTTTATAATTGGATTCAATTCTTAACTGTTACTCTGGGCTTCAAGATTGAGTTCTAAGACTAAAACTTTAAGCTTATACTAGTTTGGTTGTTCTTATTAAGGAACAAATTCCTGAATTCTTTCCCAAGTAACATGTTTTTAATTGGAAATTTTTCAGTTCGAAATCAGCTCCCTAAAATTGCGATGTATGTGCCGTATTCCAGCTTGGCTGGCAAGGGGCAGGTTAAGACTTTTTTGAAATTTATTTGGTTCTATTCGGTCCAAATTTCTTTGATTTTATTCCAGTAAGGCTAACACTTTCTTTAAGTGTGTTTCGGTACTATATATTTTGGGTACAGTTGAAGCATGGCTGATCACCCGTGGGGTTCAAGCGCTACTCAGACCTGGAATCTTCTGGGGTATTTCTTCCAGTTCCATTTTTAGGAACGGGGCTTTGGAGTTTTATTCAAACTATTCTGCCTTTTTTTGGTCAGTGATAGCATTATTTGTTTTCATTAGATACAATAAATGCATATTTTCATTTTTCTGTTTTCATTCAGATTATTTTCTGAGGATGCGGAATCTCATATGATTCACTTTGTTGTTCCAGGACATAGTTAGAGGATCTTTTTTTCAAAAGCTCTTGATTCCTCACACAAGGGTCACCTTTTTTAGGTTTCCAGATAGTTTGTGTCTCTGTCTTTGTCTCTATCAGACAAGGGACAATTTTATTGGGTTCCGTCTGTCGGTACCTTTAGTCTCTATTATTTCCTTCAGTTGCTATATATGCATAGAAGTTTTAGGTCTTATGGCCACAGCATTGGATTCAATTCCCTTTGCTCATTTTCAATAGAAAGAACCTTTCCAGTCTTTTATGCTGAATTATGGTGCAGGGATTCTAGGATTTCGCATTTTAAATCTTCGAATCCTAATATTTATCTCTCTTGATTTGGTGGTTAAGATCACCATCATTTAGTTCTACAGGTCTCTTCGTTTCTTTCAACCTGGACCATGATCTCTACAGATGTGAATCTTTTTGGTTGGGAGGCTGTCTGAGGATCTCTGTCAGCACAAGGGGTTTGGAAATCTCAGGAGGCGAGATTACCATTTGATATTTTAGAACTCCGTGCTTTCTCAGAGTTTTTCAGTTAGTTTCTTTTTGAAGAAGAGACGTTTATTGTTTTTCAGACAATATCACAACTATGGTGTATGTCAATCATCAGGGTTGGACTATCAGTCCTTAGGCTGTGACAGAAGTGTCTCGGATATTAGCTTGGGCTAAATCCAGCTCCTATCTAAATTCTGTGTTTTTTTCCCCAGGTATAGATATTTGGGAAGCGGATTATCTCTGTTAATCAAGCTTTACTTCCGGGAGAATGGTCTCTCTTACCCAGATATGTTTTTTTAATTTTTCAGATGTGAGCATTTCTAGAAATAGATCTGTTGGCATCTCATCTGAATAAAGAACTTCCCAGGGGCCTATTCAGGTCCGGGGATCCTCAGGCGGAAGTAGTGTATGCATTGACATTTCTTTGGAATTATCTTTTTGCCTATTTCTTTCTGCCTCTAGTTCTTCTTCCAAAGTGATTTCCAAAATTCTTATGGAATATTTGTTTGTTATGCTGGTGGCTCCAGCATGGCCTCTCAGGTTTTGGTATGCGGATCTCATTCGGATGGCCAGTTGCCAACCTTGGACACTTCCGTTTAAACCAGACCTTCTTTCTCAAGGCCCATTTTTTCCATCAGGATCTCAAATCATTAAATTTGAAAGGATGGAGATTGAACGCTTGATTTTTAGTAATGGAGGTTTCTCTGACTCATTGATTAATACTATGTTTCAGGCTCGTAAATCTGTTTCTAGAAAGATTTATTATTGAGTCTGGAAGACCTACTTTTCTTGGCATTCTTTTAAAATTCATAGAATTTTATTATTGTTTCAGGTTGGTTTGGATAAGGTTTTGTCTTCAGTTCTTTGTTAGGACAAATCTCTACTCTTTCTGTTCGTTTTTCACAGAAAGATTGCTAATCATCCTGATATTCATTGTTTTGTACAGGCTTTGGTCCGTATCAAGCCTGTCATTAATTCAATCTCTCCTCTTTGGAGTCTCAATTTGGTGCTGAGGGCTTTACAGGCTCCTCCGTTTGAAACTATGCATTCTCTGAACATTAAATTACTTTCTTGGAAAAGTATTGTTCCTTTTGGTTATTTCTTCTGCTAGAAGAGTTTTTGAGTTATCTGCTCTTTTTTGTGAATATCCTTTTCTGATTTTTCATCAGGATAAGGCAGTGTTACTTCCTGATATTCATAATTTTTGTTCAGGTTTTGATTCATATTAAACCTGTCATTAAGTCAATTTCTCCTCCTTGGAGTCTTAATTTGGTTCTGAAGGTTTTTCAGGCTCTTCTATTTGAGCATATGCTTGCTCTGGACATTAATTACTTTCATGGAAAGTATTGTTCTTTTTGGACATCTCTTCAGCTAGAACAGTTTTTGAATTATCTGTTCTTTCTTGTGAATCTCTTTTTTCTGATTTTTTTCATCAGGATAAGGTTTTTGCTGTCCTCATTTCAATTCTTACCTAAAGTTGTAAATTCTAACAAACATTAGGGAGGAATTATTGTTTTTCTAAGACTTATTTGGTGAGATTCTTACTTTCTTTGGATATGGTAAGAGTTTTTGAAATTCTATGTTGAAGCTATTCAGATTTCAGATAGACTTCTAGTCTATTTGTTATCTTTTCTGGTTTTAGGAAGGTCAAAAGGCTTCTGCCATTTATTTGGCATCTTGCTTAAACTTTTGATTCATCATGCTTATTTGGAGTCGGGTGGATTCCCGCCTCGGAGGATTACGGCTCATTCTACTAGGTAAGTTTCTACTTCCTGGGCTTTTTAAGAATGAAGCTTCTGTTGATCAGATTTGCAAAGCAATGACTTGGTCTTCTTTGCATACTTTTACTATGTTCTACCATTTTGATGTTTTCTCTTCTTTAGAAGCAGTTCTGGTAGAATGGTTTTTCAGGCAGCTGTTTCAGTTTGATTCTTCTGCTTATAATTTCAGTTTTTTTCATTATAAAAATTGAAACTTTTTTGATTTGGGTAGTGGATTAATTTTTCAGCGGAATTGGCTGTCTTTATTTTATCCCTCCCTCTCTAGTGACTCTTGCGTGGAAGTTCCACATCTTGGGTATTTATTATCCCATACGTCACTAGCTCATGGACTCTTGCTAATTACATTAAAGAAAACATAATTTATGTAAGAACTTACCTGATAAATTCATTTCTTTCATATTAGCAAGAGTCCATGAGGCCCACCCTTTTTTGTGGTGGTTATGATTTTTTGTATAAAGCACAATTATTCCAATTTCTTATTTTTTTTTATGCTTTCGCTCCTTTCTTATCACCCCACTTCTTGGCTATTCGTTAAACTGAATTGTGGGTGTGGTGAGGGGTGTATTTATAGGCATTTTAAGGTTTGGGAAACTTTGCCCCTCCTGGTAGGAATGTATATCCCATACGTCACTAGCTCATGGACTCTTGCTAATATGAAAGAAATTAATTTATCAGGTAAGTTCTTACATAAATTATGTTTTTTGATATCATCAAAATTGATGTTAAATCTATGTCTTTAGCTATTTTAGCTAGAAGCGCTTTGTGGCTTAAATATTGGAATGCTGATATGGTATAAGTCTAGATTACTATCTCTTTCTTTCCAAGGTAATAAGTTATTTGGTTTTCAGTTGGATTTGATTATTTCAACTGTAACTGAGAGAAGAATATGGAAGTACAGCAAGCTTCAGTCAATTTTGTGACTACTTATGGAGTATCACATCGGAAACTAACCCACTCAGTATGCAGAAACTGGGGACTGATTGAGTCTGATTCATTTTTACCGTTTGGCAATATGAGGGCAACGAGGATGGTTTATCAAAGAGCTCAGAATCTGAGGGACCTGCTGGTTAAAACAGACCCAAGGGCTTGTTATCAGACGGATACATGGCTACATTCATCGAAGAAAGGATGCTTTCCATGCGGTAGTTGCATTACATGCAATAGCATGTTGAAGGGTGTAACATTCCAGCATCCTCTTACAAATAAAAGGTATACCATTCGCCATAGACTCACCTGTACCAGCGATCATGTCGTATATATCCTTTTGTGCCCCTGTGCTTTGGTATACGTCGGTAAGATGGTGACCACCTTTAGAGAGCGTATGGCGAATCATTGCTCTGCCATTCGCAAGGCATTGAAAGAAGGTGAATCGGACCAACCTGTCGCTAGACATTGTTTACAGTTTAAACACAGTGTATCCAGTATACGTACAACGAGGTGGCAATAGGGGTAAATTACTCTTACCTCGAGAGTCAAGATGGATTCATGATTTGGACACAGTAACACCCAAAGGCCTAAATACATATATGGATTATAGTCTTTTCTATGTTAGAACTAGTATAATCTCACTGGTTTCTACCATTCATTAATTGGCATTGAAGACATGCATTAGGATATAGGTCTAAATGTGACCCTCTATAGGATGAGGTTGAGCTTGTTTGGTTCCTCTAGTTTTTCTTTAGTTTAAGGTCTGTATTAGGATCTCACTGTAGGGTAATATATGATATTGATTGTTCCCAGAGTCTGTTAATTTAACATATAGGGAAATATAATAAGATGTAACGTAAGGTGTTCATTATTTTGTTAGCACATATAAGTGGTTAGATGCACATTAATGTTACTATGTTGATTTGTAAGCACATTTGGTTATAGGTATTAATGGCAATATATGTTCATATAATGTTTGAAGTGTATAACCGCTGTGAGCGGGTTTGGCAGGATACGTTGCCATGACATCCATCCTAACATTGGACCTCCACCCCCTGGGGCGTCACATTTGTGACGTCTATATGGAGGCTGGGGTTGCCAGTAGGAGTGTGTGTATTGTGGCTGCGTACGGTATTTCAACTGTCCTGTGTGGCGTCGCTTTGTTTACATGGTTACTAAGGTAACCGCTCTCCGTGCGTGTACGAGCATGAGTGGTGTTATGTGATGACGTCATACACGTGAGACGCTTGTGGAGTTTGTGGTTTTCCTAAGATACATTTAAACACGGCTGGATGTTCATGTAAACATATGTTTTTAGATTCACTGAGGTGAATCATGTATAGGCATTTGACAAAGGGATTGTAAGAATCCAGAAACGTTATGCCGCTTTTTAACTGGTATTAATAAAGGTAATATTTTATTCAAGTCCAGAGAGTGCCGTTTTTTCTACATTTGGATGAGCACCCTGGCAATGAGAGAGAGAGACAGACAGAGAGAGAGAGAGAGACTCATTGTGTAAACTATTTACAAATCTAGACAAGTAAGAAGACTTGCTATACCACAGAAACTCTCTGACTACACTCTTTCCAATGCAGCAAAGGAATCTGGGTAAGATATGCCTTAAAAAGCAGGCTAAAAGTAAAAAGGTGAATAATTGTGAACCTCATTTGCATATCTTACCCAGATTCCTTTGCTACATTGGAAACAGTGTAGTCAGAGAGTTTCTGTTGTATAGCAAGTCTTCTGACTTGTCTAGATTTGTAAATAGTTTACACAATGAATTATTTTCTCTATATTTTGTATTTAGTGGAGGATTTTAAACTCACTTTTCGCCTCCCCATAATTTTAATTGTTGTGAGAGAGAGAGCTAAAAGTCGTGTATAAAAAAAAAAATGTATGCTTACCTGATAAATATATTTATTTACTAATATGGTGAGTCCATGCCTTGAGTAATTACTGTTGGGAACCGATACCCAAGCTAGAGGACATGGATAAATAGGGAGGGACAAGACAGGCAGTCCTAAACAGAAGGCACCACCGCTTGAAGAACCTTTCTCCCAAATGAAGCCTCAGGCGAGGCAAAAATATCAAATTTGGATAAAGTATGTAGAGAAGGCTAAGTTGCAGCCTTGCAAATTTGTTCCACAGAAGCTTCATTTTTGAAAGCCCAAGAAGAGGAAACAGCTCTTGTGGAATGAGCCGTAATTCTCTCAGGAGGCTGCTGTCCAGCAGTCTCATAAGCCAAACGAACTATACTTCGTAACCAAAAAGAAAGAGTAGTAGCAGTAGCTTTCTGACCTTTATGTTTCCCAGAGAAACAGACAAAGAGGGCAGAGGACTGGCGAAAATCCTTAGTCGCCTGTAAGTAGAATTTAAGAGCACATACAACATCCAAATTGTGTAACAAACGTTGTTTGGAAGAAGAAGGATTAGGACACAGAGAGGAAACAACAATTTCCTGATAGATATTATTTATGAAAAATAAGATAAGGAGAAATCACACTGCAGAGGTAAGATTTCCGAGACTCTTCAAGCAGAAGAGATAGCAACAAGAAACAAAACCTTCAAAGATAACAACTTAATATCTATGGAATGCAACAGCTCAAACGGAGGCAGCTGTAAAACTTTAAGAACAAGACTAAGGCTACAAGGAAGAGCAACAGATTTAAAGACAGGCCTAATTTTGACCAAGGCCTGACAAAAATATTGCACATCTGGCACATCCGCCAAACGTTTATGTAGTAAAACTGATAAAGCAGAAATCTGACTGACAGTCCCTTCTCTAGGCCTTCCTGAAGAAAAGAATTATAGGAATTCTAATTTTACTCCAAGATTAGCCCTTTGATTCAGACCAATAAAGATATTTACGCCATATCTTAAATCTTTCTAGTAACAGGCTTGCGAGCATGAATCATGGTCTCAATGACCGACTCAGAAAAACCATGCTTAGAAAGAATTAAGCATTTAATCTCCAAGCAGTCGGCTTCAGAGAAACGAGATTTGGATGAAGGAAGGGTCCCTTAATCAGGAGGTTCTTCCTCAGAGGTAGTCTCCAAGGTGGGAGAGATGACATCTCCACTAGGTCTGCAAACCAGATCCTGCGAGGCCACGCAGGGGCTATTAGAATCACCGACGCCCTCTCCTGTTTGATACAAGCAATGACTCGTGGAAGGAGAACAAACTGAGGAAACAGCAGATAGACAGCAATTGTGGGTCTCTGCCAACTGAAGAATCAGAGTTCCTCTCTGGTGATTGATGTAAGCCACAGAGGTTATGTTGTCTGACTGGAACCCTGTAATCTGGGAATGGCAGCTATTGCCGCAGATACAGCTGAAGATACCTGGGCAGCAATATCTGCTTTTAAATAAACACTAGGAGTTATAGAGGAACCACAGGGCACTGCATGTGATGCCATTGAGGCTTGGGATGTAGCAGGAGAAAGCTGAGGTATTATTTTAACAGCATCATCCTGAGACATTAGGCTAAAAAATGTTACCTTTATTTTGCAAGGTTTTCTTGACACATGAAGAACAAAATTGCATAGGAGCTGCAATTTGTACATCTAAAAATATTGAGCATGAATTCATGAGAGCAGGCTCTTGCTCCATATCAGACATGTTGTGAAACAGTAAATAAACTTGTACAGATAAGTTTCAAAGATTTTAATATTTAATTAAAATAAGCCAAGGAAAAAATACACTTTAAATTTTATCCCAAATTAGGATTGATCCCCAGCTAAAATTATGTGAGAAAAGTTATGAAAAAACATTTAATAAACATCAAATAAAGTTCTAAAATACCCCTCAGGCAACCCCACACCTCAATTTTTGAGGTGCCTTACTGCTACCAATTAAGAACGGATCACCCAGAAATGGAGAAAAACAACTTTTTCCTCAGAAATGTTATGAAATAAAGCCGTTATGTGATCGCAACTGCCGAGCTCAAATTACTGCTGCGACACAGAGAGGCACTACTTCCTGGTACACTGAGTGAGTACCAGAAATAACCCGTTTTTCAAACCTGACAGTTTAAAATATTGCATTGTTTTATTTTAAATCAAATGAATAAGCTTCTAAAATAGAAAATTCAGCCTTACTTTCAGTTTAAACTTGTATTGTTTTATCAAGTAAATATGTGTCAGAAAATAAGCCTAAAAAAAACATTTTACCCTTTCTTTTTAAAATAGTTTAAATGTTAGTCTCACACATGCTACAGTGCCTGCTTCATGCCCCAGTGTAACCCATACAACATGATTATCTATGTCCCAATAAAAAAGCAGTTTCTTTTAATTTGTTAAGTGCATGGTCTCCCCAACTGGAAGAAAAAGCACTTACCTGACCCGCTGTCCGGCATGTAGACAGTTACAAGGTATGAGAGGACACAGTTCCTCACAGAGACCTTTGAAAAAGAAAGAACAGAGTATCCAACTCTGGCTTTCTAAACTAGGGCAGCAATTGTTAGTAAAACACAGTAAGTACCTCTTTACAAGTTCCTAACTGCTTTAAAGCTACCACTACCCAACTGCAATACTCCCTTAGCAGTTTAACTTTGGTGCTCTTTGCCTCCTCCTGCTGGCCAGGAGTGATATTCCCAACAGTAATTACTCAAGCTGTGGACTCACCATATCTTCGGAAGGAAACGTGTGTAACAAAATATGTAAATCTCTCTTTTATTTATATATATATATATATATATATATATATATATATATATTCATATACAGAGAGTGCAGAATTATTAGGCAAGTTGTATTTTTGAGGATTAATTTTATTATTGAACAACAACCCATGTTCTCAATGAACCCAAAAAACTAATTAATATCAAAGCTGAATAGTTTTGGAAGTAGTTTTTAGTTTGTTTTTAGTTATAGTTATTTTAGGGGGATATCTGTGTGTGCAGGTGACTATTACTGTGCATAATTATTAGGCAACTTAACAAAAAACAAATATATACCCATTTCAATTATTTATTTTTACCAGTGAAACCAATATAACATCTCAACATTCACAAATATACATTTCTGATATTCAAAAACAAAACAAAAACAAATCAGTGACCAATATAGCCACCTTTCTTTGCAAGGACACTCAAAAGCCTGCCATCCATGGATTCTGTCAGTGTTTTGATCTGTTCACCATCAACATTGCGTGCAGCAGCAACCACAGCCTCCCAGACACTGTTCAGAGAGGTGTACTGTTTTCCCTCCTTGTAAATCTCACATTTGATGATGGACCACAGGTTCTCAATGGGGTTCAGATCAGGTGAACAAGGAGGCCATGTCATTAGATTTTCTTCTTTTATACCCTTTCTTGCCAGCCACGCTGTGGAGTACTTGGACGCGTGTGATGGAGCATTGTCCTGCATGAAAATCATGTTTTTCTTGAAGGATGCAGACTTCTTCCTGTACCACTGCTTGAAGAAGGTGTCTTCCAGAAACTGGCAGTAGGACTGGGAGTTGAGCTTGACTCCATCCTCAACCCGAAAAGGCCCCACAAGCTCATCTTTGATGATACCAGCCCAAACCAGTACTCCACCTCCACCTTGCTGGCGTCTGAGTCGGACTGGAGCTCTCTGCCCTTTACCAATCCAGCCACGGGCCCATCCATCTGGCCCATCAAGACTCACTCTCATTTCATCAGTCCATAAAACCTTAGAAAAATCAGTCTTGAGATATTTCTTGGCCCAGTCTTGACGTTTCAGCTTGTGTGTCTTGTTCAGTGGTGGTCGTCTTTCAGCCTTTCTTACCTTGGCCATGTCTCTGAGTATTGCACACCTTGTGCTTTTGGGCACTCCAGTGATGTTGCAGCTCTGAAATATGGCCAAACTGGTGGCAAGTGGCATCTTGGCAGCTGCACGCTTGACTTTTCTCAGTTCATGGGCAGTTATTTTGTGCCTTGGTTTTTCCACACGCTTCTTGCAACCCTGTTGACTATTTTGAATGAAACGCTTGATTGTTCGATGATCACGCTTCAGAAGCTTTGCAATTTTAAGAGTGCTGCATCCCTCTGCAAGATATCTCACTATTTTTGACTTATCTGAGCCTGTCAAGTCCTTCTTTTGACCCATTTTGCCAAAGGAAAGGAAGTTGCCTAATAATTATGCACACCTGATATAGGGTGTTGATGTCATTAGACCACACCCCTTCTCATTACAGAGATGCACATCACCTAATATGCTTAATTGGTAGTAGGCTTTCGAGCCTATACAGCTTGGAGTAAGACAACATGCATAAAGTGGATGATGTGGTCAAAATACTAATTTGCCTAATAATTCTGCACTCCCTGTATTCTATACATACATATACATACACTCATGGGGATGAAGTAGTATGCAAACATTTTTCTTTCATGTAATTGGCAAGAGTCCATGAGCTAGTGACGTATGGGATATACAATCCTACCAGGAGGGGCAAAGTTTCCCAAACCTCAAAATGCCTATAAATACACCCCTCACCACACCCACAATTCAGTTTTTACAAACTTTGCCTCCTATGGAGGTGGTAAAGTAAGTTTGTGCTAAGATTTCTACGTTGATATGCGCTTCTCAGCATTTTGAAGCCAGATTCCTCTCAGAGTACAGTGAATGTCAGAGGGATGTGAAGGGAGTATCACCTATTGAATGCAATGGTTTTCCTTGCGAGAGATCTATTTCATAGGTTCTATGTTATCGGTCGTAGAGATTCATCTCTTACCTCCCTTATTCAGATCGACGATATACTCTCATATTCCATTACCTCTACTGATAACTGTTTCAGTACTGGTTTGGCTATCTGCTATATGTGAATGGGTGTCTTTCGGTAAGTATGTTTTCATTACTTAAGACACTCTCAGCTATGGTTTGGCACTTTATGCATTAATATAAAGTTCTAAATATATGTATTGTACTTATATTTGCCATGAGTCAGGTTTATGTATTTCCTTTTGCAGATTATCAGTTTCATATTTGGGGAAGAAAACAAACCTATTTAGGAGAATATTTCTTTTGCATGATGTACCGAGTCCACGGATTCAAGTGGCAAAGAGAGCACCACAGCAGAGCTGTCTATATAGCTCCCCCTTAACTCCACCCCCCAGTCATTCTCTTTGCCGGCTCTAAGCAGGAAGGGTAAAGTGAAAGAGGTGTTAAGCTGTTAGTTTAATTTTAACTACAATCAAGAGTTATTTTTAAATGGTACCGGTGTTGTACTATTTACTCTCAGGCAGGACATAGATGAAGATTTCTGCCTGGAGGATTATGATCTTAGCATTTGTAACTAAGGTCCACTGCTGTTCCCACAGTAGCTGAGGAGTACAGGAAAACTTCAGTGTGAGGAACGGTTTCTTGCTATGCAGCAATGAGGTATGTTCAGTCATATTTTCTGCAGAGACTGTGTTAACTCAGAAAGGCTGACAGTATCCCCATTAGGGGAAGGGTAAGCGGTAATCCTAGTATGAAAGAGGGAAAGAGGCTTTACTAGATTGCATGAAGGGCTAAGTTTTTTTGGCACTTAGTTTGTTTATTAGAAAGTGACAAACGTTTGTGTGTTCTGGGAGTAACGTTTTTTAGGTTTATGGGAACGTTTGCTTGAGGGGTCATTTGGCTTATTTAGGG
The DNA here is from genome assembly GCF_027579735.1 of Bombina bombina. Taxonomy (NCBI): domain Eukaryota; kingdom Metazoa; phylum Chordata; class Amphibia; order Anura; family Bombinatoridae; genus Bombina; species Bombina bombina. The sequence goes on from NC_069502.1 coordinate 559,477,029, forward strand.
TTGCTATAACCCACATGGTTTTCAAACATAGTTTGCTAGATTTGTGTAGGCCCCAGCAACATCGAGTGAGGTGGACGGGGCCTATTTTCGGGCCTCAGTTGCGCACTTAGTATTTCAGACAAGCAGCAAGCAACTTCTCCTGAGGTCTTGATAGTCTTCTGATGGCTTATTCAAAGCTTTAACCCCAGATTTTTGTTCCTAAGAGCAGGTAGGGCCACAGCAGAGCTGTGGCAAGGTGCTAATAGGGGTTTTAACCAGTTTTTAGACAAATTTTAATCCGGTTTTGTCATTTGTGGGGTTATTGTTTATTTACTTGTGGTGCAATCCTTCTAAGGCTTAGTGGGTACACTGTAAAAATTTCGGAAAATTTGAAGCAATTTTACCCTGTTTTGCAGTTTGTGTATGCCTTTTTTTCTCTTAAAGGCAAAGTACCGTTTTTGCAAATTGTGTTTTTTTTTTCATTAAATAAAGTGTTTTCCAAGCTTGCTTGCTTTATTACTAGTCTGTTAAACATGTCTGACACTGAGGAAACTCATTGTTCAATTTGTTTAGAAGCCATTGTGGAACCCCCTCTTAGAATGTGTCCCACTTGTACTGATATGTCTATAAATTGCAAACAGCATATTTTGACTTATAAAAATTTGGCATTAGAGGATTCTCAGACAGAAGGAAGTCCGGTTTTGCCATCTAGTTCTCCCCAAGTGTCACAACCGGTAACGCCCGCACAAGCGACACCAAGTACTTCTAATTCTTTCACCTTGCAAGATATGGCTTCAGTTATGAATACTACCCTCACAGAGGTTTTATCTAAACTGCCTGGGTTGCAAGGGAAGCGCAGTAGCTCTGGGTTAAGAACAAATGCTGAGCCTTCTGACGCTTTAGTAGCCGTATCCGATATTCCCTCACAATCTTCTATGGTAGGGATGAGGGATTTGCTGTCTGAAGGAGAGATTTCTGATTCAGGAAAGAAGTTCCCTCAGACAGATTCAGATATGACGGCATTTAAATTTAAGCTAGAGCACCTCCGCTTATTGCTTAGGGAGGTTTTAGCTACTCTGGATGATTGTAGTTCCAGAGAAATTGTGTAAAATGGACAAATATTTAGAGGTTCCTGTTTACACTGATGTTTTCTTTCATGTAATTGGCAAGAGTCCATGAGCTAGTGACGTATGGGATATACATTCCTACCAGGAGGGGCAAAGTTTCCCAAACCTCAAAATGCCTATAAATACACCCCTCACCACACCCACAATTCAGTTTTACAAACTTTGCCACCCATGGAGGTGGTGAAGTAAGTTTGTGCTAGATTTCTACGTTGATATGCGCTTTGCAGCAGGCTGAAGCCTGGTTTTCCTCTCAGAGTGCAGTGAATGTCAGAGGGATGTGAAGAGAGTATTGCCTATTTGAATACCATGGTCTTCCTCTAGGGGATCTATTTCATAAGTTCTCTGTTATCGGTCGTAGAGATTTCTTCTCCTACCTCCCTTTTCAGATCGACGATATACTCTTATATACCATTACCTCTACTGATTCTCGTTTCAGTACTGGTTTGGCGATCTACTTTATGTAGATGAGTGTCTTTGGGTAAGTAAGTCTTATTTTATTTATGACACTATCAGCTATGGTTTGGCACTTTATATGTAAAGTTCTAAATATATGTTTTATACTTATATTTGCCATGATTCAGGTCAATCAGTTTATTTTCCTTCTTTCAGACTGTCGGTTTCATTTTTTGGGAAAATGCATATGAATGAAATATTTTTCTTACCTAAAATTTTCAATTGACTTTTTTCCTTTAAATTGCGGGCTGTTAGGCTTGCGGTGCAAAAAAATGCTAGAATTTATTGCGTCATTTTTGGCGCGAGATTGACGTTTGTCTGACGTCAATGACGTCATTTCCGACGTCGTAGTTGACGCCGGAAGTTTTCACATAGTTGCATCATTTTTGACGTTTTTGGTGCCAAAAAATATGTGGGCGTCATACTTGGCGCCAGTGTCTTTACATTATTTAAGTCTCACTTTCTAGTTGCTTCTGGTTTCTAGAGGCTTGTTCTGTTTGCATTTTTTCCCATTCCTGAAACTGTAATTTAAGGAATTTGATAATTTTGCTTTATATGTTGTTTTTCTATTACATATTGCAAGATAATCCAAAAACTGTTCCTGTATCATAAAATACTTTTGGATTCTTGATGACTGATATCAGTCCTACCAAAGCTAAGTTCATTTATTTTAATGTTATGAATTTTATCTTTAGCTATAGTTTGTAATAAGTTATCATGATAAACTTTTACATGCAGAGTCCATTAGTATATTTATGCATTATCTATTGCTATTCTTTTTACATCTAATGTACAAGATATACCTAGGAATCTATGAGAATGTTTTTCTAATTCTATCCTAAAGGCTTTGTCTGACATCCCGCCTTCTAATAAAATTTATAGGTCTTTTTTTAAACTTCTCATTTAGTTGATGAATTTTTAAATGACCGACAACATAATGAATTATCCTTCTCTGATGTTTTTTCTCATTTAGAATATACTTCATCAGATATTTGACACTAACAAATCTACTTTTTTATTTTTAAATAGAGTACATTCGTTGTTGAAAAGGTGTTGATTATATTGGATATTGAGGAGTCTAGTTCTTTTTGATTTAAGACTAGCTAACATTTAAATTCTGCTCATTAACCTCCTGTGGTTTCTTCAGAGGTTTTTTCCCAGTTTATGATACTAGGGAATGGAATAGGCCTGGGACTTCTTTTATTCCTTCTTTAACTTTTTTAAATTGTATCCTTTGCCGGCAGTTAGTTTAAAGTTTTGAGGAAGATCCCCAAAGTTAATGGGGCTATCTCTACTCTTGCTAAACATACTACTATTCCTATAGAAAATAGTATTTATTTTTTTCCTTCAGATGGGAAACTTGTATCTTATTTAAGGAAAATTATTTTATTTCAGGTCCTTTTCTTAGGCCTGCAATTTATTTTGCTGATGTTGCAAATGCTTCAACTTTCTGGTTGGATACTGTAGTGCAACAAGTATCAGATTATGATTTGTTTTAGCATTGTTAAGTTGATCAACATGCTATTAATTTCATTTGTGTCGTCATTTTTTGTATATTTTCACAATTGAGGTTTAATCTATGTCTTTAGCTATTTTTAGCTAGAAGAACTTTGTGACTTAATCTTGGAATGCTAATTTGATTTCTAAAAATCATATTTCTTTTTTTCCAAGGTAATCAATTATTTGGTTAACAATTGGATTCAATTTTTTCCAACTGTTACTCTGGGGAAGGGAGTTTTTTGTTGCTTCAAGATTGAGTTCTAAGAGTAAATCTTAAGCTTATATTACTTTGTTCTTAATAAGGAACGGAATCCTAATTCTTCCCCAAGTAACATGTTTATTATTGGAAGCTTTCTTCAACATGGAATGAATTTAAGCTATGTAAAAGATCAAAGTCAGCCCCCCAAATTTGCATGTAGGTGCGTTTTTTTATTCCAGCTTAGCTGGTAAGGGGCAGGTTTTGACTTTTTTTAAATTTGTTTGGTTCAATTCGGTCCAAACTTCTTAGATTGGGGTACTGAATAGGATTCAGAGTAAAACCGCCTGTGAGAAGTTTTTTTTCTCTCTAGCATATTCCAGCTATTCCAGTAAAGGCTCACACTTTTCTGAAGTATGTTTCAGACCTGTATGTGTTGGGTACTTGTGAGGCATGGCTGGTTACCCGTTGGGGTCTCAAGGCGCTGCTCAGACCTGGAGTTATCTGGGGTATTCATACCAGTTCCATTTCAGGAACAGGGTTTGGGGTTTTGTTCAAAACTGTTCATTGTCCCAAAGATAGAAAATCTTTTGATTTGTCATATAAGAGTTCTTTCTTTCAGAATGGTGTTTATATGGTCTATTCTGCTTTTTTGGTCAGTAAGGGCATTATTTGTTTACAATAGATACATTAGATGCATATCTTCTTCTGTTTTCATTCAGATTATTTTCATTTTCTGAGATTCTCTTTTTTTGACAAGCATTACCAATTTGTTGCTTTTCCTTCTGGTCTAGCGACAGCTCTGATAATCTTTTCAAGGTTCTCAGTGTTTCCTTATTTAGACGATCTCGTGGTACTGGCTCAGTCTTTTCTTTCTGTAGAATCTCATACGATTCAACTTTTGTTGTTTCTTCTAAGACATGGTTGGAGGATCTTTTTATCAAAAGATCCTTGGTTGCTCAGACAAGGGTCACCTTTTTTTAGGTTTCCAGATAGATTGTGTCAATGTCTTTGTCTCTAACAGACAGGAGACAATTATATTGGGTTCAGTTTGTCGGAACCTTCAGTCTCTATTATTTCCTTTAGTAGCTATATGCATGGAAGTTTTAGGTCTCATGGCTGCAGCATTGGATTCAATTCCCTTTGCTCATTTTCATATGAAACCTTTCCAGTTTTTTATGCTGAATTAATGGTGCAGGGATTCTAGGATATCATTTTTAATATCTTTGAATTCCAATGTTCAACTATCTTTGCCTTGGTGGTTAGATCACCATCATATAGTTCTATGGGTCTCTTCGATTCATCCAACCTGGACCTTGATCACTACAGATGCGAGTCTTTTAGGTCGGGAGGCTGTCTGGTGATCTCTGTCAGCATAAGGGGTTTGGAAATCTCAGGAGGCGAGATTACCATTCAATATTTTGGAACTCCATGCATTCTCAGAGTTCGTCAGTTTTGGCTTCTTTTTGAAGAGAGAGACGTTATTGTTTTTCAGACAGACAATGTCACAACTGTGGCGTATGTCAATCATCAGGGTGGGACTCTCAGTCCTTAGGCTGTGAAAGAAGTATCTCAGATACTTGCTTGGGTTAAATCCAGCTCCTATCTAATTTCTGCGGTCCATATCCCAGGTTTAGACAATTGAGAAGCGGATTATCTCTGTCAATTAAGCTTTACATCCGGGAGAATGGTCTCTTTACCCAGATGTGTTTTTTTCAATTTGTTCTGATGTGAGGGTTTCCATTAATAGTTCTGATGGCATCTCATCTAAACAAGAAAACTTCCCAGGTACCTATTCAGGTCCGGTGATCCTCAGGCGGAAACAGTGTATGCATTGACACTTCCTTGGAGTTATCAATCTGCCTATATTTTTGCTCCTTCTGGTTCTTCTTTTTAAGAGTGATTTTTAAAAATCATCATGGAGCAATCGTGCTGCTGGTGGCTCCAGCATGGCCGCTCAGGTTTTGGTATATGGTTCTTGTTCAGATGTCCAGTTGCTAACCTTGGTCACTTCCATTTAGGCCAGACCTTATATCTTAAGATTTGTTTTTTCCGTCAGGAAATCAAATTATTAAATTTGATGGTATGGAAATTAAAACGCTTAGTGCTTAGTCATAGAGGTTTCTCTGACTCAGTGATTAATTCTATGTTGCAGGTTCGTAAATCTGTGTCTAGAAAGATTTATTATAGAGTTTGGAAGACTTACATCTTATGATGCTCTTCTCATAATTTCTCTTGGCATTCTTTTAGAATTCCTAGGATTTTATAGTTTCTTCATAAGGTTTTGTCTGCAAGTTCCTTGAAAGGACAAATCTCTGCTCTTTCTGTGCTGTTTCACAGAAAAAATTGCTAATCTTTCTGATATTCATTGTTTTGTTCAGGCTTTGGTTCGTATCAAGCCTGTCATTAAGTCAATTTCTCCTCCTTGGAGTCTTAATTTGGTTCTGAGGGCTTAACAGGCTCTTCCGTTTGAGCATATGCATTCTTTGGACATGGAATTACTTTCATGGAAAGTATTGTTCCTTTTGGCTATCTCTTCTGCTAGAAGAGTTTTTGAATTATCTGCTCTTTCTTGTGAGTCTCCTTTTCTGATTTTTCATCAGGATAAGGTGGTTTTGCTGTCTTTATTTAAATGTTTACCTCAAGTTGTGAATTTTAACAATATTAATAGAGGAATTATTGTTCCTTCCTTGTGTCCTAAATCCTAAGAATTCTTTGGAAAGATCCTTACATTCTTTGGATGTGGTCAGAGTTTTGAAATATTATGTTGAAGCTACTAAGATTTCAGAAAGACTTCTAGTCTATTTGTTATCTTTTCTGGTTTTAGGAAAGGTCAGAAGGCTTCTGCCATTTCTTTGGTGTCTTGGTTAAAGCTTTTGATTTATCATGCTTATGTGGAGTCGGGTACATCCCCGCCTCAAAGGATTACGGCTCATTCTACTAGGTCAGTTTCTACTTCCTGGGCTTTTAAGAATGAAGCTTTGGTTGATCAGATTTGCAAAGCAGCAACTTTTACTAAATTCTACTATTTAGATGTTTTTTCTTCTTCAGAAGCAGTTTTTGGTAGAAAAGTTCTTAAGGCAGCTGTTTCAGTCTGATTCTTCTGCTTATAATTTCAGTTTTTTTCATTATAAAGATTAAAACTTTTGATTTGGGTTGTGGATTGTTTTTTCAGCGGAATTGGCTGTCTTTATTTTATCCCTCCCTCTCTAGTGACTCTTGCGTGGAGTTCCACATCTTGGGTATTTGTTATCCCATACGTCACTAGCTCATGGACTCTTGCCAATTACATGAAAGAAAACATAATTTATGTAAGAACTTACCTGATAAATTCATTTCTTTCATATTGGCAAGAGTCCATGAGACCCACCCTTTTTTGTGGTGGTTATGATTTTTTTGTATAAAGCACAATTATTCAAATTCCTTGTTGATGCTTTCGCTCCTTTCTTATCACCCCACTTCTTGGCTATTTGTTAAACTGAATTCTGGGTGTGGTGAGGGGTGTATTTATAGGCATTTTGAGGTTTGGGAAACTTTGCCCCTCCTGGTAGGAATGTATATCCCATACGTCACTAGCTCATGGACTCTTGCCAATATGAAAGAAATTAATTTATCAGGTAAGTTCTTACATAAATTATGTTTTTCCGGTTCCTAAGAGGATTTCGGACATTGTTACTAAGGAGTGGGATAGACCAGGTATTCCGTTCGCTCCCCCTCCTGTTTTTAAGAAAATGTTCCCTATTTCTGACACCATAAAGGACTCGTGGCAGACGGTCCCTAAGGTGGAGGGAGCTATTTCTACTCTTGCTAAGCGTACACAACTATACCTATTGAAGACAGTTGTGTTTTCATTGATCCTATGGATAAAAAATTAGAGGGTCTCCTAAAGAAATTTTTTGTTCATCAAGGTTTTGTTCTTCAACCTATAGCATGCATTGTTCCTGTAACCACTGCAGCTGCCTTTTGGTTTGAGGCTCTAGAAGAGGCTCTTCAGATGGAGACCCCACTAAATGATATTTTGCAACAATAATTCAAAATGTTGTGCTGACTTCAACAGTATAATAATGAATCTTAATCCATATGACTCTTGTGAACAACTCCTCTTATGAGGTCCCAACAAATGCGGATGTCAAAGAGTTTACAGGTATATAACCGTTTTTTTGCATATACACAAGACTCTTATATAACTTATAAATTGAGGGCTTACCGCTCCGGTGTCCGTCAGTAGCTGTATGGGTTGAACGCTATGTTGCTGTCCCTGGCATAATAGCGAATGCAAGACACTCAGGTATACTTGCTGTCGAGCCGTCCACCCGCCGGTATGAATGCGGTAAACAATCCACTGTAGTCCCGTCAGGTGAGTACCTGTGACGTAGGCTGTCCTATACTGAAACTGTTAGTGCTCTCCTTGACTCTTATTCAATCACAAAGAATACACCACAAATTTTACAGTTCAGTTGTTAGGAATAGAAGAGAGATGATTGTATATGTTAAAATATCATTTTATTGAGTTCGTTAAAACAGACCTGGCACTGCACATTAGGAGTCTCCACTGCTGACGCGTTTCCTGCCTCACTGGCAGTTCATCAGAGCATTGGGAGAATACTTAGAGCAGCTGTTTAAACACTCAAGAAAATCTGAAAGGTCCAATCACATTGAAGCAAAAAAGGCAGAATACACCTGCACATTAACTATTTCATGTTCATTAATATATTGTGCAAAAATGTGACCAAACCTGAGAGACCCCTGAAATGTAACAGCATATCAAAAAGATACAAAATGTATAAAATCACTTTAAAATTAGAAAACAAAAAGTAAAAATGAAGCAAAACAGATTTGGGAACATTTCGAGTTATAGTAAATAATTGGCTAAACCTAAGCCTATACATCGATGTTAAAGTTTAGCTGCTTAAAGTTGGTAATATAATTGTGGTCAACAAGCCGTTGTATATCAAAGGTATACAAGATAAATGCAAATAATATCAAAGGCCGTCACCAAAACTATGTTAGTTAAAAGAAAAAGAGTAACTAAATAACTTTAAACTATAACCAACAATTATAACTTCATGCAACGATTTGCATGTCTGGTCTCAATTCGTTTGTCATTGATTTGTTCTACACATGCTAGGTTATAGATCACAGAATATTAGTGTTAATATAGGTAAATATTATTACCTATCAATAAAAAGTTTAACATCACTGATTTTATTGCTCCCTAGCAGATAACCTGTTTTTAAAGTGTATATCCAAAATATTTCTCTTTTTGCTAAAGCCTGATATCTATCACCTCCTCTAGCTCCCAGTGTAACTTGTTCAATCCCTTGAAAAAGAAAGTGACTTAATCTATTAGTATGTTCAAAAAAATGTTTGGCAACTGGAGTCTTTGGGACCTTTGCTTCCAATGACAACAGATGCTCCCTTATTCGATCTTTAAGATTCCTTGAGGTGAGGCCAATATATTGAAAATTGCAAAAAGAGCATGTTATAAGGTAGACAATATAAATAGAGTTACAATTAATAGATTCTCTTATTTTATAGGATATTCCTGTCTGCGTAAATTTAAAACTATTACCTACAAGGGCATAGTCACAGCATTTGCAAGGTTTAACCCCACATTTATGGAAACCAATATTTGAGGTTTTGCTTCATTTTTACTTTTTGTTTTCTAATTTGAAAGTGATTTTATACATTTTGTATCTTTTTGATATGCTGTTACATTTCAGGGATCTTTCAGGTTCGGTCACATTTTTGCACAATATATTAATGAACATGAAATAGTTAATGTGCAGGTGTATTCTGCCTTTTTTGCTTCAATGTGATTGGACCTTTCAGATTTTCTTGAGTGTTTAAACAGCTGCTCTAAGTATTCTCCTAATGCGCTGATGAACTGCCAGTGAGACAGGAAACGCGTCAGCAGTGGAGACTCCTAATGTGCTGTGCCAGGTCTGTTTTAACGAACTCAATAAAATGATATTTTAACATATACAATCATCTCTCTCTCTTCTATTCCTAACAACTGAACTGCGAAATTTGTGGTGTATTAGATGATATTTTGGACAGAATTAAGGCTCTTAAGTTGGCTAATTCTTTTATTACAGACGCTGCTTTTCATCTTGCTAAGTTAGCGGCAAAGAATTCAGGTTTTGCCATTTTAGCGCGTAGAGCGTTATGGCTTAAGTCCTGGTCAGCTGATGTGTCATCTAAATCTAAGCTTTTGTCCATCCCTTTCAAAGGCAAGACCTTATTTGTGCCTGCACTGAAAGAGATCATTTCAGACATTAATGAAGGGAAGGGTCATACCCTCCCTCAGGTTAAGTCAAATAAGACAAGGACCAAACAAAATAATTTTCGTTCCTTTCGAAACTTCAAGAGTGGTCCCACTTCCTCTTCCTCTGCTGCAAAGCAAGAGGGGAACTTTGCTCAATCCAAGCCAACCTGGAGACCTAATCAGGCTTGGAACAAGGGTAAACAGGCCAAAAAGCCTGCTGCTGCCACTAAGTCAGCATGAAGGGGTAGCCCCCGATCCGGGACCAGATCTAGTAGGGGGCAGACTCTCTCTCTTTGCTCAGGCCTGGGCAAGAGACGTTCAGGATTCCTGGGCAGTAGAAATTGTAACCCAGGGATACCTTCTAGATTTCAAGGACTCCCCTCCAAGGGGGAGGTTCCATCTTTCTTAATTGTCTGTAAACCCGACAAAAAGAGAGGCGTTCTTACGCTGTGTAGAAGACCTTTTTACCATGGGAGTGATCTGCCCAGTTCCAAAAGCAGAACAAGGGCAGGGGTTCTACTCCAATCTGTTTATTGTTCCCAAAAAGGAGGGAACATTTAGACCAATTCTGGATCTCAAGATCCTAAACCAGTTCCTAAGAGTCCCATCCTTCAAGATGGAGACCATTCGGACTATCTTACCATTGATCCAGGAGGGTCAATATATGACCACCGTGGATTTAAAGGATGCGTATCTACACATTCCTATCCACAAAGATCATCACCAGTTCCTCAGGTTCGCCTTTCTGGACAAGCATTATCAGTTTGTGGCTCTTCCTTTGGGTTGGCCACGGTGCCACGTATCTTCACGAAGGTGCTACATTCTGATTCAAGTGTCGACCTTCCAACTAGCCAAGTCTCACACGGACTTAGTGTTGGCCTTTCTAAGATCTCACGGGTGGAAGGTGAACGTAAAAAAGAGTTCTCTTTCCCCCCTCACAAGAGTTTCATTTCTAGGGACTCTGATAGACTCAGTGGACATGAAAATATTTCTGACGGAGGTCGGGAAATCAAAGATTTTGTCCACCTGCCGAGCTCTTCACTCCATTCCTCGGCCGTCAGTGGCTCAGTGTATGGAGGTAATCGGTCTAATGGTAGCGGCAATGGACATAGTTCCGTTTGCTCGCTTGCATCTCAGACCCCTGCAACTATGCATGCTCAATCAGTGGAATGGGGATTATTTGGATTTATCTCCTCAGATAAATCTAGATCAAGAGACCAGAGACTCTATTCTTTGGTGGTTGTCACAGGATCATCTGTCCCAGGGAATGTGTTTCCGCATGCCAGAATGAGTTATAGTGATGACGAATGCCAGCCTTCTGGGCTGGGGTGCAGTCTGGAATTCCCTAAAGGCTCAGGGTTTGTAGACTCGGGAGGAGGCTCTCCTACTGATAAATATTCTGGAATCAAGAGCGATATTCAATGCTCTCCAGGTATGGCCTCAGCTGGCTTTGGCCAGATTCATCAGGTTTCAGTCGGACAACATCACGTCTGTGGCTTATATCAATCATCAGGGCGGAACAAGGAGTTCCTTAGCGATGATAGAGGTCTCAAGGATAATCCAATGAGCAGAGGCTCATTCTTGCCATCTGTCAGCGATCTATATCCCAGGTGTAGAGAACTGGGAGGCAGACTTTCTAAGTCGTCAGACTTTTCATCCGGGGGAGTGGGAACGCCATCCTGAGGTGTTTGCTCAACTGGTTCGGCTATAGGGCACACCAGAATTGGATCTGATGGCGTCTCATCAGAATGCCAAACTTCCTTGTTACGGCTCCAGGTCAAGGGATCCTCAGGCTGTACTGATAGATGCTCTAGCAGTACCCTGGTCGTTCAACCTGGCTTATGTGTTTCCACCTTTCCCTCTCCTTCCACGTCTGATTGCCAGAATCAAAAAGGAGAGAGCATTGGTGATTTTGATAGCGCCTGTGTGGCCATGCAGGACTTGGTATGCAGACCTGGTGGACATGTCATCTCTTCCACCATGGTCTCTTCCGCTGAGACAGGACCTTCTGATTCAAGGTCCATTCAAGCATCCAAATCTAATTTCTATGCAACTGACTGCTTGGAGATTGAACGCTTGATTCTATCAAAGCAGGGTTTCTCTGAGTCAGTCATAAATACCTTGATTCAGGCTCGAAAGCCTGTTACCAGGAAAATCTATCATAAGATATGGCGTAAATATCTTTTTTGGTGTGAATCCAAAGGTTTCTCCTGGAGTAAAATCAGGATTCCTAGGATTTTGTCTTTTCTCCAGGAGGGATTGGAGAAAGGATTGTCAGCTAGTTCTCTAAAAGGACAAATATCTGCTCTGTCTATTTTGTTGGACAAGCGTCTGGCAGATGTTCCAGACGTTCTGGCTTTTTGTCAGGCTTTAGCTAGAATTAAGCTTGTGTTTAAATCTGTTGCTCCACCATGGAGTCTAAATTTAGTTCTTAGAGTTCTTCACGGGGTTCCGTTTGAACCCATGCATTCCATAGATATTAAGCGTTTATCTTGGAAAGTTTTGTTCCTAGTTGCTATCTCTTCAGCTCGAAGAGTTTCTGAACTATCTGCATTACAATGTGACTCGCCTTATCTTGTGTTCCATGCTGATAAGGTGGTTTTACGTACCAAGCCTGGGTTCCTACATAAGGTTGTTAATAACAGGAATATCAATCAGGAAATTGTTGTTCCTTCTCTGTGTCCTAATCCTTCTTGTAAGAAGGAACGTCTGTTGCACAACTTGGATGTGGTTCGTGCTTTGAAATTTTATTTGCAGGCAACCAAAGATTTTCGTCAAACATCTTCTTTGTTTGTTGTCTATTCTGGAAAGCGTAGGGGTCAAAAGGCTACGGCGACTTCACTTTCCTTTTGGCTGAAAAGCATCATCCGTTTGGTTTATGAGACTGCTGGACAGCAGCCTCCTGAAAGGATTACAGCTCATTCTACTAGAGTGGTAGCTTCCACATGGGCTTTTAAAAATGATGCTTCTGTTGAACAGATTTGTATGGCTGCGACTTGGTCTTCACTTCATACCTTTTCCAAATTTTACAAATTTGATACTTTTGAATCTTCGGAGGCTATTTTTAGGAGAAAGGTTTTGCAAGCAGTGGTGCCTTCCATTTAGGTTTCTGTCTTGTCCCTCCCTTCATCCATGTCCTAAAGCTTTGGTATTGGTATCCCACAAGTAAGGATGAATCCGTGGACTCGGTACATCATGCAAAAGAAAACAAAATTGATGCTTACCTGATAAATTTCTTTCTTTTGCGATGTTCCGAGTCCACGGCCCGCCCTAACTATTCAAGACAGATGGTATTTTTGATTAAAAACTTCAGTCACCTCTACACCTTATAGTTTCTCCTTTTTCTTCCTTGGCCTTCGGTTGAATGACTGGGGGGTGGAGTTAAGGGGGGAGCTATATAGACAGCTCTGCTGTGGTGCTCTCTTTGCCACTTCCTGTTAGGAAGGATAATATCCCACAAGTAAGGATGAATCCGTGGACTCGGTACATCGCAAAAGAAAGAAATTTATCAGGTAAGCATAAATTTCGTTTTTTCTTCCTGGGGTATAGTCTTTTTTTCAATTGACTGCTTTTTCATTAAATTTCATTGGCAAAATTAGGCTTGCAAGGGCGCAAAATGCCAAAGTTTATTGCGTCATTCTTGGCGCAATAATTTTTTTGGCGCAAAGGTACATTCGATTACGCAAATTCGTCTTTTTCTTTGCACAAGGTTGCTTCTACAGTGAACGCAAGTGTGTCATTTCCGAATTTTGTTAGCGCCAAAAAAAATTCAGTTTGCGTTGTGCGTCATACTTGGTGCCAAATAATTTTTATTATTTAAAACCCCATTCCTATATGACACTTGCCTTTTTCTATGTTAGAGGGCTATGCTGTTTGCATTTTTTTTCCATTCCTGAAACTGCCATATAAGGAAATTTATAATTTTGCTTTATATCTTGTTTTTTCTCTTACATTTGCAAGATGTCTCAATCTGATCCTGTCTCAGAAACCACTGTTGGAACCCTGCTGTCTGATAACAGTTCTACTAAAGCTAAGTGCATTTGTTGTAAATTTGTGGAGATTATATCTTTAGCTGTGGTATGTAATAGTTGTCATGATAAGCTTTTACATGCAGAGAATGTGTCCATCATTAATAGTACAATGCCTGTTGTTCCTTCAACATCTAATGTACATGATATACCTGTAAATATAAAAGATTTTATTGCTGATGTGATTCAGAAGGCTTTGTCTGCCATCCCGCCTTCTAATAAACGTAAAAGGTCTTTTAAAACTTCTCATAAAGTTGATGAAATTTCAAATGACCGACAACATACTGAATTATCCTCCCCTGACGAGGATCTATCTGATTTAGAAGATCCTTCCTCAGATATTGACACTGACAAATCTACTTATTTATTTAAAATGGAGTATATTCATTCCTTGTTAAGAGGTGTGGATTACATTGGATATTGAGGAAACTAGTCTTCTTGATATTAAAACTAGTAAACGTTTAAATTCTGTTTATAAACCTCATGTGGTTACTCCAGAGGTTTTTCCAGTTCCTGATGCTATTTCTGATATGATTTCTAAGGAATGGAATAGGCCTGGTATTTCTTTTATTCCTTCTTCAAGGTTTAAAAAATCGTATCCTTTGCCAGCAGTTAGATTGGAGTTTTGGGAAAAGATCCCCAAAGTTGATGGGGCTATTTCTACTCTTGCTAAACGTACTACTATTCCTATGGAAGATAGTACTTCTTTTAAAGACCCTTTAGATAGGAAACTTGAATCTTATCTAAGGAAAGCTTATTTATATTCTGGCTATCTTCTCAGGCCTGCCATTTCTATGGCTGATGTTGCAGCTGCTTCAATTTTTTGGTTGGAAAGTTTAGCGCAACAGGAAATGGATCCTGATTTGTCTAGCATTGTTTGATTGCTTCAACATGCTAATCATTTTATCTGTGATGCCATTTTTTATATCATCAAATTGATGTTAAATCTATGTCTTTAGCTATTTTAGCTAGAAGAGCTTTGTGGCTCAAATATTGTAATGCTGACATGGTATCTAAGTCTAGATTACTATCTCTTTCTTTTTAAGTTAATACGTTATTTGGTTCTCAGTTGGATTCGATTATTTCAACTGTCAACTGTTAAGATTCTTCCAAAACATTTGGGCAGATTCTGTCCAAAATCAATGGATTCAGAGTATTGTCTCTCCAGGGTACCGAATAGGATTCAGAGTAAGACCTCCTGTGAGAAGATTTTTTCTCTCACACATCCCAGCAAATCCAGTAAAGGCTCAGGCTTTTCTGAAGTATGTTTCAGACCTGGAGCTTTCAGGGGTAATCATACCAGTTCCGTTTCAGGAACAGGGTCTGGGGTTTTATTCAAATCTATTCATTGTCCCAAAGAAAGGAAAGTTCATTCAGGCCAGTTTTGGATCTGAAAATTTTGAATAGTTATGTAAGAGTGCCAACTTTCAAAATGGTGACTATAAGGACTATTCTTCTTTATGTTCAGCAAGAGCATTATATGTCCACAATAGACTTACAGGATGCATATCTTCATATTCTGATTCATCCAGATCATTATCAGCAACTGAGATTCTCTTTTCTAGACAAACATTACCAATTTGTCGCTCTTCCATTTGGCCTAGCAACAGCTCGAAGAATATTTTCAAAGGTTCTTGGTGCCCTACTCTCTGTAATCAGAGAACGTGGTATTGCGGTGTTCCTTATTTGGATGATATCTTGGTACTAGCTCAGTCTTTACATTCTGCAGAATCTCACACAAATCAACTAGTCTTGTTTCTTCAAAGACATAGTTGGAGGATCAATTTACCAAAAAGTTCTTTGATTCCTCAGACAAGGGTCACCTTTTTAGGTTTCCAGATAGATTCAGTGTCCATGACTCTGTCTCTAACAGACGAGACGATTTGGTTTCAGCTTGTCGGAACCTTCAGTCTCGATTATTCCCTTCAGTAGCTATATGCATGGAAGTTTTAGGTCTCATGACTGCAGCATTGGACGCGATCCCCTTTGCTCGTTTTCATATGAGACCTCTCCAGCTTTGTATGCTGAACTAATGGTGCAGGGATTATACAAAGATATGACAATTAATATCCTTAAATCCCAATGTTCGACTCTATCTGACTTGGTGGTTAGATCACCATTGTATAGTTCAAGGGGCCTCTTTTGTTCGTCCAACCTGGACTGTGATCACAACAGATGCAAGTTTTTCAAGTTGGGAAGCTGTCTGGGGATCTCTGACAGCACAAGGAATTTGGAAATCTCAAGAGGCGAGGTTACCAATAAATATTTAAGAACTCTGTGCTATTTTCAAGGCTCTTCAGGTTTGGCCTCTGTTGAAGAGAGAACCGTTCATTTGTTTTCAGACAGACAATATCACAACGGTGGCATATGTCAATCATCAGGTTGGTACTCACAGTCCCTAAGCTATGAAAGAAGTATCTCGGATACTTGCTTGGGTGGAATCCAGCTCCTGTCTAAATTCTGCGGTTCATATCCCAGGTATAGACAATTGGGAAGCGGATTATCTCAGCCGTCAGACTTTACATCCGGGGGAGTGGTCACTCCATCCAGATTGTTCTCAGATTGTTCAGATGTCAGTTCTGATGGCTTCCCATCTAAACAAGAAACTACCCAGGTACCTGTCCAGGTCCAGGGATCCTCAGGCGGAAGCAGTGGATGCGTTGACACTTCCTTGGTGTTATCAACCTGCTTATATTTTTCTGCCTCTAGTTCTTCTTCCAAGAGTGATATCCAAAATCATCATGGAACAGTCGTTTGTGTTGCTGGTAGCTCCAGCATGGCCTCCCAGGTTTTGGTATGCAGATCTTATTTGGATGTTCAGTTGCCAACCTTGGCCACTTCCATTAAGGCCAGACCTTCTGTCTCAAGGTCCGTTTTTCCATCAGGATCTCAAATCATTAAATTTGAAGGTATGGAAATTGAACACCTAGTGCTTAGTCATAGAGGTTTCTCTGACTCAGTGATTAATACTATGTTACAGGCTCGTAAATCTGCTGCTAGGAAGATTTATTATCAAGTTTGGAAGACTTAGATTTCATGGTGGTGTTCTCATAAATTCTCCTGGCATTCTTTTAGAATTCCTAGAATTTTACAGTTTCTTCAGGATGGTTTGGATAAGGGCTTGTCTACAAGTTCCTTGAAGGGACAAACCTCTGCTCAGAAAGATTGCTAAGCTTCCTGATATTCACTGTTTTGTACAGGCTTTGGTCCGTATCAAGCCTGTCATTAAATCAATCTCTCCTCCTTGGAGTCTTAATTTGGTTTTAAAGGCTTTACAGGCTCCTCTGTTTGAGCCTATGCATTCTTTGGACATTAAACTACTTTCTTGGAAAGTGTTGTTCCTTTTGGCCATCTCTTCTGCTAGAAGAGTTTCCGAATTATCTGCTCTTTCTTGTGAATCTCTTTTTCTGATTTTCCATCAGGATAAGGCAGTTTTGTGGACTTCATTTAAATTTCTACCTAAGGTTGTGAATTCTAACAACATTAATAGAGAAATTGTTGTCCCTTCTTTGTGTCCTAATCCTTAGAATTTTTTGGAGAGATCCTTACATTCTTTGGATGTGGTAAGAGCTTTGAAATATTATGTTGAAGCTACTAAAGATTTTAGGAAGACTTCTAGTCTATTTGTTGTCTTATTTGGTTCTAGGAAAGGTCAGAAAGCTTCTGCCATTTCCTTGACATCTTGGTTAAAGCTTTTGATTCATAAGGCTTATGTGGAGTCGGGTTAGGCCCTGCCTCAGAGAATTACATCTCATTTTACTAGATCAGTCTCCACTTCATGGGCTTTTAAGAATGAAGCGTCAGTTGATCAGATTTGCAAAGCAGCAACTTGGTCTTCTTTGCATACATTTACTAATTTCTACCGTTTTGATGTATTTGCTTATTCGGAAGCAGTTTTTGGTAGAAAAGTTTTTCAGGCAGCTGTTTCAGTTTGATTCGTCTGCTTATTATTTTTTTTTATTTTCATTATGAGAATAAACTTATTTTTTCCATTATTTAAAAAAAAAAAAAAAAACACTGACATTTTAACATTGTATGAAAAACATAATTTATGTAAGAACTTCCCTGATAAATTAATTTCTTTCATGGTGCAGAGAGTCCACAAGCTAGTTACTAATGGGATATACATTCCTACCAGGAGGGGGCAAGGTTTCCCAAACTTCAAATGCCTATTAATCCCTCCCACCTCACTCATACCTCAGTTTAATGTATAGCCAAGTTAGTGAGGTGTATAAGGAGTAAAGGCATAAAAAAGAGGAATAGGATAAATAATGTGCTTTATAAAAAAAAAATCATAACCCCAAAAAAATTGGTGGGTCTCGTAGACTTACGCCACCGTGAAATAAATAAATTTTTCAAGTAAGTTCTTACATAAATTATTTTTCTTTCATGTAATTGGCAAGAGTCCATGAGCTAGTGACGTATGGGATATACAATCCTACCAGGAGGGGCAAAGTTTCCCAAACCTCAAAATGCCTATAAATACACCCCTCACCACACCCACAATTCAGTTTTACAAACTTTGCCTCCTATGGAGGTGGTGAAGTAAGTTTGTGCTAAGATTTCTAAGTTGATATGCACTTCTCAGCATTGTTGAAGCCCGATTCCTCTCAGAGTACAGCGAATGTCAGAGGGACATGAAGGGAGTATCACTTATTGAATACGATGATTTCACTAACGGGTGTCTATTTCAATAGGTTCTCTGGTATCGGTCGTAGAGATTCATCTTACCTCCCTTTTCAGATCGACGATATACTCTCAATTTACCATTACCTCTACTGATAACCGTTTCAGTACTGGTTTGGCTATCTGCTATATGTGGATGGGTGTCTTTTGGTAAGTATGTTTTTTATTACTTAAGGCACCCCAGCTATGGTTTGGCACTTCATGCATTTATATAAAGTTCTAAATATATGTATATATGTATCGTACTTATATTTGCCATGAGTCAGGTTCATGTATTTCCTTCTGCAGACTGTCATATTCGGGGAAAAATATTCATTTTTAAGAAAATGTTTTCTTACTTGGGGTTTAGTCTGTTTTTAAATTGACTACTTCTTGCAAATTGCGGGCGGTATTAGGCCCGCGGGTGCGCCAAATGCTAGACTTTATTGCGTCATTCTTGGCGCAATAATTTTTTTGGCGCGAAAAATACGTCTGACGCAACCTCGTCATTTCCGACGTCATAGTTGACGCCGAAGCCTTACACATGGTTGCGTTATTAGTGTGTCATTTCCGGTCATTTTAGTTACTTTGTGCGTCATACTTGGCACCAAACTTTTTCATTACTTTAATACCCCATTGATGTTTGCCTCTTGCCTTTTTCAGAGGGCTATGCTATTTGCATTTTTTTCCCATTCCTGAAACTGTCATATAAGAAAATTGATAATTTTGCTTTATATGTTGTTTTTTCTTTTACATTTTGCAAGATGTCTCAATCTGATCCTGCCTCAGAAGTGTCTGCTGGAACTTTGCTGCCTGACATCGGTTCTACCAAAGCTAAGTGCATTTGTTGTAAGATTGTGGAAATTATTTCTCCCAATGTCATTTGTAATAGTTGTCATGATAAACTTTTACATGCAGATAGTGGGTCCATCAGTAATAGTACATTGCCAGTTGCAGTTCCTTCAACTTCTAATGTACACTGATATACCTATGAATTTTAAAAGAATTTGTTTCTGATTCTATCCAGAAGGCTTTGTCTGCATTTCCACCTTCTAATAAACGTAAAAGGTCTTTTAAAACTTCTCATTCAGTTGATGAAATTTCGAATGACCAACAACATAATAATTTATCCTCTTCTGATGAGGATCTATCTGATTCAGAAGATCCTTCCTCAGACATTGACACTGACAAATCTACTTTTCTTTCATGTAATTAGCAAGAGTCCATGAGCTAGTGACGTATGGGATATACATTCCTACCAGGAGGGGCAAAGTTTCCCAAACCTCAAAATGCCTACAAATACACCTCTCACCACACCCACAATTCAGTTTTTACAAACTTTGCCTCCCGTGGAGGTGGTGAAGTAAGTTTGTGCTAGATTCTACGTTGATATGCGCTTCACAGCAGGCTGGAGCCCGGTTTTCCTCTCAGAGTGCAGTGAATGTCAGAGGGATGTGAAGAGAGTATTACCTATTTGAATTCAATGGTCTCCTTCTACGGGATCTATTTCATAGGTTCTCTGATATCGGTCGTAGAGATTCATCTCTTACCTCCCTTTTCAGATCGACGATATACTCTTATATACCATTACCTCTACTGATTCTCGTTTCAGTACTGGTTTGGCTATCTGCTATATGTAGATGAGTGTCCTGGGGTAAGTAAGTCTTATTTTTTGTGACACTCTAAGCTATGGTTGGGCACTTTATATATATATATATATATATATATATATATATATATATATATATAAGCTCTAAATATATGTCTTTAAACTTATATTTGCCATGATTCAGGATGATCAATATTCCTTATTTCAGGGATAATTCATATGAATAATTAATTTTTTCTTACCTTAAAAATTGTTTCAATTGACTTTTTTTCCCTGTGGGCTCGCGGGGGCTGAAAATGCTTCAATTTATTGCGTCATTCTTGGCGCAGACTTTTTTGGCGCAAACATTTTTTTTGTCATTTCCGGCGTCATGCTTGACGCCGGAAGTTGTTCGTGATTGCGTAATTGTTTTGGCGTTTTTGCGTAAAAAATGTCGGCGTCACCGGATGTGGCGTCATTCTTGGCGCCAAAAAAATTTAAGGCGCCAATAATGTGGGCGTCTTTTTTGGCGCTAAAAAATGTGGGCGTCATTCTTGTCTCTACCTTTTTTCACATTATTTCAGTCTCATTTTTCATTGCTTCTGGTTGCTAGAGGCTTGTTCATTGGCATTTTTTCCCATTCCTGAAAGTGTCATTTAAGGAATTTGATAAGTTTTGCTTTATATGTTGTTTTTTTCTATTACATATTGCAAGATGTCTCAAGTTGACCCTGGATCAGAATCTACTTCTGGAAAGACGCTGCCTGATGCTGGTTCTACCAAAGTTAAGTGCATTTGTTGTAAACTTGTGGTAACTGTTCCTCCGGCTGTAGTTTGTGATGAATGTCATGATAAACTTGCTAATGCAGATAGTATTTCCATTAGTAATATACCATTACCTGTTGCTGTTCCCTCAACATCTAATACTCAGGATGTTCCTGTTAATATAAAAGAATTTGTTTCTAAATCTATTAGGAAGGCTATGTCTGTTATTCCTCCTTCCAGTAAACATAAAAGGTCTTTTAAAACTTCTCATTTTTCAGATGAATTTTTAAATGACCGTCATCATTCTGATTTGTCTGTTTCTGATGAGGATTTTTCTGGTTCAGAGGATTCTGTCTCAGATATTGACACTGATAAATCTTCATATTTATTTAAAATGGAATTTATTCGCTCTTTACTTAAAGAAGTTTTAATCGCATTAGAGATGGAGGAATCTAGTCCTCTTGATACTAAATCTACTAAGTGGTTAAATTCGTTTTTTAAACCTCCTATAGTTATTCCAGAAGTTTTTCCTGTACATGATGCTATTTCTGAAGTAATTTCTAGGGAATGGAATAATCTGGGTACTTCATTTACTCCTCAAAGGTTTAAGAAATTGTATCCTGTGCCATCTGACAGATTAGAGTTTTGGGACAAAATCCCTAAAGTTGATGGGGCTATCTCTACTCTTGCTAAACGTACTACTATTCCTACGGCAGATAGTACTTCCTATAAGGATCCTTTAGATAGGAAGATTGAATCTTTTCTAAGAAAAGTTTATTTATGTTCAGGTAATCTTCTTAGGCCTGCTATTTCTTTGGCTGATGTTGCTGCCACTTCCACTTTTTGGTTGGAGGCTTTAGCACAACAAGTATCAGACCATAATACTCATAGCATTGTTAAACTTCTTCAACATGCTAATAACTTTATTTGTGATGCCATCTTTGATATCATTAGAGTTGATGTCAGGTATATGTCTTTAGCTATTTTAGCTAGAAGAGCTTTATGGCTTAAAACTTGGAATGCAGATATGTCTTCTAAGTCAACTTTGCTTTCTCTTTCTTTCCAAGGTAATAAATTATTTGGTTCCCAGTTGGATTCTATTATTTCAACTGTTACTGGGGGGAAAGGAACTTTTTTGCCTCAGGACAAAAAATCTAAAGGTAAATATAGGGCTGCTAATCATTTTCGTTCCTTTCGTCAGAATAAGGAACAGAAGCCTGACCCTTCCCCTAAAGGAACGGTATCTGTTTGGAAACCGTCTCCAGTCTGGAATAAATCCAAGCCTTTTAGAAAGCCAAAGCCAGCTCCCAAGTCCACATGAAGGTGCGGCCCTCATTCCAGCACAGCAGGTAGGGGGCAGGTTACGATTTTTCAAAGATATTTGGATCAATTCGATTCACAGTCTTTGGATTCAGAACATTGTTTCACAAGGGTACAGAATAGGTTTCAAGGTAAGGCCACCTGCGAGAAGATTTTTTCTCTCTCGCATTCCAATAAACCCAGTGAAGGCTCAGGCATTTCTGAAATGTGTTTCAGATCTAGAATTGGCTGGAGTAATTGTACCAGTTCCAGTTCTGGAACAGGGTCTGGGGTTTTACTCAAATCTATTCATTGTACCAAAGAAGGAGAATTCCTTCAGACCAGTTCTGGATTTAAAAATATTGAATCGTTATGTAAGGATACCAACATTCAAAATGGTAACTATAAGGACTATTCTGCCTTTTGTTCAGCAAGGGCATTATATGTCCACAATAGATTTACAGGATGCATATTTGCATATTCCGATTCATCCAGATCACTATCAGTTTCTGAGATTCTCTTTTTTAGACAAGCATTACCAGTTTGTGGCCCTGCTGTTTGGCCTAGCGACAGCTCCAAGGATCTTTTCAAAGGTTCTCGTGCCCTTATATCTGTAATCAGAGAACAGGGTATTGTGGTATTTCCTTATTTGGACGATATCTTGGTACTTGCTCAGTCTTCACATTCTGCAGAATCTCATACGAATCGACTTGTGTCGTTTCTTCAGAAACATGGTTGGAGGATCAATTTACCAAAGAGTTCATTGATTCCTCAGACAAGAGAAACCTTTTTAGGTTTCCAAATAGATTCAGTGTCCATGACTTTGTCTCTAACAGAAAAGAGATGTCTGAAGTTGGTTTCAGCTTGTCAAAACCTTCAGTCTCAATCATTCCCTTCGGTAGCTTTATGCATGGAAATTCTAGGTCTCATGACTGCTGCATCGGACACGATCCCCTTTGCTCGTTTTCACATGCGACCTCTTCAGCTTTGTATGCTGAACCAGTGGTGCAGGGATTATACAAAGATATCACAATTAATATCCTTAAATCCGAATGTACGACACTCTCTGACGTGGTGGACAGATCACCATCGTTTAGTTCAAGGGGCTTCTTTTGTTCTTCCAACCTGGACTGTGATCTCAACAGATGCGAGTCTGACAGGTTGGGGAGCTGTATGGGGGTCTCTGACAGCACAGGGGGTTTGGGAATCTCAGGAGGCGAGATTACCAATCAACATTTTGGAACTCCATGCGATTTTCAGAGCTCTTCAGTTCTGGCCTCTTCTGAAGAGAGAATCATTCATTTGTTTTCAGACAGACAATGTCACAACCGTGGCATATGTCAATCATCAAAGGGGGGACTCACAGTCCTCAGGCTATGAAAGAAGTATCTCGGATACTTGTATGGGCGGAATCCAGCTCTTGTCTAATCTCTGCGGTTCACATCCCAGGTGTAGACAATTGGGAAGCGGATTATCTCAGTCGCCAGACGTTACATCCGGGCGAATGGTCTTTTCACCCAGAGGTATTTCTTCAGATTGTTCAAATCTGGGGACTTCCAGAAATAGATCTGATGGCTTCTCATCTAAACAAGAAACTTCCAAAGTATCTGTCCAGATCCAGGGATCCTCAGGCGGAGGCAGTGGACACGTTGTCGCTTCCCTGGAATTATCATCCTGCCTATATCTTTCCGCCTCTAGTTCTTCTTCCAAGAGTGATCTCCAAAATTCTAAAGGAGCGTTCGTTTGTACTGCTGGTGGCTCCAGCATGGCCTCACAGGTTTTGGTATGCAGATCTTGTTCGGATGGCCACTTGCCAACCTTGGACTCTTCCGTTAAGACCAGACCTTCTATCTCAAGGTCCTTTTTTCCATCAGGATCTCAAATCATTAAATTTGAAGGTATGGAGATTGAACGCTTGATTCTTAGTCATAGAGGTTTCTCTGACTCAGTGATTAATACTATGTTACAGGCTTGTAAATCTGTGTCTAGGAAGATTTATTATCGAGTCTGGAAGACTTACATTTCTTGGTGTTCTTCTCATAAATTCTCCTGGCATTCTTTTAGAATTCCTAGAATTTTACAGTTTCTTCAGGATGGTTTAGATAAAGGTTTGTCTGCAAGTTCCTTGAAAGGACAAATTTCTGCTCTTTCTGTTCTTTTTCACAAAAAGATTGCTAATCTTCCTGATATTCATTGTTTTGTACAGGCTTTGGTTCGTATAAAACCTGTCATTAAGTCAATTTCTCCTCCTTGGAGTCTTAATTTGGTTCTGAGGGCTTTACAAGCTACTCCGTTTGAACCTATGCATTCTCTGGATATTAAATTACTTTCTTGGAAAGTTCTGTTTCTTTTGGCCATCTCTTCTGCTAGAAGAGTTTCTGAGTTATCTGCTCTTTCTTGTGAATCTCCTTTTCTGATTTTTCATCAGGATAAGGCGTTGTTGCGGACTTCATTTAAATTTTTACCTAAGGTTGTGAATTCTAACAACATTAGTAGAGAAATTGTTGTTCCTTCATTATGTCCTAATCCTAAGAATTCTCTGGAGAGATTTTTACATTCTTTGGATGTAGTGAGAGCTTTAAAATATTATGTTGAAGCTACTAAAGATTTTAGAAAGACTTCTAGTCTATTTGTTATCTTTTCTGGTTCCAGGAAAGGTCAGAAGGCCTCCGCCATTTCTTTGGCGTCTTGGTTAAAGTCTTTGATTCATCATGCTTATGTCAAGGCGGGTAAAACTCCGCCTCAAAGGATTACAGCTCATTCTACTAGGTCAGTTTCTACTTCCTGGGCGTTTAGGAATGAAGCTTCTGTTGATCAGATTTGCAAAGCAGCAACTTGGTCTTCTTTGCATACTTTTACTAAATTCTACCATTTTGATGTGTTTTCTTCTTCTGAAGCAGTTTAGGAATGAAGCTTCTGTTGATCAGATTTGCAAAGCAGCAACTTGGTCTTCTTTGCATACTTTTACTAAATTCTACCATTTTGATGTGTTTTCTTCTTCTGAAGCAGTTTTTGGTAGAAAAGTACTTCAGGCAGCTGTTTCAGTTTGATTCTTCTGCTTATAATTTCATTTTTTTTCATTATTAAGATTAAAACTTTTGTTTTGGGTTGTGGATTATTTTTCAGCGGAATTGGCTGTCTTTATTTTATCTTTCCCTCTCTAGTGACTCTTGCGTGGAAGTTCCACATCTTGGGTATTTATTATCCCATACATCACTAGCTCATGGACTCTTGCTAATTACATGAAAGAAAACATAATTTATGTAAGAACTTACCTGATAAATTCATTTCTTTCATATTAGCAAGAGTCCATGAGGCCCACCCTCTTTATGGTGGTTATGATTTTTTATATAAAGCACAATTATTCCAATTCCTTAT
The DNA here is from genome assembly GCF_027579735.1 of Bombina bombina. Taxonomy (NCBI): domain Eukaryota; kingdom Metazoa; phylum Chordata; class Amphibia; order Anura; family Bombinatoridae; genus Bombina; species Bombina bombina. The sequence continues at coordinate 559,502,274 of NC_069502.1, forward strand.
TTTTGATGCTTTCGCTCCTTTCTTATCACCCCACTTCTTAGCTATTCGTTAAACTGAATTGTGGGTGTGGTGAGGGGTGTGTTTGTAGGCATTTTGAGGTTTGGGAAACTTTGCCCCTCCTGGTAGGAATGTATATCCCATACGTCACTAGCTCATGGACTCTTGCTAATTACATGAAAGAAAAGTAGATTTGTCAGTGTCAATGTCTGAGGAAGGATCTTCTGAATCAGATAGATCCTCATCAGAAGAGGATAAATTATGTTGTTGGTCATTCGAAATTTCATCAACTGAATGAGAAGTTTTAAAAGACCTTTTACGTTTATTAGAAGGTGGAAATGCAGACAAAGCCTTCTGGATAGAATCAGAAACAAATTCTTTTAAAATTCATAGGTATATCAGTGTACATTAGAAGTTGAAGGAACTTCACTAGCTCATGGACTCTTGCTAATATGAAAGAAATGAATTTATCAGGTAAGTTCTTACATAAATTATGTTATTTATTTAAAATAGAGTATATGCGTTCTTTATTAAAAGAAGTGTTAATTACTTTGGATATTGAGGTAACCAGTCCTCTTGACGTTCAGTCTAATAAACGTTTAAATGCTGTTTTTAAACCTCCTGTGGTTTCTCCAGGGGTTTTTCCTATTCCTGAGGATATTTCTGATATGATTTCTAAGGAATGGAATAAGCCAGGTACTTCTTTTATTCCTTCTTCAAGGTTTAAAAAATTGTATTATTTACCAGCGAATTCTATAGAGTTTTGGGAAAAAATCCCCAAAGTTGATGGGGCTATTTCTACTCTTGCTAAACGTACCACTATTCCTATGGAAGATAGTACTTCCTTTAAGGATCCTTTAGATAGTAAGCTTGAATCTTATCTAAGGAAAACCTATTTATATTCAGGTCATCTTCTCAGACCTGCAATTTCTTTGGCTGATGTTGCGGCTGCATCAACTTTCTGATTGGAGAATTTAGCGCAACAAGAATTGGATTCTGACATATGTAGCATTATTTGCTTACTGCAATATGCTAATCATTTTATTTATGATGCCATTTTTTATATTATCAAAATTGATGTTAGATCCATGTCTTTAGCTATTTTAGCTAGAAGAGCTTTGTGACTTAAATCTTGGAATGCTGATATGACATCTAAATCTAGATTACTATCTCTTTCCAAGGTAATAATTTATTTGGTTCTCAGTTGGATTCTATTATTTCAATTGTTACTGGGGGAAAGGGAGTTTTTCTGCCTCAGGATAAAAAAACCTAAGGGTAAATCTAAGGCTTCTAACCGTTTTCGTTCCTTTCGACAAAATAAGGAACAAAAACTCAATCCTCCCCCCAAGGAATCTGTTTCCAATTGGAAGCCTTCCTCAAATTGGAATAAATCCAAGCCATTTAAGAAACCAAAGTCAGCCCCTAAGTCCGCATGAAGGTGCAGCCCTCATTCCAGCTCAGCTGGTAGGGGGCAGATTAAGGTTTTTCAAGGATATTTGGATAAATTCTGTCCAAAATCGATGGATTCAGAGCATTGTCTCTCAAGGGTATCGAATAGGATTCAGAGTAAGACCTCCTGTGAGAAGATTTTTTCTCTCGCGTATCCCAGCAAATCCAGTAAAAGCTCAGGCTTTCCTGAAGTGTGTTTCAGACCTGGAGTCTTCAGAGGTAATCATGCCATTTCCTTTTCAGGAACAAGGTTTGGGGTTTTATTCAAATATATTCATTGTCCCAAAGAAGGAAAATTTATTCAGACCAGTTCTGGATCTGAAAATTTTGAATCGTTATGTAAGAGTACGAACTTTCAAGATGCTGACTATAAGAACTATTCTGCCTTTTGTTCAGCGAGGACATTATAAGTCCACAATAGACTTGCAGGATGCATACCTTCATATTCCTATTCATCCAGAACATTATCAGTTTCTGAGATTCTCTTTTCTAGACAAGCATTACCAATTTGTTTCTTTTCCATTTGGCCTAGCAACATCTCTAAGAATCTTTCCAAAGGTTCTAGGTGCCCTACTCTCTGTAATCAGAGAACAGGGTATTGCGGTGTTTCCTTATTTGGACGATATCTTGGTACTAGTTCAGTCTTTACGTTCTGCAGAATCTCACACAAATCAACTAGTGTTGTTTCTTCGGAAACATGGTTGGAGGATCAATTTACCAAAAAGTTTCTTGATTCCTCAGACAAGGGTCACCTTTTTAGGCTTCCAGATAGATTGTGTCCATGACTCTGTCTCTAACAGACAAGAGACGTTTAAAATTGGTTGCAGCCTGCCGGCACCTTCAGTCTCAGTCATTCCCTTCAGTGGCTATGTGCATGGAAGTTTTAGGCCTCATGACTGCAGCATTGGACGCAATCCCCTTTGCTCGTTTTCACATGAGACCTCTACAGCTTTGTATGCTGAACCAATGGTGCAGGGATTATACAAAGATATCACAATTAATATCCTTAAATCCCAATGTTAGACGCTCTCTGACGTGGTGGATAGATCACAATTGTTTAATTCAAGGGGCTTCTTTTGTTCAGCCGACCTGGACTATGATCACAACAGATGCGAGTCTTTCAGGTTGGGGAGCTGTTTGGACTCCGTGCAATTCTCAGAGCTCTTCAGTTTTGGCCTCTTTTAAAGAGAGAACCGTTCATTTGTTTTCAGACAGACAATATCACAACAGTGGCATATGTCAATAATCAGGGTGGGACTCAAGCTATGAAAGAAGTATCTCAGATACTTGCTTGGGCAGAATCCAGCTCCTGTCTAATATCTGCGGTGCATATCCCAGGTGTAGACAATTGGGAGGCGGATTATCTCAGCCGTCAGACTTTACATCCAGGGGAGTGGTCTCTCCATCCAGATGTGTTTTCTCAGATTGTTCAGATGTGGGGTCATCCAGAGATAGATCTCATGGCCTCTCATCTAAACAAGAAACTTCCCAAATACCTGTCCAGGTCCAGGGATGTTCAGGCGGAAGCAGTGGATGCGCTGACACTTCCTTGGTGTTATCATCCTGCTTACATTTTTCCGCCTCTAGTTCATCTTCCAAGAGTGATCTCCAAAATCATCATGGAACAATCATTTGTGTGGCTGGTGGATCCAGCATGGCCACACAGGTTTTGGTATGCAGATCTGGTTCGGATTTCCAGTTGTCAACCTTGGCCACTTCCGTTAAGGCCGGACCTACTGTCTCGAGGTCCGTTTTTTCCATCAGGATCTCAAATCATTAAATTTGAAGGTATGGAAATTGAACGCTTAGTACTAAGTCATAGAGGTTTCTCTGACTCAGTGATTAATACTATGTTACAAGCTCGTAAATCTGTCTCTAGAAAGATTTATTATAGAGTTTGGAAGATTTACATTTCATGGTGTTCTTCTCATAAATTCTCTTGGCATTCTTTTAGAATTCCTAGAATTTTAAAGTTTCTTCCGGATGGTTTGGATAAGGGTTTGTCTGCAAGTTCCTTGAAGGGACAAATCTCTGCTCTTTATGTTTTATTTCACAGAAAGATTGCTATACTTCCTGATATTCACTGTTTTGTACAGGCTTTAGTTCGTATTAAGCCTGTCATTAAATCAATTTCTCCTCCTTGGAGTCTTAATTTGATTTTGAAGGCTTTACAGGCTCCTCCATTGGAGCCTATGCATTCTTTGGACATTAAACTACTTTCTTGGAAAGTGGTGTTCCTTTTGGCTAACTTTTCTGCTAGAAGAGTTTCTGAGCTATCTGCTCTTTCTTGTGAGTCTTTTTTTCTGATTTTTTCATCAGGATAAGGCAGTTTTACAGACTTCTTTTCAATTTTTACCTAAGGTTGTGAATTCTAACAACATTAGTAGAGAAATTGTTGTCTCTTCCTAAGAATTCTTTGGAAAGATCCTTACATTCTTTGGATGTGGTAAGAGCTTTGAAATATTATGTGGAAGCTACTAAAGATTTCAGGAAGACTTCGTCTATTTGCTTTATTTTCTGGTCCTAGGAAAATTCAGAAGGCTTCTGCTATTTCCTTGGGTTCTTGGTTAAAACTTTTGATTCATCAAGCTTATTTGGAGTCTGGTCAGGCCCCGCCTCAGAGAATTACAGCTCATTCTACTAGATTAGTCTCTACTTCGTGGGCCTTTAAGAATGAAGCTTCAGTTGATCAGATTTGCAAAGCGGCAACTTGGTCCTCTTTGCATACATTTACTAAATTCTACCGTTTTGATGTATTTGCTTCTTCAGAAGCAGTTTTTGGTAGAAAAGTTCTTCAGGCAGCTGTTTCAGTTTGATTCTTCTGCTTTTGATTTCAGTTTTTCATTTATGAGAATAAACTTATTTTTTTGGGTTGTGGATTAATTTTTTCAGAGGAAAATGGCTGTTTTTATTTTTATTCCTCCCTCTCTAGTGACTCTTGCGTGGAGTTCCACATCTTGGGTATTGATATCCCATACGTCACTAGCTCATGGACTCTTGCCAATTACATGAAAGAAAACATAATTTATGTAAGAACTTACCTGATAAATTCATTTCTTTCATATTGGCAAGTGTCCATGAGGCCCATCCTTTTTATGGTGGTTATGATTTTTTGTATAAAGCACAATTATTTCCAAATTTCTTTTGTTGATGCTTTTTACTCCTTTCTTTATCACCCCACTTCTTGGCTATTCGTTAAACTGAATTGTGGGTGTGGTGAGGGGTGTATTTATAGGCATTTTGAGGTTTGGGAAACTTTGCCCCTCTTGGTAGGATTGTATATCCCATACGTCACTAGCTCATGGACTCTTGCCAATATGAAAGAAATTAATTTATCAGGTAAGTTCTTACATAAATTAGATTTTTCTTTCACATAGGTGGCGAGAGTCCATGAGCTAGTTACTGATGGGATATAATAGCCAAGATGTGGAAGTTCACGAGTAACAATAGAGGGATGGATTAAATAAAAACAGCTATTTCCGCTGAGAAATTAAATGCAAAAAAATAATTACATTTTCTTAAAAATTCAAAAAACTTAAATAATAGGCACTGGAGACAGCTGCCTGAATAACCTTTCTACCAAAATTTGCTTTCGAAGAAGCAAAAACATCAAAATGGTAATATTTAGTAAAGGTATGCAAAGAAAACCAAGTGTCTGCTTTGCAGATTTGATCAACTGAAGCTTCATTATTGAAAGCCCAAGATGTGGCAACTGATAGAATCTTGTAGAATGAGATGTTATGCTCTGAGGCGGAGACTGGCCAGCCTCCAAATAAGCTTTGTGAATCAGAAGTTTCAACCAAAATGCCAAAAAAATGGCAGAGGCTTTCTGACCTTTTCTAGAACCATAACAAACAGGGCTGGCTCAAGACATTGTGCTGCCTGGGTCCCAGATCAAAATGACGCCCCCCCCCTCCCATCAAATGCCACGCCACCCCCCGGACGCCACCCACCAGGCCACGCCTTCAATCAATTAGAGAGTTACTACTGAATTAACGCCCCTTTAATTTATACATGACATACTAAGACGTGAAACATAATAACCTGTTTAATAAAACATGGTCCTTGTAGAGAAGAAAGTGTGGTACCTAATAACCCTCACAAGGAAGTAATATGATGAATTGGGTCAAAGCTAATTTGCTATATTAGATGTGCTAGTGTGTTGTAGGCAGGGCCGGTGCTAGGATTTTTGGCTACACAGGCAAAGACACATTTTAGCCGCCCCCCCCAAAAAAAAATGTATATACCCTGCCATTACTGCTTCTTAACAAAATGTTCTAGTAGTTTAATAGCTATAATAGTTCATTTTTACATAACAATGTGCCAAAGTGGTGGCTCTGCACAACATAGCAGGTAACACAATTTTCCTGCACACACACACACACACATACATATATACTCATACATATTTTCACACAAACATACATACACATTTATACACACAGACATACTGATGCACACACACTAAATTATACACACACATTTACCACCCACACACATACATATTTATACATACTCATGCACACATTTACACACTCATTTATACACAGACATTTACACCTACACACAGATATTTACACATACTCATGCACACATATTTACACATACGCATGCACACATTTATACATACATATACACACATTTGCGCACACACACACAACCACATACATATTTATACACATTTACACACACACACACACACACACATACACAACCATATACATATTTATACACCCATACTTGCACACACAAACATACACAATGACACAGAGACACACATACATACACAAACACACACATACTTTATCACACTACACCCAATTCCACACCCCACACACAATACCACCCCACACAATGCACAACTCATTACCACCAACCCCCCACCCACACACACACAATACCAACCATTACCACACACTACCACCCCACACACAATGCCACCCATTAGCACCCCCTACACAATACCACCCATTACCTCCACACACACAATACCACCCATTACCAACTCGGACACACAATATTACCCCATGCACAATACCACCACACACAATACCACCTCTTACACAATACCAAATCACACACGCAATACCACCCCCACACACAATACCACACATTACCAACCCCCACACACAATACCACCCCCACACACATAAAACACACATGATGTTTGCTATTATTCACTGAGTTTTGGCACAAAAAACACATATAAAGGCAACCTCATACTTTAAAATAGGTTTGGGGGGTAAAAGTTTTAGAGGGATAATACTTTTATGTTAACAGCTGCTGAATCAGATGAAGAAGGGGTTAATATATCTTCTCAAAATCCCCAACCCCTCTATCACAATACTCTATCACTGCTGTGTGATTATTTTTTTTATTCTGATGTGATGTGGGGGATACAGCCAACCCCAGACTACCCCCCCACCCCATTTCAGCTAGATTTTAAGTAACAAGATCTCCTGCTAAACACATTGCTTCAATTGAATATACAGAGAGAGATATTGTGAAGCAGTGCAGATCAGAAGCCTGATAGGGACACTGTTACTGTCAGTTTAGTTCAAATTTATTGCCCCTTACACGCAGCTAGCTATCCTAGATTAAGCAGCAGCTGTGCCGTTTGAAAATTCTCTGGCACATAAAGTGTTACAGACAGCTAACTATGACCCCACATAACTCACCCATCCTCCAAGCAGATAAAAACAGCCAAGTCTCCTGCTTCTCACCTTCTCTATAACATCCCAATATACTTCTGAGACGGCTGCAACTCCCCTGGCTCCTGTACTCAATCACTGTCACACTGACAGCAAGACTGCTCCCGGATGCATCCCGGATGCATCATGCAACAGAAAGATCTCCTGTGCACCGGGAGTTTTAAATACATTAAAAAAAAAAAAAAAAAGGGGGAAGGGAGGCAGGAGCGGCAGTCGGCAGAGACTATAATAATAATAGTCACTGACTGAACTGCCGCCCCGTGTGAAGTGCCACCTGGGTCCGTGGGACCCTGTTGGTCCCATTGATAAGCCGGCCCTGATAACAAATGACAAATAGACTAGAAGTCTTTCTGAAATCTTTAGTAGCATCAAAATAATATTTCAAAGCTCTTACCACATCCAAAGAATATAAAGGTCTTTCAAGAGTATTTTAGGATTAGGACACATGGAAGGAACAATAATTTCCCTATTAATGTTGTTAGAATTCACAACTTTAGGCAAAAATGTAAAAGAAGTTCGCAAAACAACTATCTTGATGGAAAATCATATAAGGAGTCTCACAAAAGAGAGCAGACAATTCAGAAACTCTTCTAGCAGAAGAGATAGCCAAGAGAAATAACACTTTCCAAGAAAGTAGTTTAATGTCCAAAGAATGCATAGGCTCAAAATTAGGAGCCTGCAAAGTCTTCAATACCAACTCCAAGGAAGAGAAATAGATTTAATAACAGGGTTGATACAAGTCAAAACAGTGAATATCTAGAATATTAACAATCGTTCTGTGAAATAAAACAGAAAGAGCAGAGATTTGTTCTTTCAAAGTATTGGCAGACAAAGCTTTATCCAAACCATCCTGAAGAAACTGAAGAATCCTAGGAATTCTAAAAGAATGCCAGGAATAATCATGAGTGGAACACCATAAAAATATAGGTTTTCCAAACCTTGTTATATATTTTATTTGAAACAGGCTTACGAGCCTGTATCATAGTGTTAATCACTGAGTCAGCGAAACCTCTGTGACTAAGGACTTAAGCGTTCAATTTCCATGCTTTCAAATTTAGAGTTTTGAGATCTGGATGGAAAAACGGACCTTGAGACAGAAGATCTGGTCTTAGAGGATGTGACCAAGGTTGACAACTGGACATTCGGACAAGGTCCGCATACCAGAACCTGTGAAGCCATGCTGGTGCTATCAGAAACACATAAGATTGTCCCATTATGATCTTTGAGATCACTCTTGGAAGAAGAACCAGAGGTGGAAAAATGTAAGCAGGTTGGTAAAACCAGGGAACTGCTAGAGCATCTATTGTTTCCACCTGAGGATCCCTGGACCTGGAGAGGTATCTGGGAAGTTTCTTGTTTAGACGAGAGGCCATCAGATCTATGTCTGGAACACCCCACATCTGCACAATCTGATAGAATACATCTGGATGGAGAGATTGACGGCTGAGATAATCCGCTTCCCAATTGTCTACACCTGGGGTATGAATCGCAGTGATTAGACGAGAGTTGGATTCCGCCCAAGAAAGTATTAGAGATACTTCTTTCATTGCTAGGGGACCATGAGTCCCCCCTTGACAATTGACATATGTCACTCTTGTGACATTGTCTGTTTGAAACCGAATATATGGTTCTCTCTTTAATAGAGGCAAATCCTGAAGAGCTCTGAAAATAGCACGCAGTTCTAAGATATTGATTGGTAACCTCGCCTCTCGAGGATTCCAAACTCATTGTGCTGTCAGACACCACAGATAGCTCCCCAACCTGTGAGACTTGCATCTGTTTTGATCACAGTCCAGCTAGGATGAACAAAAGAGGCCCCTTGAACAATAAGGTGATGGTTTAACCACCAAGTCAGGGAGAGTTGGGTGTTGGGATTTAAGTATATCAGTTGTGATATCTGAGTATAATCCCTGCACCATTGGTGCAACATGCAAAGCTGTAGAGGTCTCATATGAAAACGGGCAAAAGGGATTGCATCCGATGCTGCAATCATGAGACCTAAAACTTCCATGTACATAGCCACTTAAGGGAATGATAGAGACTGAATGTTTAGACAAGCTGAAACCAATCTCAATCCTCTCGTTTCTGTTAGGGATAGAGTCATGGATACTGAATCTATCTGGAAACCTATAAAGGTGACCTTTGTCTGAGGAATCAAGAAACTCTTTGGTAAATTGATCCTCCAACTATGTTTTTTAGAAACAACAGTTAATTCATGTGAGATTCTGCTAAATGAAAAGATTGAGCTAGTACCAACATATCATCCAAATAAGGAAACACTGAAATACCCTGCTCTCTGATTACAGATAGAAGGGCAACGAGATCTTTTGAGAATACTCTTGGTGCTGTTGCAAGGCAAAATGGAAGAGCGACAAATTGGTATTGCTTGTTTAGAAAAGAGAATCTCAGAAATCAATAGTGATCTTGATGAATCGGAATGTGAAGATAAGCATCCTGTTAGTCTATTGTAAACATGAAGTGACCTTGCTGAACAAAAGACAGAATAGTCCTTATAGTCACCATCTTAAAAGTTGGGACTCTTACAAAACGATTTGTAATCCAAAATTGGTTTAAAAGAATTTTCCTTCTTTGGTACAATAAATAGATTTGCATAAAAACCCAAATCCTTTTTCCTGCTGTAGAATTGGGACAATTACCCCTGAAAGTTTTAAATCTGAAACACATTTCAGATCTAAATAGCTTTAGTTTGCCCCCTACCAGAAGAACTGGTTTGAGTGCTGCCTCTTCATGCAGGTTTAGGGGCAGGATTTGGTTTCTTATAAGGATTTATTCCAATTTGGAGATGGTCTCCAATTAGAGCCAGAGGCTTTAAGGGAAGGAGTAGTTTTCTGTTCTCTATTCTGAAGATAGGAACGAAAACGATTGGGAGCTTTAAATTTACTCTTAGATTTCTTGTCTTGGGGCAGAAAAACTCCCTTACCCCCAGTAACAGTGGAGATAATAGAATCCAATTGTGAACCAAAATAATAATAATCTAGTTCTAGACACCATGTCAGCATTCCAAGATTTAAGCCATAAAGCTCTTCTAGTTAGAAGGGCTAAAGACATAGATTTGACATTGATCTTCATAACATCAAATATAGCATCACAAATAAAATGATTTGCATGTTGAAGTAAAAGAATAATGTTAGATAATTCAGGATCTGAAGACAACTGCTGTGCTAAACTGTCTAACCAAAAGGTAGAAGAAGAAGCAAAATCCACCATATATATATATAACTGGTCTAAGAGTATAGCCAGTATGTAAATATGCCCTTCTTAGATAAGATTCAAGCTTTAAAGGATCTTTTAAAGAAGTACTGTCTTCCATAGGAACAGTAGTACGTTTGGCAAGAGTGGAAATAGCCCCATCAACCTTAGGAACTGTTTCCCAAAGTTCTAAATTAGCCACAGGTAAAGGATGCAATTTCTTAAACCTAGAATAACAGTGGGTGCATTTGTACTCATAGATATCAGCATTTTATAAATTGTCAAAACAAGAGCCACATAATTGAGCTGAAGAATTTAGGACAGCTTTTTTACAACAAACACACTTAACTTTTGCAGAAACATGTTCAGGCAGCTCAAATCCTATGGTAACATCCGAGGCAGGTTCAGTTTGAGACATAATTGCAAAAAAAACAAAAAACTGAAAAAAATATATAAAATCTGCAAATTTATATCCATGCTCCTAAATATAACATATATAACAGACTTGAAAGAATGGGAACAGAGTGAATAATTATAAAAGAAGCAACTGATTTATAAAAATAATGCTGCACAAAAACTCTGGGGGGGGGGGGGTTGAGAGCACTGAATGGGCTGGGGGCAGAGCTTATAAAGCTAAAAAGGGCGGGGATTTTGCAAAAAAAGGCGCGAAATGATGATGCATCACGCATGACGTATATAGCATCATTACAACAAAGGGTTTTTTTGGTTAAGCACACCACAAAAAAAGGACTGTTTTATCTTAGCACACATATTGTGGGAGTGCTACCGAAGTGACCAAAACAATTACAAGACAACAAAAAGTATCGGTGCACATCCAACCACTTAAGTCCACTTTTTCATGGCATATTTGTATATGCTTCTGTCAGTCAAATATACTTACATAGCTTCTAATAAGATTGGGATCAACATCTCACAATAATATTGGCTTTTTTTTTTTGGCCAATATTATTGTGAGATGTTAATCCCAATCTTATTAGAAGCTATGTAAGTATTTCTTTCATGTAATTAGCAAGAGTCCATGAGCTAGTGACGTATGGGATATACATTCCTACCAGGAGGGGCAAAGTTTCCCAAACCTTAAAATGCCTATAAATACACCCCTCACCACACCCACAAATCAGTTTTACAAACTTTGCCTCCTATGGAGGTGGTGAAGTAAGTTTGTGCTAGATTCTATGTTGATATGCGCTCCGCAGCAGGTTGGAGCCCGGTTTTCCTCTCAGCGTGCAGTGAATGTCAGAGGGATGTGAGGAGAGTATTGCCTATTCGAATGCAATGATCTCCTTCTACGGGGTCTATTTCATAGGTTCTCTGTCATCGGTCGTAGAGATTCATCTCTTACCTCCCTTTTCAGATCGACGATATACTCTTATATATATACCATTACCTCTGCTGATTTTTGTTTCAGTACTGGTTTGGCTTTCTACAACATGTAGATGAGTGTCCTGGGGTAAGTAAGTAAGCTTATTTTCTGTGACACTCTAAGCTATGGTTGGGCACTTTTTTATAAAGTTCTAAATATATGTATTCAAACATTTATTTGCCTTGACTCAGGATGTTTCAGACAGTCAGTTTCATATTTGGGATAATGCATTTGAATCAATCATTTTTTCTTACCTTAAAAAATTTGACTTTTTCCCTGTGGGCTGTTAGGCTCGCGGGGGCTGAAAATGCTTCATTTTATTGCGTCATTCTTGGCGCGGACTTTTTTGGCGCAAAATTTTTTTTCTGTTTCCGGCGTCATACGTGTCGCCGGAAGTTGCGTCATTTTTTTGACGTTCTTTTGCGTCAAAAGTGTCGGCGTCCGGATGTGGCGTCATTTTTGGCGCCAAAAGCATTTAGGCGCCAAATAATGTGGGCGTCTTATTTGGCGCTAAAAAATATGGGCGTCACTTTTGTCTCCACATTATTTAAGTCTCATTATTTATTGCTTCTGGTTGCTAGAGGCTTGTTCATTGGCATTTTTTTCCCATTCCTGAAACTGTCATTTAAGGAATTTGATAAATTTTGCTTTATATGTTGATTTTTCTATTACATATTGCAAGATGTTCCACGTTGCAACTGAGTCAGAAGATACTTCAGGAAAATCGCTGCCCGGTGCTGGAGCTACCAAAGCTAAGTGTATCTGCTATAAACTTTTGGTATCTGTTTCTCCAGCTGTTGTTTGTATTGAATGTCATGACAAACTTGTTAATGCAGATAAAAATTTCCTTTAGTACTGTTACATTACCTGTTGCTGTTCCGTCAACATCTAATTCTCAGAGTGTTCCTGATAACATAAGAGATTTTGTTTTTAAATCCATTAAGAAGGCTATGTCTGGTATTTCTCCTTCTAGTATACATAAAAATCTTTTAAAACTTCTCTTTTTTCAGATGAATTTTTAAATGAACATCATCATTCTGATACTGATAATGGTTCTTCTGGTTCAGAGGTTTCTGTCTCAGAGGTTGATGCTGATAAATCTTCGTATTTGTTCAAGATGGAATTTATTAGTTCTTTACTTAAAGAAGTATTAATTGCATTAGAAATAGAGGATTCTGGTCCTCTTGATACTAAATCTAAACGTTTAAATAAGGTTTTTAAATCTCCTGTAGTTATTCCAGAAGTGTTTTCTCTCCCTGATGCTATTTCTGAAGTAATTTCCAGGGAATGGAATAATTTGGGTAATTCATTTACTCCTTCTAAAACGTTTTAAGCAATTATATCCTGTGCCATCTGACAGATTAGAGTTTTTGGACAAAATCCCTAAGGTTAATGGGGCTGTCTCTACTCCTGCTATATTTTTAGCGGATGTTGCTGCAGCTTCAACTTTTCGGTTAGAGTAACAGATCATGATTCTTATAGCATTATTATTATTCTATAACATGCTAATAATTTTATTTGTGATACCATCTTTGATATCATTAGAGTTGATGTCAGGTATATGTCTCTAGCTATTTTAGCTAGAAGAGCTTTATGGCTTAAAACTTGGAATGCTGATATGTCTTCTAAGTTAACTTTGCTATCCATTTCTTTCCAGGGTAATAAATTATTCGGTTCTCAGTTTTATCTCAACTGTTTCTGGAGGGAAGGGAACTTTTTTACCAAAGGATAAAAAATCTAAAGGTAAATTTAGGTCTAATAATCGTTTTCGTTCCTTTCCTCACAACAAGGAACAAAAGCCTGATCCTTCATCCTCAGGAGCGGTATCAGTTTGGAAACCATTTCCAGTTTGGAATATATCCAAGCCTTATAGAAACCCAGAGCCAGCTCCTAAGTACCCATGAAGGTGCGGCCCTCATTCCAGCTCAGCTGGTATGGGGCAGATTACGTTCTTTTCAAAGGAATTTGGATCAATTCCGTTCACAATCTCTGGTTTCAGAATATTGTTTCAGAAAGGTACAGAATTGGCTTCAAGTTAAGGCCTCCTGCAAAGAGATTTTTTTCTTTCCCGTGTCCCAGTAAACCCAGCAAAGGCTCAAGCATTTCTGAAATGTGTTTCACATCTAGAGTTGGCTGGAGTAATTATGCCAGTTCCAGTTCTGGAACAGGGGCTGGGGTTTTATTCTATCTCTTCATTGTACCAAAGAAGGTCATTTCCTTCAGACCAGTTCCGGATCTATCAATATTGAATCGTTATGTAAGGATACCAACATTCAAGATGGTAACTGTAAGGACTATCCTGCCTTTTGTTTAGCAAGGGCATTATATGTCTACAATAGATTTACAGGATGCATATCTGCATATTCCGATTCATCCAGATCACTTTTAGTTTCTGAGATTCTCTTTTCTAGACAAGCATTACCAGTTTTGTGGCTCTACCGTTTGGCCTAGCATCAGCTCCAAGAATTTTTTCAAAGGTTCTCGGTACCCTTCTGTCTGTAATCAGAGAACAGGGTATTGGTATTTCCTTATTTTGGACGATATCTTGGTACTTGCTCAGTCTTCACATTTCGCAGAATCTCATACGAATCGACTTGTGTTGTTTCTTCAAGATCATGGTTGGAGGATCAATTTACCAATCAGTTCATTGATTCCTCAGACAAGGGTAACCTTTTTTAGGTTTCCAGATAGATTCAGTGTCTATGACTCTGTCTTTGTCAGACAAGAGAAGTCTAACATTGATATCAGCTTGTCAAAACCTTCAGTCACAATCATTCCCTTTGGTAGCCTTATGCATGGAAATTTTAGGTCTTATGACTGCTGCATCGGACGCGATCTCCTTTGCTCGTTTTCACATGCGACCTCTTCAGCTCTGTATGCTGAACCAATGATGCAGGGATTACTCAAAGATATCTCAATTAATATCTTTAAACCGATTGTACGACACTCTCTGACGTGGTGGACAGATCACCATCGTTTAGTTCAGGGGGCTTCTTTGTTCTCAGACTTGGACTATAATCTCAACAGATGCAAGTCTTACAGGTTGGGGAGCTGTGTGGGGGTCTCTGACGGCACAAGGGGTTTGGGAATCTCAGGAGGTGAGATTACCGATCAATATTTTGGAACTCCGTGCAATTTTCAGAGCTCTTCAGTCTTGGCCTCTTCTGAAGAGAGAGTTGTTCATTTGTTTTCAGATAGACAATGTCACAACTGTGGCATACATCAATCATCAAGGAGGGACTCACAGTCCTCTGGCTATGAAAGAAGTATCTCAAATTTTGGTTTGGGCGGAATCCAGCTCCTGTCTAATCTCTGCGATTCATATCCCAGGTATAGACAATTGGGAAGCGGATTATCTCAGTCGCCAAACGTTGCATCCGGGCGAATGGTCTCTTCACCCAGAGGTATTTCTTCAGATTGTTCAAATGTGGGAACTCCCAGAAATAGATCTGATGGCTTCTCATCTAAACAAGAAACTTCCCAGGTATCTGTCCAGATCCCGGGATCCTCAGGCGGAGGCAGTGGATGCATTATCACTTCCTTGGAAGTATCATCCTGCCTATATCTTTCCGCCTCTAGTTCTTCTTCCAAGAAGTATTCTCCAAGATTCTGAAGGAATGCTCGTTTGTTCTGCTGGTAGCTCCAGCATGGCCTCACAGGTTTTGGTATGCGGATCTTGTCCGGATGGCCTCTTGCCAGCTGTGGACTCTTCCGTTAAGACCAGACCTTCTGTCGCAAGGTCCTTTCTTCCATCAGGATCTCAAATCCTTAAATTTAAAGGTATGGAGTTTGAACGCTTGATTCTTGGTCAAAGAGGTTTCTCTGACTCTGTGATTAATACAATGTGACAGGCTCGTAAATCTGTATCTAGAGAGATATATTATAGAGTCTGGAAGACTTATATTTCTTGGTGTCTTTCTCATCATTTTCCTGGCATTCTTTTAGAATTCCAAGAATGTTACAGTTTCTTCAGGATGGTTTAGATAAAGGTTTGTTCATCAGTTCCTTGAAAGAACAAATCTCTGCTCTTTCTGTTCTGGTTCGTATTAAACCTGTCATTAAGTCAATTTCTCCTCCTTGGAGTTTGAATTTGGTTCTGAGGGCTCTTCAAGCTCCTCCTTTTGAACCCATGCATTCTTTGGTCATTAAATTACTTTCTTGGAAAGTTTTGTTTCTTTTGGCCATCTCTTCTGCCAGAAGAGTCTCTGGATTATCTGCTCTTTCTTGTGAGTCTCCTTTTCTGATTTTTCATCAGGATAAGGCGGTGTTGCAAACTTCTTTTGAATTTTTTACCTAAGGTTGTGAATTCTAACAACATTAGTAGAGAATTGTGGTTCCTTCATTATGTCCTAATCCTATGAATTCTAAGGAGAAATCATTGCATTCTTAGGATGCTGTTAGAGCTTTGTAATATTATGTTGAAGCTACTAAGTCTTTCCGAAAGACTTCTAGTCTATATGTCATCTTTTCCGGTTCTAGAAAAGGCCAGAAAGCTTCTGCCATTTCTTTGGCATCTTGGTTGAAATCTTTATTTCATCATGCCTATGTCGAGTCGGGTAAAACTCAGCCTCGAGGGATTTCAGCTCATTCTACTAGGTCAGTTTCTACTTCCTGGGCGTTTAGGAATGAAGCTTCGGTTGATCAGATTTGCAAAGCAGCAACTTGGTCCTCTTTGCATACTTTTACTAAATTCTACCATTTTGATGTGTTTTCTTCTTCTGAAGCAGTTTTTGGTAGAAAAGTACTTCAGGCAGCGGTTTCAGTTTGAATCTTCTGCTTATGTTTTCATTAAACTTTATTTTGGGTATGGATTATTTTCAGCAGGAATTGGCTGTCTTTATTTTATCCCTCCCTCTCTAGTGACTCTTGCGTGGAAAGATCCACATCTTGGGTAGTCATTATCCCATACGTCACTAGCTCATGGACTCTTGCTAATTACATGAAAGAAAACATAATTTATGTAAGAACTTACCTGATAAATTAATTTCTTTCATATTAGCAAGAGTCCATGAGGCCCACCCTTTTTTTGTGGTGGTTATGATTTTTTTGTATAAAGCACAATTATTCCAATTCCTTATTTTTTATGCTTTCGCACTTTTTTCTTATCACCCCACTTCTTGGCTATTCATTAAACTGATTTGTGGGTGTGGTGAGGGGTGTATTTATAGGCATTTTAAGGTTTGGGAAACTTTGCCCCTCCTGGTAGGAATGTATATCCCATACGTCACTAGCTCATGGACTCTTGCTAATATGAAAGAAATGAATTTATCAGGTAAGTTCTTACATAAATTAGGTAATTTCACTGACAGAAGCATATACAAATATGCCATGAAAAAGTGGACTTAAGTGGTTGGATGTGCACCGATACTTTTTGTTGTCTCGTATATAGCATCATCACATGCTAAGACAGGTAAGAAAATTGGATTGCTGGGCAAATGTAAAAAGATTTTAACCAAAATAAGCCTAATGTATAGATTAAATGTGGTTATAAATGACATAATACATAGCATCCTCCAACTAAAATAAATTAATAGCTCCAAAAACCCCTGTATGTTTCACAAACTCTACCAACCTTGACAAATATTTAGCCACTAATAAAATGTCACTAAAACAAAGAGCACTGAAATACTGACTCAATTCATGTATGCAAACAATATATATAACTACTTTTACTTAAAAGTGCCCAATCCAAAGCTGAGTGTGTCTCATTTTAAAAAGAAAAGGTTATATACTTACTGTGTAAGACACTCATCCACATATAGCAGACAGCCAAACCAGTTCTGAAACATATCAGCAGGGGTAATAGTACAAGAGTATAATGTTGATCTATAAAGATAGGCAGTAGATGAATCCATGTGACCGATTTACAGAGAGCCTTATGAATAGATTTCCCATAGGCGAAAACATGGTATCATCAGGCAATACTCTCTTCACATCCCTCAGACAAACACTCGGCTAGATTTAGAGTTCTGCGGCCAAAGGGGTGCGTTAGCTACGCGTGCTTTTTTCCCCCCGCACCTTTTAAATACCGCTGGTATTTAAAGTTCACAGAATGGCTCCAAAAAAGGGAGCGTAGAGCATATTTACCGCCACTGCAACTCTAAATACCAGCGTTGCTTACGGACGCGGCCAGCTTCAAATACGTGCTCGTGCACGATTCCCCCATAGAAAACAATGGGGCTGTTTGAGTTGAAAAAAAACCTAACACCTGCAAAAAAGCAGCGTTCAGCTCCTAACGCAGCCCCATTGTTTTCTATGGGGAAACACTTCCTACGTCTGCACCTAACACTCTAACATGTACCCCGAGTCTAAACACCCCTAACCTTACACTTATTAACCCCTAATCTGCCGCCCCCGCTATTGCTGACACCTGCATTTTTTTTAACCCCTAATCTGCCGCTCGGTACACCGCCGCAACCTACATTATACCTATGTACCCCTCATCTGCTGCCCCTAACACCGCCGACCCCTATATTATATTTATTAACCCCTAATCTGCCCCCCACAACGTCGCCGCCAGCTTCCTACAATAATTAACCCCTAATCTGCCGACCGGAGCTCACCGCTATTCTAATAAATTTTTTAACCCCTAAAGCTAAGTCTAAACCTAACACTAACACCCCTCTAAGTTAAATATAATTTAAATCTAACGAAATAAATTAACTCTTATTATATAAATTATTCCTATTTAAAGCTAAATACTTACCTGTAAAATAAACCCTAATATAGCTACAATATAAATAATAATTATATTGTAGCTATTTTAGGATTAATATTTATTTTACAGGCAACTTTGTATTTATTTTAATCAGGTACAATAGCTATTAAATAGTTAATAACTATTTAATAGCTAAAATAGTTAAAATAATTACAAAATTACCTGTAAAATAAATCCTAACCTAAGTTACAATTAAACCTAACACTATCAATAAATAAATTAAATAAACTACCTACAATTACCTACAATTAAACCTAACACTACACTATCAATAAATTAATTATTTTAAATACCTACAAATAACTACAATTAAATAAACTAACTAAAGTACAAAAAATAAAAAAGAACTAAGTTACAAAAAATAAAAAAATATTTACAAACATTAGAAAAATATTACAACAATTTTAAACTAATTACACCTACTCTAAGCCCCCTAATAAAATAACAAAGCCCCCCAAAATAAAAAAATGCCCTACCCTATTCTAAATTAAAAAAGTTCAAAGCTCTTTTACCTTACCAGCCCTGAAAAGGGCCATTTGCGGGGCATGCCCCAAATAATTCAGCTCTTTTGCCTGTAAAAAAAACATACAATACCCCCCCCAACATTACAACCCACCACCCACATACCCCTAATCTAACCCAAACCCCCCTTAAATAGACCTAAAACTAAGCCCCTGAAGATCTTCCTACCTTATCTTCACCATGCCAGGTTCACCGATCCGTCCTCGGAAGTCTTGATCCAAGCCTTCGAAGTGTTGATCCAAGCCCAAGCGGGGGCTGAAGAGTGACGTCCATCCTCCGGCTGAAGTCTTGATCCAAGCGGGCAGAAGAGGACATCCGGACCGGCAAACATCTTCTTCCAAGCCGCATCTTCTATGTTCTTCAATCCGATGACGACCGGCTGATCTTCAAGACCTCCAGCGCGGATCCATCCATCTTCACCGACGAATGACGGTTCCTTTAAGGGACGTCATCCAAGATGGCGTCCCTCGAATTCCGATTGGCTGATAGGATTCTATCAGCCAATTGGAATTAAGGTAGGAAAATTCTGATTGGCTGATGGAATCAGCCAATCAGATTCAAGTTCAATCCGATTGGCTGATCCAATCAGCCAATCAGATTGAGATCGCATTCTATTGGCTGATCGGAACATCAGAATTTTCCTACCTTATTCGTCGGGAAGTCGTCGGTGAATATGGATGGATCCGCGCTGGAGGTCTTGAAGATCAGCCGGTCGTCATCGGATTGAAGAACATAGAAGATGCGGCTTGGAAGAAGATGTTTGCCGGTCCGGATGTCCTCTTCTGCCCGCTTGGATCAAGACTTCAGCCGGAGGATGGACGTCACTCTTCAGCCCCCGCTTGGGCTTGGATCAACACTTCGAAGGCTTGGATCAAGACTTCCGAGGACGGATCGGTGAACCTGGCATGGTGAAGATAAGGTAGGAAGATCTTCAGGGGCTTAGTTTTAGGTCTATTTAAGGGGGGTTTGGGTTAGATTAGGGGTATGTGGGTGGTGGGTTGTAATGTTGGGGGGGGTATTGTATGTTTTTTTTACAGGCAAAAGAGCTGAATTATTTGGGGCATGCCCCGCAAATGGCCCTTTTCAGGGCTGGTAAGGTAAAAGAGCTTTGAACTTTTTTAATTTAGAATAGGGTAGGGCATTTTTTTATTTTGGGGGGCTTTGTTATTTTATTAGGGGGCTTAGAGTAGGTGTAATTAGTTTAAAATTGTTGTAATATTTTTCTAATGTTTGTAAATATTTTTTTATTTTTTGTAACTTAGTTCTTTTTTATTTTTTGTACTTTAGTTAGTTTATTTAATTGTAGTTATTTGTAGGTATTTTATTTAATTCATTTATTGATAGTGTAGTGTTAGGTTTAATTGTAGGTAGTTTATTTAATTTATTTATTGATAGTGTAGTGTTAGGTTTAATTGTAACTTAGGTTAGGATTTATTTTACAGGTAATTTTGAAATTATGTTAACAATTTTAGCTATTAAATAGTTATTAACTATTTAATAGCTATTGTACCTGATTAAAATAAATACAAAGTTGCCTGTAAAATAAATATTAATCCTAAAATAGCTACAATATGATTATTATTTATATTGTAGCTATATTAGGGTTTATTTTACAGGTAAGTATTTAGCTTTAAATAGGAATAATTTATACAATAAGAGTTAATTTATTTCGTTAGATTTAAATTATATTTAACTTAGAGGGGTGTTAGTGTTAGGTTTAGACTTAGCTTTAGGGGTTAAAAAATTTATTAGAATAGCGGTGAGCTCCGGTCGGCAGATTAGGGGTTAATATTTGAAGCTAGGTGTCGGCGATGCTAGGGAGGGCAGATTAGGGGTTAATACTATTTATTATAGGGTTATTGAGGCAGGAGTGAGGCGGATTAGGGGTTAATATATTTATTATAGTAGCGGTGCGGTTCGGTCGGCAGATTAGGGGTTAATAAGTGTAGGTAGTTGGGGGCGGCAGATTAGGGGTTAATAAATATTATGTAAGAGTCGGCGGTGTTAGGGGCAGCAGATTAGGGGTTAAAAAAATTTAATAGAGTGGCGGCGGTGTGGGGGGGGCCTCGGTTTAGGGGTACATAGGTAGTTTATGGGTGTTAGTGTACTTTAGAGCACAGTAGTTAAGAGCTTTATAAACCGGCGTTAGCCCAGAAAGCTCTTAACTCCTGACTTTTTTCTGCGGCTGGAGTTTTGTCATTAGATTTCTAACGCTCACTTCAGCCAAGACTCTAAATACCGGCGTTAGAAAGATCCCATTGAAAAGATAGGCTACGCAAATGGCGTAGGGGGATCTGCGGTATGGAAAAGTCGCGGATGCAAAGTGAGCGTTAGACCCTTTCCTGACTGACTCCAAATACCAGAGGGCGGTAAAAACCAGCGTTAGGAGCCTCTAACGCTGGTTTTGACGGCTACCGCCCAACTCTTAATCTAGCCTACTGTTTTTAGATAGGAACTGGGCTTTAATATGCTTAGAAGCACCTTTCACTGAAGAGTCAAGCACATCATGCTTTACCACCTCCTAAGGAGGCAAAGTTTTAAACTGAGGTATGAGTAAGGTGGGAGGTGTATTTACAGACATTTGAGATTTGGTAAACTTTGCCCCCTCCTGGTAGGAATGTATATCCCATCAGTAACTAGCTTGTGGACTCTTGGCACCTATACGAAAGAAATAATCTGGTATCTAATAAAAACATATAAGTGATATATTGACAATAACAACCACCCTATCAAATATTGATATTATATTGCATTTTTACACAAATCAATGAGATAAGCACCGTTTTTATGGCACCCATCTCAATGCTTTTGAATTTTTAGAAAAACAAAATGATATAAATGTGCATCATATAATCTGCTATAGACGTTTAAGTGATACAAATATTGACAATGATAAAACAACCATATCAATAGTGATATTATATTTACACCTGGATCATTAAATTGGTAAAATAAGTGCCCTTCATATGCCCATTTGGACATCTAAATAGAAAATGGGCACTGTGATAAAGTGAACACTGTGCATGTGAAATTAACTTTCTTCAAGTTGTGACTAATCAAACCTTCTCAACGTCACAATAGAGGGGTGTGGGCATGAAGGGGATAATGGCACACAGCTCTGGTTCCCTTATCCTTGCAACTCTGCAAAAGGACCTTAAAAGAGACATCACATTAGCCCCACATCCAGTCCACACTACTCTAATTAACAATTTCCCTGCTGCCACCACCAAAACTTTTAAGTTAAAGGGGAGTTTTGGGGAACCCCTAAAAACTCACACTATTTAATACTTAGGTAATGTGCCTTTAACCTTGTCTTAACAGGAGTGTGAATTCGGATATTAGAGCCCAAAAGACAGAATGAGATTTTCTATGTGTTTAATAACAAAAATATCAACACAGGTTACACGGTGCAAAATTATAAAGACATTCAAAATAACATACAAATGCAAAGCTACAGTTCTTTAGAAACAAAATGGGACATGAAAAGAATTACACAGTATCTTACTTATGATCAAATTCCTTTAGATATGTGGAGAGCTGCCATTCCAAATGTTAGTCGCTTCAGTCCCCAGGGCAGTTCTGCCTAAAAAGTCTTTCTCTTGCCTACTTGAATCCAATTCTCTTTATCTTGTCAAAGACAATGCCCTGCTTATGATTTACAACAAGTTCAACCAATGAGTCTCCAAGGGGAGGAGCATTCTGCATTCCTACACAATTACACTAACAGCACTATTCTAAGGAGGGGGAAGGAAGGAGGGGGGGGGGAGATCTCAGCTTACAGCCTTCTGAAAGCAGATTTCACACACACAGAAAAAACAGTTCACCTTAACCCCTTCCAGGCTGAGACAATACCACCTCTGCTGAGTAGCCAATCCAGGTATCAACTACTCCACATGATTGTATCATGACACCTCCCCTTTTAAAATGGTGGAAATAGGGGGTCAGCCCACGCTGATCCCCTATGTCAACCTAAATCCTAGTCTTTCCTCGTTCATAAGACCAGATCTGCCCTTTCTGCGCACTCTCAGCATTCATTTGCCCCTTGTAACAATTAACATCAGCTGACACAATTTCTCTAGTGGAAGACATTTCCTTGCAGGATATCACACACTCGCTCTCACTCATAAAGGGATCTAGCAGCCCCTCAGGGTAACTCACTGAGGGATTAAGAGCAATTCTTGCTATGCTTAGGCCAGATACTCCACTGTTCACACCTACCCCAGTATGCTCTCTCACATTCCCACACACTGCATCAGGCATCCCATTGTCACAATCAATGGCAGTATAACTTTTTACTGACACAATGCAGTACTGGTACAGGTTCAGGTAAATCACCATTAACCCTAGGCTCTACCTCCCAGCGCCCAGGTTCAATAGAAGTAACATTGTCACAAACATGTTCAGTACATCCCTCTTCATCAGAACAAGACATTACTGGTGTACACACAGGCAGAGCTGCATTAACCCACAGCCCCCCCTCCCAGCAATCATGTTCAAGGGAATCATCCTTTATCCTTTGGTGGGATACCTCCAGCTCTGGTGCAGCTAGCGATGTGTCCATCCCTAGCTTGCTCTCGGGGTACCCCAAAGTTTCACACAGTACCTCAGTTGGTGCAGGGCCCTCTACTGGCCCTTCCAGGTTGCAGGTGTTTACTTCTGGGGCGTACTGACAAAGCATCTGGCCCACATCATCCCCCAGCAAAACAACAGGGATATCCGCAGAAATCCCCACCCCCTGCAAACTTTTTCCCACACCCCAATCCAGGGGTACACATGCCGCAGGGCACTCCCCGCAAACTTTTTCATTATCCACAGTTTCTCCTGGGATAATATCCTCTGCCACTTCAGGGCGCACCAAGCGATATCCAGCCCCAGTGTCCTGAAGTCTCATGGTCACACAGTCTCCCTCTGTGAGACTCTGCAGATTACCTGCTGACCCACCCACAAACAAAGCTGCTACATGTTTCCCTGCTGTATTCTCACCCCAGACTGCAGGTGGAGGTTTCTCCTTGGTGGGGCAGGCAAAACTCAGGTGCCCAAACCCATGGCACCAAATGCATGGGCGGGTATCCCCCTTGCCCAATGCAACTTCTGCCCCCTTGATGGGAGATGTACCAGGGGAAGGTACTTCTGTAGAATCGGTTGTCAGTTGCTGGCACATTCCCTCCCTCAAGGGAGGTGATATAGCTTGCACAGTGGAACACTTGGCTACTGGGGCTTCGTTGTTAGTGCTGTCTGTAGCCCCTGCTGCTGAATCAGGTTCCATTCCCAGGAGCACTCTTCTGGCCAACGGGCTCACTGTCTGGCAAATATATTGCAAACATTCTGGGTACAGGAGAGGTGCCACGGTTATGGTAAAGTCAAAAACCTCTAGCACATGTCTCCGCTGGGTATCCCTTATAGCTATTTCATGCTCTCTTTTTCTCTCAGCTGCATCTCTCTTTTTTTCTCAGCAGCTTCTCTGTCTCTTTTTCTCTCAGCAGCCTCTCTCTCTCTTTTTCTCTCAGCTGCTTCTTGAAACTTAAGGATCAATTCCATTCTCAGTTTAGGATCAGCATCCCCCAAGTACCTGAGTGCTGTTTGTAGCTCAGACTCCTTTTCACTCGCAGGGGTAACAGCAGTAGGTAACAGTCCTTGTGCTACAGGAGGGTCAACAGTGTTGGGTACCAGGTCTTGAGTTACAGCTTCCACAGTAACCCTTTCTGTGACTGATTCCAACTCTGTTGTGAGGCCCTCTGCCTCCAGCAATTTCAGTATCAGCTGTTCTTTCCCTTTGCCAAGAATAGTAATTCCTCTTTTCTTGCAAAGAAACTCCAGAGACCATTCAGGCCTTCTCCTATATTCTTCCATACTGAGTGTAGCAACAAACAACAAGAGGGAGGGAAAAAGAACTGCTTCTTTGCATGTATATCTTTCTAATTAGGCACTGAGTTCTGTCTTTGGGAAATTACACAAAAACATGCAATTTCTTTCCAAATCCAAATAGCACTAAAAAACTCTAAATATCCCCACCGCTGCCAGCCAGTTTGTGATGAATCAAACCTTCTCAACGTCACAATAGAGGGGTGTGGGCATGAAGGGGTTAATGGCACACAGCTCTGGTTCCCTTAACCTTGCAACTCTGCAAAAGGACCTTAAAAGAGACACCACATTAGCCCCACATCCGGTCCACACTACTCCTAATTAACAATTTCCCTGCTGCCACCACCAAAACTTTTAAGTTAAAGGGGAGTTTTGGGGAACCCCTAAAAACTCACACTATTTAATACTTCGGTAACGTGCCTTTAACCTTGTCTCAACAGGAGTGTGAATTCGGATATTAGAGCCCAAAAGACAGAATGAGATTTTCTATGTGTTTAATAACAAAAATATCAACACAGGTTACACAGTGCAAAATTATAAAGACATTCAAAATAACATACAAATGCAAAGCTACAGTTCTTTAGAAACAAAATGGGACATGAAAAGAATTACACAATATCTTACTTATTATCAAATTCCTTTAGATATGTGGAGAGCTCCCATTACAGATGTTAGTTGCTTCAGTCCCCAGGGCAGGTCTGCCTAAAAAGTCTTTCTCTTGCCTACTTCAATCCAATTCTCTTTGTCTTGTCAAAGACAACGCCCTGGTTATGATTTACAACTAGTTCAACCAATGAGTCTCCAAGGGGAGGAACGTTCTGCATTCCTACACAGTTACACTAAAAGCACTATTCTAAGGAGGGGGGGGGGGGAGATCTCCGCTTACAGCCTTCTGAAAGCAGATTTCACACAGAGAAAAAACAGTTCACCTTAACCCCTTCCAGGCTGAGACAATACCACCTCTGCTGAGTAGCCAATCCAGGTATCAACTACTCCACATGATTGTATCATGACACAAGTAAATACCTAAAATAATATGTGATAAATTATATAACTCTAATGGGAATGAAGTATTAAAAGCTGCCATGTCTATATTTTAATTTAACCCAAAAGGAACTAGAGTGTTTAATTTCCAGATCCAAAAGGTCTCTCTCTGCCTTAACCGTTTTACTCTATTGACAACCCATGATTTGGGGATCACTTCAATCGGTATAATTCGAAGGACACCCTTATAATTTTCATGATTACATACTATAAGCCTTGCAACACTATGTTTGAGAGGGGACTTTTTTACATTCCTAAGGTGTTCTCTCCATCTTGTTCTTATCTGTCTTGATGTTCTGCCTATGTACTGTATACCAAAGTGTTCTTCAGAGTTGGATCACCCATCAAAATTAAACAATATTTGTTTAGGGCTGTTCTGATATAATGATGGTTACTATTATACTGTGTGATAAAACGTAATTTATTTATCTTGTTAGTTTCATCTGATTTTCTATTAGCATCAATATTTCCTACTTCTTTTTTGGAAGGATCATTCCAAGCAGACCTCCTCTATTTTTCTTTCTAGCTTGTGATAGTCCTCTTTTTATCAAGTTTTCAGGATAACCCTTATCTCAAAATCGTTCAATAAGCAATTTTGATTGCTCTTCAAACATATCAGATTCAGAACAATGTCTCCTTAACTTACAGAACTGATTAAATTGTATATTTCTTTTCCAAAGCATGTTATGGTTACTTTTAAAATTTAAATAACTATTGGAATCTACTTTTTAAAAAAACGTTTTGGTAGACACTATGCCTGTCTCATTCCATGATAGTAACATCTAGGAATTCAATATTAGATTCCCAAATCATTATTATTTAAATGAGTCACAAAATATTGGGCCTCTTGCTCATTGCCATCCCAGATGAAGATGAGATCATCTATAAATCTGCCATAAAACGCCAAATTCGCTCCATATTTAGTTATTAGATGTGTTTTTCTTCAAACCATCCCATGAATAGGTTTGCAAAACTAGGAGCAAATTTGGTACCCATGGCAGTCTCTTTAATCTGTAAGAAATATTGCTCCTGAAAAAATAAAATAGTTATGTTCTAAAACAAAAGCAATTGTTTGAGTAAAAAAATCCTGTTAGTCAAGAGGAAGATTTATATCCCTTTCTCAAAATAAGTTGACAGCCTCAATGCCTAGAGAATGAGACATATTTGAATATAATGCTGTAACATCACAGGACATCCATAGTAGATTCCTATTATTCTTGTTAATCTTCTACAATTTTACCAATAGATCAGAGGTATCTCTTAAGTATTAGGTTAAGCCTACTACTTGTTTTTTCAGGAATTGTACGTCTACATATTTAGACAAATTATATGAGTGGTTGCCTATTCCCGAAATAATGGGCCTACCGGGGCGTTCAATCAAAGATTTGAGAATCTTTGGCAAATTATAATAATAAGCCACACTGGGCTGATGTGTGATAAGAGAATCCCGTTATTTTTTCGTGTGTATCCCTTCTAAAAAAGCTTTATCTATTAATTTAATTACATTTTTTTTAAAATGTAAAGTTGGATCAAAAGTAAGTTTCTTATAATATTCGTTATCTAGAAGGATCCTGTTTGCTTCCTTTAGGTAATCACCCTTATCTTGTAAAACAATTCCACCCCGTGTCTTATTATTAGCTCTTCAATCTTACTTAATTTAGAGAGGGCTCTAAATTCATATTTATTTAGGTTAATTTTAACAATACCCACAACCGCATCGCAGATAAAGAAGTTGGCAATGCAGATTATTGAATCCGATTCGGTAGTTCTTCTGCAGAAGACTGGTCTGAAATAAGTTCAGATTAGCAATCACACCACAAGACTGCCACTCCTGCAACACACGCTATTCCCACAGTTGGCTTTAAGAGAATGCCTGTTTGATGAAACAGCTTTCTGAGAAAAGGCTTTGATTTGCAATCCATGGGATCTCTGAAGGAAGTACAATCCTTTAATGGAATAATAATATGCTTAGCAAGCATAGACATTGCACCATCAACCTTAGGAATAGACTCCCAAAGTTCCATATTCTTTGGAGGTAAATGATACATCTTCTTAAAGTTAAAAGAGGAAGGGATACTAGGCTTATACCATTCCCAACAAATAACCTCAGAAACGAACGTTAAAATAGGAAAAACCTCAGGCAATTTCGAAGGCTTAAAAATTAAGTCAAGCTGATTAGCTGATTTTTGTTCAGCAGGTTTTTTATCCAAAAAACACAACATTTTAAGAACCTTGCATAGCAAGGAATGAAAATGGTCCACTTTAAACATGAAAGAATTAACCGCATCTGAATCAGAAACCGATTCTGAATACTCTGAGGATATCTCGCCCCCTGAAGAACAGTATGATTCTTCAGATGAGTCCTGCAAATCAATTGGTATTTCCCTATGTTGATTAGGAGCCTGAGCAACTGCAATATCCTCTAATCTCATAGAATCGATGGATTTGTGTTTATGCTTACTTGATGGCAGCATAGTTGCCAAGACTTAAGTAGCAAGAGGGCATATATTTTTATATTCTGAATTTTTTTTTATTTTAACTCTCTATGTAAAATACACAGGGTTAGGGCAGAATGACCAGCGTGCATTATTTGAGGTACACAGGTAATGCACAGCTGTGCTGGAGGACAAACTAGAACAGTCTTGCAAAGGAGACAACTTGTGTGAGAAATTATGGTTAGTGAATCTTCCCTCCAAGAGATCTGAAAATTATACCACTGGGGCAGATTTATTTGGTTCCATGGCAGTAAATCATCACATACATAGATCAAAGTAACATACAAAAAGTAAAACAAAATTGATAAACTATGATAAATGTTTAGAGGGTAGTAATAATACTGAGCATAGTAAAAAAAAACTCAACTATATTGTGCTTAAACAGAGACAAATCAAAGAGTGTGTAGTAACTAAATGAATAAATCCCAAGAGTTCTTGATGTGAAGGTACTCAGCCCCTCCAGACTGTAGTGACAGTGTTCAAGCCTGGACACTATGATATGGACAACGTCCTCCGTGAAAAGCATGCAAAACAGAGGGCAGGAAAAAGATAACCCTTATGGTGCCACAGCAACCCCCCCTCCACATTGAACACCTAAAGAGCGTGTCTCTCTAACTGCAGGACGCTGACAGTCCGTATGATCTGTTAAACAGAGAGAGCACTCCCCAGAATACCGCTCCTTAGCCATAAAAAAAGTAAAAAAAAACAAGTGCTCCCCATTTAAAGTTACAGTGCCGCCATAAATAAAATGCTCCCTATAGTGTCACATAAATCAATAAAGTAATCCCTTTAAAGTAACTCCCTACCTGAGAGGTCATAAAAAATAAATGTATAAAACATATAAAGTTAACCCCCAGTAGCACTGAATGTGTCTGTGTGTAGAATAGTGATCCCCTGGCTATGCTATACAAGAGTGTATCTACAAACAGCCTGTGGGCTATGTGAGTGCACTATACTTACCTGAATTGGCACCCACTTCACTGAACTTACCAGCTGAGTAAAAACTGAAGCCAGTAGAGAGCCCATCCAGTGCTGTGAAGGTTAACAGCAGAAGATTTGGAAAAGGAGTATCGCAATGGCCCAGCAGAAGACAGCTAGGGACAGTACCCTGCAACACACGTAGAAGGCTTGTGACTAAAATCCCATAGGGAAATATTGAGTCACTACCCAGTACTCCTGTACCCCTGTATCCAAGGTTCACTGACAAAGAGGGGTAAAGGGTCTTAAATATGTCAGAGAACCCCTTTCAACATAGAATCTGGAGCACCTTAAATCATCTACTCCTGGGAGGAAAAGAACAAAATAATTGTACAGGGAGGTGAGAAGCTTTAAAAGCTCTTGGTGATTGGGGTATCTTTGCCTTTGGTGGCAGTAATTCAATCCCACACGTAAAGGCTCCAAACATGGGAAAATGGAAATACTGTGTTTTAGTAAGAGGTTGGAGAACGGAGGTACGTATTTCTGCTTCTCAAATCATGAAATAGATACCAGGCTGCAGTCCAGTTTTGAATTACCTCAGGGAGGTTTAGTTTCCACAAGGTCTGTTTTTTTCTTTTAAAGGGACACAAAAGTCAAAAACAAAATTTATGCTTACCTGACAAATTATTTTTTTTCGGAATGATGATGGTCCACAGTCCTCCATAACATATGGGATATATTTCCCGCTACTAGGAGGTGGTCAAGAACCCATACAAGAAGCTTCTAAAACCCTCCCATCTCTCTCTTAGTTTCATGTATAGCCAAATAGGTAAGAAAGGCAAAGCAGGGTTTATTGAGGTGTCATTAGAAATGTCGCCTAACATGAATCAAGCGGTGCCTGTTGGCCATCATCATTCCCAAAAAGGTAAGCATAAATTTTATCTTTCGTAAAATGATGATGGCCCACAGTCCTCCATAACATATGGGATTAATACCCAAGCCGATGGTCTATGTTACAGACAGGGTGGAAAATACTTTCACTGACAGTTCCTATTTATCTGACACCGCAGCCTGAAGGACTTCCTGCTAAAAGCTGCTTGTGAAGAAGCAAAATCATCAAAACGATAAAATTTGGAAAAAGTATGTAAAGAGGACCATGTGGACGTTTAGCAAATCTGCTACAAAGATGCATCATTCTTAAAGGCCCACAATGCTGCTACTGCTTTTATAAAGTGAGCTTTAATATGTTTAGGAGGCAACTTACCCGCCACCCAGTAAGCCTTGTGAATCGCCTGTTTAAGCCAACATGCCAACACTACCTTAGTAGCTTTTTGCCCTTTTCGAGTCCCAGAATAATCTACAAACAAACTAAAAGTTTTTCTAAACTCTTTAGTAGCTTGGAGATATAACTTCAAAGCTCTGGCTACATCCAAATTATGGAACAATCTTTTCTTAGAGTTAGCAGGGTCTGGACAAAGAAGGAACAACAATTTTTTGACTGATGTTATCAGTAAAAACCACTTTAGGAAGAAAATCATATTTGGTATGCAGTACAGCCTTATCCTTGGGAAAAATAAAAAATGGTGAATTACAGGATAATGTTGACAACTCAGAAACTCTTCTAGCAGAAGAGATAGCTAGCAAGAAAAGCACCTTCCATTGGAATACATTGGTTCAAAGGGAGGACCCTGAAGAACTAGGTTCATATTCTGGGGAAGAGAAATAGGACTTACAACTGGCCTAATTCTAACTAGCTCCTGAAAAAAGGGTCTGGACATTTAGCCAACAAGTTTAGCCAACTTCCTATGGAACAGAACAGATAAAGCGGAAATTTGACCTTTAAGGGGAATAGCTGGTAAACCCTGATCAAGGCCATCTTGTAAGAACTGAAGAATTCTCAGGATCCGAAAGGAACACCTAGAAAATCCTTTAGAGGACACCACACAAAATATGCTTTTGAAATCAAACTTGGAGATTTAAGATCCTAATGGAAAATAGGACCTGTGTTAACAGGTCTTGTCTCAGAGGAAGACGCCATGGAGGTGTTGAGGACATCTATACTAGGTCCGCATACCATGTCCTGTGGTGCCAGGCTGGAGCAATTAAAATTACTGATGCTGAATCCTGTTTGATTCAAACAATGGCTCTCAGAAGAACAACAAATTAAGGAAATAGGTATGCTACATGGAATTCCTATGGACATACCAAGGTGTCTACTATGTGAGCCACTAGATCACTTGATCTTGCACAGTACTTTGGAAGTTTGTGGTTTAAGTGTGAAGCCATCAGATCTGTATCTGGTAGGCCTCATTTGATCCACAGCTGATTGAATCTGTCCTGATGGAGAAACCATTCTCCTGTATGGACTGATTGATGTCTAAGGTAATCTGGTTACCAGTTGTTCACATCTGGTATGTGAATCGCTGACAGGTAGCATTGATTCCTCTCTACTCAGGACAGAATCTGAGATACTTCCTGCATTTCCAGTAGACTGCGGATACCTACTTGATAATTGATATAGGCCACCGCTGTGATACTGTCTGACTGGAAGAGGAAACATTTTTCCTTCTTAAACAAAGGCCAGGCCTGAAGAG
The DNA here is from genome assembly GCF_027579735.1 of Bombina bombina. Classification (NCBI taxonomy): domain Eukaryota; kingdom Metazoa; phylum Chordata; class Amphibia; order Anura; family Bombinatoridae; genus Bombina; species Bombina bombina. The sequence goes on from NC_069502.1 coordinate 559,534,178, forward strand.
CTTAAAGAATGTCTCAAAATGTTTTTTGGTGACTTTGCCTCTAAAGGAGACCAAAGTCCTTGCGCCCTTCGAGAATTGCAGACTGCCCCCCCAGCCTAATCGACTGACATCCGTCGTGACAATGGCTTATGACTAATGAACAAAAGATGCCCCAAGGGTCAAAGAAGGACTTTGTGTCCACTAAGACAGAGATAGTCTATTGATGAATCCAGAGCGATTTGTTGCTCTAAATGTAGATAATTCTTTGACCACTGACTGAGCATGCATAGTTGAAGGGGACGTAAGTGAAAGCAGGTAAAAGTAACCACGTCTGAAGCGGCTACCATAAGACCCACTACCTCCATGCACTGAGCTAAAGACGACAATGGAGTACTTTGCAGGGAAAGACATGCTCTCTGGAGTTTTAACCTGCACAGTTCCGTCAGGAACAGACACATCCAGAAAATTAATTAAGATTCCTAAAAATGCTACCCTTGTAGCAGGATATGAGATTTGGGGAAAATTGATCTTTAAACCATGGTCTTGGAGAAATAATAGAAGCTTGCGAGTATGAGTGATCGCTAATGACAGAGGAGCTTGCATTATTTGAAAGGCCACGTAAACCCAGTGTATGCCAAGTAGCTGCATTACAGATAATCCTTAACCGCATCTAGGAGGGCCCTGAACTGTACACTCCATATATTAGCCCCCAGGCCTGGGAAACCACTTATCTGGAAGTGTATATATAAGTGAAGGCTAATTAGGAAGTTCCAGAAGCCTATTGCTTAGAGCTTAAGTAGTAGGCCACAGTGTTAAGAGTGCAATTTGGGTCTTAATACGTGGCATCTCTGGCCCAGCTGTATACTTCAGAGAGTGTTGAAGGGTTTGGAATCGAGGTGGTGAGTGATTTCTCTACTACTTTTATCATCAGCTTATACCTCCACCTGAGTTACTTTATACACCACTGCATGTTCTGACCCCTACGCAATTGCACCATTTAGTGACACTACCTGCCCTCAAAAGTTAATCTAACCCCAGCCATAAGTGAATGTTTTGGACTCCCTGCCCACCCCCTGGAGAGCTTTCAAGGCTTCCAATAGTCCTGCACACATATAGGAGCCCCTAGGGAGCGGGGCCACACTACATCAATGTCCTCTTACGGATATCACAAGTGACGTTTCTGGCCACTGGAACTTTACCACTAATCCCTACTTATTGACTCTCACCCTGCTTCACATTTCACAGCAACCAGGGTGCTACCCTCCAGATTAGTAGACAAATATTATCTAAATTTACAAGTGGCCTAGGACACCTTTAGAAATTACCTAAGACTACCGTTCACATTGCCATGGGCTCTGCTTGACCAGAGATACTCAGCATTCATAAATCACCATCAATAACCAGAGCTTGAGCACTAAACCCTAGCCCGCTCTCCCCCATTTCCCACCTGCCCATACAGGTGGATCATATCCCTAGACCCCTACCCAGCTTTGTTGATAGGATACACGCCCCTGGGAGAGTGGGCCTAGGACACAGGCCCTGAATTCGCACTAGGTCAGCCTAACATAAGAGGGTTTGGATGGAGGGACCTACATAAACTATGCCGCATTACCAGATTGAGGCCTAATAACTCACTTCTGATGCACAGCTAATCTCCCTGCTAGCTGCTATCACAGTTAACACAGTTGCCAAGGTCACCACGACCCCAGAATTCTAACATTTAGAGCATTAACTGAGCAGAGCAACTACACCATGTCTCAGAACCAGAGGAGGAAATCCAGGGCACAGAACTCCCCAAAAAAGACTGTCTTAGATCACTTTCACCCGACTGCTTCAGCACCACCAGACCCCTCGGACGAAGATATGGCTGACTCTAACACTCCATACGAGACCCTCCTGGGATCTGCACTAGTTAATACTCATAATAATAATAACAGACAGTCTGAGCGTGACTCTGAGTCCTTAATTGACACCATCAAAAATTTGCTAGCGGGACACCATGATTCGATGACAAAGAAATTTGATAGATCCCATGCAGACCTCAAGAGGGATATAGCCTTTATAGGAGAATGTACAGATGCCCTGGAGAGAAAACAGGAAGATTTAATAATAGATCATACCAATCTTCTCTCCTATTCCGAGAACTTGGCTACCCAAATCTCCTCTCTAGAGGCAAAACTCGCAGATCTCGAGGATAGATCTAGAAGAAACAACTTGAGAATCAGGGGGATCCCTGAAACAGTCTCTCCACAAGACCTGGATAGCTAATTGAAGGAACTCTTTACAGAACTAGACCCAGAGGCGAAGGACTTGAATATCCTGATGGACAGAGCCCACAGAGTGGCGTGCCCACGCTCCCTTTCAACAGATAAACCTGGGGATGTGGTGACCAGGCTCCATTATTTCACGTTTAAAAACCAGATCATCAATGTTGTTATGAGATCCAAAACTCTACCAGAGAAATTCTAACAAATACAGATCTTTCCGGACCTGTCAGCACACACGCTCTATCTGAGAAGGACTTATGCAGATTTCACCAAAATTCTGAGAGCCAAGGGCATAAGATACCGGTGAGGTTTCTTTGTTAGACTCCTTATAACAAAAGACAGCCACTTACACACGATCTCGATGCCAGAAGAGGCACGACTTGTCCTGCAAAAGTGGGGTCTTCTCTCAGAGGACCGAGAGACACTCTCCTCGGGGATGCTCCTACTAAGAGCTGGAGCTCCTGAATGGCAACCTCCTCCACACAGATCTGCTCTGACAGCTAGAAGGCATCTTAACAGCCACCGCAACCCTCCGTGATGATGAACTCTCCATATTCCAACTTCCCCTTTTGAGCCAGGAGACCCAAAAAGATGTCAGCCAAGACAAGAGGTGGAGGTCTCTGTGGCTCCAAAGTATCCTTTACCATATGCTTCCCTAAACCCTGGGGAAGCCTCAAGACTCTAAGTTATGAATGTTTTGTTTTGATCTTACCTTATGCAGTTATAAAGGCTAGCAATACAGAGGTCTTACAGTTAGATCAGTTACTCGCGACTTAGCTGAGGACATCTGGTTGATCATGAGAGAGTTATGTTTTTGTGTTCTTATATATATTGTGAAGTTAACTGTTGATATCTGCACCAATTATGTTTACCTTTCCTCACAGGTTTATACCGGCAGGTTTTGAGCCTCTACCTCACCCTAAGTTAAGAACTTCCCTAGCTTTAAACCAACGCCGCCTATCTGTTTAAACCCTGGAGGTATGGCGAATAGGATATCTGACGGTGAGCACCTTGCTTACCCCTCTCTAATACCCTAGCTAAACTACCTTACCATTTCAGGCCTTAGATAATGGCTCAATTTTTCCTCACAGTAATGACCCCCCCTAAAGACTATGTAGGCTAGCTAAAGCTGATACATAAGGCTGTGAAAGCCCTTCCATAGATGTGGGCCCCTCCAAAATCCAAATTCCACACCTCATCACCCTCCCCCCCAAATTATAAGGACTTAAATAAACGCTTATATAAGAGTGGTTCTAGGACTCTAAAGTTAGCGCTCCTAGAGCTACCCTGAGCAGTGCTATTACACACTAGTGATTCTTAAATTTGTGACAATGAATGTACGATGCAGATATGTTTTTCTTTCTCTTTTTCCCTCCTCCCGCTACTTCTCTACCTCTCCTCTCTCTCCACCACCCCAACAGGTTAAACGAACAGGCATCAATCGAAACCCCTCTGAAGTAGACCCATGGCGGAGTTAACAATAGCTACCCTAAACACAAAAGGACTTAATACCCCCATGAAATGGAGCCTACTGATAAGTTACTTGAAAAAAAAATAATCGACTATTGCATACATACAAGAAACACACTGGACTGTTCCGTCCCCATATAAACTCAGATCCACCCTATACCCGATCAGTGAGACTGCCTCCTATACAAATAAAAAAAGAGGTGTCGCCATACTTATAAGACAAACGTCAAGTATACCCCCATCACCATAGACAGAGACCCGGAAGGTAGATACCTGATACTCGTCTGCTACTTAGATGATACCTTATACACCCTAGTCAATATCTATGTCCCTAATACACATCAGATCCCATTTTTGAGGCAGTTACTGGGGAGGGTGGACCAGCTTAAGAGAGGAACTGTGCTCTTGGGAGGAGATTTTAATGCAGCCTGGGACCCCTCACTAGACAGACGGACAGGTAAAGACCCAGACCTTGACAGAGGAGCGTGCCTTTTATCTAAGAGATTCCGTAACCTTATAATGAGACATAATTACTTTGACATTTGGCGATGTCTACACACAACGGAGAGGGATTATACCTTCTACTCCAAGGCACACCACTCTTACTCCCGTATTGACTACGTGTTCACGGACTCAGGGACCCTAGACAAAGCTCACTCTGCGAGAATAGTAGTGTGCCCGTGGTCTGATCACGACATGCTGATTATCAGCATAAACCCACTCCCCCCTGATGTTAGCTTAGCTCGCGTTCGTGGAGACTAGCTGACTACCTGATTAAAAACCCTTGGACTCAACAGACGGTATCTGACTTACGGGACTTTTTCAAATGGAATGACACCAAACAAACGACGGACACTAACTTATGGGCGACTATGAAGGCTTTCCTTAGAGGTACATTCTTAAAAAGCGCAGCGCAGTTGAGGAGAGATAGGGGTGCCACCTTAGCACAACTTTTTGGAGAGCTCAAGCCCTTAGAACTACAGAATAAACTACACCCTGACCCTACTCTGGCCAGTCGTATTGGACAGTTCCAAGCTGAGATAACGACCAAGGATACGGCCCGTATGCAGGAATCTTTACTCACATTTAGAAAACTGTTTTACTATCAGGGAAACAGGGCGGATAGATTATTTGCTACTAAACGTAGGGCTAAAACCAAAACTACACAAATTCAAAAGATATCTCACCTTGGCAAAACCTTCCATGCCCCTAGAGATATAGGAGAGGCTTTTATGGCCTACTATAGAGACCTATACAATCTGGATACCTGCCCACAAATCCCTAGAGCGGACTTGCACTAAGTCACAGCCTTTCTCTCGTCCCTAAACCTCCCTAGCCTAGATGCAGATATGGCAGACCACCTCGCAAACCCCATAACCCGCTCTGAAATTAAAGAAGCCATTAGGTTGCTTAAATTACACAAGGCCCCTGGTCCAGATGGGTATACCCCCTTATTTTACAAAACTTATGCTAATGTCCTCATTCCAAACCTCCAGCACCTGTTTGCTAAAACCTTTGAAAGCGACTCCCTACCTCGAGAATTCCTGGAAGCTTCCATATTGACTATACCAAAAGAGGGTAAAGACCCGTCATTGTGCCAGAGCTACCGGCCCATATCACTCATCAACCTAGACATTTTCTCCAAGATATTGGCCACTAGATTAGGTCAGCTGCTCCCGGGTGTAGTCCATAGAGACCAGGTAGACTTTGTAATAAATCGTCAGGGCACTAATAGCACACGCCGCTTATTGAATGTATTTGCAGAGGCCAGTAGGTCCGAAAGACCCCTTCTTATCCTGGCGTTCGATGCTAAAACGGCGTTTGACAGGGTGAGATGGGACTACCTCATGGCAGTCCTTAAAGCAGTGGGCCTTCCTGAGGGCTACCGCAGAGCAGTGGGAGCTCTCTACTCCAGTCTAACCGCCAGAGTTAGAGGTCTGGGATTCTGTTCCTGACCTTTTGAACCTAGGAATGGAACCCGACAGGGGTGCCCTCTGTCCCCCCCTCCTCTTTGTGCTCGCTATTGAGCCGTTGGCTGCCGCCATTTGGACAAAAAAGAATATCAAAGGAATATATGTACATGGCACATATCAGAAGCTCAGCCTATTCGCAGACGACTTGACTGTCTTCCTGACGGACCCAGACCAATCTATCTCCTTGACCTCTTGGCAAATTGTCCTATTACAAACTCAATGTCACTAAGACAGAGGCCTACCCATTAAATATCCCCATGACCCAACTATGTACCATACAGAGTCAATACCAGTTCAAATGGAATTGAAAAGGAATCAGACACCTAGGTGTCTTCCTTTCACATGACTTTAAAAATGTAGTATGAATTAATTATGATCATCTTCTACAGAATCTCAAACAGACACTAACACTTCCTAGATACAAGGACATTTCCTGGGTGGGAAGAATATCTGCATTTAAAATGATTCTTCTTCCGAATCTCACTTACCTATATAGATCCCTTCCGCTACAACTCCCCAACACATACTTAGATAACTTCCAATTGATATTGAACAGATATGTTTGGTCGAACTCACGTCCAAGTATAGCAAGCAAAATATTGCAGGCACCAATAGATAGAGGAGGACTGGGCCTTCCCAACCTCCGAACATACTACGAGGCTGCTATGCTTACGCATATAGCAGGCTGGGGTACCAAGAGGGAACTTCCCGGCTGGTATGATATTGAACAAGCTTCCCTGCCCTATGGTGACCTATTGTCAGATCTGATATGGACCCCACAACACTGCTGACTTCTTCCCTCTTCACCTAATCCGGTGATAAAACACTGCCTCTCCATGTGGCATAAATTGCGCCACTCCCCTCAGGTAGCCCCTCATCCATCCCCTATACACGGTAAACAGTGTCTCCTTAAGGGCCTACCAGACTCAAGCTCCTCTGGCTGGTCTGCTCTCTCCATCGCAACCATACAAGACATGCATATTGGTGGTACTTGGGCCTCAGGCCCAGAGCTTATTTCACACTATGAGATCCCATGCAAACTGCACTTTGAAGTCACCCGCTTCAGATCCCTAATATATAGTTGGAACTTCTTCAAAACTGAACTGCGTAACTCAACAATATGGGAATCTAGGTGGAAGATGGGAATACAGGACCACAGACTACTCACGACGCATTACCAATGCATACTAAACTGCCCTATCTTACAAAAGAACAAGATAGAAAGAATAAGAGGGCGCTAAAGCTAAGATCCCACCACACTTAGTCAAAAATGTATAAACAACAGAAGGCAAATTGATAACTTTACTTCACAATATTTAAAAATACAATTTATATAACAAATGGAAATATAATGTGTAAAAAGGGATGTCTCCCTTAATAAAAATAAATAAACTGGAATTACCACCTTTAAAAAGATAAAAAATATACTAAAGCTTGAAAAAATATATTCATATATTCGATGAGCGTCAGTGATCCAGCGAAATTGGCTACACTTTTAGTGAGTAGCTACACTTTTGTAACAATGTTCCTTATATAGGCTGATCAAGGAAAAAATGTGTTACTGTCCATCAGATAGTTACAACATAGAGAAGTTGTATTCTTATTTCTTGTATGACCCCCTGTGATGTGGTTCAAACAGTCATAATACACACCTTAGAGTCAAATTTGATTGTACTCACACTTAATAGTTCAAAGTGATTATTACGATCTTTTTAGACTCACACTGTCGGAGATATGTCCAGGCAAGCGGTATCCTCCAATGCTGTGTTGCTCTTTACTTGCGTGGGCTGAACCCGGTCAGCGTGTATGGAAACTGCTTGTCACTCCGAACTCCTTGTGTGCTTGGTTGTTATTTTTGATTCCGAAGGCAAGAGATGAAATCCGCAGGCCCGCACTTAGCGTGGAACACGCGCGGGTTGGATATTCTTGAACTAGGTACCTAGATAAGAAATAAATTAAAGTCCTTTGCAGGGAACAACTCGAAGTCAATCTACGCGTTTCGCCCATTAACAGGGCTTTTTCAAGATGCCGGTGTGTTCCCGGGACAGGATTTAAATATTCATCGGAGTGTGCTGATTGGTGATGATGCTTTCCAATAAAAGGTGGAATTCGATCCAAATTCCTATTAGTTTTACTTAAGGTGGTATGTTTAGCTTAGACCAGAAGATCATACTTACTTTCCAAAAATAGTGTTGAATCTTATAGTAGTGTGTTTCTGTTAGGTAAAGAATTTATTGCGCTCAACATGAACATATAAAAAATAATAAGAATAAAGGTGATAAAACCAGAAGTGGTATTCCATATTGGACAAAAGGATTTTTAATTTGAATTATGTGGCATATCAAATCAAACAAACAATTGATCCGTTTATAGAATTGAATAGAGGTTATATGATTTATTAATTCTAAAAATTCATTATCTAATATGTCATGAATCTAAAGGATAAAAAATTAATTTTATTTTTATTTTTATTTTAGTTTTATTCAGCACTGTCACTAATTAAAAAAGGGATTCTTAAATAATTCCATCTACAATCTCATAGACAAGTCAGAATCGTAGACTATTAAAAACTTTTTAAAGTGTTTAGTAAATATTTTTTCTTTTTTTCAAATGTGTTCCTGAAATTCTTCTAAAGTTATTGTCGTGAATACATCATATTTAGTTTTTAAAATTTTATCTATTGTATTAAATAAAAATTATATATTAAATTGATTTAAAATTTATTATACCCCAACTTATAATCATTATTCAATATATCATAGAACTAGAGTAAAAAATTTTAGAAGAATTTAAAATAGTTCAACTCATATTTTTCTATTTAAAAGACATTAAAAGTTCATTATATTTTAACTCCTAGAAAGGGGGACAGGTCTATTTCTGAGTTAAGGCCTCGGGGGAAGAGGGTATCAAATTTATAAATTAGTTCAGCTTCTTTTTTTAGTAGCTTACCCTCAAAGTCACCCCCTCTCCAGTCTCCTCTGACCTTACATATTCCCCAAAATTTTAAATGCTGTAATTTATTTTTATGTATCTCTCTGAAGTGTTTGTATAGGTGAGTGTCTAGATTCCCCTATTCAATATTGCAGAGATGTTCTCTGATCCTGTCACGTAAAAGTCTAGTGGTTTCTCCGATGTAAAATAAATCACATGAACATTTTAAAAGATATATAATACCCTTATTTGAACATCTTATTGTGTCTTTAATTTTAAAATTTTCATTTGTGCCTGTTATCTGGATGGAACTGATTTTGCTACTATATTTACAAGCCCTACAGGAAATACAGGGGAAAAAACCTTTCAGATTGTTACCTCTAAGATCTTGATCTACCATAGTAATGTTGTCTTTTTGTAAAACACTGGGAGCAAGGATTTGTTTTAGATTTCTAGCTTTTCTAAAGGTGATTTTCGGTTTATATGCTAAGAGGTCTCCTATCAAGGGGTCTTTTTTGACTATATGCCAGTGTTTTGTAATTATTTTCCGTATGCTTGATGATCATCGTTATAGTTTGTTATTAGTGCTACATCATATTCATTTTTATTCTCTCTGATGTCCAATGTACTTTTCTCTTTATATTGTAAGAGAGAACTTCGTTCAGTAGTCTTAGCTCTCGTCATAGCTCCTTCTAGTTCTTGTTCACTGTAACCTCTTTCATAGAATCTTTGTTGGAGAACATTTACTTGGGTTTCAAAGTCTATATACCTTGAACAATTTTTCTTAATTCTAAGGTACTGGCCTATAGGTATATTACCTTTCCATCTCTCATGGTGGCAACTCTTTTTGTGTACGTACCCATTACAGTCTACTTGTTTAAAGAACGTTCTGGTAGCTAGACTACTCTCATCTGCAAATATTTCTAGATCCAGAAAGGAGATGGAAGTGTTACTGTAATGATAGGTGAAATGGAGACCTTTATCATTATTATTCATTGCTTGAAAGAACAATTTCAGGTTTTCCTCAGAACCTTTCCATATAATTAGTATATCATCTATATACCTCTTGAAGAGCACGAGGTCCGCGCCAAATTCATGTGACCTAAGGAAATTATCCTCCCAGTCTCCCATGAATATATTAGCATAACTTGGCGCGAACCTCGTGCCCATCGCAGTACCCTCTAATTGAAGATAATATTTTCCATTGAACTCAAAATAATTGTTTTCTAGTATAAATTTTATTCCCTTTAAAATAAACTGTCTAAGATGTATATCTATGTCTTTATCTAATTCAAGGGTGTTTTCGATGGCCTTAAGGCCCTGTTCATGATCAATAATTGTGTAAAGGGATGTAACATCACTCGTGGCAAGTAAATAATTATCTTCCCATTTATTTTTTTCCACTAATCGTAATACTTGAGTGGAATCTTTTAGATAGGTTTTTAAGTTTTTAACATATTTCTGAAGAAAAATGTCCACATATCTGGAAAGGTTAGATGTTATAGAACCTATTCCAGATATGATGGGTCTCCCCGGAGGGTTAATGAGATCCTTATGAATTTTTGGGAGGAAGTAAAAGATGGGGGTTCTAGGAAACTCAGGATATAGATAATTAAATTCATTATCGTTAATGATGCCCCCATCCTTTGCTTCCTCCAATATACAAAACATAATTTATGTAAGAACTTACCTGATAAATTCATTTCTTTCATATTAACAAGAGTCCATGAGCTAGTGACGTATGGGACACACATTCCCACCAGGAGGGGCAAAGTTTCCCAAACCCCAAAATGCCCACAAATACACCCCTCACCACACCCACAAATCAGTTTAACGAATAGCCAAGAAGTGGGGTGATAAGAAAAAAAGTGCATATAAAATAAGGAATTGGAATAATTGTGCTTTATACAAAAAAATCATAACCACCACAAAAAAGGGTGGGCCTCATGGACTCTTGTTAATATGAAAGAAATGAATTTATCAGGTAAGTTCTTACATAAATTATGTTTTCTTTCATGTAATTAACAAGAGTCCATGAGCTAGTGACGTATGGGATAATGACTACCCAAGATGTGGATCTTTCCACACAAGAGTCACTAGAGAGGGAGGGATAAAATAAAGACAGCCAATTCCTGCTGAAAATAATCCACACCCAAAATAAAGTTTAACAAAAAACATAAGCAGAAGATTCAAACTGAAACCGCTGCCTGAAGAACTTTTCTACCAAAAACTGCTTCAGAAGAAGAAAACACATCAAAATGGTAGAATTTAGTAAAAGTATGCAAAGAGGACCAAGTTGCTGCTTTGCAGATCTGGTCAACCGAAGCTTCATTCCTAAACGCCCAGGAAGTAGATACTGACCTAGTAGAATGAGCTGTAATTCTCTGAGGCGGAATTTTACCCGACTCAACATAGGCAAGATGAATTAAAGATTTCAACCAAGATGCCAAAGAAATGGCAGAAGCTTTCTGGCCTTTCCTAGAACCGGAAAAGATAACAAATAGACTAGAAGTCTTACGGAAAGATTTCGTAGCTTCAACATAATATTTCAAAGCTCTAACAACATCCAAAGAATGCAATGATTTCTCCTTAGAATTCTTAGGATTAGGACATAATGAAGGAACCACAATTTCTCTACTAATGTTGTTGGAATTCACAACTTTAGGTAAAAATTCAAAAGAAGTTCGCAACACCGCCTTATCCTGATGAAAAATCAGAAAAGGAGACTCACACGAAAGAGCAGATAATTCAGAAACTCTTCTAGCAGAAGAGATGGCCAAAAGGAACAAAACTTTCCAAGAAAGTAATTTAATGTCCAATGAATGCATAGGTTCAAACGGAGGAGCTTGAAGAGCTCCCAGAACCAAATTCAAACTCCAAGGAGGAGAAATTGACTTAATGACAGGTTTTATACGAACCAAAGCTTGTACAAAACAATGAATATCAGGAAGAATAGCAATCTTTCTGTGAAAAAGAACAGAAAGAGCGGAGATTTGTCCTTTCAAAGAACTTGCGGACAAACCCTTATCTAAACCATCCTGAAGAAACTGTAAAATTCTCGGTATTCTAAAAGAATGCCAAGAAAAATGATGAGAAAGACACCAAGAAATATAAGTCTTCCAGACTCTATAATATATCTCTCGAGATACAGATTTACGAGCCTGTAACATAGTATTAATCACGGAGTCAGAGAAACCTCTATGACCAAGAATCAAGCGTTCAATCTCCATACCTTTAAATTTAAGGATTTCAGATCCGGATGGAAAAAAAGGACCTTGTGACAGAAGGTCCGGTCTTAACGGAAGATTCCATGGTTGGCAAGATGCCATCCGGACAAGATCCGCATACCAAAACCTGTGAGGCCATGCCGGAGCTATTAGCAGAACAAACGAGCATTCCCTCAGAATCTTGGAGATTACTCTTGGAAGAAGAACTAGAGGCGGAAAGATATAGGCAGGATGATACTTCCAAGGAAGTGATAATGCATCCACTGCCTCCGCCTGAGGATCCCGGGATCTGGACAGATACCTGGGAAGTTTCTTGTTTAGATGAGAGGCCATCAGATCTATCTCTGGGAGCCCCCACATTTGAACAATCTGAAGAAATACCTCTGGGTGAAGAGACCATTCGCCCGGATGCAACGTTTGGCGACTGAGATAATCCGCTTCCCAATTGTCTACACCTGGGATATGAACCGCAGAGATTAGACAGGAGCTGGATTCTGCCCAAACCAAAATTCGAGATACTTCTTTCATAGCCAGAGGACTGTGAGTCCCTCCTTGATGATTGATGTATGCCACAGTTGTGACATTGTCTGTCTGAAAACAAATGAACGATTCTCTCTTCAGAAGAGGCCAAAACTGAAGAGCTCTGAAAACTGCACGGAGTTCCAAGATATTGATCGGTAATCTCACCTCCTGAGATTCCCAAACTCCTTGTGCCGTCAGAGATCCCCACACAGCTCCCCAACCTGTGAGACTTGCATCTGTTGAAATTACAGTCCAGGTCGGAAGAACAAAAGAAGCCCCCTGAATTAAACGAAGGTGATCTGTCCACCACGTTAGAGAGTGCCGAACAATCGGTTTTAAAGATATTAATTGATATATCTTCGTGTAATCCCTGCACCATTGGTTCAGCATACAGAGCTGAAGAGGTCGCATGTGAAAACGAGCAAAGGGGATCGCGTCCGATGCAGCAGTCATAAGACCTAGAATTTCCATGCATAAGGCTACCGAAGGGAATGATTGAGACTGAAGGTTTCGACAGGCTGTAATCAATTTTAGACGTCTCTTGTCTGTTAAAGACAGAGTCATGGACACTGAATCTATCTGGAAACCCAGAAAGGTTACCCTTGTTTGAGGAATCAAAGAACTTTTTGGTAAATTGATCCTCCAACCATGATCTTGAAGAAACAACACAAGTCGATTCGTATGAGACTCTGCTAAATGTAAAGACTGAGCAAGTACCAAGATATCGTCCAAATAAGGAAATACCACAATACCCTGTTCTCTGATTACAGACAGAAGGGCACCGAGAATCTTTGTGAAAATTCTTGGAGCTGTAGCAAGGCCAAACGGTAGAGCCACAAATTGGTAATGCTTGTCTAGAAAAGAGAATCTCAGGAACTGATAATGATCTGGATGAATCGGAATATGCAGATATGCATCCTGTAAATCTATTGTGGACATATAATTCCCTTGCTGAACAAAAGGCAATATAGTCCTTACAGTTACCATCTTGAACGTTGGTATCCTTACATAACGATTCAATAATTTTAGATCCAGAACTGGTCTGAAGGAATTCTCCTTCTTTGGTACAATGAAGAGATTTGAATAAAACCCCATCCCCTGTTCCAGAACTGGAACTGGCATAATTACTCCAGCCAACTCTAGATCTGAAACACAATTCAGAAATGCTTGAGCTTTCACTGGATTTACTGGGACATGGGAAAGAAAAAATCTCTTTGCAGGAGGTCTCATCTTGAAACCAATTCTGTACCCTTCTGAAACAATGTTCTGAATCCAAAGATTGTGAACAGAATTGATCCAAATTTCTTTGAAAAAACGTAACCTGCCCCCTACCAGCTGAACTGGAATGAGGGCCGTACCTTCATGTGAACTTAGAAGCAGGCTTTGCCTTTCTAGCAGGCTTGGATTTATTCCAGACTGGAGATGGTTTCCAAACTGAAACTGCTCCTGAGGACGAAGGATCAGGCTTTTGTTCTTTGTTGAAACGAAAGGAACGAAAACGATTGTTAGCCCTGTTTTTACCTTTAGACTTTTTATCCTGTGGTAAAAAAGTTCCTTTCCCACCAGTAACAGTTGAAATAATAGAATCCAACTGAGAACCAAATAATTTGTTTCCCTGGAAAGAAATGGAAAGTAGAGTTGATTTAGAAGCCATATCAGCATTCCAGGTCTTAAGCCATAAAGCTCTTCTGGCTAAGATAGCCAGAGACATAAACCTAACATCAACTCTAATAATATCAAAAATGGCATCACAGATGAAATTATTAGCATGCTGGAGAAGAATAATAATATCATGAGAATCACGATTTGTTACTTGTTGCGCTAGAGTTTCCAACCAAAAAGTTGAAGCTGCAGCAACATCAGCCAATGATATAGCAGGTCTAAGAAGATTACCTGAACATAGATAAGCTTTTCTTAGAAAAGATTCAATTTTTCTATCTAAAGGATCCTTAAACGAGGTACCATCTGACGTAGGAATGGTAGTACGTTTAGCAAGGGTAGAAATAGCCCCATCAACTTTAGGGATTTTGTCCCAAAATTCTAACCTGTCAGGCGGAACAGGATATAATTGCTTAAAACGTTTAGAAGGAGTAAATGAATTACCCAATTTATCCCATTCCTTAGAAATTACTGCAGAAATAGCATTAGGAACAGGAAAGACTTCTGGAATAACCGCAGGAGCTTTAAAAACCTTATCCAAACGTATAGAATTAGTATCAAGAGGACTAGAATCCTCTATTTCTAAAGCAATTAGTACTTCTTTAAGTAAAGAGCGAATAAATTCCATCTTAAATAAATATGAAGATTTATCAGCATCAATCTCTGAGATAGAATCCTCTGAACCAGAAGAGTCCAAAGAATCAGAATGATGGTGTTCATTTAAAAATTCATCTGTAGAGAGAGAAGATTTAAAAGACTTTTTACGTTTACTAGAAGGAGAAATAACAGACAAAGCCTTCTTTATGGATTCAGAAACAAAATCTCTTATGTTATCAGGAACATTCTGCACCTTAGATGTTGAGGGAACTGCAACAGGCAATGGTACATCACTAAAGGAAATATTATCTGCTTTAACAAGTTTGTCATGACAATTAATACAAACAACAGCTGGAGGAATAGCTACCAAAAGTTTACAGCAGATACACTTAGCTTTGGTAGATCCAGCAGGCAGTGGTTTTCCTGTAGTATCTTCTGGCTCAGATGCAACGTGAGACATCTTGCAATATGTAAGAGAAAAAACAACATATAAAGCAAAATAGATCAAAATCCTTATAAGACAGTTTCAGGAATGGGAAAAAAATGCCAAACATCAAGCTTCTAGCAACCAGAAGCAAATAAAAAATGAGACTGAAATAATGTGGAGACAAAAGCGACGCCCATATTTTTTGGCGCCAAATAAGACGTCCACATTATTTGGCGCCTAAATGCTTTTGGCGCCAAAAATGACGCCACATGCGGAACGCCGACATTTTTGGCGCAAAATAACGTCAAAAATGACGCAACTTCCGGCGACACGTATGACGCCGGAAACGGAAAAGAATTTTTGCGCCAAAAAAGTCCGCGCCAAGAATGACGCAATAAAATGAAGCATTCTCAGCCCCCGCGAGCCTAACAGCCCACAGGGAAAAAAGTCAAATTTTTGAGGTAAGAAAAAATATGATAATTTAAAACATAATCCCAAATATGAAACTGACTGTCTGGAAATAAGGAAAGTTGAACATTCTGAGTCAAGGCAAATAAATGTTTGAATACATATATTTAGAACTTTAT
Organism: Bombina bombina; assembly: GCF_027579735.1. Classification (NCBI taxonomy): domain Eukaryota; kingdom Metazoa; phylum Chordata; class Amphibia; order Anura; family Bombinatoridae; genus Bombina; species Bombina bombina. The sequence continues at coordinate 559,549,817 of NC_069502.1, forward strand.
AAATAAAGTGCCCAACCATAGCTTAGAGTGTCACAGAAAATAAGACTTACTTACCCCAGGACACTCATCTACATGTTTGTAGAAAGCCAAACCAGTACTGAAACGAGAATCAGTAGAGGAAATGGTAAATATAAGAGTATATCGTCGATCTGAAAAGGGAGGTAAGAGATGAATCTCTACGACCGATAACAGAGAACCTTATGAAATAGATCCCGTAGAAGGAGATCACTGCATTCAATAGGCAATACTCTCTTCACATCCCTCTGACATTCACTGCACGCTGAGAGGAAAACCGGGCTCCAACTTGCTGCGGAGCGCATATCAACGTAGAATCTAGCACAAACTTACTTCACCACCTCCCTTGGAGGCAAAGTTTGTAAAACTGATTTGTGGGTGTGGTGAGGGGTGTATTTGTGGGCATTTTGGGGTTTGGGAAACTTTGCCCCTCCTGGTGGGAATGTGTGTCCCATACGTCACTAGCTCATGGACTCTTGTTAATTACATGAAAGAAAGTAAGCTTTTTTTGATTTTTTTGATCGGGTTTAATTCTAATGTTTTATACGTCTTAGGGTCATTCAATATTCTATTTGCTTCTGCGATATAGTTTGTTCTATTCATAATGACAACCCCCCCCACCCTTATCTGCTGGCTTTATGATTACATCTTTGTTTTTTTGTAGTTTGTCTATGATCTCTTTGTCTTTTTTTGATAAATTGAAGTTGGGTTTCGATTTTTTGGGATTGAATTCTTTTAAATCTTGTAGGACCATTTTTTCAAAGGTTTCTATGTTAGATCCTTTAGCATATGAAGGATAGAATTTAGAAGTCGGTCTGAGGTTAGTATAAGTTCTCTTACCATCGTTTGCTATTATATTTTTAGGAAATTTTGATGGATTTACCTGTCTTTCTATGGGATTTTTCAGAAAATAGCGTTTCAGCGTTAACTTTCTGGTGAATTGTTTTATATGAATATGGGTGTTAAATTTGTTCAAATTCGTGGTAGGGGCAAAAGATAAACCTAATGACAATATCCTTTTTTCATCGTTATCCAATTCTTTATTGCTCAAATTGAAAATACCTGTATTATCAGTTATTATCTCACTCTCTTTGCTTCTCCTTCTATTCTTTCCTCCTCTTTGTCCTCTATTTGTCTTTTTTTTATATTTAATGGGGTGTAAGTTCTCTCTCTCTTTTCTAGAGCTGCAAGATTCTTTGAGGTGCCCTCCCTTGGAGGGCTGTGGCCTAAAAAATCTATTATTGGTTTCTAGGTGCCAACTATCCTTCCTCGATCTATTTCTCCTATTGTCATAATATTCGTTATTTGAATCATAGTATTGATTTCTTGATTGTCTTGGATTTTGCCAATAGTTAGAGTTATTGTGATTCCTATTGTCATAGTAATGTGGCCTATAATCATTTCTATATGTGTTTCTGTAATTCTGGGGCATTTTTTTATATGTTCATGTTGAGCGCAATAAATTCTTTACCTAACAGAAACACACTGCTATAAGATTCAACACTATTTTTGGAAAGTAAGTATGATCTCCTGGTCTAAGCTAAACATACCACCTTAAGTAAAACTAATAGGAATTTGGATCGAATTCCACCTTTTATTGGAAAGCATCATCACCAATCAGCACACTCCGATGAATATTTAAATCCTGTCCCGGGAACACACCGGCATCTTGAAAAAGCCCTGTTAACGGGCGAAACGCGTAGATTGACTTTGAGTTGTTCCCTGCAAAGGACTTTAATTTATTTCTTATCTAGGTACCTAGTTCAAGAATATCCAACCCGCGCATGTTCCACGCTAAGTGCGGGCCTGCTGATTTCATCTCTTGCCTTCGGAATCAAAAATAACAACCAAGCACACAAGGAGTTCGGAGTGACAAGCAGTTTCCATACACGCTGACCGGGTTCAGCCCACGCAAGTAAAGAGCAACACAGCATTGGAGGATACCGCTTCCCTGGACATATCTCCGACAGTGTGAGTCTAAAAAGATCGTAATAATCACTTTGAACTATTAAGTGTGAGTACAATCAAATTTGACTCTAAGGTGTGTATTATGACTGTTTGAACCACATCACAGGGGGTCATACAAGAAATAAGAATACAACTTCTCTATGTTGTAACTATCTGATGGACAGTAACACATTTTTTCCTTGATCAGCCTATATAAGGAACATTGTTACAAAAGTGTAGCTACTCACTAAAAGTGTAGCCAATTTCGCTGGATCACTGACGCTCATCGAATATATGAATATATTTTTTCAAGCTTTAGTATATTTTTTATCTTTTTAAAGGTGGTAATCCAGTTTATTTATTTTTATTAAGGGAGACGTCCCTTTTTACACATTATATTTCCATTTGTTATATAAATTGTATTTTTAAATATTGTGAAGTAAAGTTATCAATTTGCCTTCTGTTGTTTATACATTTTTGACTAAGTGTGGTGGGATCTTAGCTTTAGCGCCCTCTTATTCTTTCTATCTTGTTCTACTTGTGACAATCCTGGGGTGACTGTCTTAGGTCTCCTTTAGCTACTAGCGCTATATTTTTGCACTCACCTTCTATCTTACAAAAGACACACAATATATTAGCTTGGGAAAAAGATCTAGATAAAGTATTTGACGCCCAAACTTGGATGAAAGCAATAGCCGACACCAGACAGACAATACATAGCATAACGTTTTTCGAATTGTTCTACAAACTCTTAACGAGATGGCACTGGGTCCCCAAAAGGGTACATAGATTTTCCCCAGGTACCTCGGATGGGTGCTGGAGGGGATGCGGCCAGAGGGGAGACGATGTTCACACTTGGTGGAGTTGCCCAGATTTACAGCAGTTATGGACCAAAGTCCTAAACCTGATAAGACTCCTCTTTATACCTGTGAGTTGGGGCCCTGAGACTTGCTTGCTACATCTGAACATGTCTAAAATCCCAGAAACAGCTCCTTGTCTAACTCTTGATGTCTACCAAACTTGCTATAGCAAGGTATTGGAAACAACTAAATGCCTCTACCTTAGGTAAAGTTCTTGAGATTGTCTCATGTTAAAATGATGGGAGAGGCGGTTTGTATAAATAGGGGAACCATAGATTTACACACCACCACATGGGCTCCATGGGAGACGCTTCCTCAAAGAGAGATGTCTGAAGCCTAAATTCATAAACTATCCCCCTACACCCCTCCCCCTTCTTCTCTTACATCCCCCCTACCTTTATCTTCCTCCCTTTTTTCTTCCCTTCCTTATTCCTATTTTCTCTTTATCTTTGATACTTACTCACATGATTACTTTTGATACTGTAACTCACCCACTCAAGTATAATGAGAGGTGAGAAATGATACTATGCAATATATTCTCAGAAATATCAATCAATGTGACCCAATGTTATTTCAGTGTTTTAATTATACTATCTTTGTTCATGGAGCAGTGGTTTACAGCTCCTACAAGTTTTTAATGGACACTCCTTTTCACAGCGACAGATACAGAGACTGTTAACAACCTTTATGAGGGTTCATAAATTTGTATACCTGTATTATTTGAAAAATGTTTGAGGCCTATCACAACTGGCTGGACTCCTGTGGGAGTCTAGAGATTACATTCCAGTAAGATGTTTATTGCATTGTTTTCTACATACTTTGTATAGGACTTATGAATAGGACTACCTAAACACGTCTTACTGCTGTGCCACTGATAATGTTGTACCCTCAATAAAAATTATAATATAAAAAAAAAAAAAAAAAAAGAACCAGGCTTTCAGGCTGACTTGAAGAGCTAAGGTCTCTGAGAAGAAGAGGACTTCTGATCTCCTGAGGAGTGAAAGGAAAGAAAGTGATTCCCTTGTCTGTTCATTCCTTTCGATTTTTCATCCTGAGGAAGAAAGACTCCTTTCCAACCAAAGTCCAAGTCTGAACTGCATAGAATATTCCCTTGGTAGGAAAGTGTCATCAGTCTATTTTTAGATATTATGTCTGCTGATCACGATTTTAACCATAAGGATTTCCTTTGCCCGCACTTCCATAGACAGGCTTTTTACATTGATCTTAAAGGTACACTGAATCCAATATTTTTCTTTTATGATTCAGATAGAGCATGCCATTTTAAGCAACTTTCAAATTTACTCCTATTATCACATTTTCTTCATTCTCTTGGTATCTTTATTTGAAAAGCAAGAATGTAAGTTTAGATACTGGCCCATTTTTGGTAAACAACCTGGGTTGTTTTTGCTGATTGGGGGATAAATTCACCCACCAATAAACAAGTGCTGTTCAGGGTCCTGAACCACAAATTGGATGGCTCCTTAGCTTAGATGCCTTCTTTTTCAAATAAAGATAGCAAGAGAATGAAGAAAAATTGATGATGATTGATAATGATGATAGGAGTAAATTAGAAAGTTCCTTAAAATTGCATGCTCTATCTGAAAAAAAGTAAATTTATGCTTACCTGATAAATTCATTTCTTGTACGATACGACGAGTCCACGGATTTCATCCTTACTTGTGGGATATTAATCTCCTGCTAACAAGAAGTGGCAAAGAGCACCACAGCAGAGCTGTATATATATAGCTCCTCCCTTCCCTCCACCTCCAGTCATTCGACCGAAGTTAGGAAGAGGAAAGGAAAATTCAAAGGTGCAGAGGTGACTGAAGTTTATAAAAAAATATAATATAATCTAAATCTGTCTGAAAAATGACAGGGAGGGCCGTGGACTTGTCGTATCATAGAAGAAATTAATTTATCAGGTAAGCATAAATTTACTTTTCTTCTACAAGATACGACGAGTCCACGGATTTCATCCTTACTTGTGGGATACAATACCAAAGCTACAGGACATGGATGAAACGGGAGGGACAAGACAGAGACCTAAACGGAAGGCACCACTGCTTGAAGAACCTTTCTCCCAAAACCAGCCTCAGAAGAAGCAAAAGTATCAAATTTGTAAAATTTGGAAAAAGTATGAAGAGACAACCAAGTCGCAGCCTTGCAAATCTGTTCAAAAGAAAGAGAAGTTGCCGAAACCTTTTGGCCTCTCCTCCAGAGTAGACAACAAACAAAGCAGATGTTTGACGAAAATCCTTCGTAGCTTGTAAATAGAATTTTAAAGCACGGACCACATCAAGATTGTGTAATAGACGTTCCTTCTTTGAAGAAGGATTAGGGCATAGTGAAGGAACAACAATCTCCTGATTGATATTCTTATTAGATACCACCTTAGGAAGAAACCCAGGTTTGGTACGCAACACTACCTTATCAGCATGGAAAATGAGAGAAGGAGAACCACATTGTAAAGCCGATAACTCCGAAACTCTTCGAGCCGAGGAGATAGCTACCAAAAACAGAAGTTTCCAAGACAACAGCTTGATATATATCGAATGCAAAGGTTCAAACGGAACCCCTTGAAGAACCTTAAGAACTAAATTTAGACTCCATGGCGGAGCAACAAGTTTAAACACAGGCTTGATTCGAACTAAAGCCTGACAAAATGCCTGAACGTCTGGAGAATTAGCCAGACGCTTGTGCAAAAGAATAGACAGAGCAGAAATCTGTCCCTTTAAGGAACTAGCCGACAATCCCTTCTCCAATCCTTCTTAGAGAAAAGATAATATTCTAGGAATCCTGACCTTACTCCATGAGTAACCCTTGGATTCACACCAATGAAGATATTTACACCATATCTTATGATAGATTTTCCTGGTAACCGGCTTTCGAGCCTGAATTAAGGTATCAATGACCGATTCAGAGAAACCACGCTTTGATAAAATCAAGCGTTCAATCTCCAAGCAGTCAGACGCAGAGAAATTTGGTTTGGATGGTTGAAAGGACCCTGAAGTAGAAGGTCCTGCCTCAGCGGCAGAGTCCATGGTGGACAGAATGACATGTCCACCAGGTCTGCATACCAAGTCCTGCGTGGCCACGCAGGTGCTATCAAAATCACCGAAGCTCTCTCCTGCCTGATCTTGGCAATCAGACGAGAGAGCAGAGGAAACGGTGGAAACACATAAGCCAGGTTGAAGGACCAAGGCGCTGCTAGAGCATCTATCAGCGTTGCCTTGGGGTCCCTGGACCTGGTCCCGTAACAAGGAAGCTTGGCATTCTGGCAAGACGCCATGAGATCCAGTTCTGGTTTGCCCCAAAGTTGAATCAACTGAGCAAATACCTCCGGATGGAGTTCCCACTCTCCCGGATGAAAAGTCTGTCGACTTAGAAAATCCGCCTCCCAGTTCTCGACTCCTGGGATATGGATAGCAGATAGATGGCAAGAGTGAACCTCTGCCCATAGAATTATCTTTGAAACCTCCAACATTGCTTGGGAACTCCTTGTTCCACCCTGATGGTTGATGTAGGCTACAGTCGTGATATTGTCCGACTGAAATCTGATGAACCTGACCCCAACTAGCTGAGGCCACGCCTGAAGAGCATTGAAAATCGCTCTTAGTTCCAGAATGTTTATCGAAAGGAGTGCCTCCTCCTGAGTCCACGAGCCCTGAGCCTTCAGGGAGTTCCAGACTGCACCCCAGCCCAGAAGGCTGGCATCTGTCATTACTATAGTCCAATCTGGCCTGCGGAAGCTCATCCCCTTGGACAGATAGACCTGACATAGCCACCAGAGAAGAGAATCCCTGGTTTCTTGATCCAGATTTAGTAGAGAGGACAAATCTGTGTAATCCCCATTCCACTGACTGAGCATGCAAAGTTGCAGCGGTCTGAGATGTAGGCGGGCAAACGGTACTATGTCCATTGCCGCTACCATTAAACCGATTACTTCCATACACTGAGCCACTGAAGGATGAGAAGTGGAATAAAGAACACAGCAAGAGTCTAGAAGTATTGACAATCTGGCCTTCGTTAGGTAAATCTTCATTTCTACCAAATCTATCAGAGTCCCTAGGAATGAAACTTTTGTTAGAGGTGATAGAGAACTCTTTTATTCGTTCACCTTCCACCCATGGGACCTCAGAAATGCCTGAACAATGTCCGTATGGGACCTGGCGATTTGAAAAGTCGACGCCTGTATCAGAATGTCGTCTAAGTAAGGGACTACTGCTATACCCTGCGGCCTTAGGACCGCTAGGAGGGACCCTAGAAACTTTGTAAAGATTCTTGGTGCCATGGCCAACCCGAAGGGAAGAGCCACAAACTGGTAGTGCCTGTCTAGAAAGGCAAACCTGAGAAAACGATGATGTGAAGATAAGCATCCTTTAAGTCTACAGTAGTCATATATTAACCCTCCTGGATCATAGGAAGGATGGTTCGAATAGTCTCCATCTTGAAGGATGGGACTCTGAGAAATTTGTTTAAAATCTTGAGATCTAAGATTGGTCTGAATGTTCCCTCTTTCTTGGGAACTACAAACAGATTTGAATAGAAGCCCTGCCCCTGTTCCTCCTGCGGAACTGGGTGGATCACTCCCATAACTAGGAGGTCTTGGACACAATGTAAGAATGCCTCTCTCTTTATCTGGTTTACAGATAAATGTGAGAGATGAAATCTCCCTTTTGGGGGAGAGGTTTTGAATTCCAGAAGATAACCCTTGGACACAATTTCCAATGCCCAGGGATCCTGGACATCTCTTGCCCAAGCCTGGGCGAAGAAAGAGAGTCTGCCCCCTACTAGATCCGTTTCCGGATCGGGGGCTGCTCCTTCATGCTGTCTTAGAGACAGCAGCAGGCTTTTTGGCCTGTTTCCCCTTGTTCCAAGCCTGGTTAGGTCTCCAGACCGGCTTAGACTGGGCAAAAGTTCCCTCTTGTTTGGTGTTAGAGGAAGTTGAAGCTGCGCCACTCTTGAAGTTTCGAAAGGGCCGAAAACTAGACTGTTTGGTCCTTAATTTGTTGGACCTGTCTTGAGGAAGGGCGTGACCTTTTCCTCCAGTGATGTCAGAAATGATCTCCTTCAGTCCAGGCCCGAATAGGGTCTGTCCTTTGAAGGGAATGTTGAGAAGTTTAGACTTCGAAGTCACGTCAGCTGACCAGGATTTAAGCCATAGCACCCTACGCGCCTGAATAGCAAAACCTGAATTTTTAGCCGTTAGCTTGGTTAAATGAACAATGGCGTCAGAAACAAATGAATTGGCTAGCTTAAGGGCCCTAAGCTTGTCAATATCATCTTCCAACGGGGTTTCAACCTGTAGAGCCTCCTCTAGAGACTCAAACCAGAAAGCCGTGTAGCAGCAGTGACTGGGGCAATGCATGCAAGAGGCTGGAGAATAAAACCTTGTTGAATAAAAATTTTCTTAAGGTAACCCTCTAATTTTTTATCCATTGGATCTAGAAAAGCACAACTGTCCTCGACAGGGATAGTGGTACGCTTAGCTAGAGTAGAAACTGCTCCCTCCACCTTAGGGACCGTCTGCCACAAGTCCCGTGTAGCGGCGTCTATAGGAAACTTCTTTTTAAAAACAGGAGGGGGAGAGAAGGGTACACCTGGTTTATCCTATTCCTTAGTAATAATTTCATAAAACCTCTTAGGGATTGGAAAAACATCAGTGTAGGTAGGTACTGCATAGTATTTATCCAATCTACATAATTTCTCTGGGACTACAATAGCGTCACAGTCGTCCAGAGTTGCTAAGACCTCCCTGAGCAATTGCGGAGGTGTTCAAGCTTAAATTTAAATGTAGACATATCAGAATCAGGTTGAAGTATCTTCCCTGAATCAGAAAAATCACCCACAGATTGAAGCTCCCCTGCTTCGGCTTCAGCACATTGTGAGGGTGTATCAGACATAGTCACTAAAGCGTCAGAGAGCTCAGTATTTATTCTAGTCCCAGAGCTGTCTCGCTTTCCTTGTAATCCTGGCAGTTTAGATAATACCTCTGTAAGGGTATGACTCATAACTGCCGCCATGTCTTGTAAGGTATATGCAATGGGCGCGCTAAATGTACTTGGCGTCCCCTGAGCGGGAGTAATAGGTTCTGACACGTGGGGAGAGTTAGACGGCATAACTTCCCCCTTGTCAATTTCTTCTGGTGATAAATTTTTTAAAGCCAGAATATGGTCTTTGTAATCTATAGTAAAATCAGTGCATTTGGTACACATTCTAAGAGGGGGTTCCACAATGGCTTCTAAACATAATGAACAATGAGTTTCCTCTATGTCAGACATGTTTAAACAGACTAGTAATGAGACCAGCAAGCTTGGAAAACACTTTAATAACTGTGAACAAGCAAAAAATAAAAACGGTACTGTGCCTTTAAGAGAAAAAAACAATCACAAAAACTGCAAAACAGTGAAAAAAGCAGTAAATTCTACGAAATTTTTACAGTGTGTATAATAGACTGAAAAAGCATTGCACCCACTTGCAAATGGATGATTAACCCCTTAGATTCAAAACGGGATAAAAAAAAACGATCTAGCCGTTTTTAAACAGTCACAACCAACTGCCACAGCTCTACTGTGGCTCCTACCTGCCCATACAACGACTTTGGAAGGCACAAAACCCCTGTAGAGGGGTCCTATATGTCAGGGGACTCCTTCAGGGAAGCTGGATGTCTCAAGCTGCAAAAACTACTGCGCAATTAAGGCACGAAAAAAGGCCCCTCCCAACCTGTACTCACAGTGAGAGGGCCTTAAAAAACTATCCCTAGGCAAAATCTAGTCAGCCATGTGGAAAAACTGGGCCCCAGAATAAAGTTTTATCACCATTTGTAGTAAACGTTTATATACATCAAGCAAACGTTATATATCTATTAAGTAATGAGAGTAACAAAAATATTACCCTTTACAGCAAGCATGATACCAGTCGTTATTAAATCACTGTAATCAGGCTTACCTTAAATAAATCAGGTACTGTCAGCATTTTCTAGCTTATCATCTCTCTAGAAAATTTTAAAACTGCACATACCTCAGAGCAGGAAACCCTGCACGCTATTCCCCCAGCTGAAGTTACCCATCTCTTCAGTTATGTGTGAGAACAGCAGTGGACCTTAGTTACAAACTGCTAAGATCATCAAAAAACTTCAGGCATACTCTTCTTCACCTTTCTGCCTGAAGCCAAAATAGTACAAATCCGGTACCATTTGAAAATAATAAACTTTTGATTGAAGAGAAACTACATTAATTCACCACATCTCTCTAGCTACTTCCCTTGTCGAGAGCTGCAAGAGAATGACTGGGAGGTGGCAGTTAGGGGAGGAGCTATATAGACAGCTCTGCTGTGGGTGATCCTCTTGCAGCTTCCTGTTGGGAAGGAGAATATCCCACAAGTAATGGATGAATCCGTAGACTGGATACACCTTACAAGAGAAACAAATCTTTCCAAGATAACAATTTAATATCTATGGAATGCATGGGTTCAAACGGAACCCCTTGAAGAACACCAAGGACTAAATTCAAACTCCAGGGTGGAGCAATTGGTCTAAAGACAGGCTTAATTCTGGATAGAGCCTGACAAAAAGACTGAACATCTGGAACATCTGCCAAACGTTTGTGTAGCAAAATTGACAAAGCAGAAATCTGTCCCTTTAAGGAACTCGCTGATAACCCTTTCTCCAATCCTTCTTGGAGAAAGGACAGAATCCTGGAAATCCTAACTTTACTCCATGTGTAGCCCTTGGATTCACACCAAAAAATATATTTACGCCATATCTTATGATAGAGCTTTCTAGTGACAGACTTACGTGCCTGAATCAAAGTATCGATGACCGAATCGGAGAATCCCCGCTTAGATAAAATAAAGCGTTCAATCTCCAAGCAGTCAGCTGCAGAGAATTTAGATTTGGATGTTGGAAAGGTCCTTGAATGAGAAGGTCCTGTCTCAATGGAAGTTTCCACGGTGGTAGAGAGGACATGTCCACTAGATCCGCATACGAAGTCCTGCGTGGCCACGCAGGTGCAATCAGAATTACTGAAACTCTCTCCTGTTTGATCCGAGCAATCACGCGGGAAAGGAGAGGAAACGGTGGAAACACATAAGCTAGGCTGAACGACCAAGGCACTGCCAAGGCATCTATCAGTTCGGCCTGAGGATCCCTCGACCTGGATAGATGGTCACTTAGACATTTACACTTTAAGCTCTCCTTTATTCCTCACAGGGTATTTTAACAATAAAAACAACATTTATGCTTACCTGATAAATTTATTTCTCTTGTGGTGTATCCAGTCCACGGATTCATCCATTACTTGTGGGATATTCTCCTTCCCAACAGGAAGCTGCAAGAGGATCACCCACAGCAGAGCTGTCTATATAGCTCCTCCCCTAACTGCCACCCCCAGTCATTCGACCGAAGACAAGCAAGAGAAAGGAGAAACTATAGGGTGCAGTGGTGACTGTAGTTTAAAAAATAAATAACACCTGCCTTAAAATGACAGGGTGGGCCGTGGACTGGATACACCACAAGAGAAATAAATTTATCAGGTAAGCATAAATTTTGTTTTCTCTTGTAAGGTGTATCCAGTCCACGGATTCATCCATTACTTGTGGGATACCAATACCAAAGCTATAGGACACGGATGAAGGGAGGGACAAGGCAGGCGCTTAAACGGAAGGCACCACTGCCTGTAAGACCTTTCTCCCAAAAACAGCCTCCGAAGAAGTAAAAGTATCAAATTTGTAGAATTTAGAAAAGGTATGAAGCGAAGACCAAGTCGCCGCCTTACAAATCTGTTCAACAGAAGCCTCATTTTTAAAAGCCCATGTGGAAGCTACTGCTCTAGTGGAATGAGCTGTAATTCTCTCAGGAGGCTGCTGGCCAGCAGTCTCGTAGGCAAAGCGGATTATGCTTCTTAACCAAAAAGAAAGAGAAGTTGCCGAAGCCTTTTGGCCTCTCCTCTGTCCAGAGTAAACCACAAACAAAGCAGATGTTTGACGAAAATCTTTAGTGGCTTGTAAATAGAATTTTAAAGCACGGACCACATCAAGATTGTGTAATAGACGTTCCTTCTTTGAAGAAGGATTAGGACATAGTGAAGGAACAACAATCTCCTGATTGATATTCCTATTATATACCACCTTAGGAAGAAACCCAGGTTTGGTACGCAACACTACCTTATCAGCATGGAAAATGAGATAAGGAGAATCACATTGTAAAGTTGATAACTCCGAAACTCGTCGTGCCGAGGAGATAGCTACCAAAAACAGAACTTTCCAAGACAACAGCTTGATATCTATGGAATGCAAAGGTTCAAACGGAACCCCTTGAAGAACTTTAAGAACTAAATTTAGACTCCATGGCGGAGCAACAGGTTTAAACACAGGCTTGATTCGAACTAAAGCCTGACAAAACGCCTGAACGTCTGGAGCATTAGCCAGACGCTTGTGCAAAAGAATAGACAGAGCAGAAATCTGTCCCTTTAAGGAACTAGCCGTCAATCCCTTCTCCAATCCTTCTTGGAGAAAAGATAATAATCTAGGAATCCTGACCTTACTCCATGAGTAACCCTTTGATTCACACCAATGAAGATATTTACACCATATCTTATGATAGATTTTCCTGGTAACCGGCTTTCGAGCCTGAATTAAGGTATCAATGACCGATTCAGAGAAACCACGCTTTGATAAAATGAAGCGTTCAATCTCCAAGCAGTCAGACGCAGAGAAATTTGGTTTGGATGGTTGAAAGGACCCTGAAGTAGAAGGTCCTGCCTCAGCGGCAGGGTCCATGGTGGACAGGATGACATGTCCACCAGGTCTGCATACCAAGTCCTGCGTGGCCACACAGGTGCTATCAAAATCACTGAAGCTCTCTCCTGCCTGATCTTGGCAATCAGACGAGGGAGCAGAGGAAACGGTGGAAACACATAAGCCAGGTTGAAGGACCAAGGCGCTGCTAGAGCATCTATCAGCATTGCCTTGGGGTCCCTGGACCTGGTCCCGTAACAAGGAAGCTTGGCATTCTGGCGAGATGCCATGAGATCCAGTTCTGGTTTACCCCAAAGTTGAATCAACTGAGCAAATACCTCCGAATGAAGTTCCCATTCTCCCGGATGAAAAGTTTGCCGACTCAGAAAATCCGCCTCCCGGTTCTCGACACCTGGGATATGGATAGCTGATAGATGGCAAGAGTGAACCTCTGCCCATAGAATTATCTTTGAAACCTCCAACATTGCTAGGGAACTCCTTGTTCCACCCTGATGGTTGATGTAGGCTACAGTCGTGATATTGTCAGACTGAAATCTGATGAACCGGACCCCAGCTAGCTGAGGCCACGCCTGAAGAGCATTGAAAATCGCTCTTAATTCCAGAATGTTTATCGGAAGGAGTGCCTCCTCCTGAGTCCACAAGCCCTGAGCCTTCAGGGAGTTCCAGACTGCACCCCAGCCCAGAAGGCTGGCATCTGTCGTTACTATAGTCCAATCTGGCCTGCGGAAGCTCATCCCCTTGGACAGATGGACCTGACATAGCCACCAGAGAAGAGAATCCCTGGTTTCTTGATCCAGATTTAGTAGAGGGGACAAATCTGTGTAATCCCCATTCCACTGACTGAGCATGCAAAGTTGCAACGGTCTGAGATGTAGGCGGGCAAACGGTACTATGTCCATTGCCACTACCATTAAACCGATTACTTCCATACACTGAGCCACTGAAGGACGAGAAGTGGAATAAAGAACACGGCAAGAGTCTAGAAGTTTTGACAATCTGGCCTTCGTTAGGTAAATCTTAATTTCTACCGAATCTATCAGAGTCCCTAGGAATGAAACTCTTGTTAGAGGTGATAGAGAACTCTTTTCTTCGTTCACCTTCCACCCATGGGTCCTCAGAAATGCCAGAACAATGTCCGTATGGGACCTTGCAATTTGAAAAGTCGCCACCTGTATTAGAATGTCATCTAAGTAAGGGGCTACTGCTATACCCCGCGGCCTTAGGACCGCTAGGAGGAACCCTAGAACCTTCGTAAAGATTCTTGGTGCCGTGGCCAACCCGAAGGGAAGAGCCATAAACTGGTAGTGCCTGTCTAGAAAGGCAAACCTGAGAAAACAATGATGATCTTTGTGTATTGGGATGTGAAGATAACCATCCTTTAAGTCTACGGTAGTGATATATTGACCCTCCTGGATCATAGGAAGGATGGTTCGAATAGTCTCCATCTTGAAGGATGGGACTCTGAGAAATTTGTTTAAAATCTTGAGATCTAAGATTGGTCTGAATGTTCCCTCTTTCTTGGGAACCACAAACAGATTTGAATAGAAGCCCTGCCCCTGTTCCTCCTTTGGAACTGGGTGGATCACTCCCATAACTAGGAGGTCTCAAACACAATGTAAGAATGCCTCTCTCTTTATCTGGTTTACAGATAAATGTGAGAGATGAAATCTCCCTTTTGGGGGAGAGGTTTTGAATTCCAGAAGATAACCCTTGGACACAATTTCCAATGCCCAGGGATCCTGGACATCTCTTGCCCAAGCCTGGGCGAAGAGAGAGAGTCTTCCCCCTACTAGATCCGTTTCCGGATCGGGGGCTGCTCCTTCATGCTGTCTTAGAGGCAGCAGCAGGCTTTTTGGCCTGTTTCCCCTTGTTCCAAGCCTGGTTAGGTCTCCAGACCAGCTTAAACTGGGCAAAAGTTCCCTCTTGCTTTGTGTTAGAGGAAGTTGAAGCTGCGCCACTCTTGAAGTTTCGAAAGGGCCGAAAACTAGACTGTTTGGTCCTTAATTTGTTGGACCTGTCTTGAGGAAGGGCGTGACCTTTTCCTCCAGTGATGTCAGAAATGATCTCCTTCAGTCCAGGCCCGAATAGGGTCTGTCCTTTAAGGGAATGTTGAGAAGTTTAGACTTTGAAGTCACGTCAGCTGACCAGGATTTAAGCTATAGCGCCCTACGCGCCTGAATAGCAAAACCTGAATTTTTAGCCGTTAGCTTGGTTAAATGAACAATGGCGTCAGAAACAAATGAATTGGCTAGCTTAAGGGCCCTAAGCTTGTCAATAATATCTTCCAACGGGGTTTCAACCTGTAGAGCCTCCTCTAGAGACTCAAACCAGAAAGCCGTGTAGCGGCGTCTATAGGAAACATCTTTTTAAAAACAGGAGGGGGAGAGAACGGTACACCTGGTCTATCCCATTCCTTAGTAATAATTTCAGAAAATCTATTAGGGATTGGAAAAACATCAGTGTAAGTAGGTACTGCATAGTATTTATCCAATCTACATAATTTCTCTGGGACTACAATAGCGTCACAGTCGTCCAGAGTTGCTAAGACCTCCCTGAGCAATATGCGGAGGTGCTCAAGCTTAAATTTAAATGTAGACATATCAGAATCAGGTTGAAGTATCTTCCCTGAATCAGAAAAGTCACCCACAGATTGAAGCTCCCCTGCTTCAGCTTCAGTACATTGTGAGGGTGTATCAGACATAGCCACTAAAGCGTCAGAGAGCTCTGTGTTTATTCTAGTCCCAGAGCTGTCTCGCTTTCCTTGCAATCCTGGCAGTTTAGATAATACCTCTGTAAGGGTATGATTCATTAATGCCGCCATGTCTTGCAAGGTATACGCAATGGGCGCGCTAGATGTACTTGCGGGAGTTATAGGTTCTGACACGTGGGGAGAGTTAGACGGCATAACTTCCTCCTTGTCAATTTCTTCTGGTAATACATTTTTAAAGCCAAAATATGGTCTTTGTAATCTATAGTAAAATCAGTGCATTTGGTTCCACAATGGCTTCTAAACATAATGAAAAATGAGTTTACATACATACATACATAGTAGATAAGGTTGAAAAAAGACTGAAGTCCATCGAGTTCAACCTATACAAATCTAAAATACTTACAAAAAGCTCCAGTTAAGCTTAAATAACCCCATTAAAATGTGACCCATTTAATACTAGCAATCATATCCATGAATTTTGTTTATATACAGAAATTTATCCAGACTATTTTAAATGTATCTATGGTATTGGCATTCACTACCTCCTTTGGTAATGAGTTCCACAATTTTATTGCTCTTACAGTGAAAAAACGTTTCCGTTGCAGGAGATTAAATCTCCTTTCCTCCAACCTTAAATTATGACCTCTTGTCAGAAACAATTTTCTTGGAATAAACAGAGCTTCTGCCAACTCTGTATATGGGCCTTGAATATATTTATATAAAGTAATCATGTCACCTCTCAAGCACCTTTTTTCTAAAGAGAACAGACCCAGTTTGGCTAGCCTCTCCTCATAGGTTAATTTCTCCAATCCCCTTATTAGCTTTGTGGCCCTTCTCTGAACTTTTTCTAGTTCTGCAATATCTTTTTTAGCAATCGGTCCCCAGAACTGCACTCCAAACTCAAGGTGAGGTCTTACCAGGGCTTTATATAATGACAGAATTATGCTTTCCTCCCTTGAATCAATGCCTCTTTTAATACATGCTAGTATCTTATTAGCCTTTGAAGCCGCTGCCCTGCATTGTGCACTCATCTTTAGCGTGTTATCTATTACTACTCCCAAATCCCTTACCTCCTGTGTTTGGCTAAGTCTTGTCCCATTTAAAAAATACGTAGCCTGATTATTTTTACTTCCAAAATGTAGAACCTTGCATTTTTCCGTATTAAATCTCATTTTCCATTCACTTGCCCATAGTTCTAATTTTAGCAAATCCCTTTGTAAAGAGAGTTCGTCCTGCTCTGACCTAATGACCTTACTTAACTTAGTATCATCTGCAAAAATAGAGATGTCGCTATTTAATCCTTACTCCAAGTCATTTATAAAAATATTAAAAAGAACAGGGCCCAGTACTGATCCCTGGGGGACGCCACTGATTACCTTTGTCCAATCTGAGTATGATCCATTTACTACTACTCGTTGCTCCCTATCCTTTATCCAGTTATTTATCCATGAGCTAACATTTTCAGCTATTCCCAGTCCCTTAATTTTGTGCATTAATCTCTCATGTGGCACTGTAGAACTAATTAGATTAGTTTGACATGATCTATTTCTCCTAAAGCCATGCTGATTAGAACTCATAATCTTGTTTACACGAATATGCTCATCAATATAATCCCTTCAAATATCTTCCCCACTATTGATGTCAGACTAACTGGTCTATAGCTTCCTGGATCATCCCTGCTTCCCTTTTTGAAGAGTGGCACCACATCAGCTTTACGCCAATCCTGGGGTACCATGCCTGAGGATAATGAGTCTTGAAAAATTAAGAGTAAAGGTTTATCTATAACAGTGCTAAGTTCCCTTAACACCCTTGGGTGTATTCCATCTTGGCCTGGAGTTTTATTTACCTTAATATTTTCAAGTTTTTTCCTGATATCCTCTAAACAAAACCCAGTTAGTGGTATGGACTGGCATGTTCTATTCTGTTCCAAAGTATCATTCAATGGTTCCTCTCTTGTGTATACTGAAGAAAAAAACTGGTTTAGTACCTCAGCTTTCTCCCTGTCATTATTTATCATGCTACCCTCCACACATTTTAATGTACCTATATTATCCTTCTTAGATTTTTTGCTATTTATGTACTTAAAGAACCTTTTAGGGTTAGACTTAGAATCCTTGGCAATTAATTTTTCATTTTCAATTTTGGCTAATTTGATTGTTTTTTGCATGCTTTGTTACATTCCTTATAAATATTGTATGCTGAGTCTGTACTATTTTCTTTTAATAATTTAAATGCCCTACGTTTTTTCCTAATTTCTCTTAACACATTTTTATTTAGCCATAACGGCTTAGTTTTTTATTTTTATAACCATATGGTATGTGTTGATATGTATATTTATTTAACAAATTTTTAAATATTATCCATTTATCCTCTGTATTTTTATTAGAAAATACATTGTCCCAATTTATATTATTTAATGATTTCCTTAAATCGTTGAATTTTGCTTTCTTGAAATTAAAAGTCTTAGTTAAGCCTTTAAAACACTGCATATGAAAATAGATTTCAAATGTGACCATGTTATGATCACTGTTACCCAAATGTTCTTTAACTTCTATGTTTGATATTATATCTGTATTGTTTGATAGCACTAAATCCAATATAGCTTTACTCCTAGTTGGCTCCTCTATTAATTGTGACAAGAAGTTATCCCTGAGAACATTTAAAAATCTATCCCCCTTAGCTGAATTACTAGTTTCATTGGCCCAGTTTATATCAGGGTAGTTAAAATCTCCCATAATTACAGCACTGTTATTCCTCTATGTCAGACATGTTTAAACAGACTAGAAATGAGACCAGCAAGCTTGGAAAACACTTTAATAACTGTGAACAAACAAAAAATAAAAACGGTACTGTGCCTTTAAGAGAAAAAAAACAATCACAGAAACTGCAAAACAGTGAAAAAAGCAGTACATTTTACTAAATTTTTACAGTGTGTATAATAGACTGAAATAGCATTGCACCCACTTGCAAATGGATGATTAACCCTTTAGTTTCAAAACCGGATCAAAAAAACGATATAACCGTTTTTAAACAGTCACAACCAACTGCCACAGCTCTACTGTGGCTCCTACCTGCCCATACAACGACTTTGGAAGGCACAAAAACCCTTTAGAGAGGTCCTATATGTTCAGGGGACTCCTTCAGGGAAGCTGGATGTCTCAAGCTGCAAAAACTACTGCGCAATTAAGGCGCGAAAATAGGCCCCTCCCGACATGTACTCACAGTGAGAGAGCCTTAAAAAACTATCCCTAGGCAAAATCTAGTCAGCCATATGGAAAAACTGGGCCCCAGAATAAAGTTTTATCACCATTTGCAATAAACGTTTATATACATCAAGCAAACGTTATTTCAGTAATGAGTAATACTAAACTATTCAGTAATGAGAGTAAATAACAAAAATATTACCTTTTACAGCAAGCATGATACCAGTCGTTATTAAATCACTGTAATCAGGCTTACCTTAAATAAATCAGGCATTGTCAGCATTTTCTAGCTTATCTCTCTAGAAAAATCCTGCACGCTATTCCCCCAGCTGAAGTTACCCATCTCTTCAGTTATGTGTGAGAACAGCAGTGGATCTTAGTTACAAACCGCTAAGATCATCAAAAACCTCAGACAGACTCTTCAACTTTCTGCCTGAGGCTAAAATAGTACAACTCCGGTACCATTTGAAAATAATAAACTTTTTATTGAAGATAAACTACATTAATGCACCACATCTCTGTAGCTACTTCCCTTGTCGAGAGCTGCAAGAGAATGACTGGGGGTGGCAGTTAGGGGAGGAGCTATATAGACAGCTCTGCTGTGGGTGATTCTCTTGCAGCTTCCTGTTGGGAAGAATATCCCACAAGTAATGGATGAATCCGTGGACTGGATACACCTAACAAGAGAAACTATTTTCGTTTTTACCAATTACTTATTTGAACACCCGTCATCACTTTACCACTATCTTTTACCAGGGCTGTTTACATATCTGCGGTGTTTGTGTTTAACTGTAATTTTCCTCTTACTCATTTACTGTACCAAGTGGCGTATTTAGGCATTGTGCTGCCCCACCCCCTAGGTTTTAGGCTGTTTTTTGGCCATAATATTTTTTTGGTGAGGGTATGAGACTTTCAATAATCCTGCATAGACCCCGGTCATATATCTCTATAATTAATAAATATATATATGTCTGTCTAGCTATATAAATATATATGCATATGTGTGTGTTGATAAATTATATATATAAATAAACAAGGATCAGACTGATATACTTCTGGAAAGTTTTCCTCTGAGAAAAGCACACTGGTCTAAAAGAGGCCGTTTCCGGGTGGTATATCGCCAAATAACTAGCTGATGAGCTGTTGTTCGTTCCTGGTAGAGCGCTTCTCTCTTCGTATGCAAATTAATATGACCCTGGGGAAGTCTCCCTATGGTGATGGGGAAACCAGACATGGACTCCTTGCCCAGTGTGCTTTGAGGAATGTGGCTGCACCTCACTGACGAGGCCCATAGGAGGCCGAAACGATCATCTGGGGTTGTCATGTTCCTTGTTCAGAGGAGAATTGCCTGGTATTTCGGGGCTGGACTGACCCTACTTAGCGGGATCAGACTGATATACTTCAGGAAAGTTTTCCTCTATGAAAAGCACACTGGTCGAAAAGAGGCTGTTTCCGGGTGGTATATCGCCAAAGAACTAGCTGATGAGCTGTTGTTCGTTCCTGGTACACACACACACAGAGATGACATCTCCACTAGGTCCGCATACCAGATCCTGCGAGTCCACGCCGGTGCAATGAGGATCACCGACACCCTCTCCTGTTTGATTTGACTAATGACCCGTGGAAGGAGAGCGAATGGAGGAAATAAGTATGCTAGACTGAAATTCCAAGGAACCGTCAGAGCATCTATCAGTACAGCCTGAGAATCCCTTGACCTCAACCCGTACCTCAGGAGTTTGGCATTCTGTCGAGATGCCATATGATCCAGCTACGGTTATCCCCGTTTGAGAATCAAGTTGGAACACACCTCCGGATGGAGTTCTCACTCCCCCGGGTGAAAGGTCTGTCTGCTCAGAAAATCAGCTTCCCAATTGTCCACTCCTGGAATGTGGATCACAGATAGACAGCAGCTGTGGGTCCCTGCCCACTGAATACTTTTGGCTACCTCTGTCATGGCCAAGGAACTCCGAGTTCCTCCCTGATGGTTGATGTAAGCCACTGAAGTTATGTTGTCCGACTGGAACCTGATAAACCGGGCTGAAGCTAACTTAGGCCAGGCCAGAAGAGCATTGAAGATTGCCCTCAGCTCTAGGATGTTTATGGGGAGAACTGACTCCTCCTGAGTCCATATACCCTAAGCCTTAAACGAGCCCCAGACTGCTCCCTATCCCAGCAGGCTGGCATCCGTGGTCACAATCACCCAGGCAGGTCTGCGGAAGCAGGTTCCCTGGGAGAGATGTTCCTGAGACAACCACCACGGAAGAGAATCTCTTGTCGCCTGAACCAGTTCTAATCGCGGAGACAGATCCGCATAATACCCGTTCCATTGTTTGAGCATGCATCACTGTAGACGTCTGAGATGGAACTGAGCAAACGGAATGATGTCCATGGCAGCTAGCATCAGACCAATTACCTCCATACATTGGGCCACTGACGGCCGAGGAGAGGACTGAAGGGCAAGACAAGTGTCGAAGATATTTGTTTTTCTGACCTCTGTCAGAAATATTTTCATTGATAGGGAATCTATTATGGTTCCCAAGAACACTACCCTTGTAGCTGGAGTCAAAGAACTCTTTCCCAAATTCACCTTCCATTTGTGAGCTTAGAAACAATAACATCTCCCTGTGGGAGTTTGCTTGTTGAAAAGATGGTGCCTGAACGAGAATGTCGTCCAGATAAGGCGCCACTGCAAAACCCCGCAACCGGAGCACCGCCAACAGCGCTTCCAGGACCTTCGAGAAAATTCTGGGAGCTGTGGCAAGGCCGAAATGGAAGAGCCACAAACTGAAAGTGTTTGTTTAGAA
This sequence comes from Bombina bombina, assembly GCF_027579735.1. Taxonomy (NCBI): domain Eukaryota; kingdom Metazoa; phylum Chordata; class Amphibia; order Anura; family Bombinatoridae; genus Bombina; species Bombina bombina. The sequence goes on from NC_069502.1 coordinate 559,571,112, forward strand.
ACACGAACCTCAGAAACCTGTGATGGTCCCTGTGGATGGGAACATGCAGGTATGCATCCTTTAAATCTACTGTTGTCATGAATTGACCCTCTTGAACCAAGGGAAGAATGGAATGGTTTCCATGTTGATGAACGGTACTCTGAGGAACTTGTTTAGACTCTTGAGGTCTAAAATTGGTCTGAAAGTTCCCTCTTTTTTTGGGAACCACAAACAGATTGTAGTAGAATCCCAGACCCTGTTCCTGCATTAGAACAGGAACTACCACACCCAGGTCGGAAATATCCCGGACACAGTGTAAGAACGCCTCTCTCTTTATCTGGTCTACAGATAATCTTGAGAGCAGAATCCTGCCCCTGGGAGGAAAGGTCTTGAACTCTAGTTTGTATCCCTTGGACACAATGTCCACCGCCCAGGGATCTGGAAAATCCCAAACCCAGGCCTGAGCGAAGAAATAAAGTCTGCCCCCAACAAGATCCACTCCCGGATCAGGGGCAGACCCTTCATGCTGACTTTGAGTCATTAACACGCTTCTTAGATTGCTTCCCCTTGTTCCAAGACTGATTGGACTTCCAGGAAGGCTTGGACTGTTTCTGCTTGGAAGAGGGAGAGGAAGGCTTACCTTTATTAAAGTTTTGAAAGGAACAAAAATTACTCCGACGTCCTTTCTGCTTATTCCTCTTGTCCTGGGGGAGGAAATGTCCCTTTCCTCCCATAATATCTGAAATAATTTCAGCCAAGCCCGGGTCAAACAAGGTAGGAATCGCCAAAAGCTTAGACGACACATCCACAAACCAGGACTTCAACCATAAAGCCCTGTGGGCCAGTACAGCAAAGCCAGTAATCTTTGTTCCCAACTTAATGACTTGTAGAGAAGCATCCGTAATAAAGGAATTGGCCAACTTAAGAGCCTTGATCCTACCCTGGATCTCTTCAAGGGGAGTATCTGTCTGAATAGAATCAGACAACGCATCAAACCAGTATGCTGCCGCGCTGGTGACGGTAGCAATACACACCGCAGGTTGCTATTGTAAACCCTGGTGTACATACATCTTTTTAAGTAACCCTTCCAACTTCTTATCCATAGGATCCTTAAAAGAACAGCTATCCTCTATTGGGATAGTGGTTCTCTTAGCCAAAGAGAAAATTGCCCCTCCCACTTTGGGGATCGACTGCCAAGACTCCTTAATAGAGTCAGCTATTGGAAACATCTTCTTAAAAATTGGGGATGGAGAAAAAGGGATACCAGGTCTCTCCCATTCCCGAGAAATAATCTCTGTAGCCCGGTCTGGTACAGGAAAAACCTCCACCGAGGAAGGTACATCAAAGTATTTGTTTAGCTTGCTAGACTTCTTAGGATTGACTATGACAGTCGTGTCGGAGTCGTCCAAGGTGGCCAAAACCTCCTTAAAGGGATACTGAGCCCAAATTTTTTCTATAGTGATTCAGATAGAGCATGCCATTTTAAGCAACTTTCTAATTTACTCCTATTATCAAATTCTATTCATTCTCTTGGTATCTTTATTTGAAATGCAAGAATGTAAGTTTAGATGCCGGTCCATTTTTGGTGAACACACTGTGTTCTTGCTGATTGGTGGGTAAATTCACCTACCAATAAACAAGTGCTTTCCATGGTTCTGAACCAAAAAAATAGCTTAGATGCCTTCTTTTTCAAATAAAGAAAGCAAGAGAACAAAGAAAAATTGATAATAGGAGTAAATTAGAAAGTTGTTTAAAATGGCATGTTCTATCTGAATCACGAAAGAAAAATTTTGGGTTCAGTGTCCCTTTAAGTAACAAACGGAGGTGTTCTATCTTAAACCTGAAGGATACAACTTCAGCATTAGAAGAAGGAATTACACTGTCTGAGATTTCACCCTCAGATGCTACCGAAGAATCTTCCTCCTCAGACTGCTGGGAGAGAACATTCGGAATAGCCAAGACTGTGTCAGAAATCTTACTCACTGATTCTTTAAATTACCTCTTGCGCTTTCCCTGCAGCATGGGAAAAGCAGAGAGCGCATCAGTTACCGCAGAGGATATGTGGGTAGCAATGTCTTGCAAGGTAACTCCAACCAGAGTAACGCAGGGCACTGCATGTGTGAATGATAAGGTTTGGGACACTTGAGAAGAAAGCTGCGGCATATCTTGAACAGGAGACCCCTGAACAGCATCTGCCTTAGCTAATAATGGCTCAGAATCAAAAAGTCTATCCCTGTAATGCAATGTTCTTTTAATACATGAGGAACAAAAAAGAATTGGTGGTTCCACATTGGAATCAAAACACAGGCTACATGTAACGTTTTGCAGGGCCTCTTGGTCCATATTTACCCTATAACCCAACAAAATAAATAAAACTAACTTTTTGTTGAAAATTATGTGCAAAAAAAGTTACTGTCACTTAAAATAAAAATTTCGTTTAAAATTTAAACCGCAGAGCAGCGGAACACTAGAAAACCTCAGACAGCCTCTTTACCTCAGCACTCTTTGCTGAGGTACCTACCTGTCCTGCTGGTAACCGTATTAAAAGCTTTATCAACTATCCGGATTTAACCCAGAGCTGCTCAAACAGGCTATCAGGCGATCGCTAGCAAAGCTGTAATGATTACATCCGATCCGGAACTCAGAGAGAAGTGCAACCGGAAAGGCGTACAAAACTATCTTCCCGCCTCAGAAAAAAGCCTGCCTTCCTAATCGCGATGCATACAAAGAGGGAAGCGCTCTATCAGGAACGAACAACAGCTCATTAGCAGCCTCTTTTAGACCATTGTGCTTTTCACAGAGGAAAACTTTCCTGTAGTATATCAATCTGATCCCGCCAAGTAAGGTCATTCTGGACCCGAAATACCAGGCAATTCTCCTCTGAACAAGGAACATGACAACCCGAGACAATCGTTTCGGCCTCCTATGGGCCTCGTCAGTGAGGTGCAGCCACATTCCTCAAAGCACACTGGGCAAGGAGTCCACGTCTGGTTTCCCCCATCACCCATAGGGAGACCCCCCCTAGGGTCATTAATTTGCATACAAAGAGAGAAGCGTTCTACCAGGAACGAACAGCAGCTCATTAGCTAGTTCTATGGCGATTTACCACCCAGGAGCAGCCTCTTTTTAGACCAGTGCGCTTTTCACAGAGGAAAACTTTCCTGTAGTATATTAGTCTGATCCCGCCGTGGACTCCTTGACCAGTGTGCTTAGAGGAATGTGGCTGTACCTCACTGACGAGGCCCATAGGAGGCCGAAACGATCGTCTGGGGTTGTCATGTTCCTTGTACAGAGGAGAATTGCCTGGTATTTCGGGGCTGGACTGACATTACTTGGCGGGATCAGACTGATATACTTAAGGAAAGTTTTCTTTTGTGAAAAGCACACTGGTCTAAAAACAGAATTTATGCTTTCCTGATAAATTACTTTCTCTTGTGGTGAATCCAGTCCACGGATTCATCCTTTACTTGTGGGATATTCTCCTTCCCAACAGGAAGTGGCAAAGAGAGCACACAGCAGAGCTGTCCATATAGCTCCCCCTCTAGCTCCACCCCACATTCGACCGAAGGTTAGGAAGAAAAAGGAGAAACCATAGGGTGCAGTGGTGACTGTAGTTTAAAAATAAAAACCACCTGTCTTAAAATGACAGGGCGGGCCGTGGACTGGATACACCACAAGAGAAAGTAATTTATCAGGTAAGCATAAATTCTGTTTTCTCTTGTAAGGTGTATCCAGTCCACGGATTCATCCTTTACTTGTGGGATACCAATACCAAAGCTTTAGGACACGGATGAAGGGAGGGAACAAGACAGGTACCTTAAACGGAAGGCACCACTGCTTGTAAAACCTCTCTCCCAAAAATAGCCTCCAAAGAAGCAAAAGTATCGAATTTGTAAAATCTGGAAAAAGTATGCAGCGAAGACCAAGTCGCTGCCTTACAAATCTGTTCAACAGAAGCATCATTTTTAAAAGCCCATGGGGAAGCCACTGCTCTGGTAGAATGAGCAGTAATTGTTTCAGGAGGCTGCTGGCCAGCAGTCTCATAGGCCAAACGGATGATGCTTTTCAGCCAAAAGGAAAGAGAGGTAGCGGTCGCCTTCTGACCTCTCCTCTTACCAGAATAGATAACAAACAAAGAAGTTGTTTGTCTGAAATCCTTAGTTGCTTGTAAATAGAACTTTAAAGCACGAACCACATCAAGATTGTGTAACAGACGTTCCTTCTTCGACGAAGGATTAGGACACAGAGAAGGAACAACAATTTCCTGGTTAAAATACTTATTAGACACAACCTTAGAAAGAAAACGGGTTTGGTAAGCAAAACTACCTTATCTGCATGGAACACCAGGTAAGGTGAATCACACTGTAAAGCAGATAACTCTGAAACTCTTCGAGCAGAAGAGATAGCTACCAAAAACAAAACTTTCCAAGATAAAAACTTAATATCTATGGAATGTAAAGGTTCAAATGGAACCCCTTGCAGAACTGAAAGAACTAAATTCAGACTCCATGGCGGAGTCACAGGTCTATAAACAGGCTTGATTCTGACTAAAGCCTGACTAAACGTTTGAACGTCTGGTACCTCTGCCAGACGTTTGTGAAAAAGAATAGACAAAGCAGATATATGTCCCTAGCCGACAATCCTTTCTTCAATCCGTCTTGGAGAAAGGACAAAATCCTGGGAATCCTAACCTTACTCCATGAGTAACCCTTGGATTCGCACCAAAAAAGATATTTTCGCCAAATCTTATGGTAGATTTTCCTGGTGACAGGCTTTCTAGCCTGAATCAGGGTATCAATAACCGACTTAGAGAAACCACACTGTGATAGAATTAGGCATTCAATCTCCAAGTAGTCAGACAAACAGGCTTAGAAATCACTTTAATCAAGTAAAAACACACTTTGAAAAAAACGTTACTGTGCCTTTAAGAGATAAAAAAGGCACACAATTTTGCAAAACAGTGAAAAAATGCAGCAAACTTTTCGAAATTTTTACAGTATGTACCTAAAGCATTAGTAAGATTGCACCACTAGCAATAAAAACGATTAACCCCTTAATGCCCAAACCGGATCGACAGTAAGCCAAAAAAACAGTTAAGAAACGTTCAGCACCTTGCCACAGCTCTGCTGTGGCCCTACCTTCCCTTAGGAACCAGATTTGTGGGGAAAAAGCTTCTTATAGGCCCTCAAACTGCAGCAGGACCCTCCATGTGAAACAGCCTGAACTTCTAGTCAAATATAACTGCGCATCTGAGGCGCGAAATTAGGCCCCTCCCACCTTACTCCGGTGCTGTGAGGCCTAAAGAAATACTCCTAAGTGTTTTAATAATAGCCATGTGGGTAACAACCGCTGAAAGAAACCCAAAGGAACCTTCAAAGTGTCTCAAAAAACGAAATTTTTCATTAAAAAAACTTTGCATTAAGTAGTGTCAACCAGCATAAACTAGCCCTGTTATGTAAGCTTGCAATTCCATACTTAGTCTCTGAACACAGCTTACCCTTCCCTCGTGGGGATATTATCAGTCTTTTCTAGCATTATCACAGTCTTGTCTAGAAATAAATGACTGAACATACCTTATTGCAGCCTAACCTGCAAACCGTTCCCCCCCAACTGAAGTTTTCTTGCACTCCTCAGTCCTATGTGGGAACAGCAGTGGATTTTAGTTACAACATGCTAAAATCATCTTCCTCCCTGCAGAACTCATCTCCTTTCTGCTAGAGAGTAAATAGTACATACCGGTACCATTTAAAATAAACTTTTGCTTGTAGAAAATAAAAATTACATTTCTAACACCACATTCACTTTACCCTTCCGATTGCTTAGAGCCGGCAAAGAGAATGACTGGGGGGTGGAGCTAGAGGGGGAGCTATATGGACAGCTCTGCTGTGTGCTCTCTTTGCCACTTCCTGTTGGGAAGGAGAATATCCCACAAGTAAAGGATGAATCCGTGGACTGGATACACCTTACAAGAGAAAGAGGCTGCTTCAGGGTGGTAAATCGCCATAGAACTAGCTAATGAGCTGTTCGTTCCTGGTAGAGCGCTTCTCTCTCCGTATGCTTCTTACTCGTGAGCTTACCCAAACTGTAACCTTCCGGCCGCCATCAATTTCTATGTAGAGCCACCGACAGACTTCTCACACCGGAGTGTTACCCAACACCCATGAAAAAAGTAATACTGATTCCATCCACCAAGTCTGGAACAAAACCGGAGCCTCTCAATAAAAGTCTTTAGTCCCCAGTGCCTGCATACGCGGAGCCTCTCAATAAAAGTCTTTAGTCCCCAGTGCCTGCATACACTGCCCACCTCAATCCTATTAAGCCTAAATAGGATTACTAGTATTCCACGTCCCATACAGACATAACAGTTGAAGTGTCATGTTTTCCTGAACCCAGAAAATAAAATTAGGCACTTACCTGAACTTGGATCTGCCCGGCAGCAGGACAGCTCACCTGGTTTGAGAGGGTATCCTCCCTCACATGGACCTGTGGAAAAAAAGGAAGACTGAATAATTCTACTCAGGCTTCCAAGATAGGGCAGCAACAACTGTTTGGGAGGCGCAGTGAGGATTATACCCCACAAGTTCCCACCACTGCTCTACTGAAGAGACTGACGTTGACTACGGCTAAACCCCAGGAAGAACAGAGCAAACCTGTTCTGCTTCAAAATAATAAAATCTTGATTGAAGAAATTTCTTTCAGACACATAAACTTTACCACCTCCTTGCAACGCAGGCAAAGCTAATGACTGGGGGTTGTGGGAAGGGAAGTGATACTTAACAGCTTTGCTGTGGTGCTCTTCGTCTCCTCCTGCTGGCCAGGAGTGATATTCCCAATAGTAATTATTGATGATCCGTGGACTCACCGTGTCATTAGAAAGAAATACTATTAACAAACAGGAGCACTTTCATTCATCAAAGTTTAGAAAGCAGCCGTTTTGTTTAAAAACTTCTCTCATCTCAGCCAGAGCAGCTTCCCCCGCACGGAGATCATCTCTTCAGACATCAGCAATGACTAATCTGGCTTCCTCCAATCACGGCATGGCCTCAGGCAATGATTCCGCTAGGGGGAAAGCAGTGATTGGAAGAAGCCGGATTAGTCATTGCCGACGTGTGAAGAGAGGATCACCGGGCAGGGGAAGCTGCTCCGGCTGTGAAAAGAAGAAAAGTACGTTTTAAAACAAAACGGCTGCTTTCTAAAAACTTAGATGAATGAAAGTGCCAGTGTTTCTTTCTAATGACACTGGGTCCATGGATCATCATCAATTACTGTTGGGAATATCACTCCTGGCCAGCAGGAGGAGGCAAAGAGCACCACAGCAAAGCTGTTAAGCATCACTTCCCTTCCCACAACCCCCAATCATTCTCTTTGCCTCTAGTACAAGGATGAGGTGAAGTAATGAGGTGTCCTGATTAAGATTCTTCTATCAAGATTTTTTTTTTATTTTGAAGTCTGGGCAAGATTGCTCTGGCCTTCCATCACAATTTGGGACTAACTGTACTCCACATTAGTCTCTTCAGCAGGGCTGTGGTGGCTTTAAAGCAGTTAGGAACTTGTAAAGTGGGCTTTGCTGCGTTTTCCTAACATGTTGCCCTGGTATAGAAAGCCTGAGTAAGCTTACTCTTTTTCTTTTAACACAGGTCTCTGAGGAGTGGCATCCTCTCAAACTTTTTCGTCTGTCGGACGGCTAGAATGCAGGTAAGTGCATTTTGTTCTTCTGGGGCTACAAGGCAGGCAATAAAGGGGTTGAGGACCCTCTGCTATTAGTGGGACAAATCCTGAGGGATACTTAGGCAGTTTGCAGGCAAGTTAGTCAGACTTAAGGAGACTAGGGGTTAATCTCCTTCAAAGTATGGAAGGGGTTAACTACTTTGGTGCTAAGATTTATTGAGTACTTTAACCAGTACTTGGGCAGCTTCCTCTGGTTGGATTAACTGACCCTCCTAGCTTGCTAGTTTGAAATATCTGAGAAGAGAGCGAGTGGGACCCCAATTCTATAGGAACTGCATAGCTCATATTGCCTTATGAGAAGCAATATCTCTGAGTTGGTTTATTTTTCTGCCTTTTTAGAAAGCGGGGCGTTTTTTTTTTTTTTTTTTAAATACTTTATATACTTGTGTCTGTACCCTGCATAGATTTATTTGTTGTGGTGCGGCAGGGTGAAGCGCGATGTTTGCGCGCTTCTTCCCATGCAGTTTTTAGTGGTTCCGCCTCCTACCTGCAGGTAGGAGAACCACCATTTTGGATCATAGTTTTGATGACTCCGCCTCGTTTTCATGACCGAGAGCGGAGCTGTGCTTTTAGGATTATCGATCCTGAGATAGGCTGTGAGGCAGAGTCAAGCGTCTTTCATAGTTCCCCTAATCAGGCTCTCGTGTGTTACTTTTACAAACGGAAGTCATATAGAGTTTCAGTTTTTTACTGGAATACTTGTGTGTAATTTTATTATGCTTTTTTTTTTTTACAAAATAAACAATGAAATAATAAACTCAGGGGAAAGTAATTTGTCTTGAACAAAGGGAGTTCCACATACTCTTGTTTTTAATTATATTTCTTATAAAATAAGGAATCATCATAATTCCACTAACATGGTTTTCTAAAAGATGGTAAACAGTGGCCTGTTCCTTAGTATATTTTAAGTCCAGCAAATCTATATAAATTTAAAGTGACAGGGTCATTTTATATTTGTTTTAATTATTTTAAATAATTGTATATATTGTATATTTTATTTTAGCCTTATGTCTCCATGGATGTCGCTGTCTAGGCCAGTGATTTTTAACTTTTTTTGCCGTGGCACACTTTTTTACATTAAAAAATCCTGTGGCACACCACCATCCCAAAATTTAAAAAAAATCACACATTGTAGTCTAATACAGCATATATATATATACACATACACACAAACACACACATACTGTATGTATTGTGCTGTTATGCCATGCCTCCTACAAACTACCCCTGCACTGGGAGTAAAAAACAAGCAAAGTTTAAAAAATATGTCACACTGTTGTCAGTCTGCCGTGGCACACCTGAGGATCTCCCACGGCACACTGGTTGAAAAACACTGGTCTAGGCTATTGCCACAGCTTCTCCTCAATCGTTCCTAGTCCTTTTGTTATGACATCATACACAGTGCCCTGCAGTTCCTCAGTCTCCTAGAGGAGTGTGTTTGCATACAGAATTACAGCGGATATCCTCTGCGGCATCTGCGGCTTGTCTGTTTCTCCTTGTTTTCAGGAAAAATGCAAGAGGACATTTAATGTTTCAGATAATAGGGTTTCTGCTCCACAGGTTCACCTTCTTCTAAGTTGAGGGGGATTGCCGGTAGTTTGAGGGCAGAATCTCAGATTTGGACAGTTTAATTCCTTCATCTGATACTGAAGTAGTCTCCTTCAGATGTATGTGTTAACACCTCTTGTAATGTTATAGGAGGTTTAGCTACTTGGACGATACCGACCCACCTGACGTTATCAACCTTTGAAGTTTTGTTAACTGTATCAGTTCTATTTCCTTCCCTGAGGAAGTGTTCTTGACGTGCTATGGGAATTTTAGCAGGAATAGAAGTTGGGGGTTATCCTTTCCCCGTCTTTTAAAGGAATCTCCTGTCACCATCTCCTTTATCATGCACGTCTTTAGTAGGTCTTCCTAATTTAGCTATGTGAACCTTGATCCATGTTGAATTAGCTAGTTCCTTTTTGGATCTATGGTTAAGAAGCTGGAGAGAACAATGCCTTGTCTCAGTCTGGCTGTACCAGCCCACTGGTTTTTATGGTGGGCAGGGAAGCCTACCTGTGACCTAGGGGTACAGCTTAGACTTTATAGTTCTGCAGTTGCAGAGTTTATATTGTATGTTTCCTCTAATCCACGCTTCTGGCGTTTCCTTTTAGGATATTCGACCATAATTTTCCTCTGTCCTTGGAGGGAAAGATGAGAGACTTTCCCTGAATAGATCAGGACCTCCTCTCTGGAGTGCTAATTCCAGTATGGGAATGGGTTGTAGATTTTTATCTAGTATATTTTCTCTTTGGTCATGAGGGTCTGTTCAGAACAAACTTAGAATTCATGGTTTCTTTGAATGGAATCCTCTCGAATTTGAGGACTTGGGGTCTAAGGATGTTTTTTCTAGACAATACATGGTTCAAGTATCTTCCGTCCTTTAACAATCTCACTTCAGAGTTTGTCAATTTCCTTTTCCATGGATGGGATTGAATCTGTCATAGAATCTCCTTATTTCACCTACAAGGGTGATGAATGGACCATTATTTCAATACTACACCAGGTCTTTGTGGCCTAGTGGTTATCTTGTTTGTCTAGCAAGCTGAAGATCTTCAGTTTGAATCCAGCTGAGGCTACTTACTTTTAACCCACTTCCGTCAGATATTCGGAAACTTAAATTGGCCAGGTCTGGTCATTACATGAATGGGAGAACCCCGGGTTCGTCGGAGGATGAGGTCTCAGTGGTCAATTAAGGACATTTTCCCTTTTGCCCCTGTCTGCAGTCCTAGGTACAGCCAATAAGCAAGCACTTTGGCTGCTGTGGGATTAAGTTGCCTTGGTTGTTTCCATAATAGGAAGATCTCTAGAATCTATCTCAAAGAATGGACTGGTTTCGTATGACTATAGTCTCCTTGTGGCGTTTTTTTCAGGATTTTCTGTCTCTGGGTGTGTGCTCTGGAAACTTCCCTGGGTAAGGTGACCATGGGCATCAACCTGCCGTCTGATAAGCAGCCTGGGTTTAGTTAGGAGACTGCGCTTCCCTTTAACTTCGGGGAGTGGAGAGTGCGATTTCAAGCCTCTGGAACTACACCAACAACTACTGAGGCCCAGCCATCAGTCAGACAATATATCAATGGTTTATTTCAACCATTAGGAAGGAACTCTGTTCTTTTACCATGCTGGAGGCGTGGGTTGTTTGTGGTCGGATGCTCACTCTTGTTGTCCTCTTCTTGCCAGGGGAGGACATTGTCTGTCGTCCTCTTGTCAGGGGTGGACATTCAGGAATTGGATTTATGATCAGCTGTTCCATCTCGGGTAGTGTTTTCCCATCCAGGGCTGGTCTCTAAGTAGACCCTTTGATTGGGGAAGCTCTGGAATTGGCTCATTTTGATTGTCAAAGTTCCTAGTTCGGTTCATGGTCAAGTGATCCGTTGACCGCCCTGTTAGTTGCCCTGGCATTTTCTTTTATTCTTTCATGAATTATTGCTCTATTCTGCAGGAGAGCGTGGCGGGTTCTTATTAGTCCCTACGCAGCATTTGGTTTGAAGACCTACTAAAAATGCAGTCTTTTCTCTTTGGAGGGTGCCTCTGAGGAAGGACTTTCTGATCCAGAATACTTCATCTTATTTTCGTTGCTGAAGTTGTCTGCTTAGAGATTAGACATTTAGTTATGATCTAAATGACGAACGAAGAAAAAACAGAATTTATGTTTACCTGATAAATTACTTTCTCCAACGGTGTGTCCGGTCCACGGCGTCATCCTTACTTGTGGGATATTCTCTTCCCCAACAGGAAATGGCAAAGCTGGTCACATGATCCCTCCTAGGCTCCGCCTACCCCAGTCATTCGACCGACGTTAAGGAGGAATATTTGCATAGGAGAAACCATATGGTACCGTGGTGACTGTAGTTAAAGAAAATAAATTATCAGACCTGATTAAAAAACCAGGGCGGGCCGTGGACCGGACACACCGTTGGAGAAAGTAATTTATCAGGTAAACATAAATTCTGTTTTCTCCAACATAGGTGTGTCCGGTCCACGCGTCATCCTTACTTGTGGGAACCAATACCAAAGCTTTTAGGACACGGATGAAGGGAGGGAGCAAATCAGGTCACCTAAATGGAAGGCACCACGGCTTGCAAAACCTTTCTCCCAAAAATAGCCTCAGAAGAAGCAAAAGTATCAAACTTGTAAAATTTGGTAAAAGTGTGCAGTGAAGACCAAGTCGCTGCCCTACATATCTGATCAACAGAAGCCTCGTTCTTGAAGGCCCATGTGGAAGCCACAGCCCTAGTGGAATGAGCTGTGATTCTTTCGGGAGGCTGCCGTCCGGCAGTCTCGTAAGCCAATCTGATGATGCTTTTAATCCAAAAAGAGAGAGAGGTAGAAGTTGCTTTTTGACCTCTCCTTTTACCGGAATAAACAACAAACAAGGAAGATGTTTGTCTAAAATCCTTGGTAGCATCTAAATAGAATTTTAGAGCGCGAACAACATCCAAATTGTGCAACAAACGTTCCTTCTTTGAAACTGGTTTCGGACACAGAGAAGGTACGATAATCTCCTGGTTAATGTTTTTGTTAGAAACAACTTTTGGAAGAAAACCAGGTTTAGTACGTAAAACCACCTTATCTGCATGGAACACCAGATAAGGAGGAGAACACTGCAGAGCAGATAATTCTGAAACTCTTCTAGCAGAAGAAATTGCAACTAAAAACAAAACTTTCCAAGATAATAACTTAATATCAACGGAATGTAAGGGTTCAAACGGAACCCCCTGAAGAACTGAAAGAACTAAATTGAGACTCCAAGGAGGAGTCAAAGGTTTGTAAACAGGCTTGATTCTAACCAGAGCCTGAACAAAGGCTTGAACATCTGGCACAGCTGCCAGCTTTTTGTGAAGTAACACCGACAAGGCAGAAATCTGTCCCTTCAGGGAACTTGCAGATAATCCTTTTTCCAATCCTTCTTGAAGGAAGGATAGAATCCTAGGAATCTTAACCTTGTCCCAAGGGAATCCTTTAGATTCACACCAACAGATATATTTTTTCCAAATTTTGTGGTAAATCTTTCTAGTTACAGGCTTTCTGGCCTGAACAAGAGTATCGATAACAGAATCTGAGAATCCTCGCTTCGATAAGATCAAGCGTTCAATCTCCAAGCAGTCAGCTGGAGTGAAACCAGATTCGGATGTTCGAACGGACCCTGAACAAGAAGGTCTCGTCTCAAAGGTAGCTTCCAAGGTGGAGCCGATGACATATTCACCAGATCTGCATACCAAGTCCTGCGTGGCCACGCAGGAGCTATCAAGATCACCGACGCCCTCTCCTGATTGATCCTGGCTACCAGCCTGGGGATGAGAGGAAATGGCGGGAACACATAAGCTAGTTTGAAGGTCCAAGGTGCTACTAGTGCATCCACTAGAGCCGCCTTGGGATCCCTGGATCTGGCCCCGTAGCAAGGAACTTTGAAGTTCTGACGAGAGGCCATCAGATCCATGTCTGGAATGCCCCACAGGTGAGTGACTTGGGCAAAGATTTCCGGATGGAGTTCCCACTCCCCCGGATGCAATGTCCGACGACTCAGAAAATCCGCTTCCCAATTTTCCACTCCTGGGATGTGGATAGCAGACAGGTGGCAGGAGTGAGACTCCGCCCATAGAATGATTTTGGTCACTTCTTCCATCGCTAGGGAACTCCTTGTTCCCCCCTGATGGTTGATGTACGCAACAGTTGTCATGTTGTCTGATTGAAACCGTATGAACTTGGTCCTCGCTAGCTGAGGCCAAGCCTTGAGAGCATTGAATATCGCTCTCAGTTCCAGAATATTTATCGGTAGAAGAGATTCTTCCCGAGACCAAAGACCCTGAGCTTTCAGGGATCCCCAGACCGCGCCCCAGCCCATCAGACTGGCGTCGGTCGTGACAATGACCCACTCTGGTCTGCGGAATGTCATCCCTTGTGACAGGTTGTCCAGGGACAGCCACCAACGGAGTGAGTCTCTGGTCCTCTGATTTACTTGTATCTTCGGAGACAAGTCTGTATAGTCCCCATTCCACTGACTGAGCATGCACAGTTGTAATGGTCTTAGATGAATGCGCGCAAAAGGAACTATGTCCATTGCCGCTACCATCAACCCGATCACTTCCATGCACTGAGCTATGGAAGGAAGAGGAACGGAATGAAGTATCCGACAAGAGTCTAGAAGTTTTGTTTTTCTGACCTCTGTCAGAAAAATCCTCATTTCTAAGGAGTCTATAATTGTTCCCAAGAAGGGAACCCTTGTTGACGGGGATAGAGAACTCTTTTCCACGTTCACTTTCCATCCGTGAGATCTGAGAAAGGCCAGGACGATGTCCGTGTGAGCCTTTGCTTGAGGAAGGGACGACGCTTGAATCAGAATGTCGTCCAAGTAAGGTACTACCGCAACGCCCCTTGGTCGTAGCACAGCTAGAAGGGACCCTAGTACCTTTGTGAAAATCCTTGGAGCAGTGGCTAATCCGAAAGGAAGCGCCACGAACTGGTAATGTTTGTCCCGGAATGCGAACCTTAGGAACCGATGATGTTCCTTGTGGATAGGAATATGTAGATACGCATCCTTTAAATCCACCGTGGTCATGAATTGACCTTCCTGGATGGAAGGAAGAATAGTTCGAATGGTTTCCATCTTGAACGATGGAACCTTGAGAAACTTGTTTAAGATCTTGAGATCTAAGATTGGTCTGAACGTTCCCTCTTTTTTGGGAACTATGAACAGATTGGAGTAGAACCCCATCCCTTGTTCTCTTAATGGAACAGGATGAATCACTCCCATTTTTAACAGGTCTTCTACACAATGTAAGAACGCCTGTCTTTTTATGTGGTCTGAAGACAACTGAGACCTGTGGAACCTCCCCCTTGGGGGAAGTCCCTTGAATTCCAGAAGATAACCTTGGGAGACTATTTCTAGCGCCCAAGGATCCAGAACATCTCTTGCCCAAGCCTGAGCGAAGAGAGAGAGTCTGCCCCCCACCAGATCCGGTCCCGGATCGGGGGCCAATATTTCATGCTGTCTTGGTAGCAGTGGCAGGTTTCTTGGCCTGCTTTCCCTTGTTCCAGCCTTGCATTGGTCTCCAAGCTGGCTTGGCTTGAGAAGTATTACCCTCTTGCTTAGAGGACGTAGCACTTTGGGCTGGTCCGTTTTTACGAAAGGGACGAAAATTAGGTCTATTTTTTGCCTTGAAAGGCCGATCCTGAGGAAGGGCGTGGCCCTTACCCCCAGTGATATCAGAGATAATCTCTTTCAAGTCAGGGCCAAACAGCGTTTTCCCCTTGAAAGGAATGTTTAGTAGCTTGTTCTTGGAAGACGCATCAGCCGACCAAGATTTCAACCAAAGCGCTCTGCGCGCCACAATAGCAAACCCAGAATTCTTAGCCGCTAACCTAGCCAATTGCAAAGTGGCGTCTAGGGTGAAAGAATTAGCCAATTTGAGAGCATTGATTCTGTCCATAATCTCCTCATAAGGAGGAGAATCACTATCGAGCGTCTTTATCAGCTCATCGAACCAGAAACATGCGGCTGTAGCGACAGGGACAATGCATGAAATTGGTTGTAGAAGGTAACCCTGCTGAACAAACATCTTTTTAAGCAAACCTTCTAATTTTTTATCCATAGGATCTTTGAAAGCACAACTATCCTCTATGGGTATAGTGGTGCGTTTGTTTAAAGTGGAAACCGCTCCCTCGACCTTGGGGACTGTCTGCCATAAGTCCTTTCTGGGGTCGACCATAGGAAACAATTTTTTAAATATGGGGGGAGGGACGAAAGGAATACCGGGCCTTTCCCATTCTTTATTAACAATGTCCGCCACCCGCTTGGGTATAGGAAAAGCTTCTGGGAGCCCCGGCACCTCTAGGAACTTGTCCATTTTACATAGTTTCTCTGGGATGACCAACTTTTCACAATCATCCAGAGTGGATAATACCTCCTTAAGCAGAATGCGGAGATGTTCCAACTTAAATTTAAATGCAATCACATCAGGTTCAGCCTGTTGAGAAATGTTCCCTGAATCAGTAATTTCTCCCTCAGACAAAACCTCCCTGGCCCCATCAGACTGGGTTAGGGGCCCTTCAGAGATATTAATATCAGCGTCGTCATGCTCTTCAGTATCTAAAACAGAGCAGCCACGCTTACGCTGACAAGGGTTCATTTTGGCTAAAATGTTTTTGACAGAATTATCCATTACAGCCGTTAATTGTTGCATAGTAAGGAGTATTGGCGCGCTAGATGTACTAGGGGCCTCCTGAGTGGGCAAGACTCGTGTAGACGAAGGAGGGAATGATGCAGTACCATGCTTACTCCCCTCACTTGAGGAATCATCTTGGGCATCATTGTCATTATCACATAAATCACATTTATTTAAATGAATAGGAATTCTGGCTTCCCCACATTCAGAACACAGTCTATCTGGTAGTTCAGACATGTTAAAACAGGCATAAACTTGATAACAAAGTACAAAAACGTTTTAAAATAAAACCGTTACTGTCACTTTAAATTTTAAACTGAACACACTTTATTACTGCAATTGCGAAAAAACATGAAGGAATTGTTCAAAATTCACCAAATTTTCACCACAGTGTCTTAAAGCCTTAAAAGTATTGCACACCAAATTTGGAAGCTTTAACCCTTAAAATAACGGAACCGGAGCCGTTTTAGACCTTAACCCCTTTACAGTCCCTGGTATCTGCTTTGCTGAGACCCAACCAAGCCCAAAGGGGAATACGATACCAAATGACGCCTTCAGAAAGTCTTTTCTAAGTATCAGAGCTCCTCTCACATGCGACTGCATGCCATGCCTCTCAAAAACAAGTGCGCCACACCGGCGCGAAAATGAGGCTCTGCTTAAGCTTTGGGAAAGCCCCTAAGGAATAAGGTGTCTAATACAGTGCCTGCCGATATTATTATATCAAAATACCCAGATAAAATGATTCCTCAAGGCTAAATATATGTTAATAATGAATCGATTTAGCCCAGAAACAGTCTACAGTCTTAATAAGCCCTTGTGAAGCCCTTATTTATGATCGTAATAAACATGGCTTACCGGATCCCATAGGGAAAATGACAGCTTCCAGCATTACATCGTCTTGTTAGAATGTGTCATACCTCAAGCAGCAAGAGACTGCACACTGTTCCCCCAACTGAAGTTAATTGCTCTCAACAGTCCTGTGTGGAACAGCCATGGATTTTAGTTACGGTTGCTAAAATCATTTTCCTCATACAAACAGAAATCTTCATCTCTTTTCTGTTTCTGAGTAAATAGTACATACCAGCACTATTTCAAAATAACAAACTCTTGATTGAATAATAAAAACTACAGTTAAACACTAAAAAACTCTAAGCCATCTCCGTGGAGATGTTGCCTGTACAACGGCAAAGAGAATGACTGGGGTAGGCGGAGCCTAGGAGGGATCATGTGACCAGCTTTGCTGGGCTCTTTGCCATTTCCTGTTGGGGAAGAGAATATCCCACAAGTAAGGATGACGCCGTGGACCGGACACACCTATGTTGGAGAAACCAGCATTTAGACAAGACTCAGAAGAGATTGCCATAGGTTATGGCGTAAAAATCTATTTGTGGAAAATCCAAGAGTTCCTTTTGAGGTAGATTCTGAATCCTAAAAATTTTATCTTTCTCCAAGATGGTCTAGAGAAGGGTTTGTTAGTCAATTTCCCTGAAGGGTTTGATTTTCTTCAAACCAGCTGCGGTAACCTGATGGTCAGCTTAGCTGTCTAACAAGAGGATAGCCGCAGTTTGTCTGCTGCAGCTACTTGCTCCTTGTCTTGTTTTCGCAAGCCTATCTTTAATTTTGCTAAGTGTCTGGCGGACGTGCCAGGTGTACAATCTCTTGTCCGGCCCTAGCTAGTATCAGGTCTGTTTTAAGCCTGTTCTACCTTGGAGTCTTAACTTTGTTCTTAATATGAATGGAATGCATAGGCTCAAACAGAGCTTGTTGTAAAATCTTAAGTGATTTTTTGGGGAATTCCTTTTGCTCGGAGAGTCTTTGAGCTCTCGGTTCTGCTGGGTGATTCTCCTTATCTTATATTCAGCAGATAAGACAGTCCCCTGTACCAAGTTTGGATTTCTTCCTAAGGTTTTTTTCAAACAAGTAGATTTGGAGTTTGTAGTTCCTTCTCTCTTTCCTAATCCTTCTCATAAGGAATGTGTATTTCACAACTGGGAAGTTGTGCATGCTCTTAAGTTCTTTTTGCAAGCTTTGAAGGCTTTTCGTCAGTCTTCCGCTTTGTTTTGTTTGTTTTTCCGGACAAGAACTGGCTGTGGCTCAACACACAAGTAAACAGTAGTTAGCACAGAGCCATAGGTTCAGATCCCTGATCAGCCCGGTAGAGCAGAAAGTTTCTCAAACCTTTAGGTTAAATGTGAGAGTCAGTAGGCTTTTGCCTCTTTCTCTGGTTGAGCTATGAGATTGCTAGATAGCAACCTTCTGAGAGAATCACAGCTCATTCCACAAATGCAGTTTCTTCATTTCAAAACAAAGCTTCTGTGGAACAGTATTGCACAGCTGCAACTTAAAGGGACAGTCTACACCAAAATTTTTCTTATTTAAAAAGATAGATCATCCCTCTATTACCCATTCCCCGTTTTTGCATAACCAACACAGTTATATTAATATACTTTTTACTTCTGTGATTACCTTGTATCTAATCCTTTGCAGACAGCCTCCTTATCTAAGTGCTTTTGACAGACATGCAGTGTAGTCAATCAGTGAAGACTCCTAAATAACTTCACGGGAGTGAGCACAATGTTATCTATATGACACATGTGAACTAGCACAGTCTAACTGTGAAAAACTTTCAAAATGCTCTGAGCTAGGAGGCGGTTTTCAACTGTTTAGTTTGAGCCTAGCTAGGTTTAGCTTTTCAAAAATACCACCAAGGGAACAAAGCAAATTTGATGATAAAAGTAAATTGGAAAGTTGTATAAAATTGCATGCCCTATCTGAATCATGAAAGTTTAGTTTTGAGTAGACTGTCCCTTTAATAATTTTTGCATACCTTTTCTAAATTCTATAAATTTCGATTCTTTTGCCTTGGCTGAGGCTTCTTTTGGGACAAAGGCTGTTCAAGCTGTGGTGCCTTCCGTTTAGGTTACCTGTCTTGTCCCTCCCTTATCTGTGTCCTCTAGGGTATTGATTCCCAACAGTAATTGATGATGATCTGTGGACTCTGTCATTAGAAAGAAAACAAAATTTATGCTTACCTGATAAATGTATTTCTTGACACGGTGAGTCTACGGCCCACCCTGTTTTTCTGACTTTTTTTATATATAAACGTCAGGCACCTCTGCACTTTGTGTTATTTCCTTTCTCTCCTTTTCCTTCGGTCAAATGAATGGGGGTTGTGGGAAGGGAAGTTATATTTAACAGCTTTGCTGTGGTGCTCTTTGCCTCCTCCTGCTGGCCAGGAGTGATATTCCCAACAGTAATTGATGATGATCCGTGGACTCACCGTGTCAAGAAAGAAATGCATTTATCAGGTAAGCATAAAATTTGTTTAATAGTATTTTTAAAAACAGGGCTTTCATTCATCAACGTTTAGCTTTACTTTAGTTATTCATTTGTAATGAATATATGTATATAAGCCTTAATTTTGACGCTTTGGGGGGGGGGGGTGGTGAACTCATGTTTACTGTGCATCATGTACAACAATGTATATTTCATGGGATAACGTTTTCCCATATTATAGTATTTTTATAAATTAGAATTTTCAAAAGAGAAAATTAGGTATAATGTGCGTAAATTAAGTGCACAATCATTAAAAACTTTTCTAGCACAAGGGTGTGAAGTGCCTCATTTTAATTAGACAAACAGTACAAGTAACTTCTTTATTTCAATATAAAATGTTGCTATTCCAGCTTCTAGGTAAAGGCATTGTAAAGAAAGAAACTGCAAACAAAATTTTTTTGGTAATTTTTTTTTTATTTACAACTAAATTCCAGTACTACAAGGCAGTTAGACGGAAAAAAAAATGCTTTAAACATTTGTTAAAGACTGAAAGAATAAATAAAAAAAATTTAAACAAAAAACAAGTCATAAATTCAATCTTAACTTTCCCACAATGTTCCTTTAATAAAGACATGCCCTTATTATTTGCTCCCCATTCAAAAACAGTCTTATGCCATAATAAAATAGTCCCAGAAAATTACTCCACATCAAAATTGGTGAATACCATTCTGCTGTGTAGTTATTAAAACCTCAATCCATCGATGCCATTCTAATGCGACTTATTTACACACTTAGCCGAGGGCATGTTCTTAAAACACCAGCATTAGTCCATTCAAATTTAAACATAACAAAAGAAGCCAAATTTCAATGAAACAGCAAATGGGGCCACTGGTATATTAATACAGGTAGCAGAGATCCATATCCAGGTGGTGCGGACATCAGGGGGCACTCCAAAACCAGTTGCTGCATAAGAGTGGTTGCCACTGACAAAAGCTTGAAATAACCTGTGTTTACAGGGAAGGGGGGATCATGGCATTGCTGCTGTTCTTAACTAGGACTTCTTGCAGCAATTAAGGGTAATGGTATCCAAGAAAGGCAAAGAACAATTCATGAAACATCTGCAAATGGAAATAAATAAGGTTAGGAATTATATACACACACACACACACACCAAAGATGGATAAAATACACACATAAGGAATTTTGCGCCAATGTGACAAGGCAGTGAAAACATTAATAGCACCATAAAAACATAATTTATGCTTACCTGATAAATTTATTTCCGGATATGGTGAGTCCACGGCATCATCAATAACTGTTGGGAATATCACTCCTGGCCAGCAGGAGGAGGCAAAGAGCACCACAGCAAAGCAGTTAAATATCGCTCCCCTACCCACAATCCCCCAGTCATTCGACCAAAGGTAAATGGAGAAAAGGAAGCAACACAAAGTGCAGAGGTGCCTGATGTTTAAAAAAAAAAAAAAAAAAATGTTAAGTCTTAAAATAAAGGGCGGGGCCATGGACTCACTATATCTGGAAAGAAAGAAATTTATCAGGTAAGCATACATTTTGTTGTTGTCCCTCCTTCTCCCTAGAGTACACAGATGATTAGGGAGGGACAAGACAGGTAGCCTAAACAGAATGCACCACTGCTTTAAGAACCTTTCTCCCAAAAGAAGCCTCAGCCGAGGAAAAAGTAACAAACTTGTAAAATTTTGAACAGTAAGCAGAGAGGACCAAGTTGCAGCCTTTCAAATCTGTTTCACAGAAGCTTCATTTTTAAAAACCCAAGAAGCAGAGACAGCTTTAGTGGACAGAGTTGTAATTCTCTCAGGGGACTGCTGTCCAGCAGTCTTAAGCCAAACGAATTATACTTCTCCACCAAAGAGAAAAATTAGCTGTAGCTTTCTGACCTTAGCGTTTCCCAGAGAAACAAACAGGGCAGAAAACTGGCAAAAATCCTTAGTCGCCTGTAGGTAGAAGTTCAGAGCATGCACAACATCCAGGTTATGTATCAAACGCTCCTTATAAAAGGAAGGATTAAGAAAGAGAAGGAATGACAATTTCCGGATTAATATTTCTATCCGAAACATTAGGAAGGTAACCTAACTTAGTACGAAAAAACATAATTTATGTAAGAACTTACCTGATAAATTAATTTCTTTCATATTAGCAAGAGTCCATGAGCTAGTGACGTATGGGATATACATTCCTACCAGGAGGGGCAAAGTTTCCCAAACCTCAAAATGCCTATAAATACACCCCTCACCACACCCACAGATCAGTTTAACGAATAGCCAAGAAGTGGGGTGATAAAGGAGCGAAAGCATCAAAAATAAGGAATTGGAATAATTGTGCTTTATACAAAAAAATCATAACCACCACCAAAAGGGTGGGCCTCATGGACTCTTGCTAATATGAAAGAAATTAATTTATCAGGTAAGTTCTTACATAAATTATGTTTTCTTTCATGTAATTAGCAAGAGTCCATGAGCTAGTGACGTATGGGATAGCAGATACCCAAGATGTGGAACTTCCACGCAAGAGTCACTAGAGAGGGAGGGATAAAAACAGAATTTATGTTTACCTGATAAATTACTTTCTCCAACGGTGTGTCCGGTCCACGGCGTCATCCTTACTTGTGGGATATTCTCTTCCCCAACAGGAAATGGCAAAGAGCCCAGCAAAGCTGGTCACATGATCCCTCCTAGGCTCCGCCTTCCCCAGTCATTCGACCGACGTAAAGGAGGAATATTTGCATAGGAGAAACCATATGATACCGTGGTGACTGTAGTTAAAGAAAATAAATTATCAGACCTGATTAAAAAAAACAGGGCGGGCCGTGGACCGGACACACCGTTGGAGAAAGTAATTTATCAGGTAAACATAAATTCTGTTTTCTCCAACATAGGTGTGTCCGGTCCACGGCGTCATCCTTACTTGTGGGAACCAATACCAAAGCTTTAGGACACGGATGAAGGGAGGGAGCAAATCAGGTCACCTAGATGGAAGGCACCACGGCTTGCAAAACCTTTCTCCCAAAAATAGCCTCAGAAGAAGCAAAAGTATCAAACTTGTAAAATTTAGTAAAAGTGTGCAGTGAAGACCAAGTCGCTGCCTTACATATCTGATCAACAGAAGCCTCGTTCTTGAAGGCCCATGTGGAAGCCACAGCCCTAGTGGAATGAGCTGTGATTCTTTCAGGAGGCTGCCGTCCGGCAGTCTCGTAAGCCAATCTGATGATGCTTTTAATCCAAAAAGAGAGAGAGGTAGAAGTTGCTTTTTGACCTCTCCTTTTACCAGAATAAACAACAAACAAGGAAGATGTTTGTCTAAAATCCTTTGTAGCATCTAAATAGAATTTTAGAGCACGAACAACATCCAAATTGTGCAACAAACGTTCCGTCTTTGAAACTGGATTCGGACACAAAGAAGGCACGACTATCTCCTGGTTAATGTTTTTGTTAGAAACAACTTTCGGAAGAAAACCAGGTTTAGTACGTAAAACTACCTTATCTGCATGGAACACCAGATAAGGAGGAGAACACTGCAGAGCAGATAATTCTGAAACTCTTCTAGCAGAAGAAATTGCAACCAAAAACAAAACTTTCCAAGATAATAACTTAATATCAACGGAATGTAAGGGTTCAAACGGAACCCCCTGAAGAACTGAAAGAACTAAATTGAGACTCCAAGGAGGAGTCAAAGGTTTGTAAACAGGCTTGATTCTAACCAGAGCCTGAACAAAGGCTTGAACATCTGGCACAGCTGCCAGCTTTTTGTGAAGTAACACAGACAAGGCAGAAATCTGTCCCTTCAAGGAACTTGCAGATAATCCTTTCTCCAAACCTTCTTGAAGAAAGGATAGAATCTTAGGAATTTTTACCTTGTCCCAAGGGAATCCTTTAGATTCACACCAACAGATATATTTTTTCCATATTTTGTGGTAAATTCTTCTAGTTACAGGCTTTCTGGCCTGAACAAGAGTATCAATGACAGAATCTGAGAACCCTCGCTTTGATAAGATCAAGCGTTCAATCTCCAAGCAATCAGTTGGAGTGAGACCAGATTCGGATGTTCGAACGGACCTTGAACAAGAAGGTCTCGTCTCAAAGGTAGCTTCCATGGTGGAGCCGATGACATATTCACCAGGTCTGCATACCAAGTCCTGCGTGGCCACGCAGGAGCTATCAAGATCACCGATGCCCTCTCCTGATTGATCCTGGCTACCAGCCTGGGGATGAGAGGAAACGGCGGGAATACATAAGCTAGTTTGAAGGTCCAAGGTGCTACTAGTGCATCTACTAGAGTCGCCTTGGGATCCCTGGATCTGGACCCGTAGCAAGGAACCTTGAAGTTCTGACGAGAGGCCATCAGATCCATGTCTGGAATGCCCCACAATTGAGTAATTTGGGCAAAGATTTCCGGATGGAGTTCCCACTCCCCCGGATGAAATGTCTGACGACTCAGAAAATCCGCTTCCCAATTTTCCACTCCTGGGATGTGGATTGCAGACAAGTGGCAGGAGTGAGTCTCCGCCCATTGAATGATTTTGGTCACTTCTTCCATCGCCAGGGAACTCCTTGTTCCCCCCTGATGGTTGATGTACGCAACAGTCGTCATGTTGTCTGATTGAAACCGTATGAACTTGGCCTTTGCTAGCTGAGGCCAAGCCTTGAGAGCATTGAATATCGCTCTCAGTTCCAGAATATTTATCGGGAGAAGAGATTCTTCCCGAGACCAAAGACCCTGAGCTTTCAGGGGTCCCCAGACCGCGCCCCAGCCCACCAGACTGGCGTCGGTCGTGACAATGACCCACTCTGGTCTGCGGAAGCTCATCCCCTGTGACAGGTTGTCCAGGGACAGCCACCAACGGAGTGAATCTCTGGTCCTCTGATCTACTTGTATCGTCGGAGACAAGTCTGTAAAGTCCCCATTCCACTGACTGAGCATGCACAGTTGTAATGGTCTTAGATGAATTCGCGCAAAAGGAACTATGTCCATTGCCGCTACCATCAAACCTATTACTTCCATGCACTGCGCTATGGAAGGAAGAGGAACAGAATGAAGAATTTGACAAGAGTTTAGAAGTTTTGATTTTCTGGCCTCTGTCAGAAAAATCCTCATTTCTAAGGAGTCTATTATTGTTCCCAAGAAGGGAACCCTTGTTGACGGAGATAGAGAACTTTTTTCTACGTTCACTTTCCACCCGTGAGATCTGAGAAAGGCCAGGACAATGTCCGTGTGAGCCTTTGCTTGAGGAAGGGACGACGCTTGAATCAGAATATCGTCCAAGTAAGGTACTACTGCAATGCCCCTTGGTCTTAGCACCGCTAGAAGGGACCCTAGTACCTTTGTGAAAATCCTTGGAGCAGTGGCTAATCCGAACGGAAGTGCCACAAACTGGTAATGCTTGTCCAGGAATGCGAACCTTAGGAACCGATGATGTTCCTTGTGGATAGGAATATGTAGATACGCATCCTTTAAATCCACCGTGGTCATGAATTGACCTTCCTGGATGGAAGGAAGAATTGTTCGAATGGTTTCCATTTTGAACGATGGAACCTTGAGAAACTTGTTTAGGATCTTGAGATCTAAGATTGGTCTGAATGTTCCCTCTTTTTTGGGAACTACGAACAGATTGGAGTAGAACCCCATCCCTTGTTCTCCTAATGGAACAGGATGAATCACTCCCATTTTTAACAGGTCTTCTACACAATGTAAGAATGCCTGTTTTTTTATGTGGTCTGAAGACAATTGAGACCTGTGGAACCTCCCCCTTGGGGGAGGCCCCTTGAATTCCAGAAGATAACCTTGGGAGACTATTTCTAGTGCCCAAGGATCCAGAACATCTCTTGCCCAAGCCTGAGCGAAGAGAGAGAGTCTGCCCCCCACCAGATCCGGTCCCGGATCGGGGGCCAACATCTCATGCTGTCTTGGTAGCAGTGGCAGGTTTCTTGGCCTGCTTTCCTTTGTTCCAGCCTTGCATTGGTCTCCAGGCTGGCTTGAGAAGTATTACCCTCTTGCTTAGAGGACGTAGCACTTGGGGCTGGTCCGTTTCTGCGAAAGGGACGAAAATTAGGTTTATTTTTGGCCTTGAAAGACCTATCCTGAGGAAGGGCGTGGCCCTTGCCCCCAGTGATATCAGAGATAATCTCTTTCAAGTCAGGGCCAAACAGCGTTTTCCCCTTGAAAGGAATGTTAAGCAATTTGTTCTTGGAAGACGCATCCGCTGACCAAGATTTTAGCCAAAGCGCTCTGCGCGCCACAATAGCAAAACCAGAATTTTTCGCCGCTAACCTAGCCAATTGCAAAGTGGCGTCTAGGGTGAAAGAATTAGCCAATTTGAGAGCATGAATTCTGTCCATAATCTCCTCATAAGAAGAAGAATTATTATTGAGCGCCTTTTCTAGTTCATCGAACCAGAAACACGCTGCTGTAGTGACAGGAACAATGCATGAAATTGGTTGTAGAAGGTAACCTTGCTGAACAAACATCTTTTTAAGCAAACCTTCTAATTTTTTATCCATAGGATCTTTGAAAGCACAGCTATCTTCTATAGGTATAGTGGTGCGTTTGTTAAGAGTAGAAACCGCCCCCTCGACCTTGGGGACTGTCTGCCATAAGTCCTTTCTGGGGTCGACCATAGGAAACAATTTTTTAAATATGGGGGGAGGGACGAAAGGTATACCGGGCCTTTCCCATTCTTTATTTACAATGTCTGCCACCCGCTTGGGTATAGGAAAAGCTTCGGGGGGCCCCGGGACCTCTAGGAACTTGTCCATTTTACATAGTTTCTCTGGAATGACCAAATTCTCACAATCATCCAGAGTAGATAACACCTCCTTAAGCAGAGCGCGGAGATGTTCCAATTTAAAATTTAAATGTAATCACATCAGGTTCAGCATGTTGAGAAATTTTCCCTGAATCTGAAATTTCTCCCTCAGACAAAACCTCCCTGGCCCCCTCAGACTGGTGTAGGGGCACTTCAGAACCAATATCATCAGCGTCCTCATGCTCTTCAGAATTTTCTAAAACAGAGCAGTCGCGCTTTCGCTGATAAGTGGGCATTTTGGCTAAAATGTTTTTGATAGAATTATCCATTACAGCCGTTAATTGTTGCATAGTAAGGAGTATTGGCGCACTAGATGTACTAGGGGCCTCCTGTGTGGGCAAGACTGGTGTAGACGAAGGAGGGGATGATGCAGTACCATGCTTACTCCCCTCACTTGAGGAATCATCTTGGGCATCATTTTCTCTAAATTTTGTGTCACATAAATCACATCTATTTAAATGAGAAGGAACCTTGGCTTCCCCACATTCAGAACACAGTCTATCTGGTAGTTCAGACATGTTAAACAGGCATAAACTTGATAACAAAGTACAAAAAACGTTTTAAAATAAATCGTTACTGTCACTTTAAATTTTAAACTGAACACACTTTATTACTGCAATTGTGAAAAAGTATGAAGGAATTGTTCAAAATTCACCAAAATTTCACAACAGTGTCTTAAAGCCTTAAAAGTATTGCACACCAAATTTGGAAGCTTTAACCCTTAAAATAACGGAACCGGAGACGTTTTTATATTTAACCCCTTTACAGTCCCTGGTATCTGCTTTGCTGAGACCCAACCAAGCCCAAAGGGGAATACGATACCAAATGACGCCTTCAGAAAGTCTTTTCTATGTATCAGAGCTCCTCACACATGCATCTGCATGTCATGCTTCCCAAAAACAAGTGCGCAATAGAGGCGCGAAAATGAGACTCTGCCTATGATTAGGGAAAGCCCCTAGAGAATAAGGTGTCCAATACAGTGCCTGCCGGTTATTTTACATAATTCCCAAGATTAAAATAATTCCTCAAGGCTATGGAGTATAAAATATGCTTATATATAAATCGATTTAGCCCAGAAAATGTCTACAGTCTTAAAAGCCCTTGTGAAGCCCTTTTTTTCTTTCTGTAATAAAAATGGCTTACCGGATCCCAAAGGGAAAATGACAGCTTCCAGCATTACATAGTCTTGTTAGAATGTGTCATACCTCAAGCAGCAAAAGTCTGCTCACTGTTCCCCCAACTGAAGTTAATTCCTCTCAACAGTCCTGTGTGGAAACAGCCATCGATTTTAGTAACGGTTGCTAAAATCATTTTCCTCTTACAAACAGAAATCTTCATCTCTTTTCTGTTTCAGAGTAAATAGTACATACCAGCACTATTTTAAAATAACAAACTCTTGATTGAATAATAAAAACTACAGTTAAACACTAAAAAACTCTAAGCCATCTCCGTGGAGATGTTGCCTGTACAACGGCAAAGAGAATGACTGGGGAAGGCGGAGCCTAGGAGGGATCATGTGACCAGCTTTGCTGGGCTCTTTGCCATTTCCTGTTGGGGAAGAGAATATCCCACAAGTAAGGATGACGCCGTGGACCGGACACACCTATGTTGGAGAAATAAAGACAGCCAATTCCGCTGAAAAAATAATCCACAACCCAAATCAAAAAGTTTTAATCTTATAATGAAAGAAACTGAAATTATAAGCAGAAGAATCAAACTGAAACAGCTGCCTGAAGTACTTTTCTACAAAAAAATGCTTCAGAAGAAGAGAAAACATCAAAATGGTAGAATTTAGTAAAAGTATGCAAAGAAGACCAAGTTGCTGCTTTGCAAATCTAATCAACAGAAGCTTCATTCCTAAAAGCCCAGGAAGTAGAAACTGACCTAGTAGAATGAGCCGTAATCCTTTGAGGCGGGGATTTACCCGACTCTACATAAGCATGATGAATCAAAGACTTTAACCAAGACGCCAAAGAAATGGCAGAAGCCTTCTGACCTTTCCTAGAACCAGAAAAGATAACAAATAGACTAGAAGTCTTACTGAAATCTTTAGTAGCTTCAACATAATATTTCAAAGCTCTTACTACATCCAAAGAATGTAAATATCTCCCTAGAGAATTCTTAGGATTAGGACACAATGAAGGGACAACCATTTCTCTACTAATGTTGTTGGAATTCACAACTTTAGGTAAAAAATTAAATGAAGTCCGCAACACCGCCTTATCCTGATGAAAAGGAGATTCACAAGAAAGAGCAGATAACTCAGAAACTCATCTAGCATAAGAGATGGCCAAAAGGAACAAAACTTTCCAGGAAAGTAATTTAAGATCCAGAGAATGCAAAGGTTCAAACGGAGGAGCCTGTAAAGCCCTCAGAACCAAATTGAGACTCCAAGGAGGAGAGATTGACTTAATGACAGGCTTGATACGAACCAAAGCCTGTACAAAACAATGAATATCAGGATGATTAGCAATCTTTCTGTGAAAAAGAACCGAAAGAGCAGAGATTTGTCCTTTCAAAGAACTTGCAGACAAACCGTTATCCAAACCATCTTGAAGAAATCGTAAAATTCTAGGAATTCTTCACATAAATTCTCTTGGCATTCTTTTAGAACACCAAGAAATGTAAGTCTTCCAGATTCGGTAATAGATCTTTCTAGACACAGATTTACGAGCCTGTAACATAGTATTAATCACCGAGTCAGAGAAACCTCTATGACCAAGTATTAAGCGTTCAATCTCCATACCTTCAAATTTAATGATTTGAGATCCTGATGGAAAAATGGGCCTTGAGACAGAAGGTCTGGCCTTAACGGAAGTGTCCAAGGTTGGCAACTTGCCATCCAAACGAGATCTGCATACCAAAACCTGTGTGGCCATGCTGGAGCCACCAACAGTACAAACTATCGCTCCATTAGGATTTTGGAAGAAGAACTAGAGGCGGAAAGATATAAGCAGGTTGATAATTCCAAGGAAGTGACAACGCGTCCACTGCTTCCGCCTGAGGATCCCTGGATCTGGACAGATACCTGGGAAGTCTCTTGTTTAGATGAGAGGCCATCAGATCTATTTCTGGAAGCCCCCAGATTTGAACAATCTGAAGAAAACAGAATTTATGTTTACCTGATAAATTTCTTTCTCCAACGGTGTGTCCGGTCCACGGCGTCATCCTTACTTGTGGGATATTCTCTTCCCCAACAGGAAATGGCAAAGAGCCCAGCAAAGCTGGTCACATGATCCCTCCTAGGCTCCGCCTACCCCAGTCATTCGACCGACGTTAAGGAGGAATATTTGCATAGGAGAAACCATATGGTACCGTGGTGACTGTAGTTAAAGAAAATAAATTATCAGACCTGATTAAAAAAACCAGGGCGGGCCGTGGACCGGACACACCGTTGGAGAAAGAAATTTATCAGGTAAACATAAATTCTGTTTTCTCCAACATAGGTGTGTCCGGTCCACGGCGTCATCCTTACTTGTGGGAACCAATACCAAAGCTTTAGGACACGGATGAAGGGAGGGAGCAAATCAGGTCACCTAAATGGAAGGCACCACGGCTTGCAAAACCTTTCTCCCAAAAATAGCCTCAGAAGAAGCAAAAGTATCAAACTTGTAAAATTTGGTAAACGTGTGCAGTGAAGACCAAGTCGCTGCCCTACATATCTGATCAACAGAAGCCTCGTTCTTGAAGGCCCATGTGGAAGCCACAGCCCTAGTGGAATGAGCTGTGATTC
Organism: Bombina bombina; assembly: GCF_027579735.1. Taxonomy (NCBI): domain Eukaryota; kingdom Metazoa; phylum Chordata; class Amphibia; order Anura; family Bombinatoridae; genus Bombina; species Bombina bombina. Next base: position 559,600,870 of record NC_069502.1, read on the forward strand.
TTTCGGGAGGCTGCCGTCCGGCAGTCTCGTAAGCCAATCTGATGATGCTTTTAATCCAAAAAGAGAGAGAGGTAGAAGTTGCTTTTTGACCTCTCCTTTTACCTGAATAAACAACAAACAAGGAAGATGTTTGTCTAAAATCCTTAGTAGCATCTAAATAGAATTTTAGAGCGCGAACAACATCCAAATTGTGCAACAAACGTTCCTTCTTTGAAACTGGTTTTGGACACAGAGAAGGTACGATAATCTCCTGGTTAATGTTTTTGTTAGAAACAACTTTTGGAAGAAAACCAGGTTTAGTACGTAAAACCACCTTATCTGCATGGAACACCAGATAAGGAGGAGAACACTGCAGAGCAGATAATTCTGAGACTCTTCTAGCAGAAGAAATCGCAACTAAAAACAAAACTTTCCAAGATAATAACTTAATATCAACGGAATGTAAGGGTTCAAACGGAACCCTCTGAAGAACTGAAAGAACTAAATTGAGACTCCAAGGAGGAGTCAAAGGTTTGTAAACAGGCTTGATTCTAACCAGAGCCTGAACAAAGGCTTGAACATCTGGCACAGCTGCCAGCTTTTTGTGAAGTAATACCGACAAGGCAGAAATCTGTCCCTTCAGGGAACTTGCAGATAATCCTTTTTCCAATCCTTCTTGAAGGAAGGATAGAATCCTAGGAATCTTAACCTTGTCCCAAGGGAATCCTTTAGATTCACACCAACATATATATTTTTTCCAAATTTTGTGGTAAATCTTTCTAGTTACAGGCTTTCTGGCCTGAACAAGAGTATCGATAACAGAATCTGAGAATCCTCGCTTCGATAAAATCAAGCGTTCAATCTCCAAGCAGTCAGCTGGAGTGAAACCAGATTCGGATGTTCGAACGGACCCTGAACAAGAAGGTCTCGTCTCAAAGGTAGCTTCCAAGGTGGAGCCGATGACATATTCACCAGATCTGCATACCAAGTCCTGCGTGGCCACGCAGGAGCTATCAAGATCACCGACGCCCTCTCCTGATTGATCCTGGCTACCAGCCTGGGGATGAGAGGAAATGGTGGGAACACATAAGCTAGTTTGAAGGTCCAAGGTGCTACTAGTGCATCCACTAGAGCCGCCTTGGGATCCCTGGATCTGGCCCCGTAGCAAGGAACTTTGAAGTTCTGACGAGAGGCCATCAGATCCATGTCTGGAATGCCCCACAGGTGAGTGACTTGGGCAAAGATTTCCGGATGGAGTTCCCACTCCCCCGGATGCAATGTCTGACGACTCAGAAAATCCGCTTCCCAATTTTCCACTCCTGGGATGTGGATAGCAGACAGGTGGCAGGAGTGAGACTCCGCCCATAGAATGATTTTGGTCACTTCTTCCATCGCTAGGGAACTCCTTGTTCCCCCCTGATGGTTGATGTACGCAACAGTTGTCATGTTGTCTGATTGAAACCGTATGAACTTGGTCCTCGCTAGCCGAGGCCAGGCCTTGAGAGCATTGAATATCGCTCTCAGTTCCAGAATATTTATCGGTAGAAGAGATTCTTCCCGAGACCAAAGACCCTGAGCTCTCAGGGATCCCCAGACCGCGCCCCAGCCCATCAGACTGGCGTCGGTCGTGACAATGACCCACTCTGGTCTGCGGAACGTCATCCCTTGAGACAGATTGTCCAGGGACAGCCACCAACGGAGTGAGTCTCTGGTCCTCTGATTTACTTGTATCTTCGGAGACAAGTCTGTATAGTCCCCATTCCACTGACTGAGCATGCACAGTTGTAATGGTCTTAGATGAATGCGCGCAAAAGGAACTATGTCCATTGCCGCTACCATCAACCCGATCACTTCCATGCACTGAGCTATGGAAGGAAGAGGAACAGAATGAAGTATCCGACAAGAGTCTAGAAGTTTTGTTTTTCTTGCCTCTGTTAGAAAGATCCTCATTTCTAAGGAGTCTATAATTGTTCCCAAGAAGGGAACCCTTGTTGACGGGGATAGAGAACTCTTTTCCACGTTCACTTTCCAGCCGTGAGATCTGAGAAAGGCCAGGACAATGTCCGTGTGAGCCTTTGCTTGAGGAAGGGACGACGCTTGAATCAGAATGTCGTCCAGGTAAGGTACTACTGCAATGCCCCTTGGTCTTAGCACCGCTAGAAGGGACCCTAGTACCTTTGTGAAAATCCTTGGAGCAGTGGCTAATCCGAAAGGAAGCGCCACGAACTGGTAATGTTTGTCCAGGAATGCGAACCTTAGGAACCGATGATGTTCCTTGTGGATAGGAATATGTAGATACGCATCCTTTAAATCCACCGTGGTCATGAATTGACCCTCCTGGATGGAAGGAAGAATAGTTCGAATGGTTTCCATCTTGAAAGATGGAACCTTGAGAAACTTGTTTAAGATCTTGAGATCTAAGATTGGTCTGAACGTTCCCTCTTTTTTGGGAACTATGAACAGATTGGAGTAGAACCCCATCCCTTGTTCTCTTAGTGGAACAGGATGAATCACTCCCATTTCTAACAGGTCTTCTACACAATGTAAGAACGCCTGTCTTTTTATGTGGTCTGAAGACAACTGAGACCTGTGGAACCTCCCCCTTGGGGGAAGTCCCTTGAATTCCAGAAGATAACCCTGGGAGACTATTTCTAGCGCCCAAGGATCCAGAACATCTCTTGCCCAAGCCTGAGCGAAGAGAGAGAGTCTGCCCCCCACCAGATCCGGTCCCGGATCGGGGGCCAATATTTCATGCTGTCTTGGTAGCATTGGCAGGTTTCTTGGCCTGCTTTCCCTTGTTCCAGCCTTGCATTGGTCTCCAAGCTGGCTTGGCTTGAGAAGTATTACCCTCTTGCTTAGAGGACGTAGCACTTTGGGCTGGTCCGTTTTTACGAAAGGGACGAAAATTAGGTCTATTTTTCGCCTTGAAAGGCCGATCCTGAGGAAGGGCGTGGCCCTTACCCCCAGTGATATCCGAGATAATCTCTTTCAAGTCAGGGCCAAACAGCGTTTTCCCCTTGAAAGGAATGTTTAGTAGCTTGTTCTTGGAAGACGCATCAGCCGACCAAGATTTCAACCAAAGCGCTCTGCGCGCCACAATAGCAAACCCAGAATTCTTAGCCGCTAACCTAGCCAATTGCAAAGTGGCGTCTAGGGTGAAAGAATTAGCCAATTTGAGAGCATTGATTCTGTCCATAATCTCCTCATAAGGAGGAGAATCACTATCGAGCGCCTTTATCAGCTCATCAAACCAGAAGCATGCGGCTGTAGTGACAGGGACAATGCATGAAATTGGTTGTAGAAGGTAACCCTGCTGAACAAACATCTTTTTAAGCAAACCTTCTAATTTTTTATCCATAGGATCTTTGAAAGCGCAACTATCCTCTATGGGTATAGTGGTGCGTTTGTTTAAAGTAGAAACCGCTCCCTCGACCTTGGGGACTGTCTGCCATAAGTCCTTTCTGGGGTCGACCATAGGAAACAATTTTTTAAATATGGGGGGAGGGACGAAAGGAATACCGGGCCTTTCCCATTCTTTATTAACAATGTCCGCCACCCGCTTGGGTATAGGAAAAGCTTCTGGGAGCTCCGGCACCTCTAGGAACTTGTCCATTTTACATAGTTTCTCTGGGATGACCAACTTTTCACAATCATCCAGAGTGGATAATACCTCCTTAAGCAGAATGCGGAGATGTTCCAACTTAAATTTAAATGCAATTACATCAGGTTCAGCCTGTTGAGAAATGTTCCCTGAATCAGTAATTTCTCCCTCAGACAAAACCTCCCTGGCCCCCTCAGATTGAGTTAGGGGTCCTTCAGAGATATTAATATCAGCGTCGTCATGCTCTTCAGTAACTAAAACAGAGCAGCCACGCTTACGCTGACAAGGGTTCATTTTGGCTAAAATGTTTTTGACAGAATTATCCATTACAGCCGTTAATTGTTGCATAGTAAGGAGTATTGGCGCGCTAGATGTACTAGGGGCCTCCTGAGTGGGCAAGACTCGTGTAGACGAAGGAGGGAATGATGCAGTACCATGCTTACTCCCCTCACTTGAGGAATCATCTTGGGCATCATTGTCATTATCACATAAATCACATTTATTTAAATGAACAGGAATTCTGGCTTCCCCACATTCAGAACACAGTCTATCTGGTAGTTCAGACATGTTAAACAGGCATAAACTTGATAATAAAGTACAAAAAACGTTTTAAGATAAAACCGTTACTGTCACTTTAAATTTTAAACTGAACACACTTTATTACTGCAATTGCGAAAAAACATGAAGGAATTGTATAAAATTCACCAAATTTTCACCACAGTGTCTTAAAGCCTTAAAAGTATTGCACACCAAATTTGGAAGCTTTAACCCTTAAAATAACGGAACCGGAGCCGTTTTAACACTTTAACCCCTTTACAGTCCCTGGTATCTGCTTTGCTGAGACCCAACCAAACGAAAAAGGGGAATACGATACCAAATGACGCCTTCAGAAAGTCTTTTCTAAGTATCAGAGCTCCTCTCACATGCGACTGCATGCCATGCCTCTCAAAAACAAGTGCGCCACACCGGCGCGAAAATGAGGCTCTGCTTATGCTTTGGGAAAGCCCCAGAGAAATAAGGTGTCTAATACAGTGCCTGCCGATATTTATAATATCAATATACCCAGATAAAATGATTCCTCAAAGCTAAATATGTTTTAAAACTGAATCGATTTAGCCCAGAAAAGTCTACAATCTTAATAAGCCCTTGTGAAGCCCTTATTTACCATCGAAATAAACATGGCTTACCGGATCCCATAGGGAAAAATGACAGCTTCCAGCATTACATCGTCTTGTTAGAATGTGTCATACCTCAAGCAGCAAGAGACTGCACACTGTTCCCCCAACTGAAGTTAATTGCTCTCAACAGTCCTGTGTGGAACAGCCATGGATTTTAGTTACGGTGCTAAAATCATTTTCCTCATACAAACAGAAATCTTCATCTCTTTTCTGTTTCTGAGTAAATAGTACATACCAGCACTATTTTAAAATAACAAACTCTTGATTGAATAATAAAAACTACAGTTAAACACTAAAAAACTCTAAGCCATCTCCGTGGAGATGTTGCCTGTACAACGGCAAAGAGAATGACTGGGGTAGGCGGAGCCTAGGAGGGATCATGTGACCAGCTTTGCTGGGCTCTTTGCCATTTCCTGTTGGGGAAGAGAATATCCCACAAGTAAGGATGACGCCGTGGACCGGACACACCTATGTTGGAGAAATACCTCTGGGTGAAGAGACCATTCGCCCGGATGTAACGTCTGGCGACTGAGATAATCCGCTTCCCAATTGTCTATACCTGGGATGTGAACCGCAGAAATTAGACAGGAGCTGGATTCCGTCCATACAAGTATCCGAGATACTTCTTTCATAGCCTGAGGACTGTGAGTCCCCCCTTGATGATTGACATATGCCACGGTTGTGACATTGTCTGTCTGAAAATAAACGATTCTCTCTTCAGAAGAGGCCAGAACTGGAGAGCTCTGAAAATCGCACGGAGTTCCAAAATGTTGATTGGTAATCTCATCTCCTGAGATTCCCAAACCCCCTGCGCTGTCAGAGATCCCCATACAGCTCCCCAACCTGAATCATCTGTTGAGATCACAGTCCAGGTTGGACGAACAAAAGAGGCCCCTTGAACTAAACGATGGTGATCTAACCACCAAGTCAGAGAAGATCGAACATTGGGATTTAAGGATATTAATTGTGATATCTTTGTATAATACCTGCACCATTGGTTCAGCATACAAAGCTGAAGAAATCTCATGTGAAAACGAGCAAAAGGGATTGCGTCCGATGCAGCAGTCATGAGACCTAAAATTTCCATGCACAAAGCTACCGAAGGGAAAGATTGACACTGAAGGGTTCGACAAGCTGAAACCAATTTCAGACGTCTCTTTTCTGTTAGAGACAAGGTCATGGACACTGAATCTATTTGGAAACCCAAAAAGGTTACCCTTGTCTGAGGAATCAAGGAACTCTTTGGTAAATTGATCCTCCAACCATGTCTTAGAAGAAACAACACTAGTTGATTCGTGTGAGATTCTGCAGAATGTAAAGACTGAGCAAGTACCAAGATATCGTCCAAATAAGGAAATACCGCAATACCCTGCTCCCCGATTACAGAAAGAAGGGCACCGAGAACCTTTGAAAAGATCCTTGGAGCTGTTGCTAGGCCAAACGGAAGAGCAACAAACTGGCAATGCTTGTCTAGAAAAGAGAATCTCAGGAACTGATAGTGATCCGGATGAATAGGAATATGAAGATATGCATCCTGTAAGTCTATTGTGGACATATAATGCCCTTGCTGAACAAAAGGCAGAATAGTCCTTATAGTCTCCATCTTGAATGTTGGTATCCTTACATAACGATTCAATATTTTTAGATCCAGAACTGGTCTGAAAGAATTCTTTCTTTGGAACAATGAACAGATTTCAATAAAACCCCAGGCCCTGTTCAAGAACTGGAACTGGCACAATTACCCCAGCTGACTCCAGATCTGAAACACATTTCAGAAACGCTTGAGCCTTTACTGGGTTTACTGGAATGCGTGAAAGAAAGAATCTTCTCACAGGCGGTCTTACCTTGAAACCTATTCTGTACCCTTGTGAAACAATGTTCTGAATCCAAAGACTTTGAATCGAATTGATCCAAACATCTTTGAAAAATCGTTACCTGCCCCCTACCAGCTGTGCTGGAATGAGGGCCGCACCTTCATGCGGATTTGGGAGCTGGTTTTGACTTTCTAAAAGGCTTGGATTTATTCCAGACTGGAGAAGGTTTCCAAACGGAAACTGTTGCTTTAGAGGAAGGGTCAGGCTTTTGTTCCTTATTCTGACGAAAGGAACGAAAACGATTAGCAGCCCTATATTTAACTTTAGATTTTTATCCTGAGGTAAAAAGGCTCCCTTCCCCCCAGTAACAGTTGAAATTATTGAGTCTACCTGAGAACCAAATAATTTATTACCTTGGAAAGAAAGAGAAAGCAAAGTTGACTTAGAAGTCATATCTGCATTCCAAGACTCTTCTGGCTAAAATAGCTAAAGACATATACCTGACATCAATTCTAATGATATCGAAAATGGCATCACAAATTAAGTTATTAGCATGTTGAAGGAGTTTAACAATGCTATAAGAATTATGGTCTGACACTTGTTGCGCTAAAGCCTCCAACCAGAAAGTGGAAGCTGCAGCAACATCAGCCAAAGAAATAGCAGGTCTAAGAAGATTACCTGAACATAAATAAGCCTTCCTTAGAAAGGATTCAAGCTTCCTATCTAAAGGATCCTTAAACAAAGTACTATCTGCCGTAGGAATAGTAGTACGTAGAGATAGCCCCATCAACTTTGGGGATTTTCTCCCAAAACTCTAATCTATTAGATGGCAAAGGGTACAATTTCTTAAACCTTGGAGAAGGAGTAAATTAAGTACCCAGACTATTCCATTCCCTAGAAATTACTTATGAAATAGCATCAGGAACTGGAAAAACTTCTGGAATAACTACATGAGGTTTAAAAACTGAATTTAAATGCTTATTAGTTTTAATATCAAGAGGACTAGACTCCTCCATATCTAATGCAATCAACACTTCTTTAAGTAAAGAACGAATAAACTCCATCTTAAACAAATATGAAGATTTATCAGTGTCAATATCTGAGGCAGAATCTTCTGAACCAGATAGATCCTCATCAGAAATAGATAAGTCAGAATGATGGCGGTCATTTAAAAATTCATCTGAAATATGTGAAGTTTTAAAAGACCTCTTACGTTTACTAGAAGGAGGAATAACAGACAGAGCCTGCCTAATAGAATTAGAAACAAATTCATTAACAGGAACATCCTGAACATTAGATGTTGAAGGAACAACACGTAATGGATTATTATTAATGGAAATATTATCAGCGTTTGATAGCTTATCATGACAACTAACAAACTACAGCCGGAGGAACAGTTAAGTTTACAACAAATGCACTTAGCTTTGGTAGAACCGACATCAGGCAGCGTTTTTCCAGAAGTAGATTCTGATCCAGGGTCAGGTAGTGACATCTTGCAATATGTAAAAGAAAAAACAACATATAAAGCAAAATTATCAAATTCCTTAAATGGCAGTTTCAGGAATGGGAAAAAAATGCAAAATGAAACAAGTCTCTAGAAAACCAGAAGCAACTAAAAAACATAATTTATGCTTACCTGATAAATTCCTTTCTTCTGTTGTGTGATCAGTCCACGGGTCATCATTACTTCTGGGATATAACTCCTCCCCAACAGGAAATGCAAGAGGATTCACCCAGCAGAGCTGCATATAGCTCCTCCCCTCTACGTCAGTCCCAGTCATTCGACCAAGAATCAACGAGAAAGGAGTAACCAAGGGTGAAGTGGTGACTGGAGTATAATTTAAAAGATATTTACCTGCCTTAAAACAGGGCGGGCCGTGGACTGATCACACAACAGAAGAAAGGAATTTATCAGGTAAGCATAAATTATGTTTTCTTCTGTTATGTGTGATCAGTCCACGGGTCATCATTACTTCTGGGATACCAATACCAAAGCAAAAGTACACGGATGACGGGAGGGAAAGGCAGGCTCATTATACAGAAGGAACCACTGCCTGAAGAACCTTTCTCCCAAAAATAGCCTCCGAAGAAGCAAAAGTGTCAAATTTGTAAAATTTGGAAAAAGTATGAAGTGAAGACCAAGTTGCAGCCTTGCAAATCTGTTCAACAGAGGCCTCATTCTTAAAGGCCCAAGTGGAAGCCACAGCTCTAGTGGAGTGAGCTGTAATTCTTTCAGGAGGCTGCTGTCCAGCAGTCTCATAGGCTAAACGTATTATGCTACGAAGCCAAAAAGAGAGAGAGGTAGCAGAAGCTTTTTGACCTCTCCTCTGTCCAGAGTAAACGACAAACAAGGAAGAAGTTTGGCGAAAATCTTTAGTTGCCTGCAAGTAGAACTTGAGGGCACGAACTACATCCAGATTGTGTAAAAGACGTTCCTTCTTTGAAGAAGGATTTGGACACAAGGATGGGACAACAATCTCTTGATTGATGTTCCTGTTAGTGACTACCTTAGGTAAGAACCCAGGTTTAGTACGCAGAACTACCTTGTCTGAGTGAAAAATCAGATAAGGGGAATCACAATGTAAGGCTGATAACTCAGAGACTCTTCGAGCCGAGGAAATAGCCATTAAAAACAGAACTTTCCAAGATAACATTTTTATATCAATGGAATGAAGGGGTTCAAACGGAACACCCTGTAAAACGTTAAGAACTAAGTTTAAACTCCATGGTGGAGCAACAGCTTTAAACCCAGGCTTGATCCTAGCTAAAGCCTGACAAAAGGACTGGACGTCTGGATTTTCTGACAGACGTCTGTGTAACAAGATGGACAGGGCTGAAATCTGTCCCTTTAATGAACTAGCTGATAAACCCTTTTCTAAACCTTCTTGTAGAAAAGACAGTATCCTAGCGATCCTAACCTTACTCCAGGAGTAACCTTTGGATTCGCACCAGTATAGGTATTTCCGCCATATTTTATGGTAAATCCTTCTGGTAACAGGCTTCCTAGCCTGAATTAGGGTATCAATAACCGACTCAGAAAAACCACGTTTTGATAAAATCAAGCGTTCAATTTCCAAGCAGTCAGCTTCAGAGAAGTTAGATTTTGATGTTTGAATGGACCCTGTATCAGAAGGTCCTGTCTTAGAGGTAGAGACCAAGGCGGACAGGATGACATGTCCACTAGATCTGCATACCAAGTCCTGCGTGGCCATGCAGGTGCTATTAGAATTACTGATGCTCTCTCCTGTTTGATTTTGGCAATCAATCGAGGAAGCAGCGGGAAGGGTGGAAACACATAAGCCATCCTGAAGTTCCAAGGTGCTGTCAAAGCATCTATCAGAACTGCTCCCGGATCCCTGGATCTGGACCCGTAGCGAGGAAGTTTGGCGTTCTGGCGAGACGCCATGAGATCTATCTCTGGTTTGCCCCAACGTCGAAGTATTTGGGCAAAGACCTCCGGATGAAGTTCCCACTCCCCCGGATGAAAAGTCTGGCGACTCAAGAAATCCGCCTCCCAGTTCTCCACTCCCGGGATGTGGATTGCTGACAGGTGGCAAGAGTGAGACTCTGCCCAGCGAATTATCTTTGATACTTCCATCATTGCTAGGGAGCTTCTTGTCCCTCCCTGATGGTTGATGTAAGCTACAGTCGTGATGTTGTCCGACTGAAACCTGATGAACCCCCGAGTTGTTAACTGGGGCCAAGCCAGAAGGGCATTGAGAACTGCTCTCAATTCCAGAATGTTTATTGGAAGGAGACTCTCCTCCTGATTCCATAGTCCCTGAGCCTTCAGAGAATTCCAGACAGCGCCCCAACCTAGTAGGCTGGCGTCTGTTGTTACAATTGTCCAGTCTGGCCTGCTGAATGGCATCCCCCTGGACAGGTGTGGCCGATAAAGCCACCATAGAAGAGAATTTTTGGTCTCTTGATTCAGATTCAGAGTAGGGGACAAATCTGAGTAATCCCCATTCCACTGACTTAGCATGCATAATTGCAGCGGTCTGAGGTGTAGGCGTGCAAAAGGTACTATGTCCATTGCCGCTACCATTAAGCCGATCACCTCCATGCATTGAGCTACTGACGGGTGTTGAATGGAATGAAGGACGCGGCATGCATTTTGAAGCTTTGTTAACCTGTCTTCTGTCAGGTAAATCTTCATTTCTACAGAATCTATAAGAGTCCCCAAGAATGGAACTCTTGTGAGAGGAAAGAGAGAACTCTTCTTTTCGTTCACTTTCCATCCATGCGACCTTAGAAATGCCAGAACTAACTCTGTATGAGACTTGGCAGTTTGAAAGCTTGAAGCTTGAATTAGAATGTCGTCTAGGTACGGAGCTACCGAAATCCCTCGCGGTCTTAGTACCGCTAGAAGGGCACCCAGAACCTTTGTGAAGATTCTTGGAGCCGTAGCCAATCCGAATGGAAGAGCTACAAACTGGTAGTGCCTGTCTAAGAAGGCAAACCTTAGATACCGGTGATGATCTTTGTGGATCGGTATGTGAAGGTAAGCATCCTTTAAATCCACTGTGGTCATGTAACGATGGAACTCTTAGGAATTTGTTTAGAGTCTTTAAATCTAAGATTGGCCTGAAAGTTCCCTCTTTTTTGGGAACCACAAACAGGTTTGAGTAGAACCCTTGTCCTTGTTCCGACCGCGGAACCGGATGGATCACTCCCATTAATAACAGATCTTGTACGCAGCGTAGAAACGCTTCTTTCTTTATCTGGTTTGTTGACAACCTTGACAGATGAAATCTCCCTCTTGGGGGAGATAATTTGAAGTCTAGAAGGTATCCCTGCGATATTGATCTCTAGAGCCCAGGGATCCTGAACATCTCTTGCCCAGGCCTGGGCGAAGAGAGAGAGTCTGCCCCCCACTAGATCCGGTCCCGGATCGGGGGCTCTCGGTTCATGCTGTCTTTGGGGCAGCAGCAGGTTTCCTGGCCTGCTTGCTCTTGTTCCAGGACTGGTTAGGCTTCCAGCCTTGCCTGTAACGAGCAACAGCTCCTTCCTGTTTTGGTGCAGTGGAGGTTGATGCTGCTCCTGTTTTAAAGTTCCGAAAGGGACGAAAATTAGACTGTCTAGCCTTAGCTTTGGCTTTGTCTTGAGGTAGGGCGTGGCCCTTACCTCCTGTAATGTCAGCGATAATCTCTTTCAAACCGGGCCCAAATAAAGACTGCCCCTTGAAAGGTATATTAAGTAATTTGGACTTAGAAGTAACATCAGCTGACCAGGATTTTAGCCACAGCGCCCTACGTGCCTGTATGGCGAATCCTGAGTTCTTAGCCGTAAGTTTGGTTAAATGTACTACGGCCTCCGAAATGAAGGAATTAGCTAGTTTAAGGACTCTAAGCCTGTCCGTAATGTCGTCTAGCGTAGATGAACTAAGGTTCTCTTCAAGCGACTCAATCCAAAATGCTGCCGCAGCCGTAATCGGCGCGATACATGCAAGGGGTTGTAATATAAAACCTTGTTGAACAAACATTTTCTTAAGGTAACCCTCTAATTTTTTATCCATTGGATCTGAGAAAGCACAGCTATCCTCCACCGGGATAGTGGTACGCTTAGCTAAAGTAGAAACTGCTCCCTCCACCTTGGGGACCGTTTGCCATAAGTCCCGAGTGGTGGCGTCTATTGGAAACATCTTTCTAAATATTGGAGGGGGTGAGAACGGCACACCGGGTCTATCCCACTCCTTAGTAACAATTTCAGTTAGTCTCTTAGGTATAGGAAAAACGTCAGTACTCGCCGGTACCGCAAAGTATTTATCCAACCTACACAGTTTCTCTGGTATTGCAACGGTGTTACAATCGTTGAGAGCTGCTAAGACCTCCCCTAGTAATACACGGAGGTTCTCCAATTTAAATTTAAAATTTGAAATATCTGAGTCCAATCTGTTTGGATCAGAACCGTCACCCACAGAATGAAGCTCTCCGTCCTCATGCTCTGCGAGCTGTGACGCAGTATCAGACATGGCCCTAGCATTGTCAGCGCACTCTGTTCTCACCCCAGAGTGATCACGCTTGCCTCTTAGTTCTGGTAATTTAGACAAAACTTCAGTCATAACAGTAGCCATATCTTGTAATGTTATCTGTAATGGCCGCCCAGATGTACTAGGCGCCAAAATATCACGCACCTCCCGGGCGGGAGATGCAGGTACTGCCGCGTGAGGCGAGTTAGTCGGCATAACTCTCCCCTCGCTGTTTGGTGAAATTTGTTCACATTGTACAGATTGACTTTTATTTAAAGTAGCATCAATACAGTTAGTACATAAATTTCTATTGGGCTCCACCTTGGCATTGGAACAAATGACACAGATATCTTCCTCTGAGTCAGACATGTTTAACACACTAGCAAAAAACTTACAACTTGGTTATAATCTTTTTTAGCAAAAAACGTACTGTGCCTCAAAGAGGTACTAACGATTAAATGACAGTTGAAATAGTGAACTGAAAAACAGTTATAGCATCAAACTTTAAAACAACAAAACTTTTAGCAAAGGTTTGTTCCCATTAGTAAAATAACAATAATTAAATTTGACATAAAAAATACAAAGCAACGTTTTTTATTCACAGTCACTATAAGAATTCTCACAGCTCTGCTGAGAGAATTTACCTCCCTTCAAAGAAGTTTGAAGACCCCTGAGATCTATCAGAGATGAACCGGATCATGCAGGAAAAATAAAAGTAACTGACTGGTATTTTTTGATGCGTAGCAAAGAGCGCCAAAACGGCCCCTCCCTCTCCCACACAGCAGTGAAGAGAAACGAAACTGTCACAAATAAAGCAAAAAACTGCCAAGTGGAAAATAATGCCCAAATATTTATTCACACAGTACCTCAGCAATGTAAACGATTCTACATTCCAGCAAAAACGTTTAACATGATAAATAGTTATTAAAAAGGATTAGTGACCTTTAACAGAGTAGTTCCGGTGAAATACCATCCCCAGAATACTGAAGTGTATACATACATGTCATTTTAACGGTATGGCAGGATTTTCTCATCAATTCCATTCAGAAAATAAAAACTGCTACATACCTCAATGCAGATTCCTCTGCCCGCTGTCCCCTGATCTGAAGCCTTTACCTCCCTCAGATGGCCGAGAACAGCAATATGATCTTAACTACTCCGGTTAAAATCATAGTAAAAAACTCTGACAGATTCTTCCTCAAACTCTGCCAGAGAAGTAATAACACGCTCCGGTGCTATTTTAAAATAACAAACTTTTGATTGAAGTCATAAAAACTAAGTATAATCACCATAGTCCTCTCACACATCCTATCTAGTCGTTGGGTGCAAGAGAATGACTGGGACTGACGTAGAGGGGAGGAGCTATATGCAGCTCTGCTGGGTGAATCCTCTTGCATTTCCTGTTGGGGAGGAGTTATATCCCAGAAGTAATGATGACCCGTGGACTGATCACACATAACAGAAGAAATTGAGACTGAAATAATGTGAAAAAAACTGGCGCCAAATATGACGCCCACATTTTTGGCGCCAAGTATAACGCCCACATATCTTGGCGCCAAGAATGACGCCCATATTTTTTGGCGCCAAGTAAGTCCGCAATACACATACGTCAAATAAATGATGAAATTACGTGAAAACTTCCGGCGCCAACTAGGACGCCGGAAATGACGAAATTTTTTGCGCCAAAAAAGTCTCACGCCAAGAATGACGCAATAAATAGGCTCGCGGGTGCAGAAAATGCTTCTAACAGCCCGCAATTTTTGAAAATTTTAAGGTAAGAAAAATAAAATTTATATGCATTTTCCCAAAAAAATTAAGCTGACAGTCTGAATGAAGGAATTCGGATTATCCTGAATCATGGCAAATATACGTTTAAACACATATATTTAGAACTTTACATATAAAGTGTCCAACCATAGCTTTGAGTGTCATAAATAGAAATAAGACTTACTTACCCTAAGACACTCATCTACATATAGTAGATAGCCAAACCAGTACTGAAACTAGAATCAGTAGAGGTAATGGTATGCAAGAGTATATCATCGATCTGAAAAGGGAGGTAGGAGAAGAAATCTCTACGACCGATAACAGAGAACCTATGAAATAGATCCCCTAGAGGAAGACCATGGTATTCAAATAGGCCATACTCTCTTCACATCCCTCTGACATTCACTGCACTCAGAGGAAAACTGGGTTTCACAGCCTGCTGCAAAGCGCATATCAACGTAGAATCTAGCACAAACTTACTTCACCACCTCCATGGGAGGCAAAGTTTGTAAAACTGAATTGTGGGTGTGGTGAGGGGTGTATTTATAGGCATTTTGAGGTTTGGGAAACTTTGCCCCTCCTGGTAGGAATGTATATCCCATACGTCACTAGCTCATGGACTCTTGCTACTTACATGAAAGAAACCACTTTACCAGCATGAAAGGTAAGGTGAATCTTACTGCAAAGCTGAGTCTGAGACTCTCAGAGCAGAAGAGATAGCAACAAGAAACAAAAACTTCCTAGATAACTTAAAATCTATGGAATACATTGGCTCAAAGGAAGCCTGCTGCAAAACTTTAAGAACAAGGTTAAGGCCAAAAGGGGGAGCAATCGACTTAAAAGGGACACTGAACCCAAATTTTTTCTTTCGCGATACAGATAGAGCATGCAATTTTAAGCAACTTTCTAATTTACTCCCATTATCAATTTTTCTTCGCTCTCTTGCGATCTTTATTTGAATGCATCTAAGCTTTTTTTCTTGGTTTAGAACTCTGGACAGCACTTTATTGGTGGAAGAATGTATCCACCAATCAGCAAGGACAACCCAGGTTGTTTACCAAAAATGGGCCGGCATCTACTTACATTTCATATAAAGATACCAAGAGAATAAAGAAAAATTGGATAATAGGAGTAAATTGCTTAAAATTTCATGCTCTATCTGAATCACAAAAGAAAAAAAAATTAGGTTCAGTGTCTCTTTAAACACAGGCCCGATTCCGACCAGGACCTGACAAAAAGATTGCACATCTTGCAATTCTGACCCTTCAGGGTACTGACAAACCCTTCTCCAGACCATCCCCCCCACCCCCTCAATTGAGGGTTTACCTAGAGAACACCTTCGTATGGAGGGCCCACTCCCCAGGATGAAATATCTGTCTGGTCAGAAGTCCGATTTCCAATTGTCGACCCCTGGAAAGTGGATGACAGACAGCAATCGTGAGCTTTCGCCCACTGAACAATCCAAGTCACCTCCTACAAAGCTAAGGAACTCCGTATTTCTCCCTGGTAGCTGGTGTAAGCCATTGAGGTGATATAGTCTGACTTGAACCAAGCCAATGACCACTGAGGCCAAGTCATCAAGCATTGTAAATCGCTCTCAACTCCAAGATGTTGAGGAGAGCAGACACTTCCGAGTCCACAAGTTCCAGACTGCTTTCCAGCAGAATGGCGTCCGATGTTACATCACCCAGGAATGTCTCCAGAAGCACGCACCCCGAGACAAATACTCCTGAAAAAAACACTACAGAAGAGAGTCTGTCAACTGATCTAGATCTAGCCTCTAAGACAGATCTGAATGTTCTCCATTTAATGGAAAAAAGCGAAGGGAATGATGTCCCTGAACCATCAGACCAATATCCTCCTACCCTGATTTACTGAAAAGTGAAGGTAAAAATCAACTGCAGATAGATCCAAACTCCAAACCTACCGGTTGTAAGATGGCTAAGCTATATACCAGACCACTAGAGCTTGCTGTTGGCCAGACAGAGACTGCAGAGAGAGGAAAAGGAAAAAATATAATTATCTAACCTTAAAGGACCAGTCAACAGAGTAGATGCGCATAATCAACAAATGCAAGATAACAAGACAATGCAATAGCACTTAGTCTGAACTTCAAATGAGTAGTAGATTTTTTTTCTGACAATTTTAATAGTTATGTCTTTTTCCACTCCCTGTACCATGCGACAGCCATCAGCCAATCACAAATGCATACACGTCCCATGTGACAGCCATCAGCCATTCACAAATGCATACACACTTATTCTTGCACATGCTCAGTAAGAGCTGGTGACTAAAAAAGTTTAAATATAACAAGACTGTGCACATTTTGTTAATAGTCCAAAGTCCAGCACCCTTAAATGCCCAATGCACACTGCAGGGTTCCTGCAAACCCCCAAATGGATGCAAACAAAAGATGCAGCAGCATAAGTTTTTTACCAATTTATTTTGGCACAAACAAAGTCCACAACGTTTCGGGTGTTACCCCATAATCATGTGAATCTCATGATTAAGGGGTAACACCCGAAACGTTGTGGACTTTGTTTGTGCCAAAATAAATTGGTAAAATACTTATGCTGCTGCATCTTTTGTTTGCACACATTTTGTTAATGGAAGTAAATTGGAAAGTTGTTTAAAATGGCATGCTCTATCTGAATAATGAAAGTTTAATTTTGATTGAGTGTCCCTTTAATTAGAAATCTTCTCCTAGATAGAGAAGATATTAAGAACCAAACCTACCGCACCTGATGTTCCCAAGCGGTCTCCCATCCAGGTACTGACCAGGCCTGGCCCTGAATAACTTCCAAGATCAGACAGAATCGTAAGCATTCAGGGTATTTAGGCGGTAGACCAAAATAAATCACCCTTGAAGATGAAACAAGGGAACTCTTCTCTAAATTAAATTTCCCATCCCTGGGAAAGAAGATTGGACAAGATCTCTTAAAAGAGAATTTTCTCAAAGGAAGGAAGACACCTTAACTATATTGTCCAGAAAAAACAACACCCTTGCAATACTCCAAGACCTAAAAGTCTGTCTAGGATGACAGAACTCAGAAAGTTAAGATCCTGAATCAAAGGAACAATAAATCCTTCAGGTCTTATGTTAGTTATGAACAGGCCCGCTAGAACTAAAAGGAGAAAGAATACTACTTAGAAGGTCAGAACCCGAGTTATTTGAGGTAAATACCTAGATCCTGCTCCCAAACGGAGACGGAACTATCACTCCAAGAGAGGAAGGTCCTGAACCCAGAACCCATCTCATCATACTTGGATTGCATATACTCTAGAAAGAGAAAACCGTCCCTGGGAGGAAATCCTAAATTATACTCCAAAAAGGCATGACTGACCCTGCAGAAAGAGGAAAAGGAAAACTTTCCTTTAGTCTTACTCTGACGTCCCGCAATGTCAGAGGATAATTCTGCCAGACCAAGGCCTCATCCTTGAAAGGAAACGCCAGAAGCATGGATTTGGAGGAAAAAAAAAATATTGAACCTGCAACTGCAGAACTAAAAGGCCTTAGGCTGTACCACTAAGCCACAAGTAGGCTTCTCAGCTGACCCATATTTCAGCCATAATGCCCGGCGGGCTAGTACAGCAAGTCTAATAAGATAAGACATTGCTCTAAATGAATAAAACATCCAGCTTCTTATCCATGGATCCGTTAAGGAGCAGCTACCCTCCATAGGGATCAAAGTTCTGAGCCATAGTAGAGAAGCTCCCTTCTACTTAGGGCACTGTGCATTTCAATGGAGTCAGGTACAGGAAAATCCTTTAAAGGACCTCACGTCCAGGGATAATGTTATCACTAGCTTCTCCTATTACTGTGAAAATATCCAAGGCACGTTAGAAACACTTCCACATAGGAAGGAACATCAAGAAAAGAGAAAGTTCACAAAACTTCCAAAGGTTGACAGCGACAGAGGAATCTATGTCCTCCGAGTAGCCTAAACCTCCTTTTAGTGTACACGAGGTGTGCAAGCATATATCTGAAGGAAACCACTTCAGCATCAGATGAAGGAATTACTGTCAGAATCTGAGAGTTTATCCACAGAAGCAACAGGCAACTTCTCCTCAACAGAGTAAGGAGAAAAGCAACCTGTGTAGTCGAATGAGGAGCAGAAAGCTTACTATCTGAATCTTTTAAATGTCCTCTTGCGATTTCCCTGAAGAATAGGAAAGGCAGATAAAGCCGCAGAGGTAAACTGAGCTGCAAAATCTGTAGTCAAATTCACTCTTCCGGGAGATTTAGAGGAAACGCAGGGCACTGCATGTGACACCATATAAGCTTGGGACATTAAGGAGAAACTGTGGCATAGTCTGAACAGCATCATCCTGGGAGAGTGTTATAAAGCTCAGAGGGCAGCAACCGATCTGTACCTGTTTTTCAGTGCAGAAATTTGAAAAACAGAATTTATGTTTACCTGATAAATTACTTTCTCCAACGGTGTGTCCGGTCCACGGCGTCATCCTTACTTGTGGGATATTCTCTTCCCCAACAGGAAATGGCAAAGAGCCCAGCAAAGCTGGTCACATGATCCCTCCTAGGCTCCGCCTACCCCAGTCATTCGACCGACGTTAAGGAGGAATATTTGCATAGGAGAAACCATATGGTACCGTGGTGACTGTAGTTAAAGAAAATAAATTATCAGACCTGATTAAAAAACCAGGGCGGGCCGTGGACCGGACACACCGTTGGAGAAAGTAATTTATCAGGTAAACATAAATTCTGTTTTCTCCAACATAGGTGTGTCCGGTCCACGGCGTCATCCTTACTTGTGGGAACCAATACCAAAGCTTTTAGGACACGGATGAAGGGAGGGAGCAAATCAGGTCACCTAAATGGAAGGCACCACGGCTTGCAAAACCTTTCTCCCAAAAATAGCCTCAGAAGAAGCAAAAGTATCAAACTTGTAAAATTTGGTAAAAGTGTGCAGTGAAGACCAAGTCGCTGCCCTACATATCTGATCAACAGAAGCCTCGTTCTTGAAGGCCCATGTGGAAGCCACAGCCCTAGTGGAATGAGCTGTGATTCTTTCGGGAGGCTGCCGTCCGGCAGTCTCGTAAGCCAATCTGATGATGCTTTTAATCCAAAAAGAGAGAGAGGTAGAAGTTGCTTTTTGACCTCTCCTTTTACCGGAATAAACAACAAACAAGGAAGATGTTTGTCTAAAATCCTTGGTAGCATCTAAATAGAATTTTAGAGCGCGAACAACATCCAAATTGTGCAACAAACGTTCCTTCTTTGAAACTGGTTTCGGACACAGAGAAGGTACGATAATCTCCTGGTTAATGTTTTTGTTAGAAACAACTTTTGGAAGAAAACCAGGTTTAGTACGTAAAACCACCTTATCTGCATGGAACACCAGATAAGGAGGAGAACACTGCAGAGCAGATAATTCTGAAACTCTTCTGGCAGAAGAAATTGCAACTAAAAACAAAACTTTCCAAGATAATAATTTAATATCAACGGAATGCAAGGGTTCAAACGGAACCCCCTGAAGAACTGAAAGAACTAAATTGAGACTCCAAGGAGGAGTCAAAGGTTTGTAAACAGGCTTGATTCTAACCAGAGCCTGAACAAAAGCTTGAACATCTGGCACAGCTGCCAGCTTTTTGTGAAGTAACACCGACAAGGCAGAAATCTGTCCCTTCAGGGAACTTGCAGATAATCCTTTTTCCAATCCTTCTTGAAGGAAGGATAGAATCCTAGGAATCTTAACCTTGTCCCAAGGGAATCCTTTAGATTCACACCAACAGATATATTTTTTCCAAATTTTGTGGTAAATCTTTCTAGTTACAGGCTTTCTGGCCTGAACAAGAGTATCGATAACAGAATCTGAGAATCCTCGCTTCGATAAAATCAAGCGTTCAATCTCCAAGCAGTCAGCTGGAGTGAAACCAGATTCGGATGTTCGAACGGACCCTGAACAAGAAGGTCTCGTCTCAAAGGTAGCTTCCAAGGTGGAGCCGATGACATATTCACCAGATCTGCATACCAAGTCCTGCGTGGCCACGCAGGAGCTATCAAGATCACCGACGCCCTCTCCTGATTGATCCTGGCTACCAGCCTGGGGATGAGAGGAAATGGCGGGAACACATAAGCTAGTTTGAAGGTCCAAGGTGCTACTAGTGCATCCACTAGAGCCGCCTTGGGATCCCTGGATCTGGACCCGTAGCAAGGAACTTTGAAGTTCTGACGAGAGGCCATCAGATCCATGTCTGGAATGCCCCACAGCTGAGTGACTTGGGCAAAGATTTCCGGATGGAGTTCCCACTCCCCCGGATGCAATGTCTGACGACTCAGAAAATCCGCTTCCCAATTTTCCACTCCTGGGATGTGGATAGCAGACAGGTGGCAGGAGTGAGACTCCGCCCATAGAATGATTTTGGTCACTTCTTCCATCGCTAGGGAACTCCTTGTTCCCCCCTGATGGTTGATGTACGCAACAGTTGTCATGTTGTCTGATTGAAACCGTATGAACTTGGCCCTCGCTAGCTGAGGCCAAGCCTTGAGAGCATTGAATATCGCTCTCAGTTCCAGAATATTTATCGGTAGAAGAGATTCTTCCCGAGACCAAAGACCCTGAGCTTTCAGGGATCCCCAGACCGCGCCCCAGCCCATCAGACTGGCGTCGGTCGTGACAATGACCCACTCTGGTCTGCGGAATGTCATCCCTTGTGACAGGTTGTCCAGGGACAGCCACCAACGGAGTGAGTCTCTGGTCCTCTGATTTACTTGTATCTTCGGAGACAAGTCTGTATAGTCCCCATTCCACTGACTGAGCATGCACAGTTGTAATGGTCTGAGATGAATGCGCGCAAAAGGAACTATGTCCATTGCCGCTACCATCAACCCGATCACTTCCATGCACTGAGCTATGGAAGGAAGAGGAACGGAATGAAGTATCCGACAAGAGTCTAGAAGTTTTGTTTTTCTGGCCTCTGTTAGAAAAATCCTCATTTCTAAGGAGTCTATAATTGTTCCCAAGAAGGGAACCCTTGTTGACGGAGATAGAGAACTCTTTTCCACGTTCACTTTCCATCCGTGAGATCTGAGAAAGGCCAGGACGATGTCCGTGTGAGCCTTTGCTTGAGGAAGGGACGACGCTTGAATCAGAATGTCGTCCAAGTAAGGTACTACCGCAACGCCCCTTGGTCTTAGCACAGCTAGAAGGGACCCTAGTACCTTTGTGAAAATCCTTGGAGCAGTGGCTAATCCGAAAGGAAGCGCCACGAACTGGTAATGTTTGTCCAGGAATGCGAACCTTAGGAACCGATGATGTTCCTTGTGGATAGGAATATGCAGATACGCATCCTTTAAATCCACCGTGGTCATGAATTGACCTTCCTGGATGGAAGGAAGAATAGTTCGAATGGTTTCCATCTTGAACGATGGAACCTTGAGAAACTTGTTTAAGATCTTGAGATCTAAGATTGGTCTGAACGTTCCCTCTTTTTTGGGAACTATGAACAGATTGGAGTAGAACCCCATCCCTTGCTCTCTTAATGGAACAGGATGAATCACTCCCATTTTTAACAGGTCTTCTACACAATGTAAGAACGCCTGTCTTTTTATGTGGTCTGAAGACAACTGAGACCTGTGGAACCTCCCCCTTGGGGGAAGTCCCTTGAATTCCAGAAGATAACCTTGGGAGACTATTTCTAGCGCCCAAGGATCCAGAACATCTCTTGCCCAAGCCTGAGCGAAGAGAGAGAGTCTGCCCCCCACCAGATCCGGTCCCGGATCGGGGGCCAACATTTCATGCTGTCTTGGTAGCAGTGGCAGGTTTCTTGGCCTGCTTTCCCTTGTTCCAGCCTTGCATTGGTCTCCAAGCTGGCTTGGCTTGAGAAGTATTACCCTCTTGCTTAGAGGACGTAGCACTTTGGGCTGGTCCGTTTTTACGAAAGGGACGAAAATTAGGTCTATTTTTTGCCTTGAAAGGCCGATCCTGAGGAAGGGCGTGGCCCTTACCCCCAGTGATATCAGAGATAATCTCTTTCAAGTCAGGGCCAAACAGCGTTTTCCCGTTGAAAGGAATGTTTAGTAGCTTGTTCTTGGAAGACGCATCAGCCGACCAAGATTTCAACCAAAGCGCTCTGCGCGCCACAATAGCAAACCCAGAATTCTTAGCCGCTAACCTAGCCAATTGCAAAGTGGCGTCTAGGGTGAAAGAATTAGCCAATTTGAGAGCATTGATTCTGTCCATAATCTCCTCATAAGGAGGAGAATCACTATCGAGCGCCTTTATCAGCTCATCGAACCAGAAACATGCGGCTGTAGCGACAGGGACAATGCATGAAATTGGTTGTAGAAGGTAACCCTGCTGAACAAACATCTTTTTAAGCAAACCTTCTAATTTTTTATCCATAGGATCTTTGAAAGCACAACTATCCTCTATGGGTATAGTGGTGCGTTTGTTTAAAGTGGAAACCGCTCCCTCGACCTTGGGGACTGTCTGCCATAAGTCCTTTCTGGGGTCGACCATAGGAAACAATTTTTTTAAATATGGGGGGAGGGACGAAAGGAATACCGGGCCTTTCCCATTCTTTATTAACAATGTCCGCCACCCGCTTGGGTATAGGAAAAGCTTCTGGGAGCCCCGGCACCTCTAGGAACTTGTCCATTTTACATAGTTTCTCTGGGATGACCAACTTTTCACAATCATCCAGAGTGGATAATACCTCCTTAAGCAGAATGCGGAGATGTTCCAACTTAAATTTAAATGCAATCACATCAGGTTCAGCCTGTTGAGAAATGTTCCCTGAATCAGTAATTTCTCCCTCAGACAAAACCTCCCTGGCCCCATCAGACTGGGTTAGGGGCCCTTCAGAGATATTAATATCAGCGTCGTCATGCTCTTCAGTATCTAAAACAGAGCAGCCACGCTTACGCTGACAAGGGTTCATTTTGGCTAAAATGTTTTTGACAGAATTATCCATTACAGCCGTTAATTGTTGCATAGTAAGGAGTATTGGCGCGCTAGATGTACTAGGGGCCTCCTGAGTGGGCAAGACTCGTGTAGACGAAGGAGGGAATGATGCAGTACCATGCTTACTCCCCTCACTTGAGGAATCATCTTGGGCATCATTGTCATTATCACATAAATCACATTTATTTAAATGAATAGGAATTCTGGCTTCCCCACATTCAGAACACAGTCTGGTAGTTCAGACATGTTAAACAGGCATAAACTTGATAACAAAGTACAAAAACGTTTTAAAATAAAACCGTTACTGTCACTTTAAATTTTAAACTGAACACACTTTATTACTGCAATTGCGAAAAAACATGAAGGAATTGTTCAAAATTCACCAAATTTTCACCACAGTGTCTTAAAGCCTTAAAAGTATTGCACACCAAATTTGGAAGCTTTAACCCTTAAAATAACGGAACCGGAGCAGTTTTAAACTTTAACCCCTTTACAGTCCCTGGTATCTGCTTTGCTGAGACCCAACCAAGCCCAAAGGGGAATACGATACCAAATGACGCCTTCAGAAAGTCTTTTCTAAGTACCAGAGCTCCTCTCACATGCGACTGCATGCCATGCCTCTCAAAAACAAGTGCGCAACACCGGCGCGAAAATGAGGCTCTGCTTAAGCTTTGGGAAAGCCCCTAAGGAATAAGGTGTCTAATACAGTGCCTGCCGATATTATTATATCAAAATACCCAGATAAAATGATTCCTCAAGGCTAAATATGTGTTAATAATGAATCGATTTAGCCCAGAAAAAGTCTACAGTCTTAATAAGCCCTTGTGAAGCCCTTATTTACGATCGTAATAAACATGGCTTACCGGATCCCATAGGGAAAATGACAGCTTCCAGCATTACATCGTCTTGTTAGAATGTGTCATACCTCAAGCAGCAAGAGACTGCACACTGTTCCCCCAACTGAAGTTAATTGCTCTCAACAGTCCTGTGTGGAACAGCCATGGATTTTAGTTATGGTTGCTAAAATCATTTTCCTCATACAAACAGAAATCTTCATCTCTTTTCTGTTTCTGAGTAAATAGTACATACCAGCACTATTTCAAAATAACAAACTCTTGATTGAATAATAAAAACTACAGTTAAACACTAAAAAACTCTAAGCCATCTCCGTGGAGATGTTGCCTGTACAACGGCAAAGAGAATGACTGGGGTAGGCGGAGCCTAGGAGGGATCATGTGACCAGCTTTGCTGGGCTCTTTGCCATTTCCTGTTGGGGAAGAGAATATCCCACAAGTAAGGATGACGCCGTGGACCGGACACACCTATGTTGGAGAAATATATTTATGCTATGAGAAACAGAAGTGCTTATAAAAACAATCAGTTCCTCAAAGGTCAATATTTGTTCCTAGGAACATAATCAAATAACAGAAATATTTAATAACCCTCAACTGTAAGAGTGTAAAATGTACCATCTCTTTAAGAGAATGAAAAATCTCTTAATTCATAAAACCTTAAAGGGACAGTCTAGTCAAAATTAAAAACTTTCAATATTCAGATAGGACTTGTAATTGTAATCAACTTTCCAATGTACTTTTATCATCAAATTTGCTTTGTTCTCTTGGTATTATTTGAAACAAAACCTAGGTAGGCTCATATGCTAATTTCTAAGGCCTTGAGGGCTGCCTCTTATCACATGTTTTTTAAATTCCTAAGATAAGACTGTTAATGCACAGGGAGTTATTTAAGAGTTAGCACAAGACAATACTAAATGCAAGTCAATGGATAATAAACAGTCACAGTCAGGGGGGCTGGAAGAAAGTTCTTAGATACAAGGTAATCAGAGGTAAAAAGTATATGGATATAACTGTTGGATATGCAAAACTGGGGAATGGGTAATAAAAAGGTATTACCTATCTTTTAAAATACAAATTCTATTGTAGACTGTCCCTTTAACTTAAGGTTCACATTACTGAATTTGCTCAGCCTAAAAAGGAAAAATGGTCTAATACTTTAAGCAGACACTACAAATATCTTCCCAATCCGGTCTCTAGGCTGTACTGTGGCCGTATGGTCCTTAGGCTGTACCGCGATTAATTAACCCGATACCAGCAAAAAAGAACTCCGCTCCGTTCTCAGTCAGAGAACGAGGTGGAGTCACAGAAAACGGCACTCGGCAAAAGCCCAAAATGGCGGCGTTCCTAGAAGGAAGCGGGACCATGAGAATGGCATGGAGATGAAACGCAGATGTCTTTACATCGTTCATCCTGCCGCTAGTGGTGAGAAACTCATAACAGACCTGGATTGCCACCGATGAAGACCTTTTAGGGTTTTTAAAAATCGTATACAAAGCATAAATATGCCGCTCTACCTTAGTACAAGAAGCGGAGGGAGGCACACCAACTAGCTCCATAGTAATGACACTAACTAGCGAAAAAGGCACGCTCTAATACCACAATAACTCTGAGAAGAGAATTAGCATATGAGTATACTCCAAAGATTTGCCTTAAAAAGAAATAAGTCTCCAATCACATGCCAATAAAGTGCCTGCCTACTGCCAGAGTTACCCTCTTAAAGGATTAGGTGTCCCATATTTAAGTGCAGATTACCTATATTTGGATCTTACCCCCATCAGTGCCAGCCTCCTAGCCCCAGAAGACAAAGGGCACTTACCTGCACATCTAGTCGTCCGGCAGGACGACGGCTCAGATGGTATGGAAGAAAGATGCCACTCTGTACAGAGACCTGTGACAAAAAGAAAGATCAGAATAAACCTATTCTGGCTTTCTATACAAGGGCAGCAACATGTTAGAAAAACGCAGTGAGGCCCACCTCACAAGTTCCTAACTGCTTTAAAGCCACCACTGCCCTACTGAAGAGACTAACATTGAGTACGGCTAGACCCAAACTTCATGAAGTTCAGAGTAAACCTTCTCTGGCTTCAAAATAATAAAATCTTGCTTTAAGTGAAACAAATCCAATTTCTTCAGACACCAAAAACTTCACCTCCTCTATGTACAGAGGCAAAGAGAATGACTGAGGGTTGTGGGAAGGGAAGTGATACTTATCAGCTTTGCTGGCCAGGAGTGATATTCCCAAAAGTAATTGATGATGATGATGCCGTGGACTCACCATATCTTAGGAAAGAAATGCAATTTTACAAATTGTTTGCTTCAATAAAGAAAAAAGGGAGCATTTGTTAATGTCAGCATGAAAGAATCAGCAGCACTTCAACTAGTCACCTCAGTCAATGGCAGTGAAAGCAATGCATGCAGTTTTGTTTCTGGATTCAAGCAGTCTAACAGATAACAGCTTATGATTGACTGTACCACTAGAACCAGAGGATAAAAACTGATGCCTACGCTATACAGCAAAATGCTATAACATACAAAGTTGAGAAACAGACCTTAAAAAGGGACAAACGTTTTTCTCTTTACTGTCCCTGAAACGGCATTGCTTCTCTGCAAATCAACTTAAGGGGAAGAAAAAAAAAAAAATGGATCTCACATTCGCCAAAGAAACCCCATCAACATGAAAGATAGAGCCTTCTTATGCTTTACCTTTTCCTATGGAGGCAAAAAAGTAACTATGTAAAGTATGAGTTCTAGGAATAGGTTTAGAATGCATGGGTGTTATACCTCCTCCTGGTGGACAGGGAATGTAATTCCATGTTATGTTCTTGTGGATTCACCATCCTTTAAAATAATTGTTTAGAAACAACTATCACTTTGCAGGTATGAAGGTACAACACACTCCCACATAGTATCATTTTTAGGAGCCCCTTAATATTTCAGATTCAATGACTTAAAAAAAAATAAAATGCGATTTTACTTTAAATGTTGCCGGATAGTTCTGTGAATGCAAAGCAGATTTAGAAACGGGGGAAAAAATAAATAAAAATCTAGTAGTTTGCCAGATAAAATGTCACATTAACATTTTAATATTAATTTTCTATAAATACGAGAGCTTGACAAATTCTTAAAAAAAATAAAGAAATAAATCTAGTTTTGTCTTTGTTCTATGAACAAAAACTAATTCCTTGGACCCTTTTACTCCTCAGTATTTTAGATGGCTCCTTAAGGAGAGTCAACTCCTGTATTTATATCTAGTGCGACATCAGTAGAAATAGGTAAAGGTTTTTTAGTTAATTTAATAGAAACGCTGATTTTTTTTTCCCTTTTTAAATGTAAAAAAAAAAAAAATACTCACAACTAGCAGGCTGTTCTCCATATCGTCGCATAATCTGATCATGCGTAAATTTCACAAAAGCATCATATTGTTCTATAAAAAAATAAAATAAACACTTTTAAGTCCATACAGAACAGGTCACCTGGGTGGGGTAAGTAGAAGTATTCACTCGTATAAAATCAACATAGTAAATATATGTATAAAAGAATTAAACTACTATAACAGTATAAATTTTTTACTGTTGACTAGCAATAAAATCGACAATCAAGTGTTTAATCTGTTGGCGCTCACATTATGGGGTTCCAATCCTTTACATACATGAAACTTTGAGCTTTAAATAGTTTGTTGGTTTAAAATAGGGCCAAAAGTTTCAATTACTATTCTCACCCCAACTTACTAAATCAGCATACATACATTTTTTGAGATGGCTCCTTTTTAAGACGTATTATAATCTAAAGATTAATAATCCTTAAATAAAGGTTACAGTTTGATTATATATCATGATGTATATTCATGGCATTAATCAACTGACAATGTCATGCTTTCCCAGAGATTTCTGTAAGATTTTGGGGAATCTTTCTATCTTGAAGGTATTATAACATATGTTTTAGAATTCTCAAAACAGAATGGGTCTGCAGAAAACAAAATTTATGAATACCTGATAAATGTATTTCTTTCTTGACACGATGAGTCCACGGATCATCATAATTACTGTTGGGAATCAATACCGAAGCTAGAGTACACTAATAAGGGAGGGCCAAGACAGGAAACCTAAACGGAAGGCACTACTGCTTGAAAAACAAAAAAAAACAAACAAAAAAAAAAAACACACCACAACCTTTCTCCCAAAAAGACCTCAGCCGAGGCAAGAGAGTCAAATTTATAGAAGTTTGAAAAGAGAATAGAGGACCAGGTTGCAAACTTGCAAATCTGTTAAGAAGAAAAAAAAAAAAAAAAAAAAAAAAAAAAAAAAGATTCATTGAGAATGCCCACCAGGTAAAGAAGTAGCCTTAGTCTACCGTCTTTAACGTTAAACAGAAAACTGACGAAAATCCTTAGTCGTCTTTACAAGGAATCCTAATGCACGTACCACGTCCTGCAAAGAAGGATTAAGACACCAGGAAAGAACCACAATCTCTTAAAGTTCTGTTCCGAAACTATTTTAGGAAGAAACCCTAATCAAGTACGTAAAAACCCACTTATCCAATGACAAATAAGGTAAGGAGGCTCATACTGTAATGCAGAGAGCACTGACTCGAACAGAGGAAATATCAACAAGAAACAAAAAACTCCAAGGAGAAGTAACTGAGTTGAACACAGGCCTCACCAAACAACAACTGTACGTCTGGGCATCCACCATACGTTTAAGTAACACAACAGACAAGGCATCTATTTGACTGCTTTAGGGTAACTTGCCGATAATCCCTTCTCCAAACCTTCTTGGAGAAGGGACATAAGTCTAGGAATCCGAACTCTACTCGAAGAGTAGCACTGGATTCACACCAGTTTAAATATTTACGCCATATCTTATGGTAAACATTCCTATTCACTGGATTACAAGCCTGAATCATGGTCTCAATGACCGCTTCCGGTCTCAATGACCGCTTCCGAAAATCCACACTTGCATAAAATAAAGCGTTTATCAAGTAGTCCGCTTCAGAGAAACTGGACTTGGAAGAAAGAAGGATCCTTGAAATAGAAGGTCCTCCTTCCTCAACGGAAATCTTCAAGGTGGAAGAGGTAACATGTCCACCAGGACTGTATCCTAATTCCTGCGAGGCCACGCCGGTGTAAAGAGGACCACCGACGCCCTCTCCTGCATGTTAGACTGAAAATCCAAGGTACCACCAGAGCGTCAATTAGTACAGCCTGAGGGTTCCTTGACTCGACCCGTACCTCGAAAGCTTGGCATTCTGATGAGAAGCCATGAGATCCTATTCCAACTGCCCCCCATTGAGAATCAGGCTAGAAACACCACCGGATGGAGTTCCAACTCTCCCGGGAAAAAGGTCTGCCTGCTGAAGAAGTCCGCCTCCCAGATGTCCACTTCTGGAATGTAGATCGCCGACAGAGAGCAATTGTGGATCTCAGCCCACTGGATGATCTTGGCTACCTCTATCACAGCCAAAGAACTCCAAGGTTATATTGTCCAACTGGAATCTGATGAACCAGGCCAAAGCTAACTGAGGCCAGGCCAGAAGAGGATTGAAGATTGCGCTCAATTCCAGTTTGTTTATGGGTAGACTCCAAGTCTATTGCTCCCCAGACCAAAAGGTTGGTCTCTGTTGTCACAATCACCCAGGAGGAACAGCGTAGGCAGGTGTCCTGGGAGATGAGAGCCTTAGTCAACCACCAAAGTAGAAAATCCCTTGTCTCCTGCTCCAGCTGTAACCGCAGAGACAAATCCGCATACTCACACACTACCCGAGTATGTTTTAACTGCCAAGTTCTGAGGTGGAACCGGGCGAACGGGATGATGTCCAATGCCGCTACCATCAGCCCAATTACATCCATGCACAGGGCCACTGATGGCTGAAGAGGACTGAAGTGCTAGGCAAGAAACGCCATTGATGAGGAAAGAAATGGTTCTCAAAAAAACCCAAAAACTATTCCAAATATTCCTTCCATGCGTGAGACCGCAGGAAAGATAGCCCCATTTCCGGGAGAGATCTTGCTTATTGAAAGGTGCCTGAACCAGAAATTCATCCAGATAAGGTGCCACTGCAATGCCCCGCAATCGTAGCATGCCCAGCAGGGATCCTAGAACCCTTGAGAAAATTCTGGGAGCTGTGGCAAGACCAAATAAAAGAACCACGAACTGGAAGTGTTTCTTTAGAAAAGCACACCTTAGAACTTGAGATGGTCCTTGTGGAAGGGAACATGCAAGGAAGCGTCCTTTAAATCCATTCCGGTAAAAAACTGACCCTCTTGGATCAAAGGAAGAATGGAACAGATAGATTCCATCTTGAAGGACGGCAGTCTAATAAACTTGTTTAGACTCTTGTGATCTAAAATTGGTCTGAAGGTTCCCTCCTTCTTGGGAACCATGAACAAATGGAATAGAGTCCCCAACTTCATTCCTGCAATAGAACAGGAACTATCACTCCCAGGTCGGAGAGGTTCCATACATAGTGTAAGAAAGCCTCTTTCTGCCGATAATCTTGAAAGCAGAAATCTGCCCCTGGAGAAAAAGTCTTGAACTCTAGTCTGTATCCCTGGGACACACTTTCCTCACGGATCGAGGGCAGGCCCTTCATGCTGTCTTTGATTCACCAGCAGGCTCCTTGGGTTGCTTTTCCCCTATTCCAAGACTGACTGGGTCGCCAGGAAAGCTTAGACTGCTCCTGCTTGGAAGGAGTAGATGGATTGCCCTTGAAATTTTGAAAGGAACGAAAATACTGACGTCCTCTATGTTTATTTCTCTTATCCTGGAGGGAGGAAATGTCCTTTGCCTCCGTCAAACCAGGTCCAAACAAGGTCTTCCCCTTGTAAGGAATCGCCAAAAGTTTAAACTTAGATGAGACATCCGCAGACCAATATTTTAACCATAACACTCTGCGGGCCAATATGGCAAAACCTGAAATCTTAGCTCCAGCTTAATAATCTGAAGGAAAGCATCTGTAATGATGGCTAACTTAAAGGGACAGTCTAGTCGAAAATAAACTTTCATGATTCAGATAGGGCATGCAATTTTAAACAACTTTCCAATTGACTTGTATCATTAAATTTGCTTTGTTCCCTTGGTGGTATTTTTGAAAAATTAAACCTAGGTAGGCTCAAACTGGTTTCTAAACCGTTGAAAACCGCCTCTTAGCTCTGAGCATTATGAAAGTTTTTCACAACAGTACTAGTTCATGTGTGTCATTTGATAACATTGTGCTCACCACTGGAGTTATTTAGGAGTCTGCACTGATTAGCTAAACTGCATGTCTGTCAAAGCACTAAGATGAGAGTGCAGTCTGCTTAGATACAAGTTAATCACAGAGGTAAAACATAATATAACTGTTGGTTATACAAAACTGGGGAATGGGTAATAAATGAATTATCTATCTTTTTAAATAACAACAATTCTGGTGTAGACTGTCCCTTTAAGTGCCATTATCCTATCCTGGATTTCCTCCGGAAGAGTGTCTGTCCGGATGGAATCAGACAACGCATCAAACCAATACTGTTGACAGTAGCAATACAAACCGCAGGTTGTTGTAAACCCAGATGTACATACATTCCCTGGGTACCATTGCCAAGACTCCTTGATAGTCTTTTAAAAAAAAAAAATAAAAAAAAAAAATATAAGGATTCGCAATCAGACCCGTACCTCGGATCTCCGTAGCCCTATCTGGTACAGGAATTGCGTCTACCATGAAGGGCACGTCAAAATCTTTGTATAGTTTACTGGACTTATTAGGATTGACTATGCCGGTAATGTCAGAGTCGTCCAGGGTAGCACAAACCTCCTTAACAAATGGAGGTGTTCAAGATTAACCTGAAAAAACAACTTCAGTATCAGACAAAGGAATTACAGACTGAATCGGAGATATCCCTCATATATTACCGAAGTATCTTCCTCTTCAAGCTTCAGGGAAGAAACATTCAGCATAGCTACTACTGTATCAGCAACGTTATTCACCGATTAAATACATTTCCTAAAGCGCTTTCCCTGCAGCATGGGAAAAGCAGACAATGCATCAGATACTGCCGATGACTTTTAGAAAAGCGATGTCTTGCAAAGTAACTACAAGTGGAGTTTGAGAGGAAGCGTAGGGCACTGCATGTGTGGGCTATAAAAAATTTGGACACTTTGTGGAGAAATTTGCGGCATATATTGAGCATTCCTGAACAGCATCCGCCTTAGGAAGAGTTGGTTCAGAAAAAAAAAAAAAAAAATTTTCCTTATAATTAAAGTTCTTTCACATACATAAGGAACAGAAAAACAGAATTTATGCTTACCTGATAAATTACTTTCTCCAACGGTGTGTCCGGTCCACGGCTTCATCCTTACTTGTGGGATTTTCTCTTCCCCAACAGGAAATGGCAAAGAGTCCCAGCAAAGCTGGTCACATGATCCCTCCTAGGCTCCGCCCACCCCAGTCATTCGACCGACGGACAGGAGGAAATATATATAGGAGAAACCATATGATACCGTGGTGACTGTAGTTAGAGAAAATAATTCATCAGACCTGATTAAAAAACCAGGGCGGGCCGTGGACCGGACACACCGTTGGAGAAAGTAATTTATCAGGTAAGCATAAATTCTGTTTTCTCCAACATTGGTGTGTCCGGTCCACGGCTTCATCCTTACTTGTGGGAACCAATACCAAAGCTTTAGGACACGGATGAAGGGAGGGAGCAAATCAGGTCACCTAAATGGAAGGCACCACGGCTTGCAAAACCTTTCTCCCAAAAATAGCCTCCGAAGAAGCAAAAGTATCAAATTTGTAAAATTTGGCAAAAGTGTGCAGTGAAGACCAAGTCGCTGCCTTACATATCTGGTCAACAGAAGCCTCGTTCTTGAAGGCCCATGTGGAAGCCACAGCCCTAGTGGAGTGAGCTGTGATTCTTTC
Organism: Bombina bombina; assembly: GCF_027579735.1. Lineage (NCBI taxonomy): Eukaryota > Metazoa > Chordata > Amphibia > Anura > Bombinatoridae > Bombina > Bombina bombina. The sequence continues at coordinate 559,633,853 of NC_069502.1, forward strand.
AGGAGGCTGCCGTCCGGCAGTCTCATAAGCCAATCGGATAATGCTTTTAAGCCAAAAGGAAAGAGAGGTAGAAGTCGCTTTTTGACCTCTCCTTTTACCAGAATAAACAACAAACAAGGAAGATGTTTGTCTGAAATCTTTAGTAGCCTCTAAATAGAATTTTAGAGCACGGACTACGTCCAAATTGTGTAACAAACGTTCCTTCTTTGAAACTGGATTCGGACACAAAGAAGGTACAACTATCTCCTGGTTAATATTTTTGTTGGAAACAACTTTCGGAAGAAAACCAGGCTTAGTACGCAAAACCACCTTATCTGCATGGAACACCAGATAGGGCGGAGAACACTGCAGAGCAGATAACTCTGAAACTCTTCTAGCAGAAGAAATTGCAACCAAAAACAAAACTTTCCAAGATAATAACTTAATATCTACGGAATGTAAGGGTTCAAACGGAACCCCTTGAAGAACTGAAAGAACTAGATTTAGACTCCAGGGAGGAGTCAAAGGTCTGTAAACAGGCTTGATCCTAACCAAAGCCTGAACAAATGCTTGAACATCTGGCACAGCTGCCAGTCTTTTGTGAAGTAAAACAGATAAAGCAGAGATCTGTCCCTTCAGAGAACTTGCAGATAATCCTTTCTCCAAACCTTCTTGTAGAAAGGATAGAATCTTAGGAATTTTTATCTTGTTCCATGGGAATCCTTTAGATTCACACCAACAGATATATTTTTTCCATATTTTATGGTAAATTTTTCTAGTTACAGGCTTTCTAGCCTGAATCAGAGTATCTATTACAGAATCTGAAAACCCACGCTTTGATAAAATCAAGCGTTCAATCTCCAAGCCGTCAGTTGGAGGGAAACCAGATTCGGATGTTCGAATGGACCCTGAACAAGAAGGTCCTGTCTCAAAGGTAGCTTCCATGGTGGAGCCGATGACATATTGACCAGGTCTGCATACCAAGTCCTGCGTGGCCACGCAGGAGCTATCAAGATCACCGAGGCCCTCTCCTGATTGATCCTGGCTACCAGCCTGGGGATGAGAGGAAACGGTGGGAATACATAAGCTAGGTTGAAGGTCCAAGGTGCTACTAGTGCATCTACTACGGTCGCCTTGGTATCCCTGGATCTGGACCCGTAGCAAGGAACCTTGAAGTTCTGACGAGACGCCATCAGATCGATGTCTGGAATGCCCCATAATTGAGTTATTTGGGCAAAGATTTCCGGATGGAGTTCCCACTCCCCCGGATGGAATGTCTGACGACTCAGAAAATCCGCTTCCCAATTTTCCACTCCTGGAATGTGGATCGCAGACAAGTGGCAGGAGTGATCCTCCGCCCATTGAATTATCTTGGTCACTTCTTTCATCGCCAGGGAAGTCCTTGTTCCCCCCTGATGATTGATATATGCAACGGTCGTCATGTTGTCTGACTGAAACCTTATGAATTTGGCCTTTGCTAGTTGAGGCCAAGCTCTGAGAGCATTGAATATCGCTCTCAGTTCCAGAATGTTTATCGGGATAAGAGACTCTTCCCAAGACCATAGACCCTGAGCTTTCAGGGATTCCCAGACCGCGCCCCAGCCCACTAGGCTGGCGTCGGTCGTGACAATGACCCACTCTGGTCTGCGGAAGCTCATTCCCTGTGACAGATTGTCCAGGGTCAGCCACCAACGGAGTGAATCTCTGGTCTTTTGATCTACTTGAATCGTCGGAGACAAGTCTGTATAATCCCCATTCCACTGTCTGAGCATGCACAGTTGTAATGGTCTTAGATGAATTTGTGCAAAAGGAACTATGTCCATTGTTGCAACCATCAATCCTATTACTTCCATGCACTGCGCTATGGAAGGACGAGGAACAGAATGAAGTACTTGACAAGAGCTTAGAAGTTTTGATTTTCTGACCTCTGTCAGAAAAATCCTCATTTCTAAGGAATCTATTATTGTTCCCAAGAAGGGAACTCTTGTTGACGGGGACAGAGAACTTTTTTCTTTGTTCACCTTCCATCCGTGAGATCTGAGAAAGGCTAGGACGATGTCCGTATGAGCCTTTGCTTTTGACAGGGACGACGCTTGAATCAGGATGTCGTCCAAGTAAGGTACTACTGCAATGCCCCTTGGTCTTAGAACCGCTAGAAGGGACCCTAGTACCTTTGTGAAAATCCTTGGAGCAGTGGCTAATCCAAATGGAAGTGCCACAAACTGGTAATGCTTGTCCAGAAAAGCGAACCTTAGGAACTGATGATGTTCCTTGTGGATAGGAATATGTAGGTACGCATCCTTTAAATCCACGGTAGTCATAAATTGATTTTCCTGGATAGTAGGTAGGATCGTTCGAATAGTTTCCATTTTGAACGATGGTACCCTGAGAAATTTGTTTCGGATCTTTAGATCCAAAATTGGTCTGAATGTTCCCTCTTTTTTGGGAACTATGAACAGATTGGAATAAAATCCCATTCCTTGTTCTCTTATTGGAACTGGATGTATCACTCCCATCTTTAACAGGTCTTCTACACAATGTAAGAATGCCTGTCTCTTTATTTGGTTTGAAGATAATTGAGACCTGTGGAACCTTCCCCTTGGGGGTAGAGTTCCTTGAATTCCAGGAGATAACCTTGAGAAACTATTTCTAGCGCCCAAGGATCCTGAACATCTCTTGCCCAAGCCTGAGCAAAGAGAGAAAGTCTGCCCCCCACTAGATCCGGTCCCGGATCGGGGGCTATCCCTTCATGCTGTTTTGGTAGCAGTGGTAGGCTTCTTGGCCTGCTTACCCTTGTTCCAGCCTTGCATTGGTTTCCAGGCTGGTTTGGGTTGTGAAGTAATACCCTCTTGCTTAGAGGATACAGAATTAGAGACTGGTCCGTTTCTGCGAAAGGGACGAAAATTAGGCTTATTATTAGCCTTAAAAGACCTATCCTGTGGGAGGGTGTGGCCCTTTCCCCCAGTGATGTCTGAAATAATCTCTTTCAAATCAGGTCCAAATAATGTTTTACCTTTGAAAGGAATGTTAAGCAATTTTGTCTTGGAAGACACATCCGCTGACCAAGACTTTAGCCAAAGCACTCTGCGCGCCACGACAGCAAACCCTGAATTTTTTGCCGCTAATCTAGCTAATTGCAAAGCGGCATCTAAAACAAAAGAGTTAGCCAATTTAAGTGCTTGAACTCTGTCCATAACCTCCTCATACGAAGATTCTTTACTGAGCGATTTTTCTAGTTCCTTGAATCAGAAACACGCTGCCGTAGTGACAGGAACAATGCATGAAATTGGTTGTAGAAGGTAACCTTGCTGTACAAAAATCTTTTTAAGCAAACCCTCTAATTTCTTATCCATAGGATCTTTGAAAGCACAACTATCTTCGATAGGAATAGTAGTGTGTTTGTTTAGAGTAGAAACCGCCCCCTCGACCTTGGGGACTGTCTGCCATAAGTCCTTTCTGGGGTCGACTATAGGAAATAATTTCTTAAATATAGGGGGGGGGAACAAAAGGTATGCCGGGCCTTTCCCACTCTTTATTTACTATGTCCGCCACCCGCTTGGGTATAGGAAAAGCGTCGGGGGCACCGGAACCTCTAGGAACTTGTCCATCTTACATAATTTCTCTGGAATGACCAAATTGTCACAATCATCCAGAGTAGATAACACCTCCTTAAGCAGTGCGCGGAGATGTTCTAATTTAAATGTCACAACATCAGGTTCAGCTTGATGAGAAATTTTTCCTGAATCTGAAATTTCTCCATCAGACAAAACCTCCCTCATGGCCCCTTGAGATTGGTGTGAGGGTATGTCAGAACAGTTATCATCAGCGTCCTCTTGCTCTTCAGTGTTTAAAACAGAGCAATCGCGCTTTCTCTGATAAGTAGGCATTTTGGATAAAAGATTTGCTATGGAGTTATCCATTACAGCCGTTAATTGTTGCATGGTAATAAGTATTGGCGCACTAGATGTACTAGGGGCCTCCTGTGTGGGCATAACTGGTGTAGACACAGTAGGGGATGATGTAGTATCATGTTTACTCCCCTCATTTGAGGAATCATCTTGGGCAATATCATCTGTTGCAATACTGTCCTTACTTTGTTTGGACACTATGGCACAATTATCACATAAATTTAAATGGGGAGACACATTGGCTTTCATACATATAGAACATAGCTTATCTGATGGTACAGACATGTTAAACCGGCTTAAACTTGTCAACAAAGCACAAAAACAGAATTTATGTTTACCTGATAAATTACTTTCTCCAACGGTGTGTCCGGTCCACGGCGTCATCCTTACTTGTGGGATATTCTCTTCCCCAACAGGAAATGGCAAAGAGCCCAGCAAAGCTGGTCACATGATCCCTCCTAGGCTCCGCCTACCCCAGTCATTCGGCCGACGTTAAGGAGGAATATTTGCATAGGAGAAACCATATGATACCGTGGTGACTGTAGTTAAAGAAAATAAATTATCAGACCTGATTAAAAAACCAGGGCGGGCCGTGGACCGGACACACCGTTGGAGAAAGTAATTTATCAGGTAAACATAAATTCTGTTTTCTCCAACATAGGTGTGTCCGGTCCACGGCGTCATCCTTACTTGTGGGAACCAATACCAAAGCTTTAGGACACGGATGATGGGAGGGAGCAAATCAGGTCACCTAGATGGAAGGCACCACGGCTTGCAAAACCTTTCTCCCAAAAATAGCCTCAGAAGAAGCAAAAGTATCAAACTTGTAAAATTTGGTAAAAGTGTGCAGTGAAGACCAAGTCGCTGCCCTACATATCTGATCAACAGAAGCCTCGTTCTTGAAGGCCCATGTGGAAGCCACAGCCCTAGTGGAATGAGCTGTGATTCTTTCAGGAGGCTGCCGTCCGGCAGTCTCGTAAGCCAATCTGATGATGCTTTTAATCCAAAAAGAGAGAGAGGTAGAAGTTGCTTTTTGACCTCTCCTTTTACCGGAATAAACAACAAACAAGGAAGATGTTTGTCTAAAATCCTTTGTAGCGTCTAAATAGAATTTTAGAGCGCGAACAACATCCAAATTGTGTAACAAACGTTCCTTCTTTGAAACTGGTTTCGGACACAGAGAAGGTACGATAATCTCCTGGTTAATGTTTTTGTTAGAAACAACTTTTGGAAGAAAACCAGGTTTAGTACGTAAAACCACCTTATCTGCATGGAACACCAGATAAGGAGGAGAACACTGCAGAGCAGATAATTCTGAAACTCTTCTAGCAGAAGAAATTGCAACCAAAAACAAAACTTTCCAAGATAATAACTTAATATCAACGGAATGTAAGGGTTCAAACGGAACCCCCTGAAGAACTGAAAGAACTAAGTTGAGACTCCAAGGAGGAGTCAAAGGTTTGTAAACAGGCTTGATTCTAACCAGAGCCTGAATAAAGGCTTGAACATCTGGCACAGCTGCCAGCTTTTTGTGAAGTAACACAGACAAGGCAGAAATCTGTCCCTTCAGGGAACTTGCAGATAATCCTTTTTCCAATCCTTCTTGAAGGAAGGATAGAATCTTAGGAATCTTAACCTTGTCCCAAGGGAATCCTTTAGATTCACACCAACAGATATATTTTTTCCAAATTTTGTGGTAAATCTTTCTAGTTACAGGCTTTCTGGCCTGAACAAGAGTATCGATAACAGAATCTGAGAACCCTCGCTTCGATAAGATCAAGCGTTCAATCTCCAAGCAGTCAGCTGGAGTGAGACCAGATTCGGATGTTCGAACGGACCTTGAACAAGAAGGTCTCGTCTCAAAGGTAGCTTCCATGGTGGAGCCGATGACATATTCACCAGATCTGCATACCAAGTCCTGCGTGGCCACGCAGGAGCTATCAAGATCACCGACGCCCTCTCCTGATTGATCCTGGCTACCAGACTGGGGATGAGAGGAAACGGCGGGAATACATAAGCTAGTTTGAAGGTCCAAGGTGCTACTAGTGCATCCACTAGAGCCGCCTTGGGATCCCTGGATCTGGACCCGTAGCAAGGAACTTTGAAGTTCTGACGAGAGGCCATCAGATCCATGTCTGGAATGCCCCACAGTTGAGTGATTTGGGCAAAGATTTCCGGATGGAGTTCCCACTCCCCCGGATGCAATGTCTGACGACTCAGAAAATCCGCTTCCCAATTTTCCACTCCTGGGATGTGGATTGCAGACAGGTGGCAGGAGTGAGACTCCGCCCATTGAATGATTTTGGTCACTTCTTCCATCGCCAGGGAACTCCTTGTTCCCCCCTGATGGTTGATGTACGCAACAGTTGTCATGTTGTCTGATTGAAACCGTATGAACTTGGCCCTCGCTAGCTGAGGCCAAGCCTTGAGAGCATTGAATATCGCTCTCAGTTCCAGAATATTTATCGGTAGAAGAGATTCTTCCCGAGACCAAAGACCCTGAGCTTTCAGGGATCCCCAGACCGCGCCCCAGCCCATCAGACTGGCGTCGGTCGTGACAATGACCCACTCTGGTCTGCGGAAGGTCATCCCTTGTGACAGGTTGTCCAGGGACAGCCACCAACGGAGTGAGTCTCTGGTCCTCTGATTTACTTGTATCCTCGGAGACAAGTCTGTATAGTCCCCATTCCACTGACTGAGCATGCACAGTTGTAATGGTCTTAGATGAATGCGCGCAAAAGGAACTATGTCCATTGCCGCTACCATCAAACCTATCACTTCCATGCACTGCGCTATGGAAGGAAGAGGAACGGAATGAAGTATCCGACAAGAGTCTAGAAGTCTTGTTTTTCTTGCCTCTGTCAGAAAAAACCTCATTTCTAAGGAGTCTATTATTGTTCCCAAGAAGGGAACCCTTGTTGACGGAGATAGAGAACTCTTTTCCACGTTCACTTTCCATCCGTGAGATCTGAGAAAGGCCAGGACGATGTCCGTGTGAGCCTTTGCTTGAGGAAGGGACGACGCTTGAATCAGAATGTCGTCCAAGTAAGGTACTACAGCAATGCCCCTTGGTCTTAGCACAGCTAGAAGGGACCCTAGTACCTTTGTGAAAATCCTTGGAGCAGTGGCTAATCCGAAAGGAAGCGCCACGAACTGGTAATGCTTGTCCAGGAATGCGAACCTTAGGAACCGATGATGTTCCTTGTGGATAGGAATATGTAGATACGCATCCTTTAAATCCACCGTGGTCATGAATTGACCTTCCTGGATGGAAGGAAGAATTGTTCGAATGGTTTCCATCTTGAACGATGGAACCTTGAGAAACTTGTTTAAGATCTTGAGATCTAAGATTGGTCTGAACATTCCCTCTTTTTTGGGAACTATGAACAGATTGGAGTAGAACCCCATCCCTTGTTCTCCTAATGGAACCGGATGAATCACTCCCATTGTTAACAGGTCTTCTACACAATGTAAGAATGCCTGTCTTTTTATGTGGTCTGAAGACAACTGAGACCTGTGGAACCTCCCCCTTGGGGGAAGCCCCTTGAATTCCAGAAGATAACCTTGGGAGACTATTTCTAGTGTCCAAGGATCCAGAACATCTCTTGCCCAAGCCTGAGCGAAGAGAGAGAGTCTGCCCCCCACCAAATCCGGTCCCGGATCGGGGGCCAACATTTCATGCTGTCTTGGTAGCAGTGGCAGGTTTCTTGGCCTGCTTTCCCTTGTTCCAGCCTTGCATTGGTCTCCAAGCTTGCTTGGCTTGAGAAGTATTACCCTCTTGCTTAGAGGACGTAGCACTTTGGGCTGGTCCGTTTCTACGAAAGGGACGAAAATTAGGTTTATTTTTGGCCTTGAAAGGCCGATCCTGAGGAAGGGCATGGCCCTTACCCCCAGTGATATCAGAGATAATCTCTTTCAAGTCAGGGCCAAACAGCGTTTTCCCCTTGAAAGGAATGTTAAGTAGCTTGTTCTTGGAAGACGCATCAGCTGACCAAGATTTCAACCAAAGCGCTCTGCGCGCCACAATAGCAAACCCAGAATTCTTAGCCGCTAACCTAGCCAATTGCAAAGTGGCGTCTAGGGTGAAAGAATTAGCCAATTTGAGAGCATTGATTCTGTCCATAATCTCCTCATAAGGAGGAGAATCACTATCGACCGCCTTTACCAGCTCATCGAACCAGAAACATGCGGCTGTAGCGACAGGGACAATGCATGAAATTGGATGTAGAAGGTAACCCTGCTGAACAAACATCTTTTTAAGTAAACCTTCTAATTTTTTATCCATAGGATCTTTGAAAGCACAACTATCTTCTATGGGTATAGTGGTGCGTTTGTTTAAAGTGGAAACCGCTCCCTCGACCTTGGGGACTGTCTGCCATAAGTCCTTTCTGGGGTCGACCATAGGAAACAATTTTTTAAATATGGGGGGAGGGACGAAAGGAATACCGGGCCTTTCCCATTCTTTATTTACAATGTCCGCCACCCGCTTGGGTATAGGAAAAGCTTCTGGGAGCCCCGGGACCTCTAGGAACTTGTCCATTTTACATAGCTTCTCTGGGATGACCAAATTGTCACAATCATCCAGAGTGGATAATACCTCCTTAAGCAGAGCGCGGAGATGTTCCAACTTAAATTTAAACGTAATCACATCAGGTTCAGCTTGTTGAGAAATGTTCCCTGAATCTGTAATTTCTCCCTCAGACAAAACCTCCCTGGCCCCATCAGACTGGTTTAGGGGCCCTTCAGAACCATTATTATCAGCGTCGTCATGCTCTTCAGTATCTAAAACAGAGCAGTCGCGCTTACGCTGATAAGTGTGCATTTTGGCTAAAATGTTTTTGACAGAATTATCCATTACAGCCGTTAATTGTTGCATAGTAAGGAGTATTGGCGCGCTAGATGTACTAGGGGCCTCCTGAGTGGGCAAGACTCGTGTAGACGAAGGAGGGAATGATGCAGTACCATGCTTACTCCCCTCACTTGAGGAATCATCTTGGGCATCATTGTCATTGTCACATAAATCACATTTATTTAAATGAGAAGGAACTCTGGCTTCCCCACATTCAGAACACAGTCTATCTGGTAGTTCAGACATGTTAAACAGGCATAAACTTGATAACAAAGTACAAAAAACGTTTTAAAATAAAACCGTTACTGTCACTTTAAATTTTAAACTGAACACACTTTATTACTGCAATTGCGAAAAAATATGAAGGAATTGTTCAAAATTCACCAAAATTTCACCACAGTGTCTTAAAGCCTTAAAAGTATTGCACACCAAATTTGGAAGCTTTAACCCTTAAAATAACGGAACCGGAGCCGTTTTTAACTTTAACCCCTTTACAGTCCCTGGTATCTGCTTTGCTGAGACCCAACCAAGCCCAAAGGGGAATACGATACCAAATGACGCCTTCAGAAAGTCTTTTCTATGTATCAGAGCTCCTCACACATGCGACTGCATGTCATGCCTCTCAAAAACAAGTGCGCAACACCGGCGCGAAAATGAGACTCTGCCTATGATTTGGGAAAGCCCCTAAAGAATAAGGTGTCTAAAATAGTGCCTGCCGATATAATCTTATCAAAATACCCAGATTAAATGATTCCTCAAGGCTAAATATGTGTTAATAATGAATCGATTTAGCCCAGAAAAAGTCTACAGTCTTAATAAGCCCTTGTGAAGCCCTTATTTACTATCTTAATAAACATGGCTTACCGGATCCCATAGGGAAAATGACAGCTTCCAGCATTACATCGTCTTGTTAGAATGTGTCATACCTCAAGCAGCAAGAGACTGCTCACTGTTCCCCCAACTGAAGTTAATTCCTCTCAACAGTCCTGTGTGGAACAGCCATGGATTTTAGTAACGGTTGCTAAAATCATTTTCCTCATACAAACAGAAATCTTCATCTCTTTTCTGTTTCTGAGTAAATAGTACATACCAGCACTATTTTAAAATAACAAACTCTTGATTGAATAATGAAAAACTACAGTTAAACACTAAAAAACTCTAAGCCATCTCCGTGGAGATGTTGCCTGTACAACGGCAAAGAGAATGACTGGGGTAGGCGGAGCCTAGGAGGGATCATGTGACCAGCTTTGCTGGGCTCTTTGCCATTTCCTGTTGGGGAAGAGAATATCCCACAAGTAAGGATGACGCCGTGGACCGGACACACCTATGTTGGAGAAAAACGTTTTAAAATAAAACCGTTACTGTCACTTTAAATTTCAAACTGAAAACACTTTATTACTGAATATGTGAAAAAGTATGAAGGAATTGTTCAAAATTCACCAAAATTTCACCACAGTGTCTTAAAGCATTAAAAGTATTGCACACCAAATTTCAGAGCTTTAACCCTTAAATTAACGGAACCGGAGCCGTTTTTACATTTAACCCCTATACAGTCCCAGAATGAGGCTCTGTCTATAACTAGAACGGCCCCCATCTGAAAAAGGTGTCCAACACAGTGCCTGCCGTTTTTCTAAACGTTCCCCAAGATTATAATACCAATAATTAGTTAGAATCTGCATAATATGCCTAGTAAAGCAATTGTTTTAGCCCAGAAAAATGTCTACCAGTTTTTAAGCCCTTTTTGAAGCCCTTTATTCTTTTATGTTTAACTAAGAAAATGGCTTACTGGTCCCCATGAGGGGAAATGACAGCCTTCCAGCATTACATGGTCTTGTTAGAAATATGGCTAGTCATACCTTAAGCAGAAAAGACTGCTAACTGTTTCCCCCAACTGAAGTTACTTCATCTCAACAGTCCTGTGTGGAAACAGCAATTGATTTCAGTTACTGTCTGCTAAAATCATCTTCCTCTTACAAACAGAAATCTTCATCCTTTTCTGTTTCAGAGTAAATAGTACATACCAGCACTATTTTAAAATAACAAACACTTGATAGAAGAATAAAACTACATTTAAACACCAAAAAACTCTTAACCATCTCCGTGGAGATGTTGCCTGTGCAACGGCAAAGAGAATGACTGGGGTGGGCGGAGCCTAGGAGGGATCATGTGACCAGCTTTGCTGGGACTCTTTGCCATTTCCTGTTGGGGAAGAGAATATCCCACAAGTAAGGATGAAGCCGTGGACCGGACACACCAATGTTGGAGAAAGGGTATTATTGTTTCCACATTTCAAAAAACAAAGGGACACTTAGCAGGGCCTCTTGGTCCATTCTGACTAACATACGGATGATTAGTCAAATAATTTTTATAAAAAAAATGTAAGACTTAACACAAAAAAAGTTAGTTTCTTTAAATTTTAAAATGTAACTTTATGTGTGCAGAAATGCTTAAATAGGTACACAAATACTGCAAAACCCCTCTACACCTCAGCATAACCTTGCTGAGGTGCCTGTCAGCCCTACTGACACTTCTTAAATTCTTAGTTAAAATCCGCTGTAACGCTGTCCATTTCTATGAACAAACACTTTGCAACATATATTGACCTTTCCTTCCGAAAATCGGAAGTACTAGAAAAGTGGCGCGCAACTAAAATTGGCACCACACATAGCTTCGCCCATCGTTGGTGTTTCAATAGTAATCTCCCGGTCATCATTTTACTGTACAGGTGGCCTTCGTTTTATAACAGTTCAATTTACCCCGTTTCAGAATAACAACCTTTTTTTCCAGTCATGTGACTGCTATTGCAAAGCATTGAGAAGCAGTGCATTTATTAATATAGTCAGTAGGTGGAGCTGTCCGCTTGTGTTGCAGCAAAGCCAAGCAAGCTGAAATTAATCAGTTTAACTAGACCTGAGCTGTCGAGCAAATTTCAAAGGAACAAGATCTTCCTGTTTATAAATCAGTCCAGATTGGAATGCATAGAAAGAACTGTTCGCAGAAAAATGCAAGTGAAGTCTGTGTTGTGTGATTATTTTATTAGGTTTATAATGCTGTTTAGCATTTAAAGTCTTCTTTTCAAAGCTTTCAAAATAATGTATTAGGTGTTACTTATGACAATTTTGAGAGGGGCCTGGAACCTCTCTCCCTCACTTCCCATTGACTTACATTATAAACTGGGTTTCAATTTACAACGGTTTTGATTTACAACCCATTCCTTCTGGAACCTAACCCCGGCGTAAACTGAGGGCTACCGGTACAATCTGTGAAGTTACACTACCGGGAGAATGAATAAAAGACTGACTAGCTTTAGCTCTCTAGAAAGCTGCTTAGCCCGTGTGCCAATATCAGTAAAACAACCTCACTCAAATGTCGCGTCCTGAAGTACCGCCCATCGTGGGCGTGCCACTAAGTAATCTCTCGGTCGGTTATTACTAGTTATGAAACTCCTGGGAGATGTGACATAAAATTCAGCCCCAGTGCCTGCGTCGAAGCTGCCCATAATGTCCCCTAAGTCTCAAGGAGAATCTAAATCTTTCATAAAGAGCATAATTTCAATGAGGTCTATTCCATATTAAAAAATAAAAATAAAGTGCCCAACCTTTTTTTTTGAGTTTTCTTTCTACCCCCAGAAATAAAGCCAGCACTTACCTTATCTTCTGCCTGACAGCAAGGCAGTTCCCAGGTTTGAGAGGTCCTCTCCCTCACATGGATCTGTGAAATAAACGAAAGTCCTGAGTAAATATCCCTCAGGTTTTCAGGGTAAGGGCAGCATCAGTATATGGGGGAGACAGTGAGAATTATGTCCCACAAGTTCCTATTGCTCTAAAGCCGCCACTGCTCTACTGAAGAGACTGATATGGACTACAGCTACACCCTAGAACAAAGCAGCACAATCTTGTACTACTTTTAAAAATAATAAACTCTTGATTGAAGAATCTTTCTAACACCTAATTTACCACCTCCGTGCTCTTAACATAGAGAAAGAGAATGACTGGGGTGGGAAGGAAGGGAGGAGATATTTAACAGCTCTGCTGTGGTGCTCTTTGCCACCTCCTGCTGGGCAGGAGTGATATTCCCAACTGTAATTATGATGATCCTTGGACTCATCGTGTCATAAGAAATATGCCCCTTTGAAGCAAAAATTGTATAAAATAAACACAGTTGTAAATAAGACCTTAAAAAAGGACATAATTATGAAAGAAAGAAAACTTTTGGGTTTCAGATGGGAGCATACCATTTTCAGATTTAGTTCTATTATCAAATTTGCTTCATTCTGTTGGTATCCTTTGATGGAGAGCAATGCTCTGTGGCCTAGCTGAACACAATAGGTGTGAGTGAAAAGCAGCTAGCTCACAGTTGTGCATTGCTTCAGAGCTACCTATGTATGCTTTTTAACAATGGATACCAAAAGAACTAAGCAGGATTGATAAGTAAATGGGAAAGTTGTTAAAAAACATAATTTATGCTTACCTGATAAATTCCTTTCTTCTGATGTGTGATCAGTCCACGGGTCATCATTACTTCTGGGATATAACTCCTCCCCAACAGGAAATGCAAGAGGATTCACCCAGCAGAGCTGCACATAGCTCCTCCCCCCTACGTCACTCCCAGTCATTCGACCAAGAATCAACGAGAAAGGAGAAACCAAGGGTGAAGTGGTGACTGGAGTATAATTTAAAAGATATTTACCTGCCTTAAAAACAGGGCGGGCCGTGGACTGATCACACAACAGAAGAAAGGAATTTATCAGGTAAGCATAAATTATGTTTTCTTCTGTTATGTGTGATCAGTCCACGGGTCATCATTACTTCTGGGATACCAATACCAAAGCAAAAGTACACGGATGACGGGAGGGATAGGCAGGCTCATTATACAGAAGGAACCACTGCCTGAAGAACCTTTCTCCCAAAAATAGCCTCCGAAGAAGCAAAAGTGTCAAATTTGTAAAATTTGTAAAAAGTATGAAGCGAAGACCAAGTTGCAGCCTTGCAAATCTGTTCAACAGAGGCCTCATTCTTAAAGGCCCAAGTGGAAGCCACAGCTCTAGTGGAATGAGCTGTAATTCTTTCAGGAGGCTGCTGTCCAGCAGTCTCATAGGCTAAACGTATTATGCTACGAAGCCAAAAAGAGAGAGAGGTAGCAGAAGCTTTTTGACCTCTCCTCTGTCCAGAATAAACGACAAACAGGGAAGAAGTTTGGCGAAAATCTTTAGTTGCCTGCAAGTAGAACTTGAGGGCACGAACTACATCCAGATTGTGTAGAAGACGTTCCTTCTTTGAAGAAGGGTTTGGACACAAGGATGGAACAACAATCTCTTGATTGATATTCCTGTTAGTGACTACCTTAGGTAAGAACCCAGGTTTAGTACGCAGAACTACCTTGTCTGAGTGAAAAATCAGATAAGGAGAATCACAATGTAAGGCTGATAACTCAGAGACTCTTCGAGCCGAGGAAATAGCCATTAAAAACAGAACTTTCCAAGATAACAATTTTATATCAATGGAATGAAGGGGTTCAAACGGAACACCCTGTAAAACGTTAAGAACTAAGTTTAAACTCCATGGCGGAGCAACAGCTTTAAACACAGGCTTGATCCTAGCTAAAGCCTGACAAAAGGCCTGGACGTCTGGATTTTCTGACAGACGCCTGTGTAACAAGATGGACAGAGCTGAGATCTGTCCCTTTAATGAGCTAGCCGATAAACCCTTTTCTAAACCTTCTTGTAGAAAGGACAATATCCTAGGAATCCTAACCTTACTCCAGGAGTAACCTTTGGATTCGCACCAGTATAGGTATTTACGCCATATCTTATGGTAAATCCTTCTGGTAACAGGCTTCCTAGCCTGTATCAGGGTATCAATAACCGACTCAGAAAAACAGAATTTATGTTTACCTGATAAATTTCTTTCTCCAACGGTGTGTCCGGTCCACGGCGTCATCCTTACTTGTGGGATATTCTCTTCCCCAACAGGAAATGGCAAAGAGCCCAGCAAAGCTGGTCACATGATCCCTCCTAGGCTCCGCCTACCCCAGTCATTCGACCGACGTTAAGGAGGAATATTTGCATAGGAGAAACCATATGGTACCGTGGTGACTGTAGTTAAAGAAAATAAAATATCAGACCTGATTAAAAAAACCAGGGCGGGCCGTGGACCGGACACACCGTTGGAGAAAGAAATTTATCAGGTAAACATAAATTCTGTTTTCTCCAACATAGGTGTGTCCGGTCCACGGCGTCATCCTTACTTGTGGGAACCAATACCAAAGCTTTAGGACACGGATGAAGGGAGGGAGCAAATCAGGTCACCTAAATGGAAGGCACCACGGCTTGCAAAACCTTTCTCCCAAAAATAGCCTCAGAAGAAGCAAAAGTATCAAACTTGTAAAATTTGGTAAAAGTGTGCAGTGAAGACCAAGTCGCTGCCCTACATATCTGATCAACAGAAGCCTCGTTCTTGAAGGCCCATGTGGAAGCCACAGCCCTAGTGGAATGAGCTGTGATTCTTTCGGGAGGCTGCCGTCCGGCAGTCTCGTAAGCCAATCTGATGATGCTTTTAATCCAAAAAGAGAGAGAGGTAGAAGTTGCTTTTTGACCTCTCCTTTTACCTGAATAAACAACAAACAAGGAAGATGTTTGTCTAAAATCCTTTGTAGCATCTAAATAGAATTTTAGAGCGCGAACAACATCCAAATTGTGCAACAAACGTTCCTTCTTTGAAACTGGTTTTGGACACAGAGAAGGTACGATAATCTCCTGGTTAATGTTTTTGTTAGAAACAACTTTTGGAAGAAAACCAGGTTTAGTACGTAAAACCACCTTATCTGCATGGAACACCAGATAAGGAGGAGAACACTGCAGAGCAGATAATTCTGAGACTCTTCTAGCAGAAGAAATCGCAACTAAAAACAAAACTTTCCAAGATAATAACTTAATATCAACGGAATGTAAGGGTTCAAACGGAACCCCCTGAAGAACTGAAAGAACTAAATTGAGACTCCAAGGAGGAGTCAAAGGTTTGTAAACAGGCTTGATTCTAACCAGAGCCTGAACAAAGGCTTGAACATCTGGCACAGCTGCCAGCTTTTTGTGAAGTAATACCGACAAGGCAGAAATCTGTCCCTTCAGGGAACTTGCAGATAATCCTTTTTCCAATCCTTCTTGAAGGAAGGATAGAATCCTAGGAATCTTAACCTTGTCCCAAGGGAATCCTTTAGATTCACACCAACAGATATATTTTTTCCAAATTTTGTGGTAAATCTTTCTAGTCACAGGCTTTCTGGCCTGAACAAGAGTATCGATCACAGAATCTGAGAATCCTCGCTTCGATAAAATCAAGCGTTCAATCTCCAAGCAGTCAGCTGGAGTGAAACCAGATTCGGATGTTCGAACGGACCCTGAACAAGAAGGTCTCGTCTCAAAGGTAGCTTCCAAGGTGGAGCCGATGACATATTCACCAGATCTGCATACCAAGTCCTGCGTGGCCACGCAGGAGCTATCAAGATCACCGACGCCCTCTCCTGCTTGATCCTGGCTATCAGCCTGGGGATGAGAGGAAATGGCGGGAACACATAAGCTAGTTTGAAGGTCCAAGGTGCTACTAGTGCATCCACTAGAGCCGCCTTGGGATCCCTGGATCTGGCCCCGTAGCAAGGAACTTTGAAGTTCTGACGAGAGGCCATCAGATCCATGTCTGGAATGCCCCACAGGTGAGTGACTTGGGCAAAGATTTCCGGATGGAGTTCCCACTCCCCCGGATGCAATGTCTGACGACTCAGAAAATCCGCTTCCCAATTTTCCACTCCTGGGATGTGGATAGCAGACAGGTGGCAGGAGTGAGACTCCGCCCAAAGAATAATTTTGGTTACTTCTTCCATCGCTAGGGAACTCCTTGTTCCCCCCTGATGGTTGATGTACGCAACAGTCGTCATGTTGTCTGATTGAAACCGTATGAACCTGGTCCTCGCAAGCTGGGGCCAGGCCAGGAGCGCATTGAATATTGCTCTCAGTTCCAGAATATTTATCGGTAGAAGAGATTCTTCCCGAGACCAAAGACCCTGAGCTTTCAGGGATCCCCAGACCGCGCCCCAGCCTATCAGACTGGCGTCGGTCGTGACAATGACCCACTCTGGTCTGTGGAACATCATCCCTTGAGACAGATTGTCCAGGGACAGCCACCAACGGAGTGAGTCTCTGGTCCTCTGATTTACTTGTATCTTCGGAGACAAGTCTGTATAGTCCCCATTCCACTGACTGAGCATGCACAGTTGTAATGGTCTTAGATGAATGCGCGCAAAAGGAACTATGTCCATCGCCGCCACCATCAACCCGATCACTTCCATGCACTGAGCTATGGAAGGAAGAGGAACGGAATGAAGTATCCGACAAGAGTCCAGAAGCTTTGTTTTTCTGGCCTCTGTTAGAAAGATCCTCATTTCTAAGGAGTCTATAATTGTTCCCAAGAAGGGAACCCTTGTTGACGGGGATAGAGAACTCTTTTCCACGTTCACTTTCCAGCCGTGAGATCTGAGAAAGGCCAGGACAATGTCCGTGTGAGCCTTTGCTTGAGGAAGGGACGACGCTTGAATCAGAATGTCGTCCAGGTAAGGTACTACTGCAATGCCCCTTGGTCTTAGCACCGCTAGAAGGGACCCTAGTACCTTTGTGAAAATCCTTGGAGCAGTGGCTAATCCGAAAGGAAGCGCCACGAACTGGTAATGTTTGTCCAGGAATGCAAACCTTAGGAACCGATGATGTTCCTTGTGGATAGGAATATGTAGATACGCATCCTTTAAATCCACCGTGGTCATAAATTGACCTTCCTGGATGGAAGGAAGGATAGTTCGAATGGTTTCCATCTTGAACGATGGGACCTTGAGAAATTTGTTTAAGATCTTGAGATCTAGGATTGGTCTGAACGTTCCCTCTTTTTTGGGAACTATGAACAGATTGGAGTAGAACCCCATCCCTTGTTCTCTTAATGGAACAGGATGAATCACTCCCATTTTTAACAGGTCTTCTACACAATGTAAGAACGCCTGTCTTTTTATGTGGTCTGAAGACAACTGCGACTTGTGGAACCTCCCCCTTGGGGGAAGTCCCTTGAATTCCAGAAGATAACCCTGGGAGACTATTTCTAGCGCCCAAGGATCCAGAACATCTCTTGCCCAAGCCTGAGCGAAGAGAGAGAGTCTGCCCCCCACCAGATCCGGTCCCGGATCGGGGGCCAATATTTCATGCTGTCTTGGTAACAGTGGCAGGTTTCTTGGCCTGCTTTCCCTTGTTCCAGCCTTGCATTGGTCTCCAAGCTGGCTTGGCCTGAGAAGTATTACCCTCTTGCTTAGAGGACGTAACACCTTGGGCTGGTCCGTTTTTACGAAAGGGACGAAAATTAGGTCTATTTTTTGCCTTGAAGGGCCGATCCTGAGGAAGGGCGTGGCCCTTACCCCCAGTGATATCAGAGATAATCTCTTTCAAGTCAGGACCAAACAGCGTTTTCCCCTTGAAAGGAATGTTTAGTAGCTTGTTCTTGGAAGACGCATCAGCCGACCAAGATTTCAACCAAAGCGCTCTGCGCGCCACAATAGCAAACCCAGAGTTCTTAGCCGCTAACTTAGCCAATTGCAAAGAGGCGTCTAGAGTGAAAGAATTAGCCAATTTGAGAGCATTGATTCTGTCCATAATCTCCTCATAAGGAGGAGAGTCACTATCGAGCACCTTAAGCAGTTCATCAAACCAGAAATATGCGGCTGTAGTGACAGGGACAATGCATGAAATGGGTTGTAGAAGGTAACCCTGTTGAACAAACATCTTTTTAAGCAAACCTTCTAATTTTTTATCCATAGGATCTTTGAAAGCACAACTATCCTCTATGGGAATAGTGGTGCGTTTGTTTAAAGTAGAAACCGCTCCCTCGACCTTGGGGACTGACTGCCATAAGTCCTTTCTGGGGTCGACCATAGGAAACAATTTTTTAAATATGGGGGGAGGGACGAAAGGAATACCGGGCCTTTCCCATTCTTTATTAACAATGTCCGCCACCCGCTTGGGTATAGGAAAAGCTTCTGGGAGCCCCGGCACCTCTAGGAACTTGTCCATTTTACATAGTTTCTCTGGGATGACTAAATTTTCACAATCATCCAGAGTGGATAATACCTCCTTAAGCAAAATGCGGAGATGTTCCAATTTAAATTTAAATGTAATCACATCAGATTCAGCCTGCTGAGAAATGTTCCCTAAATCAGTAATTTCTCCCTCAGACAAAACCTCCCTGGCCCCCTCAGATTGGGTTAGGGGCCCTTCAGAGATATTAATATCAGCGTCGTCATGCTCTTCAGTAACTAAAACAGAGCAGCCACGCTTACGCTGACAAGGGTTCATTTTGGCTAAAATGTTTTTGACAGAATTATCCATTACAGCCGTTAATTGTTGCATAGTAAGGAGAATTGGCGCGCTAGATGTACTAGGGGCCTCCTGAGTGGGCAAGACTCGTGTAGACGAAGGAGGGAATGATGCAGTACCATGCTTACTCCCCTCACTTGAGGAATCATCTTGGGCATCATTGTCATTATCACATAAATCACATTTATTTAAATGAATAGGAATTCTGGCTTCCCCACATTCAGAACACAGTCTATCTGGTAGTTCAGACATGTTAAACAGGCATAAACTTGATCAGAAAGTACAAAAAACGTTTTAAAATAAAACCGTTACTGTCACTTTAAATTTTAAACTGAACACACTTTATTACTGCAATTGCGAAAAAACATGAAGGAATTGTTCAAAATTCACCAAATTTTCACCACAGCGTCTTAAAGCCTTGAAAATATTGCACACCAATTTTGGAAGCTTTAACCCTTAAAATAACGGAACCGGAGCCGTTTTAAGCTTTAAACCCCTTTACAGTCCCTGGTATCTGCTTTGCTGAGACCCAACCAAACCCAAAGGGGAATACGATACCAAATGACGCCTTCAGAAGTCTTTTATAAGTATCAGAGCTCCTCTCACATGCGACTGCATGCCATGCCTCTCAAAAACAAGTGCGCAACACCGGCGCGAAAATGAGACTCTGCCTATGCTTTGGGAAAGCCCCTAAAGAATAAGGTGTCTAAAACAGTGCCTGCCGATATTATTAAATCAAAATACCCAGAATAAATGATTCCTCAAGGCTAAATAAGTGTTAATATCAATCGATTTAGCCCAAAAAAAGTCTACAGTTTAAATAAGCCCTTGTGAAGCCCTTATTTACAATCGTAATAAACATGGCTTACCGGATCCCATAGGGAAAATGACAGCTTCCAGCATTACATCGTCTTGTTAGAATGTGTCATACCTCAAGCAGCAAGAGACTGCAAACTGTTCCCCCAACTGAAGTTAATTGCTCTCAACAGTCCTGTGTGGAACAGCCATGGATTTTAGTTACGGTTGCTAAAATCATTTTCCTCATACAAACAGAATTCTTCATCTCTTTTCTGTTTCTGAGTAAATAGTACGTACCAGCACTATTTGAAAATAACAAACTCTTGATTGAATAATGAAAAACTACAGTTAAACACTAAAAAACTCTAAGCCATCTCCGTGGAGATGTTGCCTGTACAACGGCAAAGAGAATGACTGGGGTAGGCGGAGCCTAGGAGGGATCATGTGACCAGCTTTGCTGGGCTCTTTGCCATTTCCTGTTGGGGAAGAGAATATCCCACAAGTAAGGATGACGCCGTGGACCGGACACACCTATGTTGGAGAAAACCACGTTTTGATAAGATCAAGCGTTTAATTTCCAAGCAGTCAGCTTCAGAGAAGTTAGATTTTGATGTTTGAATGGACCCTGTATCAGAAGGTCCTGTCTTAGAGGTAGAGACCAAGGCGGACAGGATGACATGTCCACTAGATCTGCATACCAAGTCCTGCGTGGCCATGCAGGCGCTATTAGAATCACTGATGCTCTCTCCTGTTTGATTTTGGCAATCAATCGAGGAAGCAGCGGGAAGGGTGGAAACACATAAGCCATCCCGAAGTTCCAAGGTGCTGTCAAAGCATCTATCAGAACCGCTCCCGGATCCCTGGATCTGGACCCGTAGTGAGGAAGTTTGGCGTTCTGGCGAGACGCCATGAGATCTATCTCTGGTTTGCCCCAACGTCGAAGTATTTGGGCAAAGACCTCCGGATGAAGTTCCCACTCCCCCGGATGAAAAGTCTGACGACTCAAGAAATCCGCCTCCCAGTTCTCCACTCCCGGGATGTGGATTGCTGACAGGTGGCAAGAGTGAGACTCTGCCCAGCGAATTATCTTTGATACTTCCATCATTGCTAGGGAGCTTCTTGTCCCTCCTTGATGGTTGATGTAAGCTACCGTCGTGATGTTGTCCGACTGAAACCTGATGAACCCCCGAGTTCTTAACTGGGGCCAAGTCAGAAGGGCATGGAAAACTGCTCTCAATTCCAGAATGTTTATTGGCAGGAGACTTTCCTCCTGATTCCATTGTCCCTGAGCCTTCAGAGAATTCCAGACAGCGCCCCAACCTAGTAGGCTGGCGTCTGTTGTTACAATTGTCCAGTCCGGCCTGCTGACTGGCATCCCCCTGGACAGATGTGGCCGAGAAAGCCACCATAGAAGAGAGTTTCTGGTCTCTTGATCCAGATTCAGAGTAGGGGACAAGTCTGAGTAATCCCCATTCCACTGACTCAGCATGCACAATTGCAGCGGTCTGAGATGTAGACGTGCAAAGGGAACTATGTCCATTGCTGCTACCATTAAGCCGATCACCTCCATGCATTGAGCTACTGACGGGAGTTGAATGGAATGAAGGACACGGCATGCATTTAGAAGCTTTGTTAATCTGTCTTCTGTCAGATAAATCTTCATTTCTACAGAATCTATAAGAGTCCCCAAGAATGGAACTCTTGTGAGAGGAAAAAACAGAATTTATGTTTACCTGATAAATTTCTTTCTCCAACGGTGTGTCCGGTCCACGGCGTCATCCTTACTTGTGGGATATTCTCTTCCCCAACAGGAAATGGCAAAGAGCCCAGCAAAGCTGGTCACATGATCCCTCCTAGGCTCCGCCTACCCCAGTCATTCGACCGACGTTAAGGAGGAATATTTGCATAGGAGAAACCATATGGTACCGTGGTGACTGTAGTTAAAGAAAATAAAATATCAGACCTGATTAAAAAAACCAGGGCGGGCCGTGGACCGGACACACCGTTGGAGAAAGAAATTTATCAGGTAAACATAAATTCTGTTTTCTCCAACATAGGTGTGTCCGGTCCACGGCGTCATCCTTACTTGTGGGAACCAATACCAAAGCTTTAGGACACGGATGAAGGGAGGGAGCAAATCAGGTCACCTAAATGGAAGGCACCACGGCTTGCAAAACCTTTCTCCCAAAAATAGCCTCAGAAGAAGCAAAAGTATCAAACTTGTAAAATTTGGTAAAAGTGTGCAGTGAAGACCAAGTCGCTGCCCTACATATCTGATCAACAGAAGCCTCGTTCTTGAAGGCCCATGTGGAAGCCACAGCCCTAGTGGAATGAGCTGTGATTCTTTCGGGAGGCTGCCGTCCGGCAGTCTCGTAAGCCAATCTGATGATGCTTTTAATCCAAAAAGAGAGAGAGGTAGAAGTTGCTTTTTGACCTCTCCTTTTACCTGAATAAACAACAAACAAGGAAGATGTTTGTCTAAAATCCTTTGTAGCATCTAAATAGAATTTTAGAGCGCGAACAACATCCAAATTGTGCAACAAACGTTCCTTCTTTGAAACTGGTTTTGGACACAGAGAAGGTACGATAATCTCCTGGTTAATGTTTTTGTTAGAAACAACTTTTGGAAGAAAACCAGGTTTAGTACGTAAAACCACCTTATCTGCATGGAACACCAGATAAGGAGGAGAACACTGCAGAGCAGATAATTCTGAGACTCTTCTAGCAGAAGAAATCGCAACTAAAAACAAAACTTTCCAAGATAATAACTTAATATCAACGGAATGTAAGGGTTCAAACGGAACCCCCTGAAGAACTGAAAGAACTAAATTGAGACTCCAAGGAGGAGTCAAAGGTTTGTAAACAGGCTTGATTCTAACCAGAGCCTGAACAAAGGCTTGAACATCTGGCACAGCTGCCAGCTTTTTGTGAAGTAATACCGACAAGGCAGAAATCTGTCCCTTCAGGGAACTTGCAGATAATCCTTTTTCCAATCCTTCTTGAAGGAAGGATAGAATCCTAGGAATCTTAACCTTGTCCCAAGGGAATCCTTTAGATTCACACCAACAGATATATTTTTTCCAAATTTTATGGTAAATCTTTCTAGTCACAGGCTTTCTGGCCTGAACAAGAGTATCGATAACAGAATCTGAGAATCCTCGCTTCGATAAAATCAAGCGTTCAATCTCCAAGCAGTCAGCTGGAGTGAAACCAGATTCGGATGTTCGAACGGACCCTGAACAAGAAGGTCTCGTCTCCAAGGTAGCTTCCAAGGTGGAGCCGATGACATATTCACCAGATCTGCATACCAAGTCCTGCGTGGCCACGCAGGAGCTATCAAGATCACCGACGCCCTCTCCTGCTTGATCCTGGCTATCAGCCTGGGGATGAGAGGAAATGGCGGGAACACATAAGCTAGTTTGAAGGTCCAAGGTGCTACTAGTGCATCCACTAGAGCCGCCTTGGGATCCCTGGATCTGGCCCCGTAGCAAGGAACTTTGAAGTTCTGACGAGAGGCCATCAGATCCATGTCTGGAATGCCCCACAGGTGAGTGACTTGGGCAAAGATTTCCGGATGGAGTTCCCACTCCCCCGGATGCAATGTCTGCCGACTCAGAAAATCCGCTTCCCAATTTTCCACTCCTGGGATGTGGATAGCAGACAGGTGGCAGGAGTGAGACTCCGCCCAAAGAATAATTTTGGTTACTTCTTCCATCGCTAGGGAACTCCTTGTTCCCCCCTGATGGTTGATGTACGCAACAGTCGTCATGTTGTCTGATTGAAACCGTATGAACCTGGTCCTCGCAAGCTGGGGCCAGGCCTGGAGAGCATTGAATATCGCTCTCAGTTCCAGAATATTTATCGGTAGAAGAGATTCTTCCCGAGACCAAAGACCCTGAGCTTTCAGGGATCCCCAGACCGCGCCCCAGCCTATCAGACTGGCGTCGGTCGTGACAATGACCCACTCTGGTCTGTGGAACATCATCCCTTGAGACAGATTGTCCAGGGACAGCCACCAACGGAGTGAGTCTCTGGTTCTCTGATTTACTTGTATCTTCGGAGACAAGTCTGTATAGTCCCCATTCCACTGACTGAGCATGCACAGTTGTAATGGTCTTAGATGAATGCGCGCAAAAGGAACTATGTCCATCGCCGCCACCATCAACCCGATCACTTCCATGCACTGAGCTATGGAAGGAAGAGGAACGGAATGAAGTATCCGACAAGAGTCCAGAAGCTTTGTTTTTCTGGCCTCTGTTAGAAAGATCCTCATTTCTAAGGAGTCTATAATTGTTCCCAAGAAGGGAACCCTTGTTGACGGGGATAGAGAACTCTTTTCCACGTTCACTTTCCAGCCGTGAGATCTGAGAAAGGCCAGGACAATGTCCGTGTGAGCCTTTGCTTGAGGAAGGGACGACGCTTGAATCAGAATGTCGTCCAGGTAAGGTACTACTGCAATGCCCCTTGGTCTTAGCACCGCTAGAAGGGACCCTAGTACCTTTGTGAAAATCCTTGGAGCAGTGGCTAATCCGAAAGGAAGCGCCACGAACTGGTAATGTTTGTCCAGGAATGCAAACCTTAGGAACCGATGATGTTCCTTGTGGATAGGAATATGTAGATACGCATCCTTTAAATCCACCGTGGTCATGAATTGACCTTCCTGGATGGAAGGAAGGATAGTTCGAATGGTTTCCATCTTGAACGATGGGACCTTGAGAAATTTGTTTAAGATCTTGAGATCTAGGATTGGTCTGAACGTTCCCTCTTTTTTGGGAACTATGAACAGATTGGAGTAGAACCCCATCCCTTGTTCTCTTAATGGAACAGGATGAATCACTCCCATTTTTAACAGGTCTTCTACACAATGTAAGAACGCCTGTCTTTTTATGTGGTCTGAAGACAACTGCGACCTGTGGAACCTCCCCCTTGGGGGAAGTCCCTTGAATTCCAGAAGATAACCCTGGGAGACTATTTCTAGCGCCCAAGGATCCAGAACATCTCTTGCCCAAGCCTGAGCGAAGAGAGAGAGTCTGCCCCCCACCAGATCCGGTCCCGGATCGGGGGCCAATATTTCATGCTGTCTTGGTAGCAGTGGCAGGTTTCTTGGCCTGCTTTCCCTTGTTCCAGCCTTGCATTGGTCTCCAAGCTGGCTTGGCCTGAGAAGTATTACCCTCTTGCTTAGAGGACGTAGCACCTTGGGCTGGTCCGTTTTTACGAAAGGGACGAAAATTAGGTCTATTTTTTGCCTTGAAGGGCCGATCCTGAGGAAGGGCGTGGCCCTTACCCCCAGTGATATCAGAGATAATCTCTTTCAAGTCAGGACCAAACAGCGTTTTCCCCTTGAAAGGAATGTTTAGTAGCTTGTTCTTGGAAGACGCATCAGCCGACCAAGATTTCAACCAAAGCGCTCTGCGCGCCACAATAGCAAACCCAGAGTTCTTAGCCGCTAACTTAGCCAATTGCAAAGAGGCGTCTAGAGTGAAAGAATTAGCCAATTTGAGAGCATTGATTCTGTCCATAATCTCCTCATAAGGAGGAGAGTCACTATCGAGCACCTTAAGCAGTTCATCAAACCAGAAATATGCGGCAGTAGTGACAGGGACAATGCATGAAATGGGTTGTAGAAGGTAACCCTGCTGAACAAACATCTTTTTAAGCAAACCTTCTAATTTTTTATCCATAGGATCTTTGAAAGCACAACTATCCTCTATGGGAATAGTGGTGCGTTTGTTTAAAGTAGAAACCGCTCCCTCGACCTTGGGGACTGACTGCCATAAGTCCTTTCTGGGGTCGACCATAGGAAACAATTTTTTAAATATGGGGGGAGGGACGAAAGGAATACCGGGCCTTTCCCATTCTTTATTAACAATGTCCGCCACCCGCTTGGGTATAGGAAAAGCTTCTGGGAGCCCCGGCACCTCTAGGAACTTGTCCATTTTACATAGTTTCTCTGGGATGACTAAATTTTCACAATCATCCAGAGTGGATAATACCTCCTTAAGCAAAATGCGGAGATGTTCCAATTTAAATTTAAATGTAATCACATCAGATTCAGCCTGCTGAGAAATGTTCCCTAAATCAGTAATTTCTCCCTCAGACAAAACCTCCCTGGCCCCCTCAGATTGGGTTAGGGGCCCTTCAGAGATATTAATATCAGCGTCGTCATGCTCTTCAGTAACTAAAACAGAGCAGCCACGCTTACGCTGACAAGGGTTAATTTTGGCTAAAATGTTTTTGACAGAATTATCCATTACAGCCGTTAATTGTTGCATAGTAAGGAGTATTGGCGCGCTAGATGTACTAGGGGCCTCCTGAGTGGGCAAGACTCGTGTAGACGAAGGAGGGAATGATGCAGTACCATGCTTACTCCCCTCACTTGAGGAATCATCTTGGGCATCATTGTCATTATCACATAAATCACATTTATTTAAATGAATAGGAATTCTGGCTTCCCCACATTCAGAACACAGTCTATCTGGTAGTTCAGACATGTTAAACAGGCATAAACTTGATCAGAAAGTACAAAAAACGTTTTAAAATAAAACCGTTACTGTCACTTTAAATTTTAAACTGAACACACTTTATTACTGCAATTGCGAAAAAACATGAAGGAATTGTTCAAAATTCACCAAATTTTCACCACAGCGTCTTAAAGCCTTGAAAATATTGCACACCAATTTTGGAAGCTTTAACCCTTAAAATAACGGAACCGGAGCCGTTTTAAGCTTTAAACCCCTTTACAGTCCCTGGTATCTGCTTTGCTGAGACCCAACCAAACCCAAAGGGGAATACGATACCAAATGACGCCTTCAGAAGTCTTTTATAAGTATCAGAGCTCCTCTCACATGCGACTGCATGCCATGCCTCTCAAAAACAAGTGCGCAACACCGGCGCGAAAATGAGACTCTGCCTATGCTTTGGGAAAGCCCCTAAAGAATAAGGTGTCTAAAACAGTGCCTGCCGATATTATTATATCAAAATACCCAGATAAAATGATTCCTCAAGGCTAAATATGTGTTAATAATCAATCGATTTAGCCCAGAAAAAGTCTACAGTTTAAATAAGCCCTTGTGAAGCCCTTATTTACAATCGTAATAAACATGGCTTACCGGATCCCATAGGGAAAATGACAGCTTCCAGCATTACATCGTCTTGTTAGAATGTGTCATACCTCAAGCAGCAAGGGACTGCAAACTGTTCCCCCAACTGAAGTTAATTGCTCTCAACAGTCCTGTGTGGAACAGCCATGGATTTTAGTTACGGTTGCTAAAATCATTTTCCTCATACAAACAGAATTCTTCATCTCTTTTCTGTTTCTGAGTAAATAGTACGTACCAGCACTATTTGAAAATAACAAACTCTTGATTGAATAATGAAAAACTACAGTTAAACACTAAAAAACTCTAAGCCATCTCCGTGGAGATGTTGCCTGTACAACGGCAAAGAGAATGACTGGGGTAGGCGGAGCCTAGGAGGGATCATGTGACCAGCTTTGCTGGGCTCTTTGCCATTTCCTGTTGGGGAAGAGAATATCCCACAAGTAAGGATGACGCCGTGGACCGGACACACCTATGTTGGAGAAATAAAGGGCGTGGACTCACCATATCCGGAACGAAAGAATATTTATCAGGTAATCATTAATTTAGTTTTGGTTCCTAAGATATGGTGAGTGCACTGCGTCCTCAATTACTGTTAAGAACCAATACCCAAGCTAAAAGGGCACGGAGGACTAGGGAGGGCCAAGACAGGTAGACCCAAACAGAAGGCACCACTGCTTGAAGAACTTTTCTCCCAAAAGAAGCCTCAGCCGAGGCAAAAGAAACTAGCTTGAAAATTTTGTAAAAAGGTATAGAGAGAAAACCAAATTTGCGGCCTTGCAAATCTGTCTCACAGAAACTTCCCTCAAGAAGAGGAAATAGCCCTCATGGAATGAGCTTTAATTTTCTAGGAGGCTGCTGACCAGCAGTCTCATAATCAAAAAGGATTATACTTCTCAACCATAAAGAAAGAGAACACTAGCTATCTGACCCTAATGTTTCCTGGGAAACAAACAGGGCAGAGGACTGGCAAATATCCTTAGCCGCCTGTAGGTAAAATTTCAGAACACGCACAACATCCAGGTTGTGCAACAAACGTTCCTTATGAAAGGAAGGATAAGGACATAAGGAACAACAATCTTCCAATTGATAATTCTATCTGAATCCACTTTAGGAAGAAAAACCAACTTCGTACAAAGAAACGCCTTATCAGCATGAAAGATAAGAAAAGGCGAACAACACTGGAAGGTCGAGAGTTCTGAAACTCTGAGCAGAAGAGATAGTAAAAAGAAACAAAACCTTCCAAGATAAAAACTTAATATCTATGGAATGCAATGGCCCAAACTGAGCCAGCTGCAAAAACTTAAAGAACAAGTTTAAGGCTCCAAGCAACATACTTAAACACAGGCCTGATAAAAAAAAAAAAATTACACATCTGGCACATCCGCCAGACACTGGTGTAACCAAAAGGATAATGCAGAAATCTGATCCTTCAGAAAACTGACTGACAAACCGTTATCCAGACCTACCCGGAGAAAGGACAAAAATCCTAAGAATTCTACTTCCAAGAGAAGCCCTTGAATTCACACCAATAAGGAATTTACACCATACCATATGGAAAGTTACCCCTAACAGGCTTGTGAGCCTGAATCAATCTCATTGACTGAGTCAGAAAAAAAAAAACTACGCTTAGACAGAACTGAACCAAGCAGAAAGCTTCAGAGAAACAAAATGTGGAGGAAGGAATGGACCCTGAATTAGATGGTCCTTCCTCAGGAGAAACCTCCAAGGAAGCCTGTATACCAGATCCCGTGAGACCATACAAAAACTATTAAAATAACCAAATGTTCACTCTTATCTGATACGAGCAATGACTCGGGAAAGGAGAGCAAACTAAGGAACAGGTATCTCAGACTGAAATCCCAAGAAACCACCAGAGAAATTGATCAAGGCAGCCAGCTGATCTCTTGACCTTTAAACATACCTAGGAAGCTTGGCGTTCTGTGGAGACGCCATCAGATCTAACTCCGGTATCTAATTTGAGGGATAACCTGAAGAACCCCTCTGGATAGAGTCCACTCCCCGGAATTAAATATCTGTCTGCTCAGGAAATCCGATTCCCAGTTGTCGACTCCTGGAATCTGGATGGTGGATAGATAGCAATTGTGAGCTTCTGCCCACTGAACAAACCAAGCAACCTCTGTCATGGCTTAGGAATTCAGAGATCCTCCCTAGAGGTAAATGAAAATCACTGAGGTGAGATTGTCCGACTGGAACCTGATCAACCGGGCTAAGGACAACTGAAACAATGTAAATCACTTTCAACTACTAGATGTTTATGAGAGCAGACTCCTCCCGAGTCCATAATCCTTGCGCCATAAAACGAGTCCCAGACTGCTCCCCAGTGTAGAAGGCTGGCGTCCGTGGCCACAAACCCCAGGAAGGTTTCCAGAAGCATGTGCCCCGAGACAGAAACCATCACAGAAGAACAACAGATCTAGATCCATCCCTTGCGACAAATCCGAATTGTCCCCGTTCTATTGTATGAGCACGCATAACTGCAAGGCTCCCAAAATGAAAATAAGTAAAGGGATGATGTCCTGGAAGTGACCATCAGACCAAACACCTCTATACATTGAGTCACCAAAAGCCGAACAGTAGACTGCAGAATGAGGCAAGATAAAAGAATCTTGGATTTTCTGACCTCTGTCAGAAATTTTTTCATAGATAGGGAATCTATTATTGTCCCTAAGAAAACTACCCTGGTAGCTGTAACAAGGAAACTCTTTCCAGATTCACTTTACATCCGTGGAAACGAAGAAAAAAAAAAAAAACAACAAGATCTGTGTGAGTTTGCTTGTTGAAAAGATGGCGCCTGAACCAATATGTCATTGAAATTCCCCAAGATCTGGAAAAACCACAAACTGAAAGTGATGGTTTAGAAAGGCGAATCTCAGGAACTTGCGATGATCTATGTGGATGGGAACATGAACAAACACAACCTTCATGTCTATGATAGTCATGCTGACTTTCTTGTACCAAGGGGAGCATAGAACGAATGGACTCCATGTTGAAGGATGCTACTCTGAGAAACTCGATGAGATCCATTAGGTCTAAATAGGATGAACAAGGTCCCCCTTAGTTGGCAGCCACGATCAGATTAGGATAGATCCTAGACCCTGTTCTCTACAAGGAACTGGAACACCCACTCACAGGAAGGGAAAATCCTGAACATATTACAAAAATTACTCATCTGACCTGTAGATAAATATGAGAGGTAGAATATGCCCCTCGGAGTGAAGTTCTGAAATCTGTGTTGTAACACGGAAATACTATGTCCACAGCCAAAGGATCTGGGACAACTCACATCCAGACTTGCTAAAAATAGAGCAAATCTGCCCTTCACTTGATCCTTTCCCGGATCGGGAGCAAAACCTTCAAGCTGATTTAGCCTCAACTGCGGGTTTCTTTAAATGCTTCCCCTAGTTCCAAGACTGAATGGAAATAGCAGAGGAAGACTTACCTTTGAAGTTACAAAAGAAACAAATTTTACTCTGACGTCCTTAAAGGGACAGTCTACCATAGAATTGTTATTGTTTTAAAAGATAGATAATCCCTTTATTACCCATTCCCCAGTTTTGCATAACCAACAGTTATATTAATATACTTTCTACCTCTGATTACCTTGTATCTAGGAACCTTCTTCCAGACCCCTGATCACATGACTGTGACTGTTTATTATCTATGGTCTTAAAATTAGCATTGTTTTGTGCTAAATATTAAATAACCCCCTGTGCCTGAACACAGTGTTATCTATATGGCCCACGTGTACTTTCTGTCTCTGTGTTAAAAAGAGATTTAAAAAGCATGTGATAAGAGGCAGCCCTCAAAGCTTAGAAATTAGCATATAAGACTATGTTTAGTTTAAACTAAGAATACCAAGAGAAAAAAGCAAATTTGATGATAAAAGTAAATTGGAAAGTTGATTAAAATAAAAAGTCCTATCTGAATAATAAAAGTTTAATTTATACTAGACTGTCCCTTTAGAGTCTATTCTTCTCGTCTTATGGTAGAAAAGACCCTCTTTTCACCAGTAAAATCAGAAGA
Organism: Bombina bombina; assembly: GCF_027579735.1. Lineage (NCBI taxonomy): Eukaryota > Metazoa > Chordata > Amphibia > Anura > Bombinatoridae > Bombina > Bombina bombina. The sequence goes on from NC_069502.1 coordinate 559,664,930, forward strand.
TATTTCTGTCAGTTCAAGTCCAAACAAACAATGTCTCACCCTTGTAAGGGTGCACCAGAAGCTTTAACTTTGAGGAAAACATCAGCTGACCAAGATTTTAACCACAACGCCCCGCGGGATAGCACAGTGAAGCCAGAAATCTTGGCTCCCAGTCTATTTAGACAAGACATCGCACCAAAAAGAGGCCGCACTTGACAGTGGCAATACATGCAGGTTTCTGTAGAAAACCTAAATGATCAAATAATCCTCCAGTTTCTTTTCTTGTCCATGGATCCGTAAAGGAAAATCTATCCTCCATAGGGATCGAAATTCTGAGCCATAGTAGAAATGGTCACTTCTACTTAAAGCCCTGTGCATTTAAAGGAGACAGACAGGAACAATCCTTTAAAAAAAAAGACGGAGACAGGGAGAAAGGTATCCCTAGCTTCTCCTATTCCTGTGGCACGTCTAGAAACACTTCCACATAGGAAGGAACATCATAGAAATGATAAAGTTCGCAAAAACTTCCAAGGGTTGACAACGACAGGAGTATCGATATCGTCCAAGTAGCCAAAACCTCCTTTAACAATACATGAGGTGATCAAGCATACAACTGAAGGATACCACTTCAGTATCAGATTAAGGAATTAATGTCCTAATCTGAGATTTCACCCTCAGAGGCTACCGACCTATCCTCCACATCAGACCTAAGAGGAAGGATAAACTGTGTAGCATCAGGAGGAACAGAAACCTTACTATCTGAATCTCTAATATTCCTCTTACGATTTCCCTTTAGTATAGGAAAAGCAGATAATGCCACAGATACCGAGAAGATACCTGGGCTGCAAATTCTGCAGGCAAATAACTCCTACAGGAGATTGAGAGGAACCGCAGGACACTGCATGTGACGCCATAGAGGCTTGGAACATTTGAGGAGAAAGCTGTGGCATTGCTGAAACAGCATCATCCTGAGAGACATGAGGCTAAACAAAAAACTCAAATTTTGAAAGTCTAACATAAGGTAAATAACCCAATCTTATTCATAGGAACAGTCCTCTGTTCCAAAACTTGAGCAATTATGCCCAGTACACATGTCCTGTGACCACAATAAAAGTGTACTGTCACTAAGGAAAATTAAGGATCATAAAATGTACTTAAATCTAAATCATTAAACAGGCACTTAATGATAGACAGGGCAAAAAACATATGTTACATCATATTTAGATTCACAACAGTCCCCTGAACATTAATTGTGTAAGTTTCTGAAAACATGCGCTTTTCCTATTCTGCAAATGGCGCTGCTCCGTTCTTTTGTAAGAGAAGGAAGGGTCACGTGGGACGCACCCAAGGAAACTAAAAATGGCGCTGCTCCGCTTTACTAAGGAGGCAGAGACCCAGATCGGCAAGGGATGAAAAGCGCCCACGCTTCATTCCCACAGCCGAAAACACATCTAAACAAGGTTCTTTCAAAGAAACAACAAAAAAGCATTAACGCCATGATAGACTTAGAACATTGTTCTGTCAGTCTTAAAACGTTGTTTAAAACATGTTAAAACATAATTGAGTCACCAAAATTTAACCATCGAAAGATAGTAACAAAAAACAAAGGAGGATAGATGATCACCAGGGTCAGCTCTTCTTAAGAATGGATGGAAAATCTGAGGAAAAGAAAATTCTGGGGAAGATCTAGCTGTGTTTTAACATTCTGCAAAATTTGAGCGCCTTCTCTTTCATTTTTTAAAACATAATTGAGCAGATTCTGCTTGGCATCCCAAGCACAAAATAGTGAATCCATAATAAAAGGGTACTCTAACAAGATAACTCTGAAGTAATCAGAGACCGAATCCCCCAACTGAAAACGTTAACATACCACTGTACTACCGTGGTAACTAGGATAACATCAGGCATAATTAAATTATACTGAGGGACTTAAAGAGTTAAAGAAACTATAGCCTCTGGGGATGAATTATACAATAAAAATATCCCCATAAGTCTCACACATGCATAAAGTGCCTGCCACTGCCGATTAAAATCCTTCCCAAGGATTTATTAAGTCCCAATAATAGTGCAGTATAATCTGCTTCAGTGCCAGAATTCAGTCTCTTAATTATCCCATAAGACAAAAATGGCACTTACCTGCACCTCTAGCTGTCCAGCAGGAGGACAGCTCACCCAGCATGAAAGGAAGCCACTCCTCACAGGAGGCCTGTGAAGAAAGGACAGAGTAAACCTACTCAAGCTTTCTATACAGGGCAGCAATATGTTAGAAAAACGCAGTGAGGCCCACCCCACAAGTTCCTAACTGCTTAAAAGCCACCACTGCCCTACTGAAAAGACTAACGTGGAGTACGGCTAAACCCAATCTTGAAAAGAAAGATCAGAGCAAACCTACTCTGGCTTTCAAAATAATAAAATCTTGATTGAAGTAAAATAAATCAGACACCAAAATCTTCACCTCCTCCTTGCATCGAGGCAAAGAGAATGGGGATTGTGGGAAGGGGAGGGATACTTTGCTGTGGTGCTCTTTGCCTCCTCCTGCTGGCTAGCAGTGATATTCCCAACAGTAATTGAGGATGCCGTGGACTCACCATATCTTAGAAAACAAAAAGATAGATAATCCATTTATTACCCATTCCCCAGTTTTGCATAACCAACATGGTTATATGAAAATACTCTGTTATACTCTGCAAACTGCACCCTTATCTCAGCGATTTTTACATCCTTGCATTTTAGCCAAATTAGTGCTGGTTCATGCATAACTCCACAGGAGTAAGTAGAATGTTATCTTCATGGCAACAAACTAGCACTATCTGGCACAAAACTGAGAAATGCGGCGGCCTGCAGGGGCTTAGAAACAAGCAGAGATTTAGAAGTTATAAAAGCATATTAATGTAACTTGTTTGGTTATGCAAAATTGGGGAATGGGTAGTAAAGGATTTATCCATCCTTTTAAACAAGGATATACATATATAGTAGACTGACCCTTTAAATCAACAGGAAGCTAAACAAGTCAATGGAACTAAAGACAATATAAGTTTTGCAATAAAGATGGTGATACCTGCAAGTTTTGTGGTCAAAATGTCTTCATATTCTTCACGAATTTTATCTTCTCGTTCTTTAAGGAGACGTTCACATATCATTCCAACCTGTCTTAGAGTAAAAAGTGGCTGTTCCTTTCGTAATGTTGAGGAAGTGGATGATCCTTCAAAAGACAGGACATTTATAAGTTTTAAAATCCCCCCCTTGCACTGCTTCTAATAAACAGATTTTTTACTATTTACCAGTTGTATATACAGCACTTATTATAGTCGTTAAACCTATAAGTTAGCCTGCAACATATTTTTACTCCTTTGACAGGTTTAAAATTATATAGTAGAGAAATTGGACAAACAGCCCAGAAGATGAGAAAAACTGTAGATGTATTTACATACAGGTACAATGAAAGAAAATTCCCCTTGCTGTATTGTGTATGCAAAATAAAGCCAGTTTTGCACATGATCTAAACACCAAATATACTGCAAGTAAAGAAAATTTGTTTAGCATAGGCATGGTGTCCCACTGTAACTAAGAATACACATTCTTGTTTTACAACCAGTGAGCACGAACAGGCAGAGAGGCCCAGAACCAGAGCAAATTATTTTGAGATTACCACAAGATCAAAACTGGCACACTGGCTCCCAAGGAGGACATTAGCAATGTTAAAAAACAAAACAAACACCTCTCTATAAAATGATACTCACCAGGTAAAGTTGGCCCAGAAGGGAGGAAAGTCTGTGGCTGCCCTTCTGTAGAACAGCAGGGGTCTGTATGTTGAAAGCTGCTTTCCAAGTGTTTTCTCTTTTGCATCCGTTTATACTCTTGCTTTATGTTGAAAAGGATTTGTTCTGTAAAGGAATGGAATGAAGGGGTTCAAACGGAACACCCTGTAAAACGTTAAGAACTAAGTTTAAGCTCCACGGCGGAGCAACAGTCTTAAACACAGGCTTAATCCTGGCCAAAGCCTGACAAAAAGCCTGAACGTCTGGAACTTCTGACAGACGTTGAGCTGAGATCTGTCCCTTTAAAGAAGTAGCAGATAAACCCTTTTCTAAACCTTCTTGTAGAAAAGACAATATCCTAGGAATCCTAACCTTACTCCATGAGTAACTCTTGGATTCGCACCAATGCAAATATTTACGCCATATTTTATGGTAAATTTTCCTGGTAACAGGTTTCCTCGCCTGTATTAAGGTATCAATTACTGACTCCGAAAATCCACGCTTTGATAAAATCAAGCGTTATATCTCCATGCAGTCAGCCTCAGAGAAATTAGATTTTGATGTTTGAAAGGACCCTGAATCAGAAGGTCCTGTCTCAGAGGCAGAGACCAAGGTGGACAGGATGACATGTCCACTAGATCTGCATACCAGGTCCTGCGTGGCCACGCAGGCGCTATTACCGGGGTTTTCCGGAAACCCGCCCACCCGATAAGCCGCCCATGGGCGCTTATTTTAGGTGGGCGGTTATATGGGGTTAAACATTATCTGATCGGGCAAGACGGGCAAAAAGGGCTTACCGGTCTTTTTAATCATGCGATGTCGTCGGCTAGGTCGGTCCACAGGAGAAGGCAGCATATACGCCCCGGACTCACTCCTTGAGCTTGTCTGTCCTATTACGGTACATTGTGCTTCCTCTCCCTACATCAACCTCCCGCGTCCCCAGATGACGTCACACCCGCTCGATTCTTTCCGGTCACCTGCCCTGCACTCTCAAATGGGACGGATCCTAATATATACGCCTGTGCTCTCCTTCCCCTTAGCAATCTAGGTACCGGTAGTAGAAAAGATGTTCAGGGGCACCAGGCTTCATCCATAAAACTTGCTGGTTTTAAATTGTACCATACTTTACCAATAAATTAAAGTTTTATAGATTAAGCCTGGTGCCCCTGAACATCTTTTCTACTACCTACCGTACAAACTGTGAAGCATTTTACTAACACAAACCTGTTATGTATCCTGACGACTCGAGTCACACAGGGACACAGTCTGACAGTCTGCTCTGTAAATCAATGCGGCAGCCTTCCCTATGCCTGAGCCTGACACTCGAGCTCCATAGCCTACATCCGGTCAGGATCTTCACTGTATTGGTGTGCTCTATGTCAATCAAATTCATCCAACCAATCCCCTGCAGGCAGCTCACATGTTCCAATAAAATACGAATAAGTATAGCTTTGCTTGGAGTTGCAAGTTACCGGCTGGAGTCCAAATAATAAAAACATAGCATTGATCCTAGGTGGGGTGAAAATCAGGTATTATCTTAAATAAAAAATATATTTTTAATCTGCTCTGCCCAGATTGAATTACATAGGTAAAACAGTACCTATACCTATAACCCAAAATGGAGTCCAAACCGGTACCAAAACGTGTGCAAAAGTCATATACTATCAGTGACAAGTTAGATGCTGTTAAAAGAGTAAAATAACTTTCTGGTAATTTATCTGCAGCCGCAAGAGAGTTGGGTATTGATAGAAAACGTATATGTGAATGGTGCCAAAGGGAATCTGAACTGACAAATATCCCAGACAAGAAGAGGCGCAGATCTGCAGGTGGTGGTCGAGGACCACAACATGCACATTTAGAAACTGTACTATTACAGTGGGTTAGGGAACAACGTGCAAATAAACCGATTGTTAATTATCGCCGTTTACGTGAACAGGCTTTTGTAATTGCACAAGAGCATGAAATAGAAACAGCGGAATTCAAGTGCTCTGATAAGTGGATATCAAACTTTATGAAACGTAACAAGCTATCTGTGAGAAAGGTTACACATGTAGGTCAAGCAGACAATAAAACTCTAGGAGAAAAGGCACAAATTGCACGCGGCTATTTGGACAGTATACCTTCACTAACAGCAGATTTGGAAGCTGACCACATTTACAATATGGATGAGACACCTGTATATATTGACATGTTAAGCTCTTCCACCATAGACTTTGTTGGCAATAAAAATTTGGATGCTAGCCACTGTGGTGCTACTAAAGCTCGCTTTACTGCTGTGTTATGTGTTAATGCTGCTGGCAGTGTTATAAAAACAATGATAATCCTTAAAGGTTTAAAAAAAGTTCCAAAAATTAAGGTACCAAAAAATATTTATTTAACAGTATCTAATAAGGGATCAATGACCTATGAACTTATGCTTTTGTGGATTCAAAATGTGTTTGGACAGCGAGTGTCTCGATTATTCAACATAGAGAAATCTGTATTGTTCATGGATGAATGCTCAGCACACAAGAAGTCCGAATTGTTGGAGGCATTTCAGCGTAGGAATACAGTTGTCAAACTTATCCCTCCGAAAACATCCTATCTACAGCCATTAGATGTAGCAATCAATGGTCCATTCAAAAAAGCACTTCGTGCTCAGTGGGAAGATTGGTTTGCCAATGGCGAAAAGGAGTATACAAACAAAGGTTATCGCAAAAAACCTTCCTATCAACACATAGTGGACTTTGTGGCTCATGCTGTAGTCAGTCTCAAAGAAAGCATAAGTCGTGCTTTTCAATGCTGTGGAATAGCACCCCGTGGGCAGACAGTGAAAAACGAACTGTTGAACACACGCTTAGTTGAGGTTTTCTCTGTCTCTAATGAAAATGAAAGAGAAGATGACGATTATGATGATCATGATGATGATGATGATGACCACGATGCAGAAAGTGAAATTTCCAGTACCAGTACAGATGAAGATATACTTGGATTGTTCAAAAGTGATGACGAGTTGGAATTCAAAGGCTTTGAAAGTTCATGAAGATTTAATCAGACAATATGGACTATGGTACCGTATATATGTTGGTTACTTGGTTGTATTAAAAATTTTGAAAGTCAGTTTTACTTATTTGATGTTACTATAATAAAAAAAAAAGTTCCTATTTGAGAGTTACATGAACATTTTACCAGATGCCATATGTATATTAGGTTATACTGGTATTAGGTTATATCAGGTTATATTAAAAAAAATTGAAATGCCAGTTTGATTTAACATGCTGTTTTTTTTTTTATTATTTTAAAAAAAATGTACATGAGGTAATAAATGTACTTACTACAAGAAAATAAAGCATCCTCTTTTATTTGTTATGGCTTAGCACTACTTTAAAATCATTTGGAGGGGCTATCAGCATCCTACAGACTGGTATAAGTGACTACCGTATTATAGCCCTGGGCTGTTATTTGGTCCAAGAATGAAGGCCAAAAAAACAGGTTTTTCCATTTAACGGCCCTGGGCGGGTTTTCGGAAAACCCCGGTAGAATCACCAATGCTCTCTCCTGTTTGATCCTGGCAATCAATCGAGGAAGCATTGGGAAGGGTGGAAACACATAAGCCATGTTGAAGGCCCAAGGTGCTGTCAGAGCATCTATCAGAACCGCTCCCGGGTCCCTGGACCCGTAACAAGGAAGCTTGGCGTTCTGGCGAGACGCCATGAGATCCAGATCTGGTTTGCCCCAACGCCGAAGTATTTGGGCAAAGACCTCCGGATGAAGTTCCCACTCCCCCGGATGAAAAGTCTGGCGACTTAGAAAATCCGCCTCACAGTTCTCCACGCCTGGGATGTGGATCGCAGATAGGTGGCAAGAGTGAGACTCTGCCCAGTGAATTATCTTTGAGACTTCCATCATCGCTAGGGAACTCCTTGTCCCTCCCTGATGGTTGATGTAAGCCACAGTCGTGATGTTGTCCGACTGAAACCTGATGAACCTCAGAGTTGCTAACTGAGGCCAAGCCAGAAGGGCATTGAAAACTGCTCTTAATTCCAGAATGTTTATGGGAAGGAGACTCTCCTCCTGAGTCCATGATCCCTGAGTCTTCAGGGAATTCCAGACAGCGCCCCAACCTAGAAGGCTGGCGTCTGTTGTTACAATCGTCCAATCTGGTCTGCTGAAGGGCATCCCCTTGGACAGATGTGGCCGAGAGAGCCACCATCGAAGAGAATTTCTGGTCTCTTGATCCAGCATAGGGGACAAATCTGAGTAATCCCCATTCCACTGACAATTGCAGTGGTCTGAGATGCAGGCGTGCAAAGGGTACTATGTCCATTGCCGCTACCATTAAGCCGATTACCTCCATGCATTGAGCCACTGACGGGTGTGGAATGGAATGAAGGACACGGCAAGCATTTAGGAGTTTTGTTAACCTGTCCTCTGTCAGGTAAATTTTCATTTCTACTGAATCTATAAGAGTCCCTAAGAAGGGAACTCTTGTGAGTGGCAATAGAGAACTCTTTTCTCCGTTCACCTTCCACCCATGTGACCTTAGAAATGCCAGTACTAACTCTGTATGAGACTTGGCAGCTTGAAAACTTGAAGCTTGTATCAGAATGTCGTCTAGGTACGGAGCTACCGATATTCCTCGCGGTCTTAGTACCGCCAGAAGAGAACCCAGAACCTTTGTAAAGATTCTTGGAGCAGTAGCTAACCCGAAGGGAAGAGCTACAAACTGGTAATGCCTGTCTAGGAAGGCAAACCTTAGGTACCGGTAATGATCTTTGTGAATCGGTATGTGAAGGTAAGCGTCCTTTAAATCCACTGTGGTCATGTACTGACCCTTTTGGATCATGGGTAAGATTGTCCGAATAGTTTCCATTTTGAACGATGGAACTCTTAGGAATTTGTTTAGGATCTTTAAATCCAAGATTGGTCTGAAGGTTCCTTCTTTCTTGGGAACCACAAACAGATTTGAGTAAAACCCTTGTCCGTGTTCCGACCGCGGAACCGTGTGGATCACTCCCATTAGTAAAAGATCTTGTACACAGCGTAGAAATGCCTCTTTCTTTATCTGGTTTGCTGACAACCTTGAAAGATGAAATCTCCCTTTTGGAGGAGAAGCTTTGAAGTCCAGAAGATATCCCTGAGATATGATCTCTAACGCCCAGGGATCCTGGACATCTCTTGCCCAAGCCTGGGCGAAGAGAGAAAGTCTGCCCCCCACTAGATCCGTTTCCGGATTGGGGGCCCTCACTTCATGCTGTCTTAGGGGCAGCAGCAGGTTTTCTGGCCTGCTTGCCCTTGTTCCAGGTCTGGTTAGTTTTCCAGCCCTGTCTGTAACGAGCAATAGCTCCTTCCTGTTTTGGAGCGGAGGAAGTTGATGCTGCTCCTGCCTTGAAGTTACGAAAGGCACGAAAATTAGACTGTCTAGCCCTTGGTTTGGCTCTGTCTTGAGGCAGGGCATGGCCCTTACCTCCAGTAATGTCAGCGATAATTTCTTTCAAACCGGGCCCGAATAATGTCTGCCCTTTGAAAGGTATGTTAAGCAATTTAGATTTAGAAGTCACATCGGCTGACCAGGATTTAAGCCACAGCGCTCTGCGCGCCTGAATGGCGAATCCGGAGTTCTTAGCCGTAAGTTTAGTTAAGTGTACTACGGCATCAGAAATAAATGAATTAGCTAGCTTAAGGACTCTAAGCTTGTCTGTAATCTCATCCAACGTAGCTGAGCTAATGGTCTCTTCCAGAGACTCAAACCAGAATGCAGCCGCGACAGGCGCAATGCATGCAAGGGGTTGCAATATAAAACCTTGTTGAACAAACATTTTCTTAAGGTAACCCTCTAACTTTTTATCCATTGGATCTGAAAAAGCACAGCTATCCTCCACCGGGATAGTGGTGCGCTTAGCCAAAGTAGAAACTGCTCCCTCCACCTTAGGGACCGTCTGCCATAAGTCCCGTGTGGTGGCGTCTATTGGAAACATTTTCCTAAATATAGGAGGGGGTGAGAAAGGCACACCGGGTCTGTCCCACTCCTTGTTAACAATTTCTGTAAGCCTTTTAGGTATAGGAAAAACGTCAGTACACGTCGGTATCGCAAAATATTTATCCAGCCTACATATTTTCTCTGGGATTGCAACCGTGTTACAATCATTCAGAGCCGCCAATACCTCCCCTAGTAACACACGGAGGTTCTCAAGCTTAAATTTTAAATTTGAAATGTCTGAATTCAGTTTATTTGGATCAGATCCGTCACCCAAAGAATGAAGCTCTCCGTCTTCATGTTCTGCAAATTGTGACGCAGTATCAGACATGGCCCTATTATTATCAGCGCACTCTGTTCTCACCCCAGAGTGGTCGCGTTTACCCCTAAGTTCTGGCAATTTAGATAAAACTTCAGTCATAACATTAGCCATGTCTTGCAAAGTGATTTGTAAGGGCCGCCCTGATGTACTTGGCGCCACAATATCACGCACCTCCTGAGCGGGAGATGCAGGTACTGACACGTGAGGAGAGTTACGTCGGCATAACTTCCCCCTCGTTGTCTGGTGAAATTTTCTTGACATGTACAGATTGGCTTTTACTTAAAGTAGCATCAATGCAATTAGTACACAAATTTCTATTGGGCTCCACATTGGCCTTTGAACATATTGCACAAAGAGATTCCTCTGTGTCAGACATGTTTAAACAAACTAGCAATTAGACTAGCAAGCTTGGAAAATACTTTTCAAATAAATTTACAAGCAATATACCCCAAGGCAGAACATACAGTGATCTGAGATGTCATCGCAGAAAATGCAGCATGTCTGCAGAAAGAACAGGACACATGCAGGAACTGTTACTGCTTTAACTTTGCAGCTCTGCTTCATGTCAGGCTGTTCTCTTCAAACAGAGCTGTGTTTTGTCTGCACTGTGTAAGTTTTCATTAACACAGTGCATCCACAGCAAAGTGCTGTTTGAAGTGAACAGTGAAATATGCAGGAGAGCTGCAAAACAGCAGCTCATTGATTGTTGACTGGCTCTCAGATTTTTTTCAAACCCGCCCCCTAGCCTTTCCCAGTCTGCAAAGCATTTTTTTTCTGAATGTAAGACATTCTTATGAGCAATGCATCTTTTTTTATTACTACATTTCTATGTTAGACCAAGAGAAAAGGAAACAAATTTATTCAAGAGACATTTTACAATTTATTTGTTTTTGTCTGCAGCTCATTTGCAATGCAATTTTCAACTGCTGCAATATATTATAAAACTTTTAAAATTGCTTTATTATCTAGTTAACCAACACACTGCAATTGAACTGGTGCTTTAATGTAACTGCCTAAATTAAAATTGAATTTAAAAATAACCTGCAGAAAATGTTTTCACTAAAAAAAATCTCATCGCAGAAAGTGAAAAAAAGTTCTGCATCTGGGGCAATATAAAAAACGTTACTGTGCCTTTAAGAAGCACACAAAACTGTCACAGTTGAAATAACAATGAACCGGATTAGTTATAGCAACCAAATTTTCACAGTAAATGCATTAAGTTAGCAAAGGATTGCACCCACTAGCAAATGGATGATTAACCCCTTAATACCAAAAACGGATAACAATTAAAAATATAAACGTTTTTATCACAGTCAAAGCACAGTCTCACAGGTCTGCTGTGAGTGATTACCTCCCTCAAAACTAGTTTTGGAGACCCCTGAGCTCTGTAGAGACGTCCTGGATCATGCAGGGAGAAAAAGTTAGACTGACTGAATTTCTACTGCGCAATAAAGCACCAAAATAGGCCCCTCCCACACATAATACAACAGTGGGGAAGCTCAGTAAACTGATTTTATTCATAAACAAACGACAGCCATGTGGAAAAATAATGCCCATAAAATTTTTCACCAAGTACCTCAGAGAAAAAACGATTAACATGCCAGTAAACGTTTTAAATATAAAATTATGAAATGTTATTAAAAAGCCTGCTGCTAGTCGCTTTCACTGCAGAATAGGCTATAAGTTATATGTATACAGTATTTTCTTAGTGAAGTGCCATTCCCCAGAAATACTTCAGTGTAAACATACATACATATCAGCCTGATACCAGTTGCCACTACTGCATTTAAGGCTGCACTTACATCGGTATTAGCAGTATTTTCTCAGTCAATTCCATTCCTTAGAAAAACATAATTTATGCTTACCTGATAAATTCCTTTCTTCTGTAGTGTGATCAGTCCACGGGTCATCATTACTTCTGGGATATTACTCCTCCCCAACAGGAAGTGCAAGAGGATTCACCCAGCAGAGTTGCATATAGCCCCTCCCCTCTACGTCACCCCCAGTCATTCGACCAAGAACCAACGAGAAAGGAGGAACCAAGGGTGTAGTGGTGACTGGAGTATAATTTAAAAATAAATTACCTGCCTTAAAAAACAGGGCGGGCCGTGGACTGATCACACTACAGAAGAAAGGAATTTATCAGGTAAGCATAAATTATGTTTTCTTCTGTTAAGTGTGATCAGTCCATGGGTCATCATTACTTCTGGGATACCAATACCAAAGCAAAAGTACACGGATGACGGGAGGGATAGGCAGGCTCTTTATACAGAAGGAACCACTGCCTGAAGAACCTTTCTCCCAAAAATAGCCTCCGAGGAAGCAAATGTGTCAAATTTGTAAAATTTGGAAAAAGTATGAAGCGAAGACCAAGTTGCAGCCTTGCAAATCTGTTCAACAGAGGCCTCATTCTTAAAGGCCCAAGTGGAAGCCACAGCTCTAGTGGAATGAGCTGTAATTCTTTCAGGAGGTTGCTGTCCAGCAGTCTCATAGGCTAAACGTATTATGCTACGAAGCCAAAAAGAGAGAGAGGTAGCAGAAGCTTTTTGACCTCTCCTCTGACCAGAGTAAACGACAAACAGGGAAGACGTCTGTCGAAATTCTTTAGTTGCCTGTAAGTAAAATTTTAGGGCACGAACTACATCCAGATTGTGCAGAAGACGTTCCTTCTTTGAAGAAGGATTTGGACACAAAGATGGAACAACAATCTCTTGATTGATATTCCTATTAGTGACTACCTTGGGTAAGAACCCAGGTTTAGTACGCAGAACTACCTTATCCGAATGAAAAATCAAATAAGGAGAATCACAATGTAAGGCTGATAATTCAGAGACTCTTCGAGCCGATGAAATAGCCATTAAAAATAGAACTTTCCAAGCTAACAACTTTATATCAATGGAATGGAGGGGTTCAAACGGAACGCCCAGTAAAACGTTAAGAACAAGATTTAAACTCCATGGTGGAGCAACAGTCTTAAACACAGGCTTAATCCTCGCTAAAGCCTGACAAAAAGCCTGAACGTCTGGCACTTCTGACAGACGTTTGTGTAACAGAATGGACAGAGCTGAGATCTGTCCCTTTAATGAACTAGCAGATAAACCCTTTTCTAAACCTTCTTGTAGAAAAGACAATATCCTAGGAATCCTAACCTTACTCCAAGAGTAACCTTTGGATTCACACCAATATAGGTATTTACGCCATATTTTATGGTAAATCTTTCTGGTAACAGGCTTCCTGGCCTGTATTAAGGTGTCAATAACTGACTCAGAAAACCCACGTCTTGATAAAATCAAACGTTCAATTTCCAAGCAGTCAGCTTCAGAGAAGTTAGATTTTGATGTTTGAAAGGACCCTGTATCAGGAGGTCCTGTTTCAGAGGTAGAGACCAAGGTGGACAGGATGACATGTCCACCAGGTCTGCATACCAAGTCCTGCGTGGCCATGCAGGTGCTATCAGAATCACTGATGCTCTCTCCTGTTTGATTCTGGCAATCAATCGAGGAAGCATCGGGAAGGGTGGAAACACATAAGCCATCCTGAAGTCCCAAGGTGCCGTCAGGGCATCTATTAGGACTGCTCCTGGATCCCTGGATCTGGACCCGTACCGAGGAAGCTTGGCGTTCTGTCGAGACGCCATGAGATCTATCTCTGGCTTGCCCCAACGTCGAAGTATTTGGGCAAAGACCTCCGGATGAAGTTCCCATTCCCCCGGATGAAAAGTCTGACGACTTAAGAAATCCGCCTCCCAATTCTCCACTCCCGGGATGTGGATTGCTGACAGGTGGCAAGAGTGAGACTCTGCCCAGCGAATTATCTTTGATACTTCCATCATTGCTAGGGAGCTCCTTGTCCCTCCCTGATGATTGATGTAAGCTACAGTCGTGATGTTGTCCGACTGAAACCTGATGAACCCCCGAGTTGTCAACTGGGGCCAAGCCAGGAGGGCATTGAGAACTGCTCTCAATTCCAGAATGTTTATTGGCAGGAGACTCTCCTCCTGACTCCATTGTCCCTGAGCCTTCAGAGAATTCCAGACGGCACCCCAACCTAGAAGGCTGGCGTCTGTTGTTACAATTGTCCAGTCTGGTCTGCTGAATGGCATCCCCCTGGACAGATGTGGCCGAGAAAGCCACCATAGAAGAGAATTTCTGGTCTCTTGATCCAGATTCAGAGAAGGGGACAAGTCTGAGTAATCCCCATTCCACTGACTTAGCATGCACAATTGCAGTGGTCTGAGGTGTAAGCGAGCAAATGGCACTATGTCCATTGCTGCTACCATTAGGCCGATTACCTCCAAGCATTGAGCCACCGATGGGTGTTGAATGGAATGAAGGGTGCGGCAAGCACTTTGAAGTCTTGTTAACCTGTCTTCTGTCAGGTAAATCTTCATTTCTACAGAATCTATAAGAGTCCCCAGGAAGGGAACTCTTGTAAGTGGAACGAGTGAACTTTTCTTTTCGTTCACCTTCCATCCATGTGACCTTAGAAATGCCAGTACTAACTCTGTATGAGACTTGGCAGTTTGAAAGCTTGAAGCTTGTATCAGAATGTCGTCTAGGTAAGGAGCTACCGAAATTCCCCGCGGTCTTAGTACCGCCAGAAGAGCACCTAGAACCTTTGTGAAGATTCTTGGAGCTGTAGCCAATCCGAATGGAAGAGCCACAAACTGGTAATGCCTGTCTAGAAAGGCAAACCTTAGATACCGGTAATGATCTTTGTGAATCGGTATGTGAAGGTAAGCGTCCTTTAAGTCCACTGTGGTCATGTACTGACCTTCTTGGATCATGGGTAAAATTGTCCGGATAGTCTCCATTTTGAATGATGGAACTCTTAGGAATTTGTTTAGGATCTTTAAATCCAGGATTGGTCTGAAAGTTCCCTCTTTTTTGGGAACCACAAACAGATTTGAGTAAAACCCTTGTCCCTGTTCCGACCGTGGAACTGGATGGATTACTCCCATTAACAATAGATCTTGTATGCAGCGTAGAAACGCTTCTTTCTTTGTTTGGTTTGTCGACAACCTTGACAGATGAAACCTCTCTCTTGGAGGAGAGTGTTTGAAGTCCAGAAGGTATCCCTGAGATATTATCTCTAGCGTCCAGGGATCCTGGACATCTCTTGCCCAAGCCTGGGCGAAGAGAGAAAGTCTGCCCCCCACTAGATCCGATCCCGGATCGGGGGCCCTCAATTCATGCTGTTTTAGTGGCAGCTGCAGGCTTCCTGGCCTGCTTGCCCTTGTTCCAGGACTGGTTAGGTCTCCAGCCTTGTCTGTAGCGAGCACCAGATCCTTCTTGTTTTGGAGTAGTGGAAGATGATGCTGCTCCTGCTTTGAAATTCCGAAAGGAACGAAAATTAGACTGTCTAGCCTTAGGTTTGGCTTTGTCTTGAGGTAGGGCGTGGCCCTTACCTCCTGTAATGTCAGCGATAATTTCTTTCAAACCAGGCCCAAATAAGGTCTGTCCCTTGAAAGGTATATTAAGTAATTTGGACTTAGAAGTTACATCAGCTGACCAGGATTTTAGCCACAGTGCTCTGCGCGCTTGAATGGCGAATCCGGAATTCTTAGCCGTAAGTTTAATTAAATGTACTACGGCTTCCGAAATGAATGAATTAGATAGCTTAAGTACTCTAAGCCTGTCTGAAATGTCGTCCAGCGTAGCTGAACTAAGATTCTCTTCTAGAGACTCAATCCAGAATGCCGCTGCAGCCGTGATCGGCGCAATGCATGCAAGGGGTTGCAATATAAAACCTTGTTGAACAAACATTTTCTTAAGGTAACCCTCTAATTTTTTATCCATTGGATCTGAAAAGGCACAGCTATCCTCTACCGGGATAGTGGTACGTTTAGCTAAAGTATAAACTGCTCCCTCCACCTTAGGGACCGTTTGCCATAAATCCCGTGTGGTGGTGTCTATTGGAAACATCTTTCTAAATATTGGAGGGGGTGAGAACGACACACCGGGTCTATCCCACTCCTTAGTAATAATTTCAGTTAGTCTTTTAGGTATAGGAAAAACGTCAGTACTTGTTGGTACAGCAAAATATTTATCCAACCTACACATTTTCTCGGGTATTGCAACTGTGTTACAATCATTCAGGGCCGCTAACACCTCCCCTAGTAAAACACGGAGGTTTTCCAGCTTAAATTTAAAATTTGAAATATCTGAATCCAATCTGTTTGGATCAGAACCGTCAGCCGCAGAATGAAGCTCTCCGTCCTCATGTTCTGCAAGTTGTGACGCAGTATCTGACATGGCCCTAACATTATCAGCGCACTCTGTTCTCACTCCAGAGTGATCACGCTTGCCCCTTAGTTCTGGTAATTTAGCCAAAACCTCAGTCATAACAGTAGCCATATCTTGTAATGTTATTTGTAATGGCCGCCCAGATGTACTTGGCGTCGCCATATCGCGCACGTCCCGAGCGGGAGATGCAGGTACTGTCACGTGAGGCGAGTTAGTCGGCATAACTCTCCCCTCGTTGTTTGGTGAAATTTGTTCAATTTGTACAGATTGACTTTTATTTAATGTAGCATCAATACAGTTGGTACATAAATTTCTATTGGGCTCCACCTTGGCTTTAGTACAAATAGTACAGGTCTCATCTTCTGAATCAGACATGTTTAACAAACTAGCAAATAAACTTGCAATTTGGAAATACTATACAAGTAAAATACAATGAAAAAAACGAACTGTGCTTGAAAAGCACTGAATATATATAACAGATGAAATCAATCAGCTTTGTAAAACAAAAAGCAACTTAGCAAAGGCTTGTACCCAGTAGCAAGAAATAACTAACCCTGAGGCATAAAAAAGTTAAAGAATAAACGTTTTTTATCACAGTCAACTACAATCTTACAGCTCTGTTAGATTACTTCCCTCAAATTAGCTTTGAAGATCCCTGGGTTCTGTAGAGATAAACCGGAACATGCAGGAAAAAACAATGAGCTTTTGACTGAAATTTTTGATGCGTAGCAAAAGCGCCAAAAAAGGTCCCACCCCCTCACACACAACAGTGAGAGAGATTAAAAACTGTCATAATTAGATCCAGCAACTGCCAAGTGGAAAAATAGTGCCCAAACATTTTATTCACCCAGTACCTCAGAAAATGAAAACGATTTTACATTCCAGCAAAAACGTTTAACATAATTAAGAATTATTAAAAAGCCTGTTGTATTTCTATTAGGCTAAAATCTTATATACACAGTGTAATTCCAGTGAAGTACCATTCCCCAGAATACTAAAATGTAAATTATACATACATGATATAATGTCGGTATGGCAGGATTTTCTCAGCAATTCCATTGTTGGAAAATAAAAACTGCTACATACCTTTTTGCAGAATAAACTGCCCGCTGTCCCCTGATCTGAAGTTTACCTCTCCTCAGATGGCCGAGAAACAGCAATATGATCTTAACAACTCCGGCTAAAATCATAGTAAAAACTCTGGTAGATTCTTCTTCAAACTCTACCAGAGAAGGAATAACACACTCCGGTGCTATTAAAAAATAACAAACTTTTGATTGAAGAAATAAACTAAATAAAATCACCATAGTCCTCTCACACATCCTATCTAGTCGTTGGGTGCAAGAGAATGACTGGGGGTGACGTAGAGGGGAGGGGCTATATGCAACTCTGCTGGGTGAATCCTCTTGCACTTCCTGTTGGGGAGGAGTAATATCCCAGAAGTAATGATGACCCGTGGACTGATCACACTTAACAGAAGAAATAATATACTGCAACATACCTCCTTGCAGGTGAACCCTGCCCGCTGTCCCCTGTTCTGAAGTTACCTCGCTCCTCAGAATGGCCGAGAACAGCAAATGGATCTTAGTTACGTCCGCTAAGATCATACACAAACTCAGGTAGATTCTTCTTCTAATGCTGCCTGAGAAAAAACAACACACTCCGGTGCTGTTTAAAATAACAAACTTTTGATTGAAGAAATAAAAACTAAGTTTAACAACCACAGTCCTCTCACACGTCCTATCTATTAGTTAGGTGCAAGAGAATGACTGGGTATGACGTAGAGGGGAGGAGCTATATAGCAGCTCTGCTTGGGTGATCCTCTTGCACTTCCTGTTAGGGAGGAGTTATAATCCCATAAGTAATGGATGACCCGTGGACTGACTACACTTAACAGGAGAAAATTACAATTTATTTTTCTTTGTTGTATCTAAAAAAAAAAAATGGCATTTTAAACTATGACAAGATGTTCTTGTATGGAGGTTATTTTGGATTTGTTTTTTGTTTGTAAAAGGCTTGCCAGTATCTACCAATAATAAAGGGTGAGACTGCGATTGTTTAGTTATGCAACATACTTAATTTCTCAACCTTTGCATTTAATTTAAACTATGAAAACTGTTGATTTTCCAGTTATAAGTTGAAAGCACACATAGCGGGCCTCACATATTTCCACCTATTTGGCTTCAGCAGATTAGGTAAGAACTGCATAGTAAAGCATGTTTTGCTAACATAATGGCAACAGCTAGTCGTGTTTCCCCCAGAAGCAGCTCTGAATTGGCTCATCCTAAAAAGGCAAGTAATGAATTGAAAGTGTACGAGCTGCGATCTAGAGGACGCTTATCCATCCATCACCTGATTAATAACAAATAATCAGCCGATTATCGGATATTTACTTACAGCATTCCCTGACAGAATTATTATTTTCATTGATATCTCACTGTGGAAATTTACATAAGATTTTATTTGCCGTTTTCAAGACTCTCGAGCTATGGATCAGATGAATTGGGCATTACATAAGGCTACAACACTGTCGAATTAAATAAATATTTTGCTCAGTTATGACCCACGGCAAGTCTGTCAAAAAAACAGAGATAAGGGGGCAGTCTGCAGTGGTTTAGATACAAGGTAATCACAGAGGTAATAATTATATTAATATAACCGTGTTGGTTATGCAAAACTGGGGAATGGGTAATAAAAGGGATTATCTATCTTTTTAACCCCTTAAGGACCAGACCATTTTTCAATTTTCTTACCCTTAAGGACCAGGGCTATTTTTACATTTCTGTGGTGTTTGTGTTTAGCTGTAACTTTTCCTCTTATTTACTGTACCCACACATATTATATACCGTTTTTTTCGCCATTAAATGGACTTTCTAAAGATACCATTATTTTCATCATATCTTATAATTTACTATAAATTTTTTTTTTATAAAATAGGATTAAAAAAAAATATATATATATTTCTAACTTTGACCCCCAAAATCTGTTACACATCTACAACCACCAAAAAAAACAACCATGCTAATTAGTTTCTAAATTTTGTCCTGAGTTTAGAAATACCCAATGTTTACATGTTCTTTGCATTTTTTGCAAGTTATAGGGCAATAAATACAAGTAGCACTTTGCTATTTCCAAACCACTTTTTTTCTTAAGAATTAGCGATAGTTACATTGGAACATTGATATCCGTCAGGAATCCCTGAATATCCCTTGACATGTATATATATATATTTTTTATTAGACAACCCAAAGTATTGATCTAGGCCCATTTCGGTATATTGCAGGCCACCATTTCACCGCCAAATGCGATCAAATAAAAAAAAAAAAATTGTTCACTTTTTCACAAACTTTAGGTTTCTCACTAAAATTATTTACAAATAGCTTATGCAATTATGGCACAAAATGGTTTTAAATGCTTCTCTGGTATCACCTTTGTTCAGAAATAGCAGACATATGGCTCTGGCATTCCTTTTTGGTAATTAAAAGGCCGCTAAATGTCGTTGCGCAGCACACTTATGCCCAGCAGTGAAGGGGTTAATTAGGTAGCTTGTAGGGTTAATTTTAGCTTTAGTGCAGCGATCAGCCTCCCACCTGACACATCCCACCCCATGATCCATCCCTGACCCCTCTCAAGCAGCTATCTTCCCTTCCCCACAATTGTCCCCGGCATCTCAAGTACTGGCAGAAAGTCTGTCAGTACTAAAAGAAGGCTTTTTTTTTTTTAAATATATTTTTTTATAAAAAAAACATAATTTATGCTTACCTGATAAATTTATTTCTCTTGTAGTGTAGTCAGTCCACGGGTCATCCATTACTTATGGGATTATATCTCTTCCCCAACAGGAAGTTGCAAGAGGATCACCCAAGCAGAGCTGCTATATAGCTCCTCCCCTCACATGTCATATCCAGTCATTCGACCGAAACAAGACGAGAAAGGAGAAACCATAGGGTGCAGTGGTGACTGGAGTTTAATTAAAATTTAGATCTGCCTTAAAAGACAGGGCGGGCCGTGGACTGACTACACTACAAGAGAAATAAATTTATCAGGTAAGCATAAATTATGTTTTCTCTTGTTAAGTGTAGTCAGTCCACGGGTCATCCATTACTTATGGGATACCAATACCAAAGCTAAAGTACACGGATGAAGGGAGGGACAAGGCAGGAACTTTAAACGGAGGGAACCACTGCCTGAAGTACCTTTCTCCCAAAAAGTGAAGACCAAGTTGCAGCCTTGCAAATATGTTCAACAGAGGCCTCATTTTTAAAGGCCCAGGTGGAAGCCACAGCTCTAGTAGAATGAGCTGTAATTCTTTCAGGAGGCTGCTGTCCAGCAGTCTCATAGGCTAAACGTATTATGCTACGAAGCCAAAAGGAGAGAGAGGTAGCCGAAGCCTTTTGACCTCTCCTCTGTCCAGAGTAAACGACAAACAGGGAAGAAGTTTGACGAAAATCTTTAGTTGCCTGCAAATAGAACTTCAGGGCACGGACTACGTCCAGATTATGCAAAAGTCGTTCCTTCTTTGAAGAAGGGTTAGGACACAATGATGGAACAACAATCTCTTGATTGATATTCCAGTTAGAAACTACCTTAGGTAAGAACCCAGGTTTAGTACGCAGAACTACCTTGTCTGAATGAAAAATCAGATAAGGAGAATCACAATGTAAGGCAGATAACTCAGAGACTCTTCGAGCAGAGGAAATAGCCATCAAAAACAGAACTTTCCAAGATAACAGCTTGATATCAATGGAATGAAGGGGTTCAAATGGAACGCCTTGCAGAACGTTAAGAACTAAGTTTAAGCTCCACGGCGGAGCAACAGTCTTAAACACAGGCTTAATCCTAGCCAAAGCCTGACAAAAAGCCTGAACGTCTGGAACTTCTGCCAGACGCTTGTGTAGAAGATTAGACAGAGCAGAAATCTGTCCCTTTAACGAACTAGCGGATAATCCCTTTTCTAAACCCTCTTGTAGAAAAGACAATATCCTAGGAATCCTAACCTTACTCCATGAGTAACTCTTGGATCCGCACCAATATAAATATTTACGCCATATCTTATGGTAAATTCTTCTGGTAACAGGTTTCCTAGCCTGTATTAAGGTATCAATAACCGACTCCGAGAAGCCACGCTTTGATAGAATCAAGCTTTCAATCTCCATGCAGTCAGCCTCAGAGAAATTAGATTTGGATGGTTGAAAGGACCCTGAATTAGAAGGTCCTGCCTCAGAGGCAGAGACCATGGTGGACAGGACGACATGTCCACTAGGTCTGCATACCAGGTCCTGCGTGGCCACGCAGGCGCTATCAGAATCACCAATGCTCTCTCCTGTTTGATCTTGGCAATCAGTCGAGGAAGCATCGGAAATGGTGGAAACACATAAGCCATGTTGAAGACCCAAGGGGCTGTCAGAGCATCTATCAGCACCGCTCCCGGGTCCCTGGACCTGGATCCGTAACAAGGAAGCTTGGCGTTCTGGCGAGACGCCATGAGATCCAGATCTGGTTTGCCCCAACGATGAATCAGTTGAGCGAAGACCTCCGGATGAAGTTCCCACTCCCCCGGATGAAAAGTCTGGCGACTTAGAAAATTCGCCTCCCAGTTCTCCACGCCTGGGATGTAGATCGCTGACAGGTGGCAAGAGTGAGACTCTGCCCAGCGAATTATCTTTGAGACTTCCAACATCGCTAGGGAACTCCTGGTTCCCCCTTGATGATTGATGTAAGCCACAGTCGTGATGTTGTCCGACTGAAATCTGATGAACCTCAGAGTTGCTAACTGAGGCCAAGCTAGAAGAGCATTGAATATTGCTCTTAACTCCAGAATATTTATTGGGAGGAGTTTCTCCTCCTGAGTCCATGATCCCTGAGCCTTCAGGGAATTCCAGACTGCGCCCCAACCTAGAAGGCTGGCGTCCGTTGTTACAATCGTCCAATCTGGCCTGCGAAAGGTCATCCCCTTGGACAGGTGGGGCCGAGAAAGCCACCATAGAAGAGAATCTCTGGTCTCTTGATCCAGATTTAGTAGAGGGGACAAATCTGAGTAATCCCCATTCCACTGACTTAGCATGCACAATTGCAGCGGTCTGAGATGCAGGCGCGCAAATGGTACTATGTCCATTGCCGCTACCATTAAGCCGATTACTTCCATGCACTGAGCTACTGACGGGTGTGGAATGGAATGAAGGGCACGGCAAGCATTTAGAAGTTTTGATAACCTGGCCTCCGTCAGGTAAATTTTCATCTCCACAGAATCTATAAGAGTCCCTAGGAAGGGAACCCTTGTGAGTGGTAATAGAGAACTCTTTTCCACGTTCACCTTCCACCCATGCGACCTCAGAAATGCCAGAACTATCTCTGTATGAGACTTGGCAGTTTGAAAACTTGACGCTTGTATCAGAATGTCGTCTAGGTACGGAGCCACCGCTATGCCTCGCGGTCTTAGTACTGCCAGAAGTGAGCCCAGAACTTTTGTAAAGATTCTTGGAGCCGTAGCTAACCCGAAGGGAAGAGCTACAAACTGGTAATGCCTGTCTAGGAAGGCAAATCTTAGGTACCGATAATGATCCTTGTGAATCGGTATGTGAAGGTAGGCATCCTTTAAGTCCACTGTGGTCATGTACTGACCCTCTTGGATCATGGGTAGGATGGTTCAAATAGTTTCCATTTTGAATGATGGAACTCTGAGGAATTTGTTTAGGATTTTTAAGTCCAAGATTGGTCTGAAGGTTCCCTCTTTCTTGGGAACCACAAACAGATTTGAATAGAATCCTTGCCCGTGTTCCATCCGCGGAACTGGGTGGATCACCCCCATTAGTAAGAGGTCTTGTACACAGCGTAGAAACGCCTCTTTCTTTATTTGGTTTGCTGATAACCTTGAAAGATGAAATCTCCCTTGTGGAGGAGAAGCTTTGAAGTCCAGAAGATATCCCTGAGATATGATCTCCAACGCCCAGGGATCCTGGACATCTCTTGCCCAAGCCTGGGCGAAGAGAGAAAGTCTGCCCCCCACTAGATCTGTTTCCGGATAGGGGGCCCTCTCTTCATGCTGTCTTAGGGGCAGCAGCAGGTTTTCTGGCCTGCTGACCCTTGTTCCAGGACTGGTTAGTTTTCCAGCACTGTCTGTAACAAGCAACAGCTCCTTCCTGTTTTGGAGCGGAGGAAGTTGATGCTGCTCCTGCCTTGAGGTTACGAAAGGCACGAAAATTAGACTGTTTGGCCTTTGATTTGGCCCTGTCCTGAGGCAGAGCATGGCCCTTACCTCCCGTAATGTCAGCGATAATTTCTTTCAAGCCGGGCCCGAATAAGGTCTGCCCTTCGAAAGGAATATTAAGCAATTTAGATGTCACGTCAGCTGACCAGGATTTAAGCCATAACGCTCTGCGCACTTGGATGGCGAATCCGGAGTTCTTAGCCGTAAGTTTGGTTAAATGTACGACGGCATCAGAAACAAATGCGTTAGCTAGCTTAAGTGCTTTAAGCTTGTTCATAATTTCATCCAATGGAGCTGTGCGAATGGCCTCTTCCAGAGACTCAAACCAGAATGCCGCCGCAGCAGTGACAGGCGCAATGCATGCAAGGGGCTGTAAGATATAACCTTGTTGAGCAAACATTTTCTTAAGGTAACCTAATTTTTTATCCATTGTATCCGAAAAAGCACAGCTATCCTCCACCGGGATAGTGGTACGCTTAGCTAAAGTAGAAACTGCTCCCTCCACCTTAGGGACCGTCTGCCATAAGTCTTGTGTGGTGGCGTCTATAGGAAACATTTTCCTAAATATGGGAGGAGGGGAAAGGCACACCGGGTCTATCCCACTCCTTGCTAATAATCTCTGTAAGCCTTTTAGGTATAGGAAACACGTCAGTACACACCGGTACCGCATAGTATCTATCCAACCTACATAATTTTTCTGGAATTGCAACCGTGTTACAATCATTCAGAGCCGCTAATACCTCCCCTAGCAATATGCGGAGGTTCTCAAGCTTAAATTTAAAATTAGAAATCTCTGAATCCAGTCTCCCTGGATCAGATCCGTCACCCACAGAATGAAGCTCTCCGTCTTCATGTTCTGCAAATTGTGACGCAGTATCGGACATGGCTCTCACATCATCAGCGCGCTCTGTCCTTAACCCAGAGCTATCACGCTTGCCTCTTAATTCTGGCAATTTAGATAATACTTCTGTCATAACAGTAGCCATGTCTTGCAAAGTGATTTGTAAGGGCCTCCCTGATGTACTTGGCGCCACAAAATCACGCACCTCCTGAGCGGGAGGCGAAGGTACTGACATGTGAGGAGAGTTAGGCGGCATAACTTCCCCCTCGTTGTCTGGTGATAATTTCTTTACATGTAAAGACTGACTTTTATTTAAAGTTACATCAATGCATTTAGTACACATCTTTCTATGGGGCTCCACATTGGCCTTCATACATAGTGAACAAACAGATTCATCTGTGTCAGACATGTTTAAACAGACTAGCAATGAGACTAGCAAGCTTGGAAAATACTTTTCAAAAAAATTTACATGCAATATAAAAAACGCTACTGTGCCTTTAAGAAGCACAAAAAGCTGTCACAGTTGAAATAACAATGAACCAAATTAGTTATAGCAACCAAATTTTCACAGTAAATGTATTAAGTTAGCAAAGGATTGCACCCACCAGCAAATGGATGATTAACCCCTTAATACCCAAAAACGGATAACAATTTAATAATTAACGTTTTTATCACAGTCAAACACACTGTCACAGGTCTGCTGTGACTGATTACCTCCCTCAAAATGAATTTTGAAGACCCCTGAGCTCTCTAGAAACGTCCTGGATCATGGAGGATGAAGTAGGAAGATTGTGACTGAATTTTTACTGCGCAAAAAAGCGCTAAAATAGGCCCCTCCCACTCATATTACAACAGTGGGGAAGCTCAGTTAACTGTTTCTATGCAGAAACAAAAGTTAGCCATGTGGTAAAAATCATGCCCCAATAAGTACCTCACAAAAAACGATTAACATGCCAGTAAACGTTTTGAACATACATTTTAAAAGTTATGAAGTGCTACCAGTCCCTTTTACTGCAGTTAAGGCTCATACATTACTTCAGTATTAACAGTATTTTCTGAGTCAAATTCCATTCCCTAGAAAAATACTTCAGTGTACACACACTCAGCCTAATACCAGTCGCTACCACTGCATTTAAAGTGAATGTAAAGTCACCACCCCCCGAGAACGCCACACTAATGTGCATAAAAAATAAGTTGATCTTTAATTCATCATTTTCCTTTGACCACTATATTTACGCCAAAAATTAATGTTTTATAAGTTATATCACCCTACGATTCCTCCGCCCGCCATCTTCGCTATTTGATCGACAGGTTAAGAAGCGCTCTTTTCCCAATCATCGATTCCACCACGGGGGGTTCAACCCTGTTTTCAAAACGTCACCGATTGTTAATGAGCATGCGTTAATCCTGAATGATGTCATAGAATCCTAATGCGCATGCGGGAAAGCCTTAATATTTATCTATGCTTAGATGCGCGTTCACGCTTCCCGCATGCGCACTTTCAAGAAATCAAATACAGCTGCGCTCAATGTATGAATAGTATTCAATGAATGTATTCATTCATTGAATACTATGTATCTAGTCTACGAAATCGGCTGTAAACGCATGCGCATTTGAGGGTGTCCACGGGAGCGTGCTTGAAGTATATGTATAGAGCGGGTGGGACCGCTCTATACGTCACACCAGGGAGAAGAAGGAAGTAACGGCTGGGAGGAGTTTGGGTTCATAACGGAATGAAGTTTGTCAGATAAATATATAAAAAATAGTTTATTTTTCTGGGGGAAAAAAGTGGTGGTTTAACTACTATGTACAAAAGAAAGCAGTTGATGGATTTGTTTACAGGAAAATTGACATTCACTTTAAGGCTGAACTTACATTACATTGGTATCAGCAGTATTTTCTCAGTCAATTCCATTGCTTAGAAAAATAATTTACTGCACATACCTCGTTTGCAGGGGGGCCCTGCATGCTATTCCCTTTTTCTGAAGTTACCTCACTCAGAAAGTGCGAGAACAGCCAGTGGATCTTAGTGACGTCTGCTAAGATCATAGAAAACGCAGGCAGATTCTTCTTCTAATGCTGCCTGAGAAACAAACAGCACACTCCGGTGCCATTTAAAATAACAAACTTTTGATTGAAGAAATAAACTAAGTTTAAAAACACCACAGACCTCTCACAACGACCTATCTTTAGTTAGGTTGCAAGAGAATGACTGGATATGACATGTGAGGGGAGGAGCTATATAGCAGCTCTGCTTGGGTGATCCTCTTGCAACTTCCTGTTGGGGAAGAGATATAATCCCATAAGTAATGGATGACCCGTGAACTGACTACACTTAACAAGAGAAATACATACTCTGCTGTGGAGGATCACCCCCTTAGCCCCCAACCTCCCTGATCACCCCTTAAACAGCTCTCTAACCCTCCCCCCCTCTACGTTATTGTCCACCATCTTGGGTACTGGCAGCTGTCTGCCAGTACCCAGTTTGCATACAATTAGCCTTTTTTTTTTTTAATATTTTATTTATTTATTTTTTGTAGTGTAGCTTCCCCCCCCTCAAACAACCCCCCAACCCCTCCCAGATCCCTTAGATAAAATCCCCCTCCTCCTCTCTCCCTCCTTCCCTTTACACTTTGTTCCATAGTGTAGGGCTCCCACCCGCACCTGTGCGTGCACCCGGCGTCCTCGAGCGTGCTCCCCCCCCCCCCGACGTGTTTACACCAGCGATGGCCGCCTACCTGCCTCCCACTTACCAACAATCGCACCATCGCTGGCCAATGCAGAGAGGGCTACAGAGTGGCTCTCTCTGCATCAGTGTGTTAAAAGAAAAGGTATTGCAGTGATGCCTCGATATCGAGGCATCACGGCAATACCTTGAAAGCGTCTGGAAGCGATCAGAATCGCTTCCACCGCTTGAAACCCCTGAAGTACAGGGTACGTCGGTCGTTAACGGGTTGAATAATAAAAATTCTGGAGTACACTGTTCCTTTAATAAAAACAACATTTTAATAGGCATTTACTACTTTAAATTTTTTTTTTTTACTTCCATTTGTGCAGGGTCCATTACCTCCTATCACTACCCAAAAAGGAGGCTGAGTTCCCTACAGGAAGGCATATATAAGATTGGCGTAAAATCTTCTAGAGGAACTTGAGCTGGCTTTGTGTTCAGTGTCCCTTTTAATGTTTCTCTAGCATTTCCTAAACACTAAATTGTTAACTACATAATTATAAACCTTCATATAGAAGAATAATTTAGCAATGAAAAAAAAAAAAAAAATCAGCTTTATTTTGTCAAATGAGTATATTACTTTAGGTTTATACTTTTCACTGATTTCCCTGTCCCCTAGAACAAAAGAACCCTTGCTAACCAATCACAAACTAATATTCAGATACAGCGCAAACTGTTTGCACATGTGCAGACTGGGGTAGCCTGCACTCTTGTATTCCCTTAAAGGGACGTTATACACTATTTTTCTTTGTATAAATGTTTTGTAGATGAACCATTTATATAGCCCATACAGGTTGTTTTTTTTTTTAAATGTATAGTTTTGCTTATTTTTAAATAACACTGCTCTGATTTTCAGACTCCTAACCAAGCCCCAAAGTTTTAGGAGAATACTGATCTATACCTACTCCAGCTTGCTCCTGTTTGTGTAAATAGTCTTTTCATATGCAGAGGAAGGGGAAAGGCTGTTATTTCCCACTTAAAGTGGGTGTTCTAGCTACCTTTTTAACAGAGCTAAACCGTGAGCTTCTAAATAAGTTTTTAAACTGTTTTATACTGGATTTTTATATCAGTATCTGCATATTTTTTTTATAATAGTGTCTATCACATGCAGTTATATAAATATTGGTGTATACTGTCCTTTTAAGGTGGTTTATCACCGATTCAACTTTGTTACTATTGTAAAGAATTGTTTGCCTATTACAATTGTGGACGCAAAACTGGTAATCCACCTTTTCTGAGCATGTGACACCACAGAAACTTAGGGAGAGAGGGAAAGTAAACAGAAGCTCACATAAATTACCTTAAAGTATTAACCCAAGCCTCCCAGGGAGAATGTGAAAAACATTTTACATATATTTTACAACAAAAGGCTACAAAATAAATAAGGAATGAATATTGCAATGTTTCACTTGCAGTAATAAAAACATTTTATGCGTTGTTGAAAGGTTAAGTTTCATGGTCCTTTAAATCAGAGTACAGCTTCAGGACGGGCGCAAGTGTTGAAGATCAGAATAAAGTTTCAATGTAAACATTTGATAAAAAAAAAGAAATCACGACAGTCAATGCGTTGATGCAACATCAAATCTGGGATCGATCATGGGGGCTGCCTACGATGCTAGGAAACAAATAAAATAGAAGGAAACTGGAAAGTTGATTACAATGGCACGTTCTCTCTAAAATCACAAAAGAAAAAAAAATTGGGTTCCATATCCCTTTAATAAAAAAAAAGAAAAAGTAAACAGCTTGTACTTAGACAATTCTGTTGTGTTGCTATAGAACATCATATCGGCCAAGTCTTCATGTTTAACATCCTTTTTACTGCAATTATTTTTCAATAACCAAACACCACCCACCATTTGCCTTATTTGGAGGAGCCAATCTGGGCTTTAGTCTACAAACAAGGCTAACCACTGTCATGAATACCTAAAAACTATTTAAAGGGGAAAAATCTTATTACAGGGGTTCAAGAACAGTGGGAATTTGTGAAAGGTGCCATTTTAGATGCAACCGCACACTGTATTAGACATGTCTGTAAAAGTAAAAGAAAGCGGAAACCAATTTGGTTTTCCAAAGAAGTAGCACATGCTGTAAAGACAAAAAAGATAGCTTATAAAAATTACAGACACACACAAGCAGATGATGATATGAAAATATGGAGACTCCAACAAAA
This sequence comes from Bombina bombina, assembly GCF_027579735.1. Taxonomy (NCBI): domain Eukaryota; kingdom Metazoa; phylum Chordata; class Amphibia; order Anura; family Bombinatoridae; genus Bombina; species Bombina bombina. Next base: position 559,694,136 of record NC_069502.1, read on the forward strand.
AAAAGACTAAGCAGTTAATTAGGAAGGTTAAAGCTCATGCAGAAGAGAAGATAGCACAGTCAGTAAAACATGGGGACAAAACATTCTTTAGATATATCAGTGAAAGAAGAAAAAATAAGGTAGGAATAGTAAAATTGAAATCAGTTGATGGTAGAATAATAGAAGGAGATAAGCAGATTGCAGACTGTCTCAATGATTACTTCTGTTCTGTTTTCACTAAAGATTGTGAAGATACAATGTCTACATTAAGGGATGCTATGCAAAATAGAAACAAGCTTAACAGTAATCTTTTTACAGAGGATGAGGTTTTGTTAGCATTATCAAAAATAAATGTTACAAAGGCAGTGGGTCCTGATAATATTCATCCAAGGGTTTTAAAAGAACTTCGTTCAGTGCTAACTGTCCCATTAACTGATCTGTTTAATCAGTCACTATTAACAGGAGCTGTCCCAGATGATTGGAGAATAGCAAATGTAATACCTCTTCATAAAAAGGGCAGTAGAGAAGAATCTGGCAACTACAGGCCAGTTAGTTTAACTTCAGTAGTAGGGAAATTAATGGAAAGCCTCTTAAAGGAAAGAATTATGACTTACATAAAGACAAACAATTTAGAGGACCAAAATCAGCATGGTTTTACTTCAGGGAGATCATGTCAGACTAATCTAATTGACTTCTTTGATTATGTAACAAAAGTATTAGACAAGGGAGGAGCAGTTGATGTAGCATATCTAGATTTCAGCAAAGCATTTGACACCGTCCCACACAATAAACTTATTCACAAACTATATCTCCTTGGTCTAGATTCAAAAATTGTGAACTGGGTGGAATGCTGGCTTAAGGACAGAAAACAAAGTGTCTTAGTAAATGGAGTTCATTCAGCAGAGGGGGCTGTTACTAGTGGTGTTCCTCAGGGGTCAGTTCTGGGGCCTGTTTTGTTTAACATATTTATCTGCGATATCAGCAAAGGGCTACAGGGGAAAGTATGTCTCTTTGCAGATGATACAAAAATTTGCAACAGAGTGGATGTTCCAGGGGGGGTAGACAAAATGAGAAGTGATATACAACAATTGGAGGATTGGACAAACGACTGGGATCTAAAGTTTAACACAGCAAAGTGTAAAATAATGCATTTAGGGAAGAAAAATCCAAATGTTAATTACAGACTCAATGACACTTTACTGACTGTTACAGACGAGGAACAGGACTTGGGAATTATTATTTCAGATGATTTAAAACTTAGTAAACAATGTAGTAAGGCAGCGAGTAAGGCTAGCAGAATGCTTGGATGTATTGGTAGAGGTATTTGCAGCAGAAATAGTAAGGTTCTTATGCCACTTTATAGATCATTAGTTAGGCCTCATCTTGAGTATTGTGTGCAGTTCTGGAGGCCATATCTTCAGAAGGATATTAACAAACTTGAATCTGTGCAAAGGAGGGCTACCAAAATGGTACATGGTCTAAAAAATAAAACTTACCAGGATAGGCTCAATGACCTAAATATGTATAGCTTAGAGGAGAGAAGGGAAAGAGGTGATATGATAGCAACTTTCAAGTACATTAAAGGGTTTAGTAAAACTGAGGCTGTGGGTATTTTACATAAAATGGAAAATTCAAGAACAAGGGGTCATGAGCTCAAGCTAAAGGGTAGTAGATTCAGGAGTAATTTGAGGAAGCACTTCTTTACAGAAAGAGTGATTGATTTATGGAATAAACTTCCTCAAGAGGTAGTAGCAACAAACACTGTGGGGGACTTTAAAAATGCATGGGACAAGCATAGGGCTATCCTACGAACTAGATAAGTTTATACTGTTAGGTAAGGTGGGGCAGACTTGCTGGGCCTATGGCTCTTATCTGCCGTCAATATCTATGTTTCTATGTTTCTATGACGTTAATATAGCATTCATTATTTGCAGTTATCTGATAAAACCAACTAGGGACCAATATGTAGTAGGATCAGCCTTGAGCTGTCAGTATGGTGCATCTCAAGTTCTCAATTAAGAATTGCTCAACTTTCAGAGCTAAAATTACATTAAAAAGGGGGCAAAGAAAATAATTAAATTATTTATAGGACAATAGTAACGACCCCTTTAAAGAGTCCTTAGAGTGGAAAATTTACATGCTGTAATTTTATAGCATGTAATTTTAAACACTATCTACCGAGCAAACGGGTTAAACCGATAATTTAATTGAGTGATGCACCGCCACCAAGATGCAAATTCTGGACCAAAGCCAAAAATTCAGGACCGAAACCAAAAATTCAGGATGCACTTTGCCAAAAAACTGAAAATTTATTTTTTGTATGATTGTATTACTATTGTACTTTTTAATTAATTTCAAGAATTTAAAAGAATCTTAAATTGAAAAACTACAAGCCAAAAAAGGAAATTTATGCTTACCTGATAAATGTATTTCTTCTACGATATGACAAGTCCACGGATTTCAACCTTACTTGTGAGATTTATCCTCCTGTTAACAGGAAGTGGCAAAGAGCACCACAGCAGAGCTGTATATATAGCTCCTCCCTTCCCTCCACCTCCAGTCATTCGACCGAAGTTAGGAAGAGAAAGGAAAAAGCCAAAAAGGTGCAGAGGTGACTAAAGTTTAACAAAAATATATACCTGTCTTAAAAAAATGACAGGGAGGGCCGTGGACTCGTCATATCGTAGAAGAAATAAATCAGGTAAGCATAAATTTCCTTTTCTTCTGCAAGATATGGCGAGTCCACGGATTTCATCTTTACTTGTGGGATACAATACCAAAGCAATAGGACACGGATGAAACGGGAGAGAGACAAGACAGGGACCTAAACGGAAGGCACCACTGCTTGAAGAACCTTTCTCCCAAAACCAGCCTCAGAAGAAGCAAAAGTATCAAATTTGTAAAATTTTGAAAAGGTATGAAGAGACGACCAAGTTGCAGCCGTAAAGAAAGAGGTAGCCGTAGCTTTCTGACCCCTACACTTTCCAGAAAAGACAATGAATAATGAAGATTGATGGAAAACCTTAGACGACTGCAAGTAAAACGTCAGGGCACGGACCACGTCCAAGTTATGCAACATGTGCTCCTTCTTAGAAGAAGGGTTAGGACATAATGAAGGAACAACTATTTCCTGATTAATATTCTTATTAGAAACAACCTTAGGAAGGAAACCAGGTTTGGTATGTAAAAACCACCTTATCAGAATGGAAGATAAGACGAATCACATTGTAATGCTGAAAACTCCGAAACTCTACGAGCAGAAGAAATAACAACCAAAAATAAAACTTTCAAAGATAACTTAATATCTATGGAATGCATGGGTTAAAACGGAACCCCTTGAAGAACATTAAGAACTAAATTCAAACTCCAAGGTGGAGCAATTGGTCTAAACACAGGCTTAATTCTGGTTAGAGCCTGACAAAAAAAAAAAAAAGACTGAACGTCTGGAACATCTGCCAAACGTTTGTGTAATAAACTTGACAAAGCAGAGATTTGTCCCTTTAAGGAACTCGCTGATAACCCTTTCTCTAATCCTTCTTGGAGAAAAGACAGAATCCTGGGAATCCTAACTCTACTCCATGAGTAGCCTTTGGATTCACACCAAAAAAGATATTTACGCCATATCTTATGATAGATCTTTCTAGTGACAAGCTAACGTGCCTGAATCAAAGTATCGATAAACTGAAAATGTTTGTCCAGGAAGGCAAACCTTAGGAACTCATGATGATCCTTGTGGATAGGAATATGAAGGTATGCATCCTTCAAGTCCACGGTAGTCATATATTGACCCTACTGGATCAATGGCAGAATTGTTTGAATAGTCTCCATTTTGAAGGATGGGACTCTGAGAAACTTGTTTAGACTCTTTAGATCTAAAATGGGTCGAAACACACTCATTTTTGGAGACCACGAAAAGGATTCAAGTAAAACCCCTGTCCCAGTCTTTGAACGGGACAAATTACTCCCATAGTAGAGAGGTCTTTTACACAACGTAAGAACGCCTCTCTTTTTGTCTGGTCTGCAGACAAACGTGACAGAAGAAACCTCCCCCTTGGGAGAGAACTTTTGAATTCCAGCTGATACCCTTGGGACACGATCTCCTGTCTCCATGGATCCTGAACATCTCTTACCCAAGCCTGGGCAAAGAGAGAAAGTCTGCCCCTACTAGATCCGGTCCCGGATCGGGGGCCGTGCCTTCATGCTGTTTTGGTAGCAGCAGCAGGCTTCTTGGATTGTTTACCCTTGTTCTAAGCCTGGTTGGGTCTCCAGACGGACTTGGCCTGAGCAAAATTCCCTTCCTGCTTGGCGGAAGCAGAGGAAGAAGAGGGGACTCCTTTAAAGTTCCGAAAGGAAAGAAAATTATTTTGTTATCTTAGCAGACTTATCCTGAGGTAGAGCGTGTCCTTTACCTCCAGTAATGTCAGAAATGATTTCCTTCAACTCAGGCCCAAATAGGGTATTCCCCTTGAAAGGAATAGCTAAGAGCTTTGATTTAGACGACACATCAGCAGACCACGATTTTAACCATAACGCTCTACGCACCAAATCCTGCAATTTTTGCCGCCAACTTAGCAATTTGAAAGGTGGCATCTGTAATAAAAGAATTAGCTAGCTTGAGAGCCCTAATTCTATCTAAAATGTCCTCTAAAAGGGTCTCAACCTTCAGAGACTCTTCTAGAGCATCAAACCAAAAAGCTGCTGCAGTAGTAACTGGAACAATGCAAGCTGTTGGTTGTAAAAGGAAACCCTGATGAATTAATAATTTCTTTAGAAGACCCTCTAACTTCTTATCCATAGGGTCTTTGGAAGCACAACTGTCTTCAATAGGTATAATTATACGCTTAGCCAGGGTAGAAATAGCTCCCTCCACCTTAGGGACCGACTGCCAAGAGTCCCGAATGGTGTCTGATATGAGATACATTTTCTTGAAATTAGGAGGAGAGAACGGTATACCCGGTCTGTCTCATTCCTTCTTTTACAATTTCAGAAATTCTTTTAGAAACCGGAAAAACATCAGTGTAAGTAGGTACCTCTAGATATTTATCCATTTTACACAATTTCTCTGGAGGTACTACAATAGGGTCACAATCATCCAGAGTTGCTAAAACCTCCCGAAGTAACAGGCGGAGGTGTTCAAGCTTAAATTTAAATGACATGACCTCCAAATCTGAGGTAACATACTTCCTGGGTCTGAAAGTTGTCCCTCAGACAACAATTCCCTGACCCCCAACTCAGAGCCCTGTGAGGGTACATTGGAAATAGCCAATAAAGCATCAGAGGATTCAGTATTCACATTAATACCCGACCTACTGCGTTTACCTTGTAACACTGGTAACTTAGATTAGATAACACCTCTGTAAGGGTAGTTGACATAACTGCAGCCATATCCTGCAGAGTAAAAGAATTAGACGCACTTGAGGTACTTGGCGTCGCTTACGTGGGCGTTAAAGTTTGTGACACTTGGGGAGAATTAGATGGCATATCCAGATTCTCTTCAGATTGAAAACCATCCTTAGGCACACTTTCTTTACTTAAAATATGCTTTTTACATTGTAAGGCCCTTTCAGTACAATAGGTACACAAAGTAAGAGGGGGTTCCACAATGGCTTCTAAACACATAGAAATATTAGTTCCCTCAATGTCAGACATGTTGAACAGACTAGAAATAACCACAATAGTCGTAAATCACCTCATTTGATTTAAACAACTTTTTAGAAAAATGTGTACTGTGCCTTTGAGAAAAAATTGTGCGCTTTTTATTTCTTAAACTGCCTAAAACGTTAAAAAAACGCCAAATTAAACATGATTCAATTGGCCCAAAAATTATTGCACCCTATAATTAAAAGGTGAATTTACCCTCTCAAGAGACATTTTAACCAAAAAAAAAAAAAAAAAAATATATCTCAACAGAAAAAATGACCCCTGCACCTCGCCACAACTCTGCTGTGGCGCCTACCTGCCCCCAGGGTACTGCAAAATGACTCGACAACGATCCGGTGACTAGAACACAAAGTTTAGGCCCCACCGTAGCTAATGCCTGCTGCCTTCTCAGTCAGAGTAAAATGCGCGTTTGAGCGTGCAAAATAGGATGACGTCCATGATGGACGTCATCCTAACAGTCTGTAACCGCATGGGAAGCCGTTTGAAAATAAGCCATGTGGTCCCCTTAATAATCTTTCAATAAAACTTGCAGCCCTACTGACTTTTGTTTTAATAAAATATAAAATGTCAAGCTGCCTCTCCCAGTGTCCAGCCCCATACAGTGTCAAATCAATATGTATAACATAGGAAATTCAGTAACACCCTCAGTGTACAGGTCTACTGCTTACCCCTTCCCTTGCAGGGAAAAAATGTCAGCCAGCTCTGATATACCAAGTCTCCTCAGAATAAAAGACTGAACACACCCCAATGCTGCTTGTAGCATGACACCGTTCTCCACACTGAAGATTACTCTTGTACTACCTTCAGAAGCTCTGTGGGAACCAACATGGATCTTAGTTACATCTGCTAAGATAATCAACCTCAGGGCAGAAATCTTCTGCATTCCATATCTCCCCGAGGAAAAAATAGTACTCACCGGTACCATTTAAAATAAAAGTCTTGATTGAAGAATCTAAAACTAACACCTCACTTTACCTCTTCCTATTACTAACACAGGCAAAGAGAATGACTGGGGGTGGCTGGAAGGGAGGAGCTATATATACAGCTCTGCTGTGGTGCTCTTTGCCACTTCCTGTTAGCAGGAGGTTAATATCCCACAAGTAAGGATGAAATCTGTGGACTCGTATCTTGTAGAAGAAATAATGTTACAAGGGTTGTATTTCTGACGTGCAGAAAAAAACAATATAAAGACGGCTGTAACTAGAAGTTGCTATGTACATTAAAAGGAAAGTCACTGCAAAGAACCGCAAAGCCTGTGGGTCATAATTATTTTGGACACTTTAATTATTAAATTGTGGCAGGGATTCACTGGTGTCAGACGCTTAACAGCCACCACTTTAGAAGTAGCATGTTTGCACAGGAAAATATGGTACTGTCTCTTTAAATTTTAAAAGAGAACATTTTTCCTTTGAATTAACTGCAGAAAAATATTAAAAATTTAGCAACTGTAGCCAGGTCCGACTTGTGAGATGGGAGGCCGAGTATCTTGTCACAATCCGTACCCTAGCACCTCAGGACCCCCCATACTATGGCAACACAGGAAATACACTTGCCAGGCAGAAAATTTGAGTCCATTTTACCCCTCAGTAGGAAACCGCTAGGGTATCACTCTATGCAGTAAACCGCAACAGGGAAAGCATAGGCTACAGTCCAAATATACTTATAATAACTGAAAGCATATCTCTTTGGACCTTACATAAACCGAGCCACATAGAAAGAGAAACAGGGCGCGTTTCCTAAGGACCACCGCACATGGATGGCGACATAACAGATCTCCCGGTCGGCAGGTATAGTTATTGAACCGCCGGGAGATTTTGCAGGAGTGCGCTAAGAAAATAGTGTCCCCAAGAACCGCCCTGCATAGGCAGGTGCACAAAAGTTAACTCCCGGACGGTATTGTAGAGTTAATACACCGCCGGGAGTAAAAAAGGGCGCTTGTCAAGGACCGCCCATCGTGGGCGTTCACAGACAAAAGCATACAGGCAGCTCCCGGTTGGCATGGCTTGTGTAACCATCTGGAGAAATAAGATCATGTGAAAACACCTAACAACCTTCACACAAACTCTCAAATACCCCCCTGCACATCGTACAGACATCTCCTTTCCCGGTCGGCATGCTTTCTTATGCGACTGCCGAGTGATGTGACGATTGTCAGAACAATGAAGACTGAAAGGATTCCCCGGTAAAACATAACCCTAGGGAAAAAAAGTATTTTTCCTCTCATCTCCCGGGCGGCATGTTGTTTTAAGTGTAGTGGTGTGTTGGGTTAATAAACTATGCGCTGTGAGGTAAAAGCTAGGGAGTCTCGAAGAAGTAATCTCACAAACTTCAAAAGTGGGGGTAAAATCTGGATTGGATGAGACTCTTAAGCGCTTGTGCTTAATTACCCAATAAGGAAAGATAGTCTTACTATGTAGTTGGATTCAATGAGATCTATTTATTTTTAGAATTATAAATACATACAATAACATTTAAAACAATAGAAATTGATTCTTAAAACAAATCTGGTTGGCCAACCATACAGTGTGAATAAAATGATATAATATGTTTTCCAATCCCTGTTACTTAGTGTATTATACAAACATATCTGTATATTTGAATTTTTGAATTTTGGTTTAATTGCAGATATTTTTTATGGATTTGATATAGTGGACTTGTGAAGAAGTATGGTATCCACAAAAAATATTCGCAATATTAATTCTTAATTACCATATTTGTTTGTTTAAAGCTGAACATACATAATTAAAATAGCGTCAAGCATGATAAAGGCTGTATTAATCAGCTGAAACGCGTTGCCTACTCCTTGCTACACTAAACATTTTCATAGTCCACTTTCGAAGTGGACCGCCAAGACTACATCAAGCCACGGACCAACAAATACGCTTGAAAGATATTCTGAAGCGTTCAAGAACAACCTTCAAAGCACCTAGTCCTCCTTTTAAAGGACCGCCAAGAACAACTGAAATACCTTACCTAGAATTGGGCCTAAAGAAACCTGTGGACACCTGCAGATCAGATACTCTGAAACAAATAGAGTACGGATCTAAACAGAACACATTCGCAACAATTCAAGAGGTTTTGAAAACCTGAACCGGGCAAAAAGACCAGCCACCTGACGAAAGGATTAACGGTTAAAGCACACTACCACATTACCCCAGCATCTACTCCTTCAAGTGTGTGTAATCGTGGAGACAAACCAACGCGACATACTGAAACCACTACAACACCGGCAGCGGCTATCCAGGCTTCCGATCCACATTTATCACAGTAAAGATTGAATTGGGTACAAAAAGAAACTAGACCAGAAACAAAAGTATCCCAAAAGAAACAACGGGTAAGATTTAGTATACCTACACCAACTAAGGAAGTTAATGTGAAGGGCAGATAACCAAAACTACTTAACAGTGACTTATAATCGCAACATATATAGCAATTAGACAAAAACGTGTTGCAGCACGCCCACACATACTATCCCCACGGAGGACTTAACAGCGCTTTTAACAAAAAGCAATTAACAATTACTCCAACGATCACGGCAGAAAGACATTATCTTTCATAACTTATACGATTTTTACTGTATCACTTTATTTTTGTTTCACTTTTATTATTTGTTACTAATGTTGATACCATTGACGCTATTTTAATTATGTATGTTCAGCTTTAAACAAAACGAATATGGTAAATATGGTAATTAAGAATATAGTGAATACCATACTTCTTCACAAGTCCACTATACCAAATCCATAAAAAATATCTGCAAATAAACTAAAATTCAAATATACAGATATGTTTGTATAATACACTAAGTAACAGAGATTGGAAAACATATTATATCATTTTATTCACACTGTATGGTTGGCCAACCAGGTAGATTTGTTTTAAGAATCAATTTCTATTGTTTTAAATGTTATTGTATGTATTTATAATTCTAAAAATAAATAGATCTCATTGAATCCAACTACATAGTAAGACTATCTTTCCTTATTGGGTAATTAAGCACAAGCGCTTAGAGTCTCATCCAATCCAGGCATGTTGTTTTAATGTAACCGCCGGGAGAACGTTTCTCTCTAAAGGTCTCCTAAAGAGTCTAAGCTCAAACATGGCAAACACTCTGACCCCTTTGAACAATTTGATGTCTATAATAGTCTCCCAGGAAGGAGAACCCATACCGGAGGAAAAAGCCTATATGTCTAAGGGCTTCCCATTCCCAATGTGAGTGGCCAACTTCTACTGAGTCCTGTTCTTCTCCATGCCTAGTAATAAAAAAATGGCACTTAGCTCTCCATCTGCCGACAGCAAAGGCAGCTCCCAGACGTGTGAAGTCCTACTGATCACATGGACCTGAGGATGACAAGGAAAATACTGAGTAATATCCCTCAGATTTTCCCCTAGATAGGGCAGCAACAGTAGATGGGAGGCACAGTGAGAATTATGTCCCATAAGTTCCCATTGCCTTAAAGCCACCAAATGCTTTTCTGTTTGTACTGAAAAGAATGATTTAGTCTAGGCTACACCCCAGAAAAAAGTAGCACACTGTGACACCACTTTAAAAATAATAAACTCTTGATTGAAGATTCTAAACTAACACCTCACTTTACCTCTTCCTATCACTAACACAGGCAAAGAGAATAACTAGGTTGGGAGGAAAGGGAGGAGCTATTTATACAGCTCTGCTGTGGAGCTCTTTGCCTTCTCCTGCTGACCATGAGGACTCAAATCCGTGGACTCATTGTATCTTGTAAAAGAAAATAGTTTTAATGTGACTTGTTAACTGTATATTACAGCGATGAAAAAAATTTTTTTTAGAGACTAGAGTGGTATAGACAAATTAGCAGCAGGTGGCCATATCAGTGGCATCACAAGGGGGGTGCTGGCCGCACCCGAGTGACAAAGAAATACAATGTAGAGAAGCATATATTTTTTTATTAGAGGGGCCAGCATTTGTGAACATTAGTGGGACTGGGGAAGTTGTAGACACAATTTTTTTGCACCTTGAGCCAGCGTTGCAATTTCCACAAATAGTTTTCCCGGCTGCTTTTGCTCGTTTGTACTTTGCTCCTCCCCTGCCCAATTTCACTATGAATGTTGTGGGCGTGCCGTGGGGCTTGCGAAGTTGCGCTGCTAGCCTAAACCTGCCTGCTAATCTGTGCTCACTGATGTGTGGAGCAGTGGAGTCGCTCACTGCTGTGCTGTCTCTTTAAACGGGAACTGGGAAATCACAAGGGGGATGTCTGGCACCTGACCGCATGACTGACACTGTCTCTAAAGTGAAGGAGCCACGTATGATGCCCACCAGACCGGTACGGTTACGGTACACTAAGTGCACACTGAAGAGGTAGGAGGGGAGGACGGATGGGGGTGGGCAGAGAGCAGAGGTGCTTGGCCATAAGAAGCGGTAGGCACGCGGCCTGGGGCTGTGCACTGCCAGACTTGGAACAGAGAGCAGAATTTTCATAGTTTGCACGCCTAAACCTTTTCTTTAGCAATTTTTAGAGTGCTCTGTTTATCTTTCATTTGATGCTCTGCTGAGCCAGGGAGGAGCTCTAGACATGAGCTTTAAAAATTAATGCAGCTTACATAGTGTGTGTGTGTGTGTGTGTCAGTGACGTGTGTGTGTGTGTGTGAGTGTTTCCGAGTGTTTGTGTGTGCATCTGAGTGTTTGTATGTGCCTGTGTTCTTGTGTGTGTGTCTTTCTGGGGGGAGAGGGGGTGACACCAACCCTAGTGGCGCCACTGGGCCATATTGCTGACACACTTATATAAACTAAACTATTACTCGCACATTTTACAACGCTGCATAAAATTGCATTAGTTTATAGAAATAAAATGCATGCAAGATGTGCCAGTCACAGCATTTCAGGAGGACTGAATGATTGGTGCACAATTATTCCTTGGTGTGCCAGAAGAATGCTACTAAAAACAAGTTTGGGCATTTGTCATGGAACCAAATAACCAAACATATATGCATTCTAAGCATCAATTAAAATATAGTCACTGCTGACAGTCTTTGCATAAAAAGCTTTGGGAACATTTTAAGAATGTCATTATTTGCAAACAGATCAGAGAATTCCAAACATAGTGCTGCTAATGGGAATAAGGCTAGGGTAAAAATGCAGCAAACACTGAAATCCAGCATCTATATCTACATGGTTCTTAGATTTACTTTAAAATGGACATTAGTCATTTTCAACAAATGCAGAAATTAAAAGTGCAAAAAGAAAGTGTTGTGTTAGTGAAATTTAAGGAATTTTGAAATGTTATTTTGTATTTAAATGGTCCTTTAAAGAGACATAAAGCAGGTTGAGATCTGTGCATACCCTAAAAGGGATAATAAATAGTTTGCATAAAAAAAGGAAAAGAAAATTGTTTAAAAATTGCTAACAAGTATTTTAAAATGTTTTTTTAAATAAGCAAAATTAATTACATAGCCAAGCTGCCTGGAGCAGCCATTTCCACCCCCCATCAGTGTTTAGACACAGGCATTGTATTTCACAGCTTCTAGGCATGCTCCAGCAGATAATGCCTATGCATTTTTGCATTAAACCAAAACAAGGATATAGATACAGCCATTGAAGGAAATGGGGGGGGAGATAGCTTTACCATTCAGAAACTAAAAAGAAAGGGTTAATGGCGAGGCACTGCAGTATAAATTTGCAGCTAAAGTAAATAAAAGTACATTCTATATTTTGTCTCTATCCCAACTTGTTTTATGTCTCTTTAACCAGGTCGCTAACAGGATTATTAAAACAAAAAAAACAAAAAAAAAAACCCTTGCTCAAATTTCCATAGAATTTTTTAGATATCACTTTAAACAGAGCCTTGTTTTCTTGATTTATCTATGAAAACTATGAATATTTTAAAGTAGACAACCCAAGGTATTGATCTAGGCCCATTTTGGTATATTTGATGCAACTATTTGGCCGCAAATATCTTATAATTTTTTTTTCACAACTTTGGGTTTCTTTAAAGGGACAGTCTACACAAGAATTTTTATTTTTTAAAAAGACTAAATCCCTTTATTACCCATTCCCCAGTTTTGCATAACCGACAGTTATATTAATATGTTTTACCTCTGTGATTACCTAGTATCTAAGTCTCTGCAGACTGCCCCCTTATCTCAGTGCTTTGACAGACATGCAGTTTAGCCAATAAGGACAGACTCCTAAATAAGTCCATGGGAGTGAGCACAATGTTATATATAGGGCACACATGAACTAGTACTGTCTAACTGTGAAAAACTTTCAAAATGCTCTGAGCTAATAGGAAGATTTTCAACGGTTTAGAAATCAGTTTGAGCCTACCTAGGTTTAGCTTTTCAAAAATACCACCAAGGGAACAAAGCACATTTAATGATAAAAGTCATTTGTAAAGTTGTTTAAAATTGCATGTCCTACCTGAATTATAAAAGTTTAATTTTGACTAGACTGTCACACAACTACTGCAGTCATAAGACAAATAGAAGTAAAAGCTTCTCTGGGGTCCTCTTTATTCAGAGACTGCAGACATGCATGGCTTTGGCATTGGTTTTTGGCAATTAGAAGGCCGCTAATTGCAGCTGCACAATTACCTTGTAAACTTAATTTTTGTTTTAGTGTAGGGATTACCCACCCACTGCCTGATCCTTCCCAAACAGCTCACTTCCTCCACCATCTTAGGTTCTGGCAGACAGTCTGCAATTTAGGACTTTATTTTTGTAAAGGAAATTTATGCTTACCTGATAAATTGATTTCTTCTACGATACGACGAGTCCACGGATTTCATCCTTACTTGTGGGATATTATCCTCCTGCTAACAGGAAGTGGCAAATAGCCCCACAACAGAGGTGTGTGTGTGTATATATATGTGTATATATATATATATATATATATATATATATATATATATATATATATATATATATATATATATATATATATATATATATATATATATATATATATATATATATATATATATATATATATATATATATATATATATATATATATATATCTATATATCTATATATCATCCTTACTTGTGGGATACAATACCAAAGCAACAGGACACGGGTGAAAGGGAGGGACAAGACAGAGACCTAAACGGAAGGCACCACTGCTTGAAGAACCTTTCTCCCAAAAATAGCATCAGAAGAAGCAAAAAGTATTATATTTTTTTTACAAATTTGATATGTGTGGGTACAGTAAGTGAGTAAGAGGAAAATTACAGCTAAACACAAACACTGCAAAAATGTAAAAATAGCCTTGGTCCCAAACAGACAGAAAATGGAAAAGTGCTGTGGTCATTAAGGGGTTAATTTCACTAATGCAACTTAAGTTGAAATTAATATATTAGACTCATTACATGCAAAGCAAGTTAGTTCAAGCCGTGATTTGTTATAATTGTGATGATTATGGCTTACAGTGCATGAAAACCCCAAATCCACAATCTCAGAAAATAAGAATATTGTGAAAAGGTGCAATATTCTAGGCTCAAAGTGTCCCACTTTAATCAGCTAATTAAGCCATAACACCTGCAAAGGGTTCCTGAGTCTTTAAATGATCTCTCAGTCTGGTGCAGTAGGAATCACAATCATGGGAAAGACTGCTGACCTCACAGTTGTGCAGAAAACCATCATTGACACCCTCCATAAGGAGGGAAAGCCTCAAAAGGTAATTGCAAAAGAAGTTGGATGTTCCCAAAGTGCTGTAACAAAGCACATTCATAGAACAGTTACGTGGAAGAGAAAAGTGTGGAAGAAAAAGGTGCACAAGCACCAGGGATGACCGCAGCCTGGCGAGGATTGTCAGGAAAAGGCCATTCAAAAGTGTTGGGGGTTTAAAAAGGGGTGGACTGAGGCTGGAGTCAGTGCATCAAGAGCCACTGCACACAGACGGATCCTGGACATGGGCTTCAAATGTTGTATTCCTCTTGTCAAGCCACTCCTGATCAACAAACAACGTCAGAAGCGTCTTACCTGGGCTAAAGAAAAACAGATCTGGTCTGTTGCTCAGTGGTCCAAAGTCCTCTTTTCTGATGAGAGCAAATTTTGCATCTCATTTGGAAACCAAGGACCCAGAGTATGGAGGAAGAATGGAGAGGCACACACTGCAAGATGCTTGAAGTCCAGTGTGAAGTTTCCAGTCTGTGTTGATTTGGGGAGCCATGTCATCTGCTGGTGTTGGTCCACTGTGCTTCATTAAGTCCAGGGTCAACACAGGCGTCTACCAGGAGATTTTGGAGCACTTCATGCTTCCTTCCGCAGACGAGCTCTATGGGGATGCCGACTTCATTTTCCAGCAGGACTTGGCACCTGCCCACACTGCCAAAAGCACCAAAACCTGGTTCAATGACCGTGGGATTACTGCGCTTGATTAGCCAGCAAACTCGCCTGACTTGAACCCCATAGAGAATCTATGGGTCATTGCCAAGAGAAAGATGAGAGACATTAGACCGAACAATGCAGAAGAGCTCAAGGCCGCTATTGAAGCATCCTGGTTTTCCATAACACCTCAGCAGTGCCACAGGCTGATAGCTTCCATGCCACGCCGCATTGAGGCAGTAATTGCTGCAAAAGAGGCCCAAACCAAGTACTAAGTACATACAGTATGCATGCTTATACTTTTCAGAGGTCCGATATTGTTCTATGTACAATCCTTGTTTTATTGATTGCATTTAATATTCTAATTTTCTGAGATTGTGGATTTGGGGTTTTCATGAGCTGTAAACCATAATCACCACAATTATGACAAATCACGGCTTGAACTATCTTGCTGTGCATGTAATGAGTCTCATATATTAGTTTAACCTTTTAAGTTGCATTAGTGAAATAAATGAACTTTTGCACGATATTCTAATTTTTCGAGTTTCACCTGTATGGTATTTACTTGGATTGATATTACCCACATTATTCATCTTTGTGTACATCACTACCAGTCTCCAGTATCCTAATTTAATAGGAGCTTGTTATATGACATATCTTAGATATGTATCACCCATGTTCCATTTAACTATAAGTTGAGTTTGGATATAGTCTGTATTGGTCACTTTGTGAATAGAATATAACAACATCTCAATAGATGCATGAGATTGTGTAATATGGAACTGGATGGTATATAGTTTGAGTGAATATACATTCATTCTTTGTATAGCTATATATCTATATAGATCCAGTACTGCTTAACTGATCCATTCCATATATACATTAATACAAGCCGCCTCTTTTTACCTCTGCTAATATTAATATTGTTCTGTCACACTTTAGCTATGTTTTCCTATTTATTTTTATTGTGGATCTTTGTATAAAAGTATTAACACATAGTTTAAGTACATTATATCATTAAAGCTTCATTTTAGTGTGTAATTGGGTTACGCACACACCCACACTGTCCGCCCTTAGGATTGGATGACAGTTTAACCTATGAGCTCAGAGTATTGTTCCTAAATATTTTTACACAGCTGTACTTGTTAGCTACGATTCCGTCCGAGAGCCGAAACATGTTAGCAGATTTGTACTCCCTGTAATGTGCGATGTTTTACTTGGACCTCCAGGTTTCTTTTTATCCAGTTTGGAATATACAATAAAGACAATTTTTTACTTCACCCTCTGCCACGGTACTCTTCCTTTTTTGTGATACACACACATATCCAAAAAAGGACAGCACAATCTCACCAAGTTTATAGAATACCACGGTGCACTGCAAAACATACCAGAACAGTCCAAAGCACAGGCACTCAATGGTCTTTATGTAAAAGATCCAGTTTTATTAAGTCAAAGTTAAAGACATAACGTTTCGGCACACAACTGTGCCTATGTCAAAAATACAGCATAGAAAACCTAAAAGCAATGACAAACGTGTAAAAAAAAAAAAAAAAAAAAAGACTTTTTATACCCATCTTGCAGTCTCTTACTGCATGAGCGTTCTACCATTCAACACATGCGTGTGACGTCATCAGAGTATACCAACGTGCGTAACGTCATGTCGTGCGTGTCAATATTGCTATAGCAACATGTGTATACACATCAAGCATAGTCAAACTGGTGATTAGAAAGATAAAAGGTAGAACAATGTATACCTATGTCATTTTAAATAGCACACTATTGATGTCACAAAGAATAGAGGGAAAAACATTACCAAAAGCCCTTAATTCATAGCACTATGCAATGCACACATAGCGATATAGCTTGTTAGTGCTATAAAACAAACCCCTTTATTGTAACAGCAAGAGTGTGCAATCATGTAGAATATACAAACTATGCACATTTAGAACACAAGGTGCCAAATACCATATTATATGGCCTTAAACACGAGATAAGATCAAAGCATGCAATATCAAATAATAAATGTGGCTAGAATTAAATTAAAAGGTTAACATTAACCTGCACACGATCACATATTTAAGCATATTTTTAGCATGAAAAGTCATAGACTACCTAAACATCAAAGAACTATTACTGAATAAATTGGACTACTTCAAAGCACAATAGAGTATGGTAGAAACCTTCTTAGACAGTGAGAACCCAAAACGATTTTCAGATCATATGTTCCACCCTTCAGTAGAAGGGACTGAAATCCATGGAGGTATTAAGACCCCTTGGAGCTAGGGTGTCTATCCAGTAAATTCATTTACTCTCAATTTGTAGCAGTTTCTTAGCCTTGTTGTCACCCCTAGGCATGGGAAGTACATGGTCGATCAACATTGATCGCAGACTTGAAACACGTTTGTCATTGCTTTTAGATTCTCTATGCTGTATTTTTGACATTTGACAAAGGCACAGTTGTGTGCCGAAACGTTATGTCCTTTTGACTTAATAAACTGGATCTTTTATATAAAGACCATTGAGTGCCTGTGCTTTGGACTGTTCTCTCAAACGATAAGGTGCGGACAAGCACACAAAGGGGGCACTCCTAGTGAAGATTGTTTGTATCAATGTTGTACAGATAAACGAACACTCACGTGATTCAACCTCATCCAGTATGAGGTATAGATAAGACACTTGTTACAGGTGATCTCACTTTCTGGTCTCCTTTTGTAGTAGCTGCTGTAGTCCTCTTTCCCTTATCCCAGTTGTGGCTAGAATTCTTGTCCCACAGTATATCTAAGACTGTGGTGTATAGTTCTCATATACAGTTAGTGTACTCTAGTTTGAAGAGGCTATAAAACCCGGTGTGTAAAAAAGTTACACTTTAATAAATTGGCATATAAATACACACACCCTGTAGGTGTACAATTGTTAAAAACTCTGTTACAAACAGTGTGCCGTACAGCAGTTAAAAATGCCTCCTTTAAGGTCTGAGACAAGTAGGCAGCATATATCAATTTATGCCAGGTAGTTAGACCGATATGGTGCTTCTTTATTTTTTGTAAATATACACAGAACCGGGCTTGAGTAGTTTACCAGATCGCACTGTAATGTATGTGATATCTGTCTACTGTGCAGCTCCGGCTATTCAGTAGAGTGTATAGTGCGTGTGGTGGAGCCTAACGCGTATCGCAACACCATTGGTTGCTTCATCAGGTCGACCTAATCAAGCCCGGTTCTGTGTAGATTTACAAAAAATAAAGAAGCACCATATCGGTCTAACTACCTGGCATAAATTGATATATGCTGGCTAGAAACCGCTAAAGCTGCCTACTTGTCTCAGACCTTAAAGGAGGCATTTTTAACTGCTGTACGGCACACTGTTTTTAACAATTTTACACCTACAGGGTGTGTATATTTATATGCCAATTTATTAAAGTAACTTTTTTTACACACCGGGTTTTTATAGCCTCTTCAAACTAGAGTACCCTAACTGTATATAAGAACTATACACAACAGTCTGATATACTGTGGGACAAGAATCCTAGCCACAACTGGGATAAGGGAAAGATGACTACAGCAGCTACTACAACAGGAGACCAGAAAGTGAGATCACCTGTAACCAAGTGTCTTATCTATACCTCATACTGGATGAGGTTGAATCACGTGAGTGTTCATTTATCTATTCATTGTAGTGTACAACATTGATACAAACAATCTTCAATAGGAGTGCCCCCTTTGTGCGCTTGTCCACACCTTATCGTTTCAGACCTACCAAGGGAGGATCTTCTTCTTGAAGAGGAAAATCCCATTTTTGGACGCAGCAGCCGAAATTAGAGGCATTTGGGGAACTGTCACACGCCCGGCCAAAAATTGGACATTATTGTGGATTGCCCTACCATTCTCCACTCTAGCTGGACTTGAAAACAAGTGGTATAAGAGACTTACTGGTGGCTAAATACAACATCCACATTACATACAAACATACACACACATCTCTCTAACATTAATTTATCACATGATCCAGGTGTTCATGTGATTACAAATATTATATCGGTATCCGTATAGTAAGGGAATGTAGTTTTTCTTAGCTAGGTGATCACTCCGATAACACTCGTTATTGCAGTGATCATTTAGCTAATATACTTAAACCCTTGAGTGCTAATGACGGCTCTGAGCCGTCACAGAGTTTCCCACTCTGGTGCTAATGACGGCTCAGAGCCGACACTAGCACTCTCCCAACTTGAGGGAGATCTGGGGGCTCCGTTTTGCGTGGTGACGTCACGCGCAATAGACGTGATGACGTCACCGTGCAACTTTATTTAACATTAACAATGTTAAATATAGGAGCAGGGGGCATGCTGCTTAGAAGCCTGTATCTCAGGCATCTAAGCAGCTACAGACCCCCAAGACCCACCGTTGGAAAGGTAATCGCCTAACCTATCCAACGGTGTAAGTCTTGGGGATCGGAAATAAATAAATATATATTTTTTTTTAAAAATATTAAATAAAAAACCCTTTAAGAAAAACTTAGCACCCAGGTGGGAAAGTGTTTAGCACTCAAAGGGTTAAAGGGACACTGAAGCCAATTTTTCTTTTGTGATTACTCCTATTATCAATTTTTCTTCGTTCTCTTTCTATCTTTATTTGATAAAGAAGGCATCTAGGCTTTTTTGGTTCAGGAGTCTGGACAGCATTTTTATTGGTGGATATATTTATCCACCAATTAGCGAGAACAACCCAGGTTGTTCACTAAAAATGGGCCGGCATCTAAACTTACATTCTTGCATTTCAAATAAAGATACCAAGAGAACAATGAAAATGTCATAATAGGAGTAATTTAGAAAGTTGCTTAAAATGGCATGCTCTCTGAATCACGATAAAAAAAAATTGGGTTCAGTGTCCCTTTAAATTGATAAGTTTAAAAACAGGAACTATTTTTTTTTATGGAAATCTATTTTGGGGGTCTCTTTTTTTTTTACTGCACTTTAAAGACTTACACCATTGGAAAGGTGAGGTGATAACCTTTCCAATGATGGATCTTGAGGGTCTGTATGCTTCTTTTTAAAAAATACTAACCTTTATGTTACTGTAAACTTACCGCCGATCCTCCGCCCACATCTTTCAGTATTGAGCAGATCGATGACGAATCCGGTTTCCTCCAAAATCGTTGTGTGCCTCACGAGCTGGACGCCAAAGGGGGTACACAACGATTGGAGGAAGCCGGATTCGTCATTGATCTGCTCAATACTGAAGGAGATGCGGGTGTAGGATTATTATCATTGGTTATTTGTAGAGCGCCAACAGATTCTGCAGTGCTATAAACAAAGGGGGAGTACAACAAAACAAATATAGGGAAAAATATGGAACGCTTCACGAATTTGCGTGTCATCCTTCAGCGGCAAGTTTACAGTGACAAAAAAGGTAAGTATTTTTAAAAAAGAAGCGCAATTGTAAAGTTTAATGACTTAAAGTGCCCATGTTTTTAAGAGTATATTTAAATACTGGGCTTTAAGTTATTCAACCTTACAATCACTTTAATTTTAAGGCTATCGACCCTGCACTACTGTGTGTTTAACCACTGCAGAAGAAAAAATAAATATGTACATATGTACAGTTCCTGCATTACCAAGAATTAGCTCGTGACTGGTGTCTAGCTGACTCACCAGAAGAGTTTAGCTTGCTCCCACCAAGGGCTCGATTTATTAAAGCCGAGTCGGACAGGGGCGCATATACGTGCCCCTGTACACCTCAGCTTGCCTGTGGAGGGGCAAATTTACCCGCAGGAATTCTCCATTGCACACATGCACAATTTTGCCCTTGCGTGCAATCCTGCCCGTGCACAGCCAATCACGCGCGGGCAGGAGCTGTCAATCTACTCGGTCGGACTAGACAGCGGAGATTGAATTTCGCCACCTTAGAGGTGGCGAAGAGGTTAGGGAAGCAGCGGTCTGGAGACAACTGCTTGTTAAATACAGCGAGCAAGTTCTTGTGAGAACTTGCAGCCGTAGGGCTTTGATAAATCAAGCCCTAAGTAGTGCAGTGTTGCTTTGGAACTGACTAACCATTTGGAGGAGGAATATAAAAGCAATAGTGCAGTAAAAGTGCTCTATTATTAAAGCATTTTCTTTTTGCACTTCTCTATCACTTTAATTATGACTGGTAAAACAATTTACTAAACTTTATCTTGCCCCTTTTCCTGTAAATTTCTCCAATTCTGGGGATTGGAAGTGCACATGGCAAGCTTTACATGTCTAACCCTGCTGCATATCAACTCTGATAGACCACAGAGGTTATCAGAAATTCAAAACAATTGACGTTTTAAAAAGAGGCTAGCAGTTTCAACTCTACTCCAGTAACCATTTCTGGTAAAAATCTGAGTTTAGCTTTCAAAATTAATTTCTCAGCCATATGGTATTTTACTTCCAAAAAAATTGTATGGGGGTTCAGATGAGGGCTACCAATAATATGGTTTATTTCTCCAGGAACAAAAGGGGGAGCCACATTTTGGGGTGTGAAGTATGTTTTCCCCACAGACTTACACCTCAACATTTGGCTTCCCCTTTTGGTTCCTGGAGACAAACACTGCAGTATTATTGGTAGCCCTCATCTGAATCAGAAGATGCCAAATAAATGTTATTTGCCATATGCATTATTTTGCTGGCATTTATGTGACAATTGTGCTTGCTCCACACTCCCTAGAGGCTAAAAACTATTTACCTAATAGGTAAACAGTGACTACTGCAGAGAACAAATTTACAGCTAGTCATAAATTGCTACAATCTAGGTAGATAAGAAACAAACCTACTTTAAAGGGACAGTATACTGTAAAATAGTTTTTCCCTTAAAGGGCCATAATACCCAAATGTTTAAACACTTGAAAGTGATGCAGCATAGCTGTAAAAAGCGGATTAGAAAATATCACTTGAACATCTCTATGTAAAAAAGAAAGATATTTTACCTCAAAAGTTCCTCAGTAGCCACCTCCCATTGTAAAGGATTTCTAAGCAGCATATTAGTATGTTTGTCCTGGGACATCTGAAGGGACTAGCATCGTGCACTCTCATATTATTTCACCAATCAGGTAAAGGAAGCTTACTATGAAATCTCATGAGAGTTAAGTCAAATCTCATGAGATCACAGTAAGAGTTCATGACCTCAGCACTGCTGATTGGCTGCTGTCCATTTCTTCATTTTTTTTTTATTTTTTTTTACCTGCAGCTGGGAGCAGCTGAGTATATAACTTTTTACACAGAACTTACTCTGCTGAGCTGAGGAAATTGTGAGGTAAAATATCTTCCTTTTTTACATAGAGATGCTCAGGTGATATTTTCCTGTCAGCTTTTTACAGTTATGCTGCATCAGTTTCAAGTGATTTAGCATATGAGTATTATGTCCCTTTAATATGTTTACAATTGCTTTTTTTACCAACTGCAGAGTAAAACATGTATGAAAATTAGCTTTTTAAGGTTTGTGTATATTAAAGCTCTGATTTTGTGTTTTGAAGCCACAACCTAATAAAATAGGTTGAGCTTGTAGGTATAATCAGATCTCATTACTGTATCACATTGTGCACATATACCTGCTTCTTTATCTTATATCTGTCCTTAAAACAATCACCAGTACTTTGAGAGAACAATGGAAAATCAACATTTTATTACCTTATCTCTGCTTTATCACACTGGGAGTGTAATTTCTTCTGCTGGCTGTGTTTACAAAGCTTATCTATAGCTGGTACGCGCGGCCACAAACTTTCAGAATAGGTGGGGATACCACATGCTAAATTAACAATTTCAAATGCCAATATAAGGGTAAAGGAGCTACTTGTAAACAATTTAATACACTCCAGCAGGTAAAGTGGATCATTGGGAACAAATTAAAGGGGAGAAAAATTTTGAGTAAACTGTCCCTTTAAGTTACAGTAACTCGTTAATAAAGTGACATTTGTAACGTAGCTCTTTAACAGTGCTTTGCTTGTTCATAAAAGCCCTTTTAATCAATGCATTCCTACAACCCACCCTCCCCCAGCTGTGATCACCTCAGCTCTTATCACAAGGCCTTGGAGAGTGACAAGAGGAGGAGGAAAGATGGTAATTACAAAAATCTGATAACAGTATTTTGATAAAAGCCTGAGTGACCCAACTCCTCCCTCTTGCAGCGGTGAGGTGAGGATACAAACATGTCAACTCTTCGGAACAAAATATGTTACATGTAATACATATATGTAACATTAATATAAAGCTCATGTTATAACCATCACACAGAAGATGTGCCTAAGGATAGATCATGATTAATAACTCCGTGATTATTACCATCATACCATGAACAATGCAACATACAAATTACCAAATATCCCCCACATTGTTTAATATAATTTCTCTACCTACTGTCAGTTAACTCTTGATTGCCATTAGATTTAAAAATGAAGAGAAAAAAAAAAGACAGAAATCTTTACTCCCTCTACAGGAAATCCCTTTTGCCTCTCACTGCCCAGCTGTGTAAGGAATTCCTCTGTAGCAGCCAAATAATTAATACGCCTGTCGCGCACCCACAGACGATGCCCTCCCTAGAAACCCATTTTGTCCTACCTGCAGTGAGTCGGGATGACACCTCGCCAAAGGGCGAGGGCTCCATGCGGAGGTATTTTTGAGGGGAAGGCCCTGAGGGGGATAGTGGGGCACATCTTCTCCTCTTGGGAGAGGCAGCCGGACTCAACAAGGGGTCGAAATCGATAGTCCTTTTTAATGTGGCTCCACATGCCATGGCCAGACACGCCAACCGGGTTGAATATGCTCAAAGCCGGTGCAGGACAGCAGCGTCTTCCGTGTATACAATTAAGAGGCGGCCTAACACCGGGGTCCTCTCCCCAGTAACCAATCCGTTTTTTAAAGGGCTTCACGCCGGCTCCAGAACTCGATATACCAATTGTGTAGTTCCTGAGGGTCAGATTAACCGTTAATAGTGGTTGGCAAGGCACTAGGTAACTTTTCAGAACAGGATGGTAAAA
Source organism: Bombina bombina (assembly GCF_027579735.1). Lineage (NCBI taxonomy): Eukaryota > Metazoa > Chordata > Amphibia > Anura > Bombinatoridae > Bombina > Bombina bombina. Next base: position 559,718,065 of record NC_069502.1, read on the forward strand.
GATCCTTCCAAACAACCGCACCAATCCTTTTCGTTACTTGCTGCTCCTTCTATAACACCCTTCTCTCAATATGGCGTTAATAACAACGCCACTGATTCATTCAGCCCAACAGCAGGCGCAAGATGTATTCTGGGGCTGATGGGAAATGTAGTTTTGAAACTTACGGGCACTAGTTTTGGTTTGAACAGTAGAACTAAATCTCCCGACATACACCATACAGTAGCTTGAACTTCCGGGTTTGAATTTAAATCTCTGTAGCGCAGGGCTAGTACACTCACTGTACAGTGAACAAACTAGTTGTGCTAGGAATGGCTCCATGTCAAGAAATAGTTCAATGCGACATCGCCCGATGCAGTTCCCTTTTACAAAATGTAGAATACAGGATATATAGTGTTTTGCTTTAAACATTTTGTTCATGTATTGAGACTAAATTAACTGCGTTACACGCGTTTTAGCTTGGTATAACGTGAGAGAAAACTTTCTGCTGTAGGTGTCTACGTTGCTGTTTACATGCACAACGTGATCATTTCACTGGATGTTTTTAACATGACCATATCGAATTTTAAATGTGCTGCTTTTTGTTTCAAATACACTTTTAAGTTATTTTAAAGGGACATGAAACCCAACTTTTTCTTGTATGATTTAGTGAGAGTGTGGAATTTTAAAGTGAAGGTCCATTTTGATGAATTAGACCCGGTTTTTAATAAACCTATTAAAAACAAGGGCACTTTAATTCATCAAAATTGACATTTCACTGTTTTCTTCAAAAACTTACCTTTTAATCCTGGCAGCCGCTCTGGCTCCAGCACTTCCTCCGCCCGTCGCAAGCCGTCTTTGCGGGCCCAAAATGATGAATCCTGCTTCCTCCAATCACAGCGTTGCATCAGGCCAAGATTTCCCCGGGGGGAAGCTGTAATTGGAGGAAGCCTGATTCGTCATTTCTGACGTCTGCAGAGGCTTCCGACGCCCGGGGGAATCGCTGGAATGGCATTCAGGATTAAAAGGTAAGTTTTTGAAGAACACAGTGAAATGTCAATTTTGATGAATTAAAGTACCCTTGTGTTTAATAGGTTTATTAAAAACCGGGCACTAATTCATCAAAATGGACCTTGACTTTAAACAAATTGCCAATTAATTTCTATAATCTAATTTGTTTTGTTCTATTGGTATCCTTTGTTGAAAATCATATCGAGATAGACTCAGGAGCTGCTGATTGGTGGCTGCAATATGCCTTATATGCCTCATGCTATTGGCTCACTCATTTGCTTTGCTGTTTCTTCAACAAATGATACCAGTAGAATTAAGCAAATTTATATAATTAAATTGGAAAGTATAGCCCATCTGGGAGTTTTTTGTAACAGTGTATAATTTTTGTCACAAATACCTCATGATGTAGCTGCCAAGGGGTTAAGTCTCTTTAGTTTGTGATCTAAAAACAGTTGTTTGTTTTTTAGGAAGAACTGTGTGCCGTGTTAGGTAAGCATGCAATTTCCATTTGATGTGCCAGAACCCCTAATAAATAGTTTCTAAGTCCCACTTGACTAAATGTTATCATATAAGCATTGGTGCATTTAGCCAGTAAAAGTGTCGTTTCTAGAGACACAGAGCAGTGCTTCTTCACAGAAACTGATAAGGTCAATAAAGGGACATGTGTACAATGTAGATATGTGTTTAAAACATGTTATGACATTAGATGAAGGGAAATATGACAACCATGTCATATTTGGTATCAAACTGATTCTCACAATGTAAATAAGAGATTGCCTTTCTGTCTATATGAAAATGGATGTATCTAGCAGAAATTATAATGTGTTCTCTGATTTCAGCCAAAGGTACTTAAAGGGACACTTAACCCAATTTTTTTATTTCATGATTCAGATAGAGCATGCAATTTTAAACAACTTTCTAATTTACTCTTAATATCAATTTCTCTTCGTTCTCTTGCTATCTTTATTTCAAAAGCAGGAATGTGATGAATAGGAACCGGCCCATTTTTGGTTGAGAACCTGGGTTATGCTTGCTTATTGGTGGGTAAATGTAATCCTCCAATAAGCGAGCGCTATCCATGGTGCTGAACCTAAAATGGGCTGGCTGCTATGCATCACATTCCTGCTTTTTAAATAAATATAGCAAGAGAACGAAGAAAAATTGATAATAGGAGTGCATTATAAAGTTGCTTAAAATGTCATGCTCTATCTGAATCATGAAAGGAAAAATTTGGGTTCAGTGTCCCTTTAAAGTTTGACTGTCGTAAAAGATAGGGGGTTTCCCAGCCAGCCCCTGCAAAGGGGGTGAGGTCAGGCAACCTGATCTATTGAAAAAATGTATAAGGGTCTTGTGTTTTAACACTGAAATGGTCATTCTTACAAGGGAAGCTGTTACTAACGGAGTAAGAACCCATTGCTTCATACCATCTTTCTGGCACAGATATTAAGACTAGAAAAGTATACAATCTGTTATTTCTCCCTTTTATTTTAAAACTGTTTGCTTGTGTGTAATTTTACTTGTAACAACTTTTTTATTAATAATGCATTGTGCATAATATTTTTAGCATAATAAACAATTCATTTATTAAGCTTTGGCCTTTGTCTAATATTTTAACCACGTTACTGAAAGAGACTGGTAGTATTAAGACGGGTAGTATTAGTACTGTGATTTTATGTTATTTTCTACTAAATTGTAATCTGGGTTTTCTGTAAAGGGTTAGTAAAGTCAACTTCAAAATCTCTGTTTTTAACTTATACCACGTTTACAGAACATAAATGTGAACTCACTATATTGTAAAAACGAAGCTTCTAAGAACGTTAAAATCTATCGCCTAGATTTAGAGTTTTGCGTTAGTTTTTAACGCTGGTACTATGAGTTTCAAAACAAGCTCCTAACGCGACTCCTAACGCGTATATTTTATACGCGTGATCATGCCCGCATTAGACAGTCTCCCATAGAGATCAATGAGAAATCAGAAAAGCACGCTTTTTTCAACTAACACTCGATCTCGCGAGAAATACACACTGCTCGGTCATATGACCTATACCACATAATGCACAATAAAAACAAAATGAAAATGTAATAACAATCACAAAACATAGCACACACGCATTACACATTCACAAGCGGGGAAAATCAAACATTACACTAAACGAGGAATACATATATACCTTACGATCCGGAAACACGGAACAAAACAAAACGGAAAAAATAATGCACACTCATACACAAGCAAAACACTCGCATTCAACATTACGGAATATTAGTACAAACAAACATTTACAACACTTCACAAATACGACACCATGACAAATCAACATTTACACATAATACTATTGGACAATGTTATGGAAAACGATCACTATGACATCATCGCATTCTACACATTCCACAAATACTAACTCAATATGAGCATGCGCAAATTCACACAACTAATACACATTGCACACATACTAATTACTAACAAAGCACACCTGAACACAATTTACAAGGCAAACCGTTACATCATTAATCATTTACACAGGGTATATAAGCACGACACAAGCATGGCTTCTTTGACTGTGTTGCTGGTGGGTTTTTGGAGATTAGAGATTTAGTGAGTTATTGTGAGAGTTAGTGCTATTGGGAGAGTTAGTGTTAGTGTGAGAGAGTGAGTTAGTGTTATTGTGAGTGAGTTAGTGTTATTGTGCGAGTTAGTTAGTGGTAGCGTGAGTTAGTTAGTGCTGGTGTGAGTTAGTTATTTGTAGTGTGAGATAGTAAGAGAGCGGTAGTGAGCGAGAGTTGGTTTTGTTGAGTGTGCGAGTGCTTTTTCTGTATACGTAACACATTTACACGAAAACACATTCAATACATACATACACTTATCAATAACACTACATACCCCATCCCCTCTCATGCTACACTCCATACCCCTTTCCCTGTAATCCCATTCCCTTTCATCCCATACCCCATTCCCTGTAATCCCATACCCCATTCCTTTGAAGCCCATACCCATCCCATCGTTACATTTAGTTTACATATCCTCATTTTAGTCTTCTTATACATTTTTGTTTGTTAAATACTTCTTACCCTCTTTTATTTATATCCCTTTCACACTTTGAGCACTTTTTTTGTCTTTTTATTTATTTTGACCCCCTTTCATTTGGGCACATTCACTTTTTGTTGTAGGAGTTAGGGATCAGTGTAGGGAAGACATGGAAGAGGAGGGCAGGCAGGAGATTAATCAGGGGAGAGGGAGAGGAACAGGACAGGAAGGGGGGGAGGAAGCGGTGGGTGGACCCAGCCACTTAGTTCAAGATGAACAAGTGGCTGGGCCCAGTGGCGGACAGAGTAGGGCTTCACAGTCTGGGAAACAGAGGACACCATCACAGGGGAAGGCCAAGCTGACTAGGGAGGCGAGGTATACTATGGAGGAGAAGGAGGCCCTTGTAGAGGCATATATGCTGAGGGCTAGGAGGCTGCAAGCTCAGAAGGCCACCCCGAGGGAGAAGAGGAATCTCTGGCTGGAGATCAGGGATGCAGTAGGGGGCCACAACAGGGATGTCGAATCCATTAAACATCGCTACCGGGACTGCAAAATGGAGCTGAAAAAAAAAATGTCTCGGGAGTACCAACATGCAACAGCAACCGGTGGCGGGCCTCCAATGACCGTGGAGTATACCCAATGGGAGGAAATGTTGCGTCCCAGCATCTCCGAGGTGGCCATAGTCAGTATCGGAGGAGTTGATACCGGGAACCTGCCACTCTCATCTGACGGTAAGCTCATTTAATAATTTCTCAACATCAAAACTAAAGAATGTATTTAAGAATATGATTAATGCTATTACGCTTTTTTACACATTATTACGTAAACGCATTCACAATTACTTTGCGATTACATTAGTATCTAGGCTACAGGTTGGGTGTGCATTTAAACAGACTGAAAACAAAATAAAAAACATTCAGATTGACCAGATAGATATCACAAACACGGTTTGGAAAATGCGGAAATCGTATTGATTGTTATATTTCAAAGTGGATTTATGAGGCTGCATTTGTAATTATATTGTAAGCAAAAGCATTTACATCTTTATTTGGAACTATGCTAATATATACATTTCTTTATTTTTACAATATACAGAGTCTGGGGAGGAGCCAGCACAGCAACCACAGGCTCCTCCTTCACCCAGGTATGAGAGTGGTGGGGATGAATTGCCAACTCGGGGAGACATCGAAGACATCCCTCTATACTCAGAAGAAGAAGCCGCCCCCACTGCCGAAGAGATCCCTGCACCAGCAGCCCCTCTTGCACCAGCAGCCCCTCTTGAACCAGCAGCCCGCCATGTACCAGCAGCCCGCCGTGCACCAGCAGGCCACCGTGCACCAGCAGCCCGCCGTGCACCAGCAGTACCTGAGGAGGAGATAGCCGAGGTGTAGGTATTGCTGGATTTTCAAGAACAGATGCGTGCCTCCCGGAGGGAATATATTCAAACTCGAGTCCAGATGTCAGAAGATATTCGTGCCATTCGAGAAGGCCAAAGAGAAGTTATACAAGGCCAAAGAGAAGTTATACAAGGCCAAAACCAGCTTGTGCAGATTCTCCAAGATCTATTTCAGTTCCTCCGGGAGGCGCATGCTGGGTCATCTGCTGCTGGGCCATTTGAACCTGGTCCATCTGCTACTGGGCCATCTGAACCTGGGCCATCTGCTACTGGGCCATCTTCTCCTGGTACTCCTCAATCTCCTCCTCAGCCTCGTCATCCCAGTACTCCTCCTTCCCCTCTTCCCCAAACATCTCCCATGAGAACTCTTCGGAGGGGGCAGTTGCCCCCCCCAGAGCCTCAGTCTCGTGGGAAGAGGGGAAGGAAGAGGAAGTAAGTATTTTTTGGTATATATATTTTTGGTTATTTAATGTGTAATGGATAGGTATGTGATGATGTGGTCTTCTTACACTTGTGGACCACACTCTGCATATAATCTGCTTCTATGGGACCGGGTCCATGAAGGCAGGTTGTTTGCAGAGTGTGGGTTACAAGTGTGTGGACACCACATCATCACATACCTATCCTTGTTCATTCCATTGATTGGTTTCTGTGATGTGATGTCCAAACTGTTTCCCTAATCTCAAACAAAATGACCATTACAATTATACATGATGGTATATTATGGTTTGAATGCCAATAACACAGCTTAAAGGGACAGTCAGAACATTATTGTTGTTTACAAAGAAAACACTGTATTACCCATTATCAAGTTTTGAAAAAAAAAAACTTAGAGAAATACACATGTGACTTATGTGATTACCCTTGTATCTATGCCTTTGAAAAATGACCACTTATTTAGGTTATTTTGACAGACCAACATTTTAGCCAATCACTGATCAATCCAGGGTAACTATGCTGTATGAGCTCAATGTTTTCTATATGAAATTTATAACAAAATGCCCTCTAGTGGTCAAAATTCATTCAGATTACATGCACTCTTCAAGCTCTAAGAAATGAGCCGATGAACCTCCTAGGTTTAGCTATCGACTAAGAATAACAAGAGAACTATGATAAATTGGTGAGAAACGTTTGAGATAATTTTTTTAAAAACAATTGCTTTTTTCAACATTAAAATCATTATTGGTTTTCAAGACTGTCCCTTTAAAAACTTACATATGCTAACATATGCTAATTCTTTGATTGTTGGTATATCTATTCTACATGTACTTGTTCAAACAAGAAAATATTGGAATAGGATTTCTAATGACGTGTTAAATAAAGTCTATTTTCTTAAAGAGACATTATTGTGTTTGAATTTTTTTAAGTAAGACATTTAATTTAGAAGGAATATGGTTTCAGGTCCTTTTATGAGTTACCTTAGAAATATATGCTCACACTAATATATTTGGAGATTAAACAATGTGGAACTCATACATTACACAATACTCAACATTTACATTAAAGGGACAGTATACAATCATTTTCAGACAACTACATGTAATAGATACTACTATAAACAACCAGATGACCACATACTGATATCAACATCCATGAGAAAATGTTTTAAAGACTTACTTATAAAATCTGTTTAGCTATGTTGAAAAGATAGCTGGAAAGCCCATTCCAAGTGGGAAATAAGACAATACCCCTTCATTTGCATATGAAAAGACCCTTTACACAAACAGGAGCAAGCTGGAGAAGGTAGCTGATGGTACTCACATCAAACTTTGAGGCTTGGGGAGGAGTCAGAAAATCACTGCAATGTTATTTAAACATAATCAAAAATAGACATTTATTATAAAAAAAAAACAATATAGAAATAGATAGAAAAAACATATATGTGTTTTAAAAATTAGTGTATAATGACCCTTTAATAAAAAATACCACGACATAACATCTTGAAAAAGTAGGCATCTCATATATTTAGCATATGATAAAGGTCAATGCATATTGATTACTTGATTCAAATACAATAGCGCATCTTTCGGAATTCGATATGTTGAAAATTATACACAACACAGTCATTATTCATATAAAGGAACATATTGTTGATAAACATATTAAACAAGATGGACTATATTCATACATTCGCACTTGCCTCAAAATATCTTATGCAGGAAAACATTTTGCTTTCATTTGTTTATTCAACGAGACAGCCATCAAAAGAGAATGTTGTGTTCTTTATCAGCTATGGGTCAACAATGTACATGATTCACACAATCCATACGCGCCATGGTTTTAAACTTGGCTTCTCATTCACAAACGTGGGTTACGTGCAAATTCAAATATTGCGGGACTACGTAATCCAATCAGACGGTTTTTCAACCTTGGCATGTGACGTCTTAATTAACATGGTGCATCATTGATCTCGTAAAAACGCCATCCAATCAAAGGCGCATCCTTGATCACGTAAAAATGCCATCCAATCAAAGGCGCATCCTTGATCACGTAAAAACGCCATACAATAAAAGGCACATCCTTGATCGCGTAAAAACAACATCCAATCAAAGGCGCATCCTTGATCACGTAAAAACGCCATCCAATCAAAGGCGCATCCTTGATCGCGTAAAAACGCCATCCAATCAAAGGCGCATCCTTGATCACGTAAAAACGCCATACAATAAAAGGCGCATCCTTGATCGAGTAAAAACAACATACAATCAAAGGCGCATCCTTGATCGCGTAAAAACTTCATACAATAAAAGGCGCATTCTTGATCGCGTAAAAACGTCAGCCAATACAAAGACTCATTGGACAGCCTGGCAGGTGACGTCTTAAGCAACATGGTGCATCCGAGATCGAGTAAAAACGTCAGCCAATACAAGGACTCATTTGACAGCTTGGCATATCAATAAGAAACTTATTTATATTTTATAAACTAGTATGTGCTATATTGCTAGCTATGAATGTCACGCTAGATAACGTAATACTGTGATATATGAAATAGAATCCATTATTGAAAATAAAGAGATATTTCAGTAGAAGCAGAGGATTATTAACTAAACTATTTAGCAAGCAGCATGGTTTAAATAGACATGAAAAAAACATTTTAGGTTACACAATTATTTACGACATTGCAATTTGAAATACATTTTAAAAATAAATTTAAATCTTTGGATTGTTGTGTTTCATGTCCCTTTAACAGAGAAATAATGCTAGGAGATGCATTAGGAAAATAGGGATGTGTTATATATTATATGTTACCTATAGCTATGGTGTCCATCTTTACCATTTAAAAGGTACACATGAGAAATACATATGTCATTGATGTTTTCAGATATGTTTATATTTTTTGGGAATAACAATAATGACACATGTATTGATCAAACGTGTCACTTATTCAAGTTTAAATATGGTCAGCCTATCTATGGCCGTATATTGTTGCATAATTAAATATAAAAATTAATAAGAGAAAGATATTAATCATCTAAAATATGCGCATTACACACAGTGATTGATTTTGTTACACTACTACAATAAGATATAAGTGAAATTGGAATACATGTGCTGTCAACATTCAAATAGTCTTTTTAAAAAAAGATTATATGTCCATGTTCATGTAAAAAGGACAAAAATGCATTAGAAATGCATATCCATTCCTTAACAATTGTGCTCAGCATCACTTAAAGGGACATGAAATACAAACAATTCAGTTTCAGGATTCAGAGAGAGGATACTATTTACATCAAATTTATAATTTACAGAAATGATCTCATTGTATCAATCCTGGGGTCATTTGTTAAATGTGCATCAATTCACAAATAGTTTACAAATGAACACATGGATGTGAAAATAAAAATATACATATAAATATATATATATATATATATATATATATATATACAAACAGCAATATATATATATATATATATATATATATATAAATTCATTACAATGCTAATCCTAATCTTGCAAAGATAAACCTTGATGAAAAGTATATCAAGAAAATGAATCAAATTAATTTGGAGATGTAAATATTAAATTAATTTACAATTGTATTATATTTATGAATCAGGAAAGACCATTATTTGGTTTCAGGTCCCTTTAAGGATTAACCACATAAACTATATATTTCAATCAATGACATGAATAAAGAGGACAAAGAATAGTGGAATGACATGTATTTTATTATTATGTCATAAAACATAAAGAAATAAGATAACGTTGACCAAAAACATGTTGAAAAATCTGAAACATTGAAGCCATCGGACAAGGTAAAAGAGTGCATCACAGTCCTTGGAGGGAGTTGACAAGGGCCAACAAAGGCCAGCACAGCCCCATTGGAGCCATTTGATAAGCTAAACGAGTGCATCACAGTCCTTGGAGGGAGTTGACAAGGGCCAACGCAGCCCCATTGGAGCCATTTGACAAGGTAAAAGAGTGCATCACAGTCCTTGGAGGGAGTTGACAAGGGCCAACAAAGGCCAGCACAGCCCCATTTGAGCCATTTGACAAGGTAAAAGAGTGCATCACAGTCCTTGGAGGGAATTGACAAGGGCCAACAAAGGCCAGCGCAGCCCCATTGGAGCCATTTGACAAGGTAAAAGAGTGCATCACAGTCCTTGGAGGGAGTTGACAAGGGCCAACAAAGGCCAGCACAGCCCCATTGGAGTCATTTGACAAGGTAAAAGAGTGCATCACAGTCCTTGGAGGGAGTTGACAAGGGCCAACAAAGGCCAGCACAGCCCCATTGGAGCCATTTGACAAGGTAAAAGAGTGCATCACAGTCCTTGGAGGGAGTTGACAAGGGCCAACACAGCCCAATTGGAGCCATTTGACTAGGTAAAAGAGTGCATCACAGTCCTTGGAGGGAGTTGACAAGGGCCAACAAAGGCCAGCACAGCCCCATTGGAGCCATTTGACAAGGTAAAAGAGTGCATCACAGTCCTTGGAGGGAGTTGACAAGGGCCAACAAAGGCCAGCACAGCCCCATTGGAGCCATTTGACTAGGTAAAAGAGTGCATCACAGTCCTTGGAGGGAGTTGACAAGGGCCAACAAAGGCCAGCACAGCCCCATTGGAGCCATTTGACAAGGTAAAAGAGTGCAACAGGCACAACAATCAACAAAAAAAGGCCAAATGGCAACAAAAAAATAAAAAACAGCAACATGTGGACGGAAGATTCGTATCTGCGCCCTTGGAGCATCTCCAGTTCCTCCACTTATTGGGCATCACCTTCATCGTCCTGTGCATGTCCAGCTCCAGATTCAAGCGTTGACTCTACACGTTGTAGAGTCGAACGCTGAACCTGTAGCTGGGCATGCATGGTGTCCTGCATCCTTCTCAGGAACAGCGTGTTCCTCAACACGGCCTGCTCTATATGTGCTAGAGCTTCTAGCATGAGCCATGTTGAGTCACAACCTAAAATAAAGAAATTAAAAAATATTAATGATAATTACACAACATAATAAAAATTGAGCAAAGATCCATTGTAATAATAAAGACAAATCATTCTTAAAATTAAATTTTAGAGACTGATTATTTACACATTAAATATGTTCTTCAGACATAAACCATTAAAGGGACAGTTTAGTCAAAAATGTTCTCCCCTTTAATTGGTTTTCAATGATTATATATATAATGTTTATATGGCAGCCCATTTTCGGTGCTCAACCTTGGTTGTCCCTGCTGATTGGTGGATAAATTCATCCACCAATAAAAAAGTTATGTCCAGAGTTCAGAATAGTTTTAAAAATTAGGTGCCTTTCTTTTTTTAAATAAAGATAGCAAGAGAACGAAGAAAAATTGATAAGAGGAGTAAATTATAAAGTTGCTTAACATTGCATGCTCTATTTGAATCACAATAGAAACAATTTGCCTTCAGTGTCCCTTTAAATATCTTATAATGTTGATTTAGAATGATACTTACAGCTGTGCCTGGGAAGGACAATCCGACACCCAGGACAATGAAGGTTGGGACAGGGGGGAGGGATGGGATTGGGCTGGGGAGGGATGTGCTGCCGCTCTGGGGTAGCCCGTACAGCTGGGGAGTCAGGGGCCTGGTGAGTTGGGGGCTGGGCAGGTGGGGGAGCTGTACGGGCCAAAAGACGGGGAGAGCGGCGAAGGGGGGCTAAGGGGCGTGTTTTTGGAGGGACAGGACAGGAGGAATGGGAAGGGCCGGGAGGGTCTTCTGTCTGGGGAGGGGCTTGGGCCTGTGGAGGGGCTTCTACCTGGGGAGGGGCAGGGGCCTGGGCATGGGCGGGAAAATGATGCCCAGAAGTGGAGGTTCCATCTGAAATATATAATAAAGATATATTAACATCTCATACATCATGAAATCAAATCAAGGCATTTTAACATGATTATGTTTTAGATATACTTAGAAGTGGTTTTGAATTTATAAACAATGATGACATAAGGATATGGTATGCATATAGGCACTCAGATGAATAGCAATGACTGTCTGTACAATAAGAAAATGATTATTGTGGTTTGGCCTGGAATATGCATGTGACATCATGATGTCATGAATTACAAATCATACATAAATGAAAGAATAATCCAAGCATATGTTCATGCTGCATGATATAGAAAGGGTGGAACATTAATCTTTCAGTACGTTCACTTTCGTTGAGCAACATAGTTGCAATTTATAAAAGTTACATTCAACGGAAAAGTATCAACTACAATTTAGACAATTAATCTATCAACCCTCACATCAGCTTTATCTTGGTATCAACTTGTTTATTTTATGGACATTACTATTGTTTTTACATTATGAACTTTTAGCAATTATTTGATGAACTGTTGACTTTTTTGTTTCTAACAAGATCTCTGATCACATTTAATTTTTCTCATTCTTCTTATTTTTCTTTTTTTCTTTTTTGTATATATATTTTTCATATACAATATTTTTTTCTTTTGGGTGGTATTCTAGCAAGTGATTTCAGATAGTGTATTACCAATCATGATCTAGTTTTTACCTTGTATTTTTTATGTTTTATGTAAATTATAATCATGTATTTGTACTAGGGAGACGTCCCTTATATATTCTATGTGTTTCATTGCAGTAAAAAACTTTTTTTAAATTTCCTCACATTGTTGATCCATTCCTTATTATATTTTTTTTTTGCAGATTAAGTGAGGTGTTTTTTCCTAGCTTTAGCGCCCTCTCATCCACATATTCTGATATAGAAAGGGGGCAGTAGTGTATTCTAAAATAAATGGAATAATACTTTTTAAAGTGCCAAAGCTGTAGACTTTGATTTTCTTCCAGAGAATGTTTACAAAAAAAAATACATGTTGGATACATGTTAGATATATTTCACATACCATCAGACTCCAAGGGAGCCTCTTCCTCCTCCGTCCCACATGTTACATTAATCTCTATAAAACATAACATGTTGTGCACATGTTAAGATCAGATATTATAACATATGTTACTGTTGCTCAAAGACACACATCAATGTTGCATTAAAGATATACACAGCCAAAGTTATGATTTACATCATTTTGATGGAGCATACAAATGACATTAGATTTGTTATTCTCAATGAGTAAGAATTGATATATAATCAGAGGAGTAAATGATATGTTTTAGTCAAATGTAATGCTTCATCAGAATCATGATCATAATATTGATTACAAATACACCTTCAATGACATATGAATGAGTCAATGGACTTACCAGAAGACTGCAAAGGCAGCTCAGTGTCGGTGCTGGATCCCTCTGGGCTCCCCACAACAACTATATCTATGAATGATATAGATATATATTAGTGAACACAGTTTGGACATCACTAAATCACATCAGTATCGATTTTTAAGAATAATATACTTAGAAATGTGAAGAATAGAGCAGTAATCTGAAGAATAAATGCATGAGTGAAATAAGGTGATTCTGAATAAAAAGATGTCTTTAACATATGTTTAATTTCTGACTATATTAGACAGACAATTCATCTCATATGATTCTATTGCATATCTAAATATACCCATTGATCAATGTTTTGAAAAGAATACACACAAACAACATTTGGAATAACAACTGGTGACAAATCTAAACAAAGCCATGTGGCACATTGATCCATTTGTGCAATGTACAGTAATCTTGTTTAGGACACAACACATATTGATCACAATACCAAACAGAAGTTATTATTCAAAATATGTAATCATGGTGCTGTTAGAGTATGCTTATATCTATAAAGTAAGTCCAAGAGTGAATATGTGATTTATATATCAATATTGTTTCATCCAAACAATGTAAGGATGAATGAATCTATTGCTTATTAAGGGGACACTGACATCAATTTTAGAAATCATTGATTTCACTTGTAAAAAAAATGTATTAGAATTTTACATTGACTCCTAATATAATTTTTTTTTTAATTTTTTTTTTTAAAGGCAGCTAAGCAATTATTTTTAACAATAAATATTGGTCGTTGAAGGTATCCACCAATCAGCAAGAACAACCCAGGTCGGTCCCCATAAATGGACCCGCAGCTAAACTTACATTCTTGCTTATCAAATAAAGATACCAAAAGAATAAAGAAAATATGATTATAGGAGTCAATTATAAAGTTGATTAATATTGCATGCTCTATCTGAATGACAACAGAAATAATTTTTGGTCAGTGTCCCTTTAATATTAAAATATCTGGATTTGACAATGTCGCTGTTAATGAATTGTCGAGTCCATTTGTTGATGTAATGAATGGGATGGAGCATGCAATTACAATCTAATATGTTATTTAAGGATATCATCAAGATTCTTTAATTATCCTCTCTAAAAGGGACATGAAGCTCAAAATGTGTAATTGGATTATTTTTTTATTAAAATCAAGCCTGTGATTTATCCAAAATTGATAATAGACTTATTTTGGACTTTTTTGCTTCATTGTGTTATATTTTATTTTTAAAGGAGCAACTATGTACTACTGTTATCTGAACACATGAGTTGAACCTATGAAAATAGGCAAATTTCTGCATAAAAAAAACAGCCGGTTAATCCCAGTAATGCATTGCTTAACCTAAACCGACCTAGATATGATTTTAGAATAACGATAACAATAGACTGAAGCAATTTAGCTAATCAAATGTTAAAAATATTCCTGCAAGTCACGTGTCTAAATCAGTAAATTTAAAAGTTAGTTTTCATGTCCCTTAAATGACTAGAAACAAAAAATGTATGTAATGTATATTTTTAAAAATCGAAACATATGCAAAAATGTGTGATTGTTGTCAAAATGTATCCCAAAAATATCAAGCACTACACAGGGGCAGAATATAAATTGGCCATGAAAATAATATTACAGTAAAATGAAGATATCAAGAATAGAAGGGATATCTTCAAATAGTCCGAATTTTAGATTTGTATTACAATGTAATCCAAAATTTGATTTGTGATTCTTAATTTAAACTAACAAGAAAAGAGAATTAGAGTATCCATATAAATATCGATCAATGTGGATGTATTATGTAATGTTATGTCCATGTTTCTAAGACAAATGTAAATTAAAACGAGACATTCCATACTGTGGCAAGCCCTGGCTTGAGGTTCCAGCACCAACATCCAGATCTGTAATATATTCAATGAGGATTGGATATCATTAATACAAATCAGGCCATGGAGAAAAACATTTTTTGTAATAATTTACATTGACAAACTAATAATCTATTTTTATTCACATGAGTTCGCTGTTTCCTCAATTAATGTATTCAAAAATATATCCTGTACTCTTATTTTCAATCTGTTATGTTGTTGACTGTAGCTTTAATTCATTTGTTGTGTTCTTGCATTCTCATCATTTGATGGAGATAGTTCATTGTTTATTTTGATCTTGCTAGTATAGTTTTTAGAATGTAGAAGATTGTAAATAAGGATACTGTATTCTTCACATATATACTAATTAACATATACATTTGAAAAAAAATGTGTAAAGCGATGCCAGTTACAGGAAACACATGTTCACGTGTGTGCGCAATTCTATTTTTCGTGATCATTGCGCAATGATTCCAAGCGGAGTTACGCATCCGTGAATCGGAATTAATTTGGATATAGTAGTGTGATGAGTATCATTTCATAAAGACTTAAAATATATTTGCAATTGGGTGTATTACGAGATTGAAATCGTATATTTGGTAATATTGAACAATAACAAATAATATTTATAACTGGGTTATGATTCGATAGTCAATGTATGAAATGGCGGATGATAGTGATTTCACGGATACGCAATTCCCTTTTCGCTCTGTGACGCATATTCTGGAGAGCGCAAGAAACATCACTCCTATTTCATGTGTGACTAATCTAAATTCATATATCTAAACATCATATGTAGCGTATGTTGTGAGATCTATATAGGTTGAATATATGACTATATACACATTTCTTAAAAGTCTAATCCAATATTAATATATTATATGAAGTTTGGATAGTTACCTGATTCAGATTCTCCTTCGGCTCCTCCCAGGCCACCGGACGGAGAAGCAGCTGCACTGGCCCTCGGGTCCAGACTTTGTGATCCAGCAGCTGGGAGGGAAGAAGAGGAGGCCGAGGATGGAGAGGATCGAAATCTTTTGGGGATCCGGAGATTGAGGAGCTCGCATAAAGTTACTTCATAAGGGAGTAGGTAGAGTTTCCGTTTGGGCTTAGTTTTCTTGCCATCTCTCTTACGGGCTTGTACCCACTCCCTTATGAGGTCGACTTTTTTGTGCAGTCGCAACCTCATATCTCCGAACCTCTGCATGATCTGATCCTGGCTCCTCTGGACGCCCAACACCAATTGAACCTCACTGGTGATAGCCACCCAGAGGACCTTCTTAACCTTTGCATCTGTCGACCCCCTCTTGTTCCCAAACAGCTGCGGATAAAAGTCCTGGATGGCGTTGACCAGTGCAGCACTCTCCAGCTTGGTGAACCTGGGAGGTGTCATGCCTGCTAGTCCTTATAATATATAATAATATATAAAGCTATATATATCTGCCAGCAGGCATTAGAGAACTGACAAAGATGGCAACATGTAATGGACTTTTATATGGTGAAGTAAACATGAGATGCACCATGGGACATGGTATCTGTACATCTGATTGGACAAAATATAGAAATATTGTTATAATGTCTGTGAGACCATCCTGACTCAAGTTGTGTTTGTGTGATGAACTCTGATTGGCCGTTCCTTAATGCTTCATATCTTAGTAACTTCCATACATATACCTCCTGGGGGTGCTGTTACTACATTTTTCATGTAGACTTATTTGTAACTCATGGGGCTGTTATGCGGATATGTGTGACGCAGATTTAATATACGTGATCCATTAAATATTAATGTTTGAATTTTAAAAAAAATCTAATCCAGTCACATTATTAAATGTTGTAGACATTTCTATGTTTAATATCGTTCTGTTTCTTTAATACAAATACGTTTTAGTAATACAAATTTTACATTGTATGTATTTATTGTTCATTAAATCAATTTCGTGACTTATTGTGAAGTATTGACATTGCTCTATTAAATGTATTTATAATGCACATTGAATGTGTGCTATTGCGTGACATTAGACTAGAATGTTTAAAGATGCGATTCTCGTGTTGCAAGATCCGTTTCCCACGCAACATTTCTGAAATGCATAATTTCTGGTTCTAATGTCCGTAACTTGGATAATCTGTTTATAAATGTTAAAATACACGTTTGTTTCTTATTAGTAAATAAACATCGAGCTTGTATTTGTCTGAACTGCTCACATATGTTATTGTGCAATGGCGTCTTTATTTGTAAAGAGACATTACACCAAAATAATTTCAAAAATTGATTCGGAGAAAGAATACATTTTTAGACTTTGAAATGTAACTCAATTTATCTTTTTATTTAGATATCCTTAACAGAAGAAATTGCAATGCACATGGTTGAGCAAATCACACAAGGCATCTCTGTGCATCCACCAATCTTCATCTACTGAGCATATCTAGATATGTTTTGAAAGCAAATAACCACAAAATAATGATTTAAAATAGATGATAGAATTAAATGTTAATGCGTAAAATTATATTTTATTTCATATTCCAGAAATAAAAGCTTTTTAATTTTCCGTCCCTTTCATGAGCTGATATGCAATCTTGCTATAAATAAATCTGTGTAAACATTGTAAATATGTATTGTTGGCCAGCCACAATTAAAGGGACACTAAACACAAATATTTTCTTTCATGATTCAAGTAGAGAAGACAATTTTAAACAACATTCACATGGACTTCTATTATCTATTTCACATCATTCTTTAGATATCCTTTATTGAATAAATAGCAATGCACATGGGTGAGCCAATCACACAAGGCATCTATGTGCAGCAACCAATCAGCAACTACTGAGCCTATCTAGCTATGCTTTTCAAGAAAAGTATGTCAAGAGAATTAAGATAATGACATAATCAAAGTAATTGAAGATTTTTAAAAATGGCATACTCTTTTTAAATCACAAAAGAAAATATTAGGGTTTCATGTCCCTTTAAGTAGATATTTCAAAATAATGCTTTGATGATCATAAACCTATGCACCTCCCTTTCTCAAACTTCTGGATTGTTTGCCCTACTGTGAATGAAATATCTTCTAATGGCTGTATTTAGCTATCTTCACCTTAAAGGGACATTAAGCTATATGTTTTTAATGATTTCGAGGGATAATAGAATATTAAAACAACGTTATATTTGGTTTTATTCTCTCATTATCTTTTGAAAATTTATATTCTTGGCTGAAAAGCATAGCTAGATAGGCTCTTTTGATGCTGATTGTTGTTTGCACATAGATGCCTTATGTCATTATCTAAGCCATGTGCATTGATATTTCTTTAACCAAGGATATTTAAAGAATGAATATAATTAGATACTAATAATACATTTAAATGTTGTTTCAATTAAATTTGTATTGTCTATAATTAGCTAAATGATATATTTTTGGAATGTCCCTTTAAGGACCAAACCATTAGGAATATGTGGAGTTAAAGGGACACTGAATCCCAATTGTTTCTTTTGTGATTCAGATAGAGCATGACATTTTAATCAACTTTCTAATTTACTCCTATTATAAAATTGTATTCATTCTCTTGCTATCTTTATTTGAAATGCAAGAATGTAAGTTTATATGCCAGCCCATTTTTGGTGAACAACCTAGGTTGTCCTTGCTGATTTTTGGATAAATTCATCCACCAATCAAAAAATGCTGTCCAGAGTTCTGAACCCAAAAAAGTTTAGATGCCTTATTTTTCAAATAAAGATAGCAAGAGAACGAAGAAAAATTGATAATAGGAGTAAATTAGAAAGTTGCTTAAAATTGCCTGCTCTATCTAAATCACGAAAGAAAAAAAAAATGGGTAAAGTGTCCCTTTAACATTGTAGAAAGAAACTAAAGGGGAATGAAAATACATATAGATATGTGATATCTATCCAAGAGAGGTAAGATGAATAATTTTTAGAAATTATATTACGAGCTAGCTATAGTTAAATGAGCCTTCAAATGACTCCACTAGAACAGAAAAGTCATCAATATGGCATACAATAACTAGCTTGGTCTAAATATGAAATTAAATGAATTTACATTTCCTAACAATTTTAAACATATAAAAAAATATATTTATTATAATAATGTTTTTGGATACCTAAGGAAGATACACTGTCACTTTAATGTAAGTTAACCACTTTCCTTTCTTAAAAGTGAAAAGAACAAAGTTGTTCTGTCTAATTTAGACTACATATCCTCATCATAAACATCTTCTAATTTTAACATCTATAAATTACACAATAAAAACATCAATGGATTTAACTCCAAATTATTTTTTAAAAGATACTTGACTTTAACATTATCTGAATAAGCTGTTTTTATATTATTAATTCAATACATGATGAAAAATTTTAGTTCAGGCATGTGCTTGTCAAATAGACAACTAACAGTCATGGGAGTAATTATATGGATATATTTATTATAATCTTTTTTTTTTAAAAAGATTTAAAAAAAAAAATGAAATAAAGATATAGTATTAAAAAATATTTATTGACAATAAAATAAATTAAAGATAAAATAAAAAGAAAAAAAAGGGTAATTCATCACAGATGAAACTCTGAAAAAGAAAGAAAAAAATTATAAACATTAGTTATTTCATGAACACATGTCTTAAAATATTCAGTAAAACAAATTAAATTTCATCTTGTGTCTATGCTCTAACATGTTTTTTTTCTTTCGCAAGATATTTAAAATAAAAAAAAGGTTCATACATTACATCTATACCTATCCATAATTTTAAATACCATTATAATGTCTCATCAATATTACATTTAAATATCAGCATTTTAAATTAGACAAAATAATGCATATAACATTTTCAAAAACAATTTATATAGTATGCTGAACATAAATGTAATATTTCATGTCCCTTCTAATAATATACCTCTATATCAACTATAAAATGTATTCCTTTGTCTGATTGGTCAGAATGTGATTCCTCTGTAGCACAAAGTAGGGGTAATGTATGTAAAATTAAAATATTCTAATCTAGGACATGTAACTATTCCTAATTCTTAACATTCTTCCTCCTGTGATTCGTAACTAGCATGCATTGTGCAAACCAACCTGTATGCATGGTCTTTGAAAGTCAATTATCTTGAAAATAACAGTTTATCTTCATTAGGTGTCTTATTCATCATTTCCAAATGAGAGGATTGTGAAATACCATCTAAAATAAAAAAAACATCTAAGTGTCTCCAATAGGATGCATCCACAGCCTTAGTCCATCAAAATGTTGCCACTTACCATGTGAACGTGTCTTTGTATGGTTTTCAAGGTCAGCACATTTGAAAGACAATGCCAAACATTATCACATTGGTATTCTTCACTTTCAATCTTGGATTCTTCACTTTCAATCTTGGATTCTTCACTTTCAATCTTGGATTCTTCACTTTCAGTCTGGGATTCTTCACTTTCAGTCTTGAATTCTTCACTTTCAGTCTTCAATTCTTCACTTTCAGTCTTTATATGAAGTCATCTCCCTAATGGCAGAGAAAGTGAGAAACAAACAATTAATACAAGTGTGTGAATTATTTCTGCACCCCTCTCCCACCCCCTATTTCTGAAACAATTTCTGTCACTAGCTTACTAAGCGTGTGTAGCATCTTGTGTTATGTTCTATCAATCAAGTGTGAAGATTATTCATATATTGAGCAGACCTAACGTCTAATGTGTGACTTTGAATCTGACTTTGAACCACAGTCTTGCTAGAGGATCCCTTTCTGAGTATCCAAAATTCAAGTAATGTGTAAAATAAATACTAGTTTGTAAAATGTATGACATATGATGTCTGTTTGTTCCAAATTCCCGCCAGCCACAGTCCATACATTATTTATACTTACCAGCTGATGTTGTCTTTAAAAACCAGGTGGCAAAGTCATTACAGGAACCAATGACCAGAGCATCACCTATAGTAATACATTTAAAATTTTTAATCATTTGATGAACAATCCTAACATATTTGCACAATTCTCTACTTGTCATTTCCCTAGAATTCACATATTTCTTTCATGTAATTAGCAAGAGTCCATGAGCTAGTGACGTATGGGATATACATTCCTACCAGGAGGGG
This sequence comes from Bombina bombina, assembly GCF_027579735.1. Classification (NCBI taxonomy): domain Eukaryota; kingdom Metazoa; phylum Chordata; class Amphibia; order Anura; family Bombinatoridae; genus Bombina; species Bombina bombina. The sequence continues at coordinate 559,739,079 of NC_069502.1, forward strand.
CAAAGTTTCCCAAACCTCAAAATGCCTATAAATACACCCCTCACCACACCCACAAATCAGTTTTACAAACTTTGCCTCCTATGGAGGTGGTGAAGTAAGTTTGTGCAAGATTCTACGTTGATATGCGCTCCGCAGCAGGTTGGAGCCCGGTTTTCCTCTCAGCGTGCAGTGAATGTCAGAGGGATGTGAGGAGAGTATTGCCTATTTGAATGCAATGATCTCCTTCTACAGGGTCTATTTCATAGGTTCTCTGTTATCGGTCGTAGAGATTCATCTCTTACCTCCCTTTTCAGATCGACGATATACTCTTATATATATACCATTGCCTCTGCTGATTTTCGTTTCAGTACTGGTTTGGCTTTCTACAACATGTAGATGAGTGTCCTGGGGTAAGTAAGTCTTATTTTCTGTGACACTCTAAGCTATGGTTGAGCACTTTTTTATAAAGTTCTAAATATATGTATTCAAACATTTATTTGCCTTGACTCAGGATGTTCAACATTCCTTATTTTTCAGACAGTCAGTTTCATATTTGGGATAATGCATTTGAATTAATAATTTTTTCTTACCTTAAAAATTTGACTTTTTCCCTGTGGGCTGTTAGGCTCGCGGGGGCTGAAAATGCTTCATTTTATTGCGTCATTCTTGGCGCAGACTTTTTTGGCGCAAATTTTTTTTTCTGTTTCCGGCGTCATACGTGTTGCCGGAAGTTGCGTCATTTTTTTTACTTTTTTTGCGACAAAGGTGTCGGCGTTCAGATGTGGCGTCATTTTTGGTGCCAAAAGCATTTAGGCGCCAAATAATGTGGGCGTCTTTTTTTGGCGCTAAAAAATATGGGCGTCAATATTGTCTCCACATTATTTAAGTCTCATTATTTATTGCTTCTGGTTGCTAGAAGCTTGTTCACTGGCATTTTTTTCCCCATTCCTGAAACTGTCATTTAAGGAATTTGATCACTTTTGCTTTATATGTTGTTTTTTCTATTACATATTGCAAGATGTCTCCGTTTGTCCCTGAGTCAGAAGCCACTTCTGGAAAAATGCTTAACTGAGTTTCAGTTCTACCAAAGCTAAGTTCATTTATTTTAAATGTTATAAATGTCTATCTTTAGCTATGGTTTGTATTAAGTTATTATGATATACTTTTACTTGCAGATTCCATTAGTATTTATGCTTTATACATTTCCATTCTTAAGTACAAGAAATGTTTAGAAGATTTATAAGAAATATTTTTTCTAATTAAGGCTTTGTCTGACATTGTGCCTTCTAATACAATTTTTAGGTCTTTTTCACTTCTTTTTTAACTATTGAAGTTTCAAATGACCAACAACATACTGATTTATCCTTCTCTGATGATGTTTTTTTCTCTTTCAGAAATTCTCTTCATCAGATATTGACACTAACAAATCTACTTTTTTATATAAATTCTTTATTATTAAAGTACATTTGTTCTTTGTTGAAGAGGTGTTGATTATTTTGGATATTAAGGTAACTAGTTCTTTAAAACTAGCTGACACTATTTCTGCCATTTTATTCTTCTGTGATTTCATGGGTTTTCCTTCCAATTTCCCATACTAGGGAATGGAACAGGCTGAGAATTTTCTTTTATTTTTTAAACTATATTCTTTGTCAGCAGTTAAATTTAATTTGGAGGGTTCTCCAATTTATTGGAGCTATCTCTACTCCTACTAATTATGCTATTGTTGTTATAGCAAAATAGTATTTATTTTCCTTTATATAGTTATATCTTATTTATGGAAAATTATTTAGTTTCAGGTACTTTTCTAAGTATCAGATTATGATTTATTGTAGCATTATTAAAGGGACAACATTTACTAGACTAGGTGCTGTTGCATTTGTCTTGTTTTTTGCGTTTTGCAAGTCCTCTGTTTTGACTGGTCCTTTAATCTGGACTATCATGCTAATGATTTCATTTGTGTCTTCATTTTATTATATATTCGCAAATGAGGGTTAATCTATGTCTTTAGCTATTTTAGCTAGAAGAATTTTGTGTTTTTTAAAAACAAAAACAAAAAACACAAAACAAAAAGAAAATCCATATTTCTTTTGTTCTAAGATAATCAATTATAATTGGATTCAATTCTTAACTGTTACTATGGGCTTCAAGATTGAGTTCTAAGACTAAACTTTAAGCTTATATTAGTTTGGTTGTTCTTATTAAGGAACAAATTCCTGAGATCTTTCCCAAGTAACATGTTTATTATTGGGGTTCGAAATCAGCTCCCTAATATTGCGATGTACGTGCCGTATTCCAGCTTGGCTGGTAAGGGGCAGGTTAAGACTTCTTTGAAAATTATTTGGTTCTATTTTGTCCAAATTTCTTTGATTTTATTCCAGTATGGCTAACACTTTCTTTAAGTGTGTTTCTGTCCTATATATTTTGGGTACTATTGAAGCATGGCTGGGCACCCATGGGGTTCAAGCGCTGCTCAGACCTGGAATCTTCTGGGGTATTTCTTCCAGTTCTTTTTTTAGGAACCGGGTTTGGAGTTTTATTCAAACTATTTTGCCTTTTTATGGTCATTGATAGCAATATTTGTTTTCATTACATACAATAAATGCATATTTTAATTTTTCTGTTTTCATTCAGATTATTTTCTGAGGATGCGGGATCTCATATGATTCACTTGCTCTTCAGGACATAGTTAGAGGATCTTTTTTTCGGAAGCTCTTGATTCCTCAAACAAGGGTCACCTTTTTTAGGTTTCCAGAAAGTTTGTGTCACTGTCTTTGTCTCTATCAGACAAGGGATAATTCTATTGGGTTCCGTCTGTCGGTACCTTTAGTCTCTATTATTTCCTTCAGTTGCTATATATGCATAGAAGTTTTAGGTCTTATGGCCTCGGCATTGGATTCAATTCCCTTTGCTCATTTTCACTAGAAAGAACCTTTCCAGTCTTTTATGAGTGTTGTTTCTTCTAGAATATGTTGGAGGATCAATTTACCAATCAGTTCGTTGATTCCTCAGACAAGGGTAACCTTTTTTTAAGTTTTCTGATAGATTCAGTGTCCTTGACTCCATCTCTGATGGACAAGAGACGTCTGAAATTGCTTTCAGCTTGTCGAAACCTTCAGTCACAATCATTCCCTTCGGTAGCCTTATGCATGGAAATTCTAGGTCTTATGACTGCTGTATCGGACGCGATCCCCTTTGCTTGTTTTCACATGCGACCTCTTCAGCTCTGTATGCTGAATCAGTGGTGCAGGGATTACATAAAGATATATCAATTGATATCTTTAAAACCGTTTGTACGACACTCTCTGACGTGGTGGACAGATCACCATCGTTTAGTTCAGGGGGCTTCTTTTGTTCTTCCAACCTGGACTGTGATTTCAACAGATGCAAGTCTGACAGGTTGGGGAGCAGTTTGGGGGTCTCTGACAGCACAAGGGGTTTGGGAATCTCAGGAGGTGAGATTACCAATCAATATTTTGGAACTCCGTGCAATTTTCAGAGCTCTTCAGTCATGGCCTCTTCTAAAGAGAGAATCGTTCATTTGTTTTCAGACAGACAATGTCACAACTGTGGCATATATCAATCATCAAGGAGGGACTCACAGTCCTCTGGCTATGAAAGAAGTATCTCGAATTCTGGTTTGGGTGGAATCCAGCTCCTGTCTAATTTCTGCGGTTCATATCCCAGGTATAGACAATTGGGAAGCGGATTATCTCAGTCGCCAAACGTTACATCCGGGCGAATGGTCTCTTCACCCAGAGGTATTTTCTTCAGTTTGTTCAAATGTGGGGACTTCCAGAAATAGTTCTGATGGCTTCTCATCTAAACAAGAAACTTCCCAGGTATCTGTCCAGATCCAGGGATCCTCAAGCGGAAGCAGTGGATGCATTGTCACTTCCTTGGAAGTATCATCCTGCCTATATCTTTCCACCTCTAGTTCTTCTTCCAAGAGTAATCTCCAAGATTCTGAAGGAATGCTCGTTGTGACAGACCCTTCGGTCAGGACTGAAAGTGTTAACTTTATTTTCTAACCACAAGTGGCTGGCTCCAGCTACAATCTAATTAATGCTTAGCATTCTATTGTTTGATCACCTCCAGAGAGAAAGTGATAAGAAGAGTCAAGAGTGTCCTGTGGTTGAAGTGTTTAAGTAATATAATCCTATTGTATCATGTCAAGGGCGCTTCTCCCTTTTATCTAATGTACAACATTCTTTCAACCCCCATCTGAGGGGGGGTCAAAAACCTGTATAAATCTGTGTGCTGCCTTCAAATAAAGTTGTCATTCTGTTTTAAACCTGAAACTGGCTGGGTTGTGAATTGCTGATTGTCTATGCAGGACATTGTTCATCTGGGGTTAACCCTTGGTACACAGTTGGTACCGTAACATTGGTGGCAAGCGACGGGAGAATCCTTATCGCCCAAAGGAGCAACTACGGATCCAGACCGAATGGGAACACCGTATGAAAGGCTAAAAAGAGCTACCCTTAAAGACCTGCTAGAGCAACGGGGCCAACAAACCAGTAACCTCAGGAAGAGGGAGATTATTGCAAGACTGACCGAGATGGACGGAGTATCAGGGCACGAAGGAACCAATGAGCCCAGCATGTCAGACAGAACCCCCGAAGAAGCAAGCTTTGACCGGGCGGTCAAAATAAGACTGGCACACTATGGCCCCAACCCATCTGCGGAAATTATCGACCGGGTCATAGCAGCTGTGGAGGCCAACCTACTTCGCCAAAGCGGCGCTGCAGCAGTCCAAGTCACCGCAACCCCAGTGGAAAAGAGAAAAGTGCATTTTACCGCTTTTAAAAACTTTCTGGAAACAGAAGGAGAGATTGATGGGTACCTTGCGGATTTTGAGAGACAATGTGCACTACACCAGGTACCCGCAGAGGACTGGGTCACGATATTATCCGGAAAATTAACCGGCCGGGCCAGTGAGGCTTTTCGGGCCATTCCAGATGAGGAAGTTGGGGATTATAATACTGTGAAAGAGGCTCTGCTCTCCAGGTATGCGGTTACACCGGAGGCATACCGGAGGCGGTTCAGAGACACTGTTAAATTGGCTGGCGATTCCTACGTTGAGTGGGCATGTAAGGTGCACCGCACAGCATCGCACTGGATGGCGGGGTGCCAAGCCGTGTCTGGGGAAGAGGTGCTGCAGCTATTCCTGTTGGAACATTGCTTTGACAAGTTATCAGCAGGAGTTAGGGAGTGGGTTCGGGACCGTAAACCCTCCACCCTGCATGAAGCTGCTCGCTTGGCAGATGAGTATACGGATGCCCGCAAACTGGACACTGCTACCACTAAGCCCCCTGCTAAAGTGGAGTACAGACCCCCGGCCACCCCAGCAGCTGCCATTTACCAACCCCCGGCGCACCGCTATGCCACACTCTAAAGCCCTCATCCTGACAGCAGAGAAAATTTTCAAGATGGCAGCCGCCATGAGGCGCTGCTGGACACAGCTGACCTTGCTGTGGCCGGCAGCAAGTTATCATGCGAGGCCGAGGATTTGGGGCCTTGGTGGAATTTACAAGCCAGACCCTGAAGACCCTCGCACCAAGGAGTGGCAAAAGGGACCAGCGTATGAGGCTAAGTTGTACGGAAGATTTGGGTCTCCCTCAGGGGTTAAGCCTGAGAGTTTATGGCCGAGTCAGGAGCGCCTGCGGGAGATAGAGGAAGAAGAGAAGGAATGGTGCCCGACCCTTCGCGAGATGCTGGATAAGGTGGAGGCAGAGGAACGAGAATTGCAGCGAGCAAAGGAGGCGAGGGAACGTCTGATTGCTGCAAATATGGCCAAGATGCCAAAGATGGTTGCAGACTGGCACAGAGAGAAAAAAGAGCTTAGGCAAAAACTACGGGAAGAGAAGGATCGTAGGGAACGTCTCCTGGCACGTGCAAGAGAGAAGTTTGGGCTGAATGTGGACCATCGTAGCCCTAAATTCCAGGAGCTGGTAAAAGAGATGGAGAAAGAGGAAAAGAAGAAACAGAAAGCCCTGAAAAAGAAGTTGAAAGAGGAATCTCTGGCAGCAGTGCCAGCTACACCGTCCCCTCAATCAGTGTGCACCGACAGACTGCAGAAAACACCAGCTTGAGAGTGGAACATGAAACATTAAAGACAAACTTAGTGACACTGGAGGAGAAGCTGACGCTGGCTCATAGTGAGGTGCAGCAACTCAAGGGCACCCTATGTCAGTATGAAGGGATTGTGGATACCTATAAAGAGCAGGTACAGAAAACTCGTAAAGAAGCTGATGAGATTTTGAAGGACTGTTTAGCCCTAGTCTGGGCACTGAGGAAGTTAAACCCTTGTTTGTATGGACAGGAATTCTCTCTCATAACGGGAATACAAATGGATTGTCCCAGCAAACTGACATGCCTACCACCCCTTAGTCCGGTCATCCCCAGGTTGACCCGCAAAAGGGTCAAGCCGGGTCTGCCGGAGTGTTCCACAAGGGGGGAGCTATGTGACAGACCCTTCGGTCAGGACTGAAAGTGTTAACTTTATTTTCTAACCACAAGTGGCTGGCTCCAGCTACAATCTAATTAATGCTTAGCATTCTATTGTTTGATCACCTCCAGAGAGAAAGTGATAAGAAGAGTCAAGAGTGTCCTGTGGTTGAAGTGTTTAAGTAATATAATCCTATTGTATCATGTCAAGGGCGCTTCTCCCTTTTATCTAATGTACAACATTCTTTCAACCCCCATCTGAGGGGGGGTCAAAAACCTGTATAAATCTGTGTGCTGCCTTCAAATAAAGTTGTCATTCTGTTTTAAACCTGAAACTGGCTGGGTTGTGAATTGCTGATTGTCTATGCAGGACATTGTTCATCTGGGGTTAACCCTTGGTACACAGTTGGTACCGTAACACTCGTTTGTTCTGCTGGTAGCTCCAGCATGGCCTCACAGGTTTTGGTATGCGGATCTTGTCCGGATGGCTTCTTGCCAGCCGTGGACTCTTCCGTTAAGACCAGACCTTCTGTCGCAAGGTCCTTTCTTCCATCAGGATCTCAAATCCTTAATTAAAGGTATGGAGATTGAACGCTTGATTCTTGGTCAAAGAGGTTTCTCTGACTCTGTGATTAATACTATGTTACAGGCTCGTAAATCTGTTTCTAGAGAAATATATTATAGAGTCTGGAAGACTTATATTTCTTGGTGTCTTTCTCATCATTTTTCTTGGCATTCTTTTAGAATTCCGAGAATTTTGCAGTTTCTTCAGGATGGTTTGGATAAAGGTTTGTCTGCAAGTTCCTTGAAAGGACAAATCTCTGCTCTTTCTGTTCTTTTTCACAGAAAGATTGCTAATCTTCCTGATATTCATTGTTTTGTACAAGCCTTGGTTCGTATAAAACCTGTCATTAAGTCAATTTCTCCTCCTTGGAGTTTGAATTTGGTTCTGGGGGCTCTTCAAGCTCCTCCGTTTGAACCTATGCATTCATTGGACATTAAATTACTTTCTTGGAAAGTTTTGTTCCTTTTGGCCATCTCTTCTGCCAGAAGAGTCTCTGAATTGTCTGCTCTTTCTTGTGAGTCTCCTTTTCTGATTTTTCATCAGGATAAGGCGGTGTTGCGAACTTCTTTTGAATTTTTTACCTAAGGTTGTGAATTCCAACAACATTAGTAGAGAAATTGTGGTTCCTTCATTATGTCCTAATACTAAGAATTCTAAGGAGAAATCATTGCATTCTTTGGATGTTGTTAGAGCTTTGAAATATTATGTTGAAGCTACTAAGAATTTCCGAAAGACTTCTAGTCTATTTGTCATCTTTTCCGGTTCTAGAAAAGGCCAGAAAGCTTCTGCCATTTCTTTGGCATCTTGGTTGAAATCTTTAATTCATCATGCCTATGTTGAGTCGGGTAAAACTCGTTTAGGAATGAAGCTTCTGTTGATCAGATTTGCAAAGCAGCAACTTGGTCTTCTTTGCATACTTTTACTAAATTCTACCATTTTGATGTGTTTTCTTCTTCTGAAGCTATTTTTGGTAGAAAAGTACTTCAGGCAGCTGTTTCAGTTTGAATCTTCTGCTTATATTTTTCATATTAAACTTTATTTTGGGTGTGGATTATTTTTCAGCGGAATTGGCTGTCTTTATTTTATCCCTCCCTCTCTAGTGACTCTTGCGTGGAAAGATCCACATCTTGGGTAGTCATTATCCCACACGTCACTAGCTCATGGACTCTTGCTAATTACATGAAAGAAAACATAATTTATGTAAGAACTTACCTGATAAATTCATTTCTTTCATATTAGCAAGAGTCCATGAGGCCCGCCCTTTTTTGTGGTGGTATGATTTTTTTGTATAAAGCACAATTATTCCAATTCCTTATTTTTTTATGCTTTCGCACTTTTTTCTTATCACCCCACTTCTTGGCTATTCGTTAAACTGATTTGTGGGTGTGGTGAGGGGTGTATTTATAGGCATTTTGAGGTTTGGGAAACTTTGCCCCTCCTGGTAGGAATGTATATCCCATACGTCACTAGCTCATGGACTCTTGCTAATATGAAAGAAATGAATTTATCAGGTAAGTTCTTACATAAATTATGTTTTTGGCAATACTCCTATCTAACTTCTATTATTTACCGTCTGAAGTGGCGGTTGATGATGTCTGCTCTGACATTAAGCCCCTCATCCCGGAATGGCCCCTCTAGAATAGGCTCATCCTCTTCATCTCTGAGGAGGTGTTGGGGCACCTGGACGGCCTGCAGCATCCCAGCCCACTCTGCAATATTATGCAGGACGCTGCAGGCTATAACGATCTTCGCCACCTTACTAGGGCTGTATTGGAGGGCTCCTCCCAACCTGTCAAGGCATCGGAGTCTCATTTTGAGGAGCCCAAACATCCTCTCGACTACAGCCCTAGTCCGCTTGTGCGCACTATTGTAGCGCTCCTGGGCCTCATCAGTGGGGTTACGTATAGGCGTAATGAGCAAAGGCCGGCTCATGTAACCAGAATCACCTATAAATAATGAACATAACAAAATGACAAATATTAATAATTTATTTATAATTATTATATTAAAATACTTTTCATTTGTGTACACGAAAATCCCCTAAAATAAACATTTTCCTTAAAAAAGATTTATATGTTTAAATCACATTCTCTATCTGGCCATTTAAGCTAAGACATGCTACATATCTGTTTTGAGCTAAAACTAGACATTTGCGGAAAGAGACAATGACATGGTTAAATTGCATTCTCTATATGGCCATTTAAGCTAAGACATGCTACATATGCGTATTTCGCATAAACCAGACCTTTGCTAAACTAAAAACAAAATGGTTAAATTGCATTCTCGATATGGCCATTTAAGCTAAGGCATGCTACATATCTGTTTTAAAGTAAAACTAGACATTTGCGGAAAGAGACAATGACATGGTTAAATTGCATTCTCTATCTGCCCATTTAAGCTAAGACATGCTACATATCTGTTTTAAAGTAAAACTAGACATTTGCGGAAAGAGACAATGACATGGTTAAATTGCATTCTCTATCTGCCCATTTAAGCTAAGACATGCTACATATGCGTATTTCGCATAAACCAGACATTTGCTAAACTAAAAACAAAATGGTTAAATTGCATTCTCTATCTGCCCATTTAAGCTAAGACATGCTACATATCTGTTTAAAAGTAAAACTAGACATTTGCGGAAAGAGACAAAGACATGTTTAAATTGCATTCTCTATCTGCCCATTTAAGCTAAGACATGCTACATAACTGTTTTAAAGTAAAACTAGACATTTGCGGAAAGAGACAATGACATGGTTAAATTGCATTCTCTATCTGCCCATTTACGGTAAGACATGCTACATATGCGTATTTCGCATAAACCAGACATTTGCTAAACTAAAAACAAAATGGTTAAATTGCATTCTCTATCTGCCCATTTAAGCTAAGACATGCTACATATCTGTTTTAAAGTAAAACTAGACATTTGCGGAAAGAGAAAGAAATGGTTAAATTGCATCCTATAGCTGCACATTTTGCACATTACACAAACACAACTGTTTTTTAAGACTACAGTGGCAATTGTCTAACTAATTAACCATGTTGTGCACAAGTACTCACCAACGAGCCACCCAGGTGGAAACTGTCTTTCCTCAAACGGCCGCCACAGGGACGACTGTCTGAGGATGCGGGCATCATGACAAGCCCCGCCGAAATTCGCACACACGTGCATAATCCGCATCCGTGTGTCACAAACATACTGCACATCTAGGCTATGGAAATGTTTGCGATTTCTGAAGGGCAAGTCATCGGCTGGAGCATGCAGCGCAATGTGGGTGCAATCTATTGCTCCCAAGACATTGGGCAATTCAGCTATTGCAAAGAATTCCCTCTTCAGGCGCCTCCAATCACCATCATTCTGAGGGAATCCTATGTAACGCTTACTAACACGTACCATGGCGTCCAGAAAGTTATCAAAAACCACCGAGAATGTACCTTGAGACAGGCCATGCATGTACATCTCTCCAGATTGAAAACTCCCGGAGGCCAGGACGTATATACAACTTAGCATCTTGGTGATGCCAGGGACAGCAGTCCTTATTCATATACGTGGCTCCAGATGAGGTCTAAGAACATCGTAAAGGCCAATGAGCTGTTCGTGTAAACGGAAGACCTCCTGGGCAAAAATTTAAGCAAGCTCCTGAGCGGTAAGCAACTTCATCAAGGGAATGCAATGTGACATTTTAGAAAAACGGTCAACTACCATAAGGATAACAGTATTGCCATTAGAAACAGGGAGCTCGACAATGAAGTCCATGGAAAGATGTGTCCAAGGACGGTCACCATTAGCAATAGGTTGAAGAAGACCCACAGGAAGACGTCGAGGAGTCTTATTCTGTGCACAAACTGAGCAGGAGGCAACATACGCAGCAACATCAGAACGAAGACCTGGCCACCAGAATTGTCGAGTGACAGACCAAATCATTTGGTTCTTGCCTGGGTGACCTGCGGCTTTAGGATAGTGGTAAGTGTGTAAGTTTAGTTTGAAGATTCTCAGGAACAAAACACTTACCACTAGGTTTCTCAGGAGGTGCATTGGTTTGTGCAGCCAGGATCTCCTCCCCCAAGGGAGAAGTCAAATTAGTACGTATGGTAGCTAAAATATGGTCAGGAGGTATAACAGGAGTAGGTACAGACTGCTCCTTGGACAGAGGTGAAAATTGTCGAGAGAGGGCATCAGCCCTAACATTCTTACTACCAGGCAGGTAGGAGACCACATAATTAAACCAAGACAAAAATAGCGCCCATCTGGCCTGTCGGGGCGACAAACGTTTTGCTTCAGATAGATAAGTTAAATTCTTGTGGTCAGTAAGAATGAGCACTGGAACACTAGTACCCTCGAGAAGATGCCTCCATTCCTTGAGTGCCAAAATTGTGGCCAGTAATTCCCTGTCACCAATTTCATAATTGCACTCCGCTGGAGACAATTTCTTAGAGAAGAAACCACACGGATGCAAGGAACCGTCAGGCGTAGGACGTTGAGACAAGAGGGCACCTACTCCTGTCTCAGACCCATCGACCTCAAGAACGAAAGGCAGGACAGGGTTAGGATGAGCCAGAACTGGAGTGGCAGCAAAGGCAGTCTTAAGACTATCAAAGGCCTTAATGTCAGTAGGTGACCAATGGAGTGGATCATTCTCTTTACGGGTCATGTCTGTGATAGGTTTGACCAAGGAAGAAAAGTTTTTAATAAACTTTCTATAGTAATTGGCGAACCCCAAAAAATGTTGAATAGACCGAAGACCAACTGGGCGAGGCCACTGCAGAACTGCAGATAACTTGTCAGGATCCATGGAGAACCCTGCAACGGAGATAACATAACCTAGGAAGGTTACTTGAGTCTGATGGAACTCACATTTCTCGAGTTTACAAAACAGGCCGTTCTCATGTAGTCTCTGAAGAACCCGTGTAACATCAGAACGATGAGCCTCAAGTGTGAGTGAGTGTATGAGGATGTCGTCTAAGTACACCACAACACAGTGTTGCAACATATCTCGTAGGACATCATTAATAAATTCCTGGAAAACAGCAGGAGCATTACATAGGCCAAAGGGCATTACAAGATACTCATAATGCCCGCTCCTGGTGTTAAACGCTGTTTTCCATTCGTGGCCCTCCTTGATCCTAACGAGATTGTACGCTCCTCTCAAATCAAGTTTAGTAAAGACCGTAGCTCCCTTGAGGCAGTCAAAGAGTTCCGTAATGAGCGGAATAGGGTAAGCATTCTTAATGGTAAGACGATTAAGACCCCTATAATCGATCCATGGTCTTAACTCGCCACCCTTTTTTTTCACAAAGAAGAAGCCAGCCCCTGCAGGAGAGCAGGATTTGTGGATGATCCCCCGTGACAGAGCATCGGCAACATACTCCTCCATAGCACAATTCTCTGCAACAGACAGAGAGTAAACCCGGCCCCGAGGAGGAATGGCTCCGGGTTGCAGGTCTATGGCACAATCGTAAGACCGGTAAGGAGGTAACGTACTGGCACGCACCTTGTCAAAAACATCTAGGAACTCTCGGTACTCCTCTGGCAATTGAGATACCGAAGAAGTGCACAAGACTTTAACTGGTTTCCGAAGACAAGTGGAAATACATTGCGAGGACCACAACAAAATTTCGAACCTGCGCCAGTCGAGACTGGGATTGTGCTTTTGGAGCCAGGGATAACCCAGAACAACTGGAAAATGCGGAGAGTTTAACACCTGGAACTGGAGGGTTTCACAATGGAGAGTCCCAACAGCCATGGACAACGGAGCAGTTTCGTGAGTAACGAGTGCGGGCTGAAGGGGCCTGCCATCAATGGCCTCAATAACAAGCGGAACAGACCGAGGCAAAACAGGAATGGAGTGCTTTGATACAAAAGCACTGTCAATGAAATTGCCCACAGCACCGGAGTCAACAAGAGCCTGGGTGACTATGGAGGAGTCCACCCAGGAAAGGACAACCATGACCAAAGGTTTCTCCTTAAGCAGTTCCGGGGACAAGGATAAACCACCCAAGGTCTGCCCCCGACAGGACCTTAGGTGTGAGCGTTTCCCGGCCGTGTAGGACAAGACTTCAAAAGGTGGCCCTGTAACCCACAATAAAGGCAGAGCCCCTCCCTCCTCCTAAAGGCCCTCTCTGCCGCGGAGAGATGCGTGAATCCCAACTGCATCGGCTCAGCAATACCTGGTGACTCTGGACCAGGAGGCATGGGAGGAGAGGGAGGCATGAGTGGGAACGAACACGTAGGAGACAACGGAACAGGAGGCTTCCGCAAGCACTCCTTGAAAGAGGGCCTCTCTCTGAGTCTGATGTCAATTAGGATAAAAAAAAGACACCAATGCCTCGAGATCCTCTGGTAAATCTCTGGCAGCAACTTCGTCTTTAATCGCATTAGAGAGCCCAAAGAAGGCGGCAACAAGGGCTTCATTGTTCCAACCAACCTCTGCAGCAAGCGTACAGAACTCAATAGCATACTGAGCAACAGATATTGTACCTTGCTGAATGGACATGAGTCGTTTAGCAGCAGAGGAGGAGCGAGCCGGAACATCAAATACCCTTTGAAAGGAGGCCACAAATTCAGGGTAATTTGAAATCACAGGTTTATTAGTCTCCCACAAGGGATTAGCCAAGGCAAGAGCTGTGTCAGAGAGTAACGAGATGAGAAATCCCACCTTAGCTCTGTCAGAGGGAAACACCTGAGGTAACATCTCAAAGTAAATGCCCACCTGGTTCAAAAACCCTCTGCACTGAATAGGATCACCTCCATATCGCTGAGATAGAGGTGCAGAACCGGACATGCTCCTGGTAGGACTAGGTGCAGCAGCGGAAACAGGAGCAGCCATAACTTGTGGGACACTTTGGTCCAAATGTGCAGTGCGAGTCAGCAGGGTTTGCAGGGCTAGTGCAAATTGATCCAAGTGGTGATCCTGTTCATCCATCCTGGAAATGATGGCAGGTAAAGGTGGATTATTAGCACCATCAGGATTCATGGCCTTTGCGTAATGTCAGGATGCCAGGAATCAGACTGAGAAGAGAAGTGCAAAAATAATCACACCTTTATTAATAACAAAAAAATAATAAAAAGTCCACAAGTCAAATAACAAGCCAGGAGTCAAAACCAGAGCTGGTAGTCAGACGAGCTGAGTCAGGAGCCAAAGCGAATAGTCAGAGGAGCCAGAATCAGGAACAAGGAAAACAGCAGAGTCAGGAACAAGCCAGGGATCAGGAACCAGGAAGGACGTCAGACAGCCAGGTAATACACAGGAACTATCACAAACAGGTCTGAGACAACGCAAAGGCAAAGCATACTGAACAGAAGCGTCTCACACAGATGATGCACACCAGTCTGGCCATAAAAGGAAGTGCAGGAAATGAGCAGCATCCCCCACAATGCACCATTGTCAGCAAGAGAGGTGAGTAAAATGGCTGCCAGCAGCACATGGCAAACAAAACAGGGAAAAAACCCTTATACTAGCCCACCAGAAAGGGCTATCCTACTAATTGTATAAAACGCCCATGGATTTCTTAATATTAGCATAAATTAACTCCCACCATCACATGTTCATTTGTAATACATTTTTCATGCATGGGCATGGCAATACATGAAGACTTTTGCCAGGTCTTCTGAAAATGTTGCCACATGCGTACTTATTGTTATTTACAATGCTCGTATATCTAGGGGAAATTCCTTAATACTTACATTTGATAAAGTGCCTCTCTCACTCTTCACTCACTGATGTTGATGCTGCACCTCTGGCTCCAATTCAGGACTAACTGCGGTCATGTGACCGCTACAGCAGTGATGTCAGGCAGGAAACTCCGGATTGGAATGCGCATGCGAGTATTGCCTATAAGAGCGCATGCGTGGCCTGTTAATAGCTACCGGAACTGCTAGGAAAGGGAGAACTCAGGTTGCCCAACATGATTGGCTAATGCAAATTAGCCTCACGCTGGGTTTGGAAATCCACCCACTTTTGAGTCAAAATAGCAGGGAAACTGGAAAAGTAGCGCAACGCAAGGTATCTGACAAATATTGTATTATTAGCTATACTGTGTAATGGGGTTAAGATATTTTTTGAGCTTACTATCCTTTTAAAATTTCCCATATCATATAATCTTGGCAGCTAGATATAGTTTTAGTTTAGTGTGGGTGGCATTAAAGGGGAGTTTTGAGCATTTCTTTTACATCTAGTACAAACTAGAGAGTGTTGTTAACCCTTGCACCCACTGAACTAAGTCACAAGCTTGCCTGGCGTGGTTAGATTGTGACAGATTAGTGACAGTAGAAGGGGTCTGATAACCCTTTCTGTGTCAAACAAGTGACTGGTGCAGGGTTGGTTAACCCTGGTTGTCACAGTTTTCCTTCCTAAAATAGCGTGAGTCCACGGCTTCATTCCTTACTGTTGGGAAATACAACACCTGGCCACCAGGAGGAGGCAAAGACACCCCAGCAAAAGGCTTAAATATCCCTTCCACTTCCTCATTACCCCAGTCATTCTTTGACTTTCGTCACGTTAGGAGGTGGCAGAGAAGTGGCAGAAGATTCAGAGAGTCCTGAAAAAGGGTATCTGCCCTTCGAGATAGGACTGGAGTTTTAAGTAGTCATGTCAACCTCTCAGTGAGAGTATTGATGAAAGTTAAAGTCTGGAGATGCAGGGAAAGTTTTTCTTTGAAACCATCCAGACTACTGCTAACAGCTCCTAAGCAATCAGTGTTGAAGAGTTTCACTGCCTGCTTTCTCTCACTCCAGTCCTTGTCAGGAGCACTGCTATAAGACTGTCACACTTGAGAGGCTGTGTTCTGTTCCACAGCATGGACCCTAGAAGTAAGATTGTTTCAATGTTTACACATAAAATGCTATAACAGGGTCACAGTGTGGCTCCTTTATACATTGATAGGATCAAGGGTTAATATCCTCTGAAGTGGGTTTATTGAACAGTTGGGGTTAATTAATCAGTGCATTAATTATTTACATGCTGCTTTGTGTGATTTTTTTTCCTGGGCTGATAGACTGTGTGTTTTTTGGCTGGAACAAACAGGTTTGACTTTTAAGTTTCACTTTAGTTTTTGAAAGTGTTGCACAGCTCCTATTACTTGCTGAACTTGTAATAACAGGTCTATGTTCATTTCCTACATTCCGGCTGAGACTTGAACCTGAGAGCATTAACTGTCTGGGTCTTGGAGGTGGTGAGTGCCCCAGCCATTGGGAGTATAAAGGTGCAGTTTTCTTTAATAAAAGACTTTTATTTGTGTCCTTCTCTGGGTATAACCTGAACTATGGAGGACTCTGACATGTTAGAAGGTATTCCTTCTGTACTAAATCATACCTGTTTATATTGTGAGGAGGACATGGTTTTCCCGCCCACTCAATTATGTTCCACATGCCTTAACACCGTTATAAAGTCTAAGAAGGGAGACAAGCCTGCTATGGCTCTTAGTCCCTCTGAGCCGTCTACCTCTCAGGACTCTGCATCCCATGAGATTACTACCCTTGCTACATTATCCACTCCACATGCAGTTCCCCTTAGCACATCTAATCCTCCATCCGTAGGGGGCCTTTTTCCTGCGGACTTTGCTGCGCAGTTACAAGCGGTGGTGTCTGCGGCCCTCAGTGCATTACCTCACTCTAACAAACGCAAGAGAAAGGTTAAACATAGCTCTCCTGACCTGGAGTCATCTAAATATTTATCGGATTTAGCTTTTATGTCCCAGTTATCCGATGATGATTTAACCTCTGTAGCTTCAGAGGGTACACTTTCTGGGTCGGAGTCCTTAGCGTCTAAGCCTCCTGCTGCAGAGGAACCGTCCTTTAGATTTAAAATTGAGCACTTGCGTTTTTTATTAAAGAAGATTCTGTCTACGTTAGAGGTTCCAGAGGCCGCGCTGCCTGAAGAACCTATGATACCTAAATTAGACAGAGTTTACAGAGACAGGAAAGTTTTTTTGACTTTTCCTGTGCTGGTTAAGATGGTAAACATTATTAAGAACGAATGGGAAAGAATTGTTTCTTCCTTTTCCCCCTTGTCTACTTTTTAAAAAGTTGTTCCCTGTCCCGGACTCTCAACTGGATTTGTGGGGCTCCATTCCTAAGGAGGATGGTGCTATCTCTATGCTTGCTAAACGTACTACTATACCTCTTGAGGATAGTTCTTCGTTCAGAGAGCCAATGGATAAGAAAATGGAAACCTTTCTGAGAAAGATGTTAAAACATATGGGATTTTTTTTTCAACCGGTAGCTGCAGTTGCTGCGGTTGCCAGAGCGGCTACCTACTGGTGCGACTCTTTGTAGGAACTCATTGAGGTGGAGTCTCCCCTCTAGGATATTCAAGACAGAATTAAAGCTCTGAGAATTGCTAATTCTTTTATCTGTTATGCGAACATGCAAATTATTCTCCTAAATGCAAAGGCCTCTGGCTTTGCTGTCCTAGCCCGCCGGGCGCTCTTGTTGAAGTCTTGGTCTGCGGATATGACTTCTGAGTCCAGACTCCTTTCTCTTCCCTTCAAGGGAAATATTTTATTTGGTCCAGGCCTGGACTCCATTATTTCTACGGTTATCGGAGGCAAGGGTGCCTTCCTACCGCAAGATAAGAAGAACAAGTCTAAGGGATGACAATCTTCTAATTTTCGTTCCTTACGTTCTGACAAATCCCAACAACAACAATCCTCCTCCAAGCCCAAGCAACCCAAGAGTACTTGGAAGCCGGCTCAGTCCTGGAATAAATCCAAGCAGAATAAGAAGCCTGCCGAAAACAAATCGGCATGAAGGGGCGGCCCCCTATCCGGGATCGGATCATGTAGGGGGCAGACTGTCTGTTTTTTCAGACGCCTGGTTCAAGGACATACAAGATTTGTGGGTCCTGGAGGTGGTATCTCAGGGATACAAGATAAGGCTTTAAATCTCATCTGCCAAGGGGCAGATTCCTTCTTTCGAATCTGTCTACCAGACCAGATTAGAGGGATGCCTTTCTATGGTGTGTTCAGGATCTATCCTCCTTAGGAGTTGTTGTCCGAGTGCCTATCAAAGAAAGATGTTTGGGGTTTTATTGAAACCTTTTCGTGGTCCCAAAGAAGGAGGGAACTTTCCACCCAATTCTGGACCTAAAGTGCTTTCTTCAAGATGATAAGGTCCATCCTTCCTTTAATTCAGGAAGGCCAGTTTATTACCACTATAGATCTGAAGGACGCTTACCTTCATGTTCCAATCCACAGGGAACACTCTCAGTTCCTGAGGTTTGCATTCCTGGACCAGCACTCCCAGTTCATTGCCCTTCCGTTTGGCCTAGCTACAGCTCCAAGAATCTTTATGAAGGTTCTGGCGGCTTTCTAGCCGTTGCCAGAACTCAGGTTATTGCAGTAGCCCCATACTTGGACGATATTCTGGTGCAAGCACCATCCTTTTGTCTTGCGGAAGAAATTTGGAGTCCCTTCTCAGTCTTCTTCGATCACATGGATGGAAGATAAACATGGAAAAGAGTTCTCTTATACCAAGTACCAGGGTGGAATTCCTGGGTACTATAATAGACTCCATATCAATGAGGATATTTCTAACAGACCAGAGACGTTGCAAGCTAACTTCAGCATGTCTTGCCCTCCGGACCTCCTTGAGTCCCTCTGTGGCTCAGTGTATGGAGGAAATTGGTCTCATGGGTCCTGCATGGATATCATTCCTTTTGCCAGTTTCCATCTCAGACCTTTACACCTGTGCATGCTGAGGCAGTGGAACAGCGATCATTCAGATCTGTCTCAACAGATTGTATTAGACAGCCGGTCGAGAGAATCGCTCTCTTGGTGGCTCTGTCCAGATTATCTGTCCCGAGGGACATGCTTTTTAAGACTATCCTGGGAGACGCAAGCCTATCCGGATGGGGAGCTGTTTGGGGAGCCAGGAAGGCACAGGGGTTGTGGACTCAGGAGGAGTCCTCCCTCCCGATCAATATTTTGGAACTACGGGCAATCTTCAAGGTCTTGAAGGCTTGGCAACTTCTGGGTTCGTCCCAGTTTATCAGATTCCAATCAGACAATATAAATGCAAAGAGAGTGGCGCCCATATAACATACAGGCTTAAAGGTATGAAATTTAAATCTAAATGAGAGGATGACTTAATAAACTCTCTACACACTGTGTTTAAAATATCCTTAAATTAGCAATCTCGCAGTATTGTAATGATTATAGGCTATGTAAATAGAATCCTAAATATGTAAAAGCTACACTCTAAGGTATGCCTAAAAGCACAAACATAGATTTTAAAAAGTTATTTAATATACATAAAACATGATAATACAATATCCTCTAAACACAAATGTTGTGGCCACAACTACTAACAGAAACTATGTTGGAATATTCCAGCAATAAAATATTGAATGTTGTAACTGAATGACAACTTAGTGTCCGCTATGTATCCACTTTGAAAAGCGTATTTTTAAAAACGTATTATCCAATGTAAATACGTTACTTATATTCCATAGTATCCACAGATATTGTTGTAACAGAGTACCTTTACTGTCTTTGTAGTCGGCGTTCTCCAGCCGTTACTTCATCCAGGCAGACACGTGATTCTAAGACAGCCAATCATTGTACGGGTCTTTATTTGAACAAGTGCTGCAAGTTAAAGCAAATTTTCGCTTAGATTTGCCGAGTATAAGAAATGAAGTAGTGAACGTTCTAGGTCACAAGTAGTTACCTGTTCGGTTTCAGATCAGCTTCCAATCCGCTGTCTGTGATGTATGTGTCCAATAACTTTTCAACCCAGTGTGCATCTAGATATACCAGGTATTGTAGATATTTCAGGTATTTCACCTGACTGTTTGTCAGCTCTTTGTCAAATTGCTGCACTTCTGTCACAAGTCTACGCGTTTCAGCATCTAAATGATGCCTTTATCAAGATGGCAGGAAGTGGATAGTTGTCAGTCTTTTATATCCGTCCCTTAAAGGGATATTGCCTATTCTCTTAAAGGCAGTGTTGTAGTATTTGTACAGTCTTTTTGTTGTCATATTCCTATAGTTTAAATGTCACTGTCTCTAAAAAATATGTCCTCTAGTAACAGAAACTAGGACAATATACATATTCCATATTTAAAAATACCATTTTGAATTAATCATTTTAAAAAATATAAAAATTAAAGGAAGAAGTTACAGAAATACTCTTAAAGGGACACTGAACCCAAATTTATTCTTTCATGATTCAGATAGAGGCTTAAAATTGCATGCTCTTTCTAATTTATTCCTATTATCAATTTTTCTTCGTTCTCTTGCTATCTTTATTTTAAAAAGAAGACATCTAAGCTTTTTTTTTTATTCAGAACTCTAGACAGCACTTTTTATTGGTGGATGAGTTTATCCACCAATCAGCAAGAACAACCCAGGTTGATCACCAAAAATGGGCCGGCATCTAAACTTACTTTCTTGCAGTTCAAATAAAGATACCAAGAGAATGAAGAAAATTTGATAATAGGAGTAAATTAGAAAGTTGCTTAAAATGTCATGCTCTATCTGAATCACGAAAGAAAATTTTTGGGTACAGTGTCCCTTTAAATATTTAGATGTTAATTTTGGTAAAAAATATACAGTGGTAAAAAATATATATATCTATCTAAAAATATATTCCATATCATATAATAAACTAGTTTTATCAAATTAATGGATTTAAATCCAGCTCCGCATTAAAGGGACAGTATACACTCATTTTCATATAACTGCATGTAATAGACACTACTATAAAGAATAAGATGCACAGATACTGATATAAAAATCCAGTATAAAACTGTTTAAAAACTTATTTAGAAGCTGTCAGTTTGGCTCTGTTGAAAAGGTAGCTGGAAAGCCCACTTCAAGTGGCAAATAAGACACTCCCCCCCCCCCTTATTTTGCTTATGAAAAGACCCTTTACACAAACAGCAGCAAGCCGGAGAAGGTAGCTGACAGTATTCACATAAAACTTTGGGGCTTGGTTAGGAGTCTGAAAATCAGAGCAATGTTATTTAAAAATAAGCAAAACTATACATTTATTTTAAAAAAAAACTTTATGGGCTATATAAATAGATCATCTACAAAACATTTATGCAAAGAAAAAAATTAGTGTATAATGTCCCTTTAAGACCATTAGGTGTTAAAGTATTAAAATGAAAAATTAATTCAGCTTCAGTTAAGAATAGCCTTCTAGTGATATTCCCACCCCTGTGAAATTTTATCTTTTTTAGTCCCCAATATCTCATTCCATCAGTTTTTTGGTTGTGGTGATCCTTGAAATGCTTTGATAGCAGGTGATCCTCGAAGTCCCATTCAATATTTAGTAGATGTTTCCTTATCCTATCTCTTAAAGGGACATGACACCCACATTTTTTCTTTCATGATTTAGAAAGAGAATGCAATTTTAAACATCTTTCTAATTTACTTATATTATCTCATTTGTTTAATTCTCTTGATATTCTTTGCTGAAAAGCATATCTAGATATGCTTAGTAGCTGCTGATTGGTTGCTGCACATAGAAGCCTCGTGTGATTGGCTCACCATGTGCATTGCTTTTTCTTCAACTAAGGATATCTAAAAAAGGAAGCAAAATGAATAATAGAAGTAAATTGTAATGTTGTTAAAATTTCTATTCTCTCTCTGAATCATGAAAGAAAGATTTTGGGTTTAGTGGCCCTTTAAGGGGCGACTTGTTTGACCCAAATACTGCCAAATGCAATCGCCAGGATTTCCAAAGATACTTTTAATGCACATCAAAGGTAACTTTGGAAATCCTGGCGAGTGCATCCCCATTCTTTACTATATATATATATATATATATATATATATATATATATATATATATATATATATATATACTGTATATATATATATATATATATAATGTAGTTTTATATATATATATATATATATATATATATATATATAAATTAGATTCCAAAATACCAGAGTAATGTGATATGCAATGATACCTTTTTATTCTACTAACCTAATACTTAAAAGACAAGCTTTCAGACAAGCTGTACTAAGGGGATAGGAGCTATATTGGGGGTATATGGGCTGTAGTGGGGGCTATAGGGGCTGTAGTTGGGTGTCAGGATTTTTTCCCTGTTTTGTTTGCCATGTGCTGCTGGCAGCCATTTTACTCACCTCTCTTGCTGACTATGGTGCATTGTGGGGGATGCTGCTCATTTCCTGCACTTCCTTTTATGGCCAGACTGGTGTGCATCATCTGTGTGAGACAGGATGCAGTCTCAGAATTGTGATGTCACCACTTATTATTTAAAGGGCCTCTGTTCAGTATGCTTTGCCTTTGCGTTATCTCAGACCTGTTTGTGAGAGTTCCTGTGTATTACCTGGCTGTCTGACGTCCTTCCTGGTTCCTGATCCCTGGCTTGTTCCTGACTCCTTTCTTCCTTGTTCCTGATTCCGGCTCGTCTGACTATTCGCTTTGGCTCCTGACTCGGCTCGTCTGACTACCAGCTCTGGTTTTGACTCCTGGCTTGTTACTTGACTTGTGGACTTTTTTATTATTTTTTTGTTTTTAATAAAGGTGTGATTATTTTTGCACTTCTCGTCTCAGTCTGATTCCTGGCACCCTGACATTGGGGATAGGGGCTGTAGTGGGCTATAGAGGTTTTATGGGCTGTAGTAAGGGGATAGCAGCTGTATTGGTGGTATAGGAGCTGTAGTTGGCTATAGAGGCTTTATGGACTGTAGTAAAGGGATAGGAGCTGTATTGGGGGTATAGGGGCTGTAGTGGGGGGGATAGGGGCTGTAGTGGGGGGGTAGGAGCTGTAGTGTGGGGGATAGGGGCTGTAGTGGGGGGATAGGGGTTGTAGTGGGGGGATAGGGGCTGTAGTGGGGTGGATAGGGGCTGTAGTTGGGTATAGAGGCTTTAGGGACTGTAGTAAGGGGATAGGAGCTGTATCGGGGGTATAGGGGCTGTAGTGGGTAAAGTATTTTTACACAGATGCATACATTTACAAATTAGTTTGTAGTAATCCTCCTGACTAATTGGTAAGTGTATATAATCCCTGCACAAAAAATGCATATATTAATAAACATATATATATATATATATATATATATATATATATATATATAATCTTCAAAGAAAAAAAACACTACATGATAGCATAGTATGACAGCATAATGAAATTTAATATTTTGAAAAGATATTTGAGCACATAACAAACAACAAAATAAAAGAAGATTCATTGTAAGAATATATGATACTTTTTTTAGGACTGCATTAGATAAGCTTTACATGTACACACACAGCACGAAAAAAATGACAAATCACATAACCAGTAGGAGGGGCAATACTAAAGGCTAGCTGTTAGATGCATACACAGCACTGACCTTAAACTGCACAAGGAGTTGTTGTTTTTTAGGCTGCTTGTTCTGCTGTTGCATGCCTTACTGAAGCAGGCATAAGAGTATGAAAGGCTGGTGCAAACCCAGGAAGCCAGCAGCAGAGTGCATATAGAGCACACACTCCAGACTCCTAGGGGAAAACTCCTCCCCCCTGATTCCTTAGGGCAAACACAGAGCAATGCATTAGAAAACTTTCAAATGACAAAAATGAGTTTTGGAAAGACATTCAGGCCAGAATGTCTACAGTCTAGCTAGGTATTATTTATTTTTCACTGCACTGAAGTTTTTATTAGGCTGCTTGCTTTCTGTTACCTCACTGAAGCAGATAGTAGAGTCTGTAAGGCATGGGCTGGCAGTGGCACTACACCAGCAGGGAAGCCAGCAGCAAAGAGCATATACAGAGTACACTCTGCTCGTGGGAAACTCCTCCCACCTGCCTCCTTCAAGTGTTGATAGTGACGCACCAATTGGATTCAATGCACAGTCTTTAGCACAAAATATATTGAATGTTACCTGACCTCTGAAGTTCCGTTGTCACTAAGGTCCTGTCAGGGTTTTTCCTGACTTGTTTGCCATGTGCTGCTGGCAGCCATTTTACTCACCTCTCTTCCTGATTATGGTGCATTGTGGGGGAAGCTGCTCACGTCCTGCACTTCCTTTTATGGCCAGACTGGTTTACATCATCCATGTGAGACAGGATGCAGTCTCAGAATTGTGATGTCATCACTTATTGTTTAAAGGGCCTCTGTTCAGTATGCTTTGTCCTTGCGTTGTCTGAGACCTGTTTGTGAGAGCTCCTGTGTATTACCTGGCTGTATGACGTCCTTCCTGGTTCCTGATCCCTGGCTTGTTCCTGACTCTGCTGTTCTCCTTGTTCCTGATTCCGGCTCATCTGACTACTCGCTTTGGCTCTTGACTTGGCTTGTCTGACTACCAGCTCTGGTTTTGATTCCTGGCTTGTTATTTGACTTGTGGACTTTTTATTATTTTTTGCTATTAATAAAGGTGTGATTGTTTTTGCACTTCTCGTCTCAGTTTGATTCCTTGCACCCTGACATTACGCAAGGAACATGAATCCTGATGGTGCTAATAATCCACCTTTACCTGCCATAATTTCCAGGATGGATGAACAGGATCACCGTTTGGATCAATTTGCACTAGACCTGCAAACCCTGCTGACTCGCACTGCACATTTGGACCAAAGTGTCCCACAAGTTATGGCTGCTCCTGTTTCCACTGCTGCACCTATGCCTACCAGGAGCATGTCCGGTTCTGCACCTCTACCTCAGCGATATGGAGGCATCTTCTCGAGGGTACTAGCGTGCCAGTGCTCATTCTTACTGACCACAAGAATTTAACTTATCTATCTGAAGCAAAACGTTTGTCACCCCGACAGGCCAGATGGGCGCTATTTTTGTCTCGATTTAATTATGTGGTCTCCTACCTGCCTGGTAGTAAGAATGTTAGGGCTGATGTCCTCTCTCAACAATTTTCACCTCTGTCCAAGGAGGAGTCTGTACCTACTCCAGTTATACCTCCTGACCATATTTTGGCTACCATACGTACTAATTTGACTTCTCCCTTGGGGGAGGAGATCCTGGCTGCACAAACCAATGCACCTCCTGAGAAACCTAGTGGTAAGTGTTTTGTTCCTGAGAATCTTCGAACTAAACTTTTGCACACTTACCACTATCCTAAAGCCGCAGGTCACCCAGGCAAGAACCAAATGATTTGATCTGTCACTCGACAATTCTGGTGGCCAGGTCTTCGTTCTTATGTTGCTGCGTATGTTGCCTCCTGCTCAGTTTGTGCACAGAATAAGACTCCTCGACGTCTTCCTGTGGGTCTTCTTCAACCTATTGCTAATGGTGAGCGTCCTTGGACACATCTTTCCATGGACTTCATTGTCGAGCTCCCTGATTCCAATGGCAATACTGTTATCCTTATGGTGGTTGACCGTTTTTCTAAAATGTCACATTGCATTCCCTTGAAGAAGTTGCCTACCGCTCAGGAGCTTGCTTCAATTTTTGCTCATGAGGTCTTCCGTTTACATGGGTTACCCAAGGAGATAGTGTTGGACCAGGGTAGCCAGTTTGTCTCCAGATTTTGGCGTTCCTTTTGTGCTCAAATGGGGATCCAGCTCTCCTTCTCCTCGGCATATGACCCTCAATCCAATGGGGCTGCGGAACGGTCTAATCAAGCTCTGGAACAGTTCCTCCGTTGCTATGTCTCAGATCACCACAATAATTGGTCTGAACTGTTACCTTGGGCAGAGTTTGCTCGTAATAGTGCTATTAATGCTTCCTCCAAGTTATCCCCGTTCATGTCGAATTATGGGTATTCCCGATTCATTCATGTCTCAGGGTATTCCGGCTTTGGAGGAGCATCTCCGGCAACTCCGTTCCACGTGGGTGCAGATTCAGGATTGCCTTCATCGTTCTATGCAGCGCCAAATGTTCCAGGCTGATCGTAGGCGTCTGCCTGCACCTTCCTACCAGGTTGGTGAGAGAGTTTGGCTGTCCTCCCGCAACTTGAACCTTCGTGTTCCTTCCAATAAACTGGCTCCCCGTTATGTTGGTCCTTTTCAAATACTCCGACGGGTCAATCCTGTGGCCTACGCTCTTGACCTTCCTCCTGCAATGCGCATCTCCAATGTTTTTCATGTCTCCCTCTTGAAACCATTTGTTTGTAATTGGTTTACCACTGTGTTGCCTCGTCCCCATCCTATCTTTGTTGACAACCAGGAGGAGTATGAGGTCAGCAGCATTATTGACTCTCGTCTGTCCAGGGGCCACGTACAGTATTTGGTTCATTGGAGGGGCTACGGTCCAGAGGAGCGTTCATGGGTTCCCTCCTCTGATGTTCATGCTCCCGCCCTCCTCCGTGCCTTCCATGCCCGTGTCCCCAATAAGCCTTTTGTCCTCCCGCGGGGGAGGGGTCGTTGAGAGGAGGGTACTGTCAGGGTTTTTCCTGACTTGTTTGCCATGTGCTGCTGGCAGCCATTTTACTCACCTCTCTTCCTGATTATGGTGCATTGTGGGGGATGCTGCTCACTTCCTGCACTTCCTTTTATGGCCAGACTGGTTTACATCATCCATGTGAGACATGATGCAGTCTCAGAATTGTGATGTCATCACTTATTATTTAAAGGGCCTCTGTGCAGTATGCTTTGTCCTTGCGTTGTCTCAGACCTGTTTGTGAGAGCTCCTGTGTATTACCTAGCTGTCTGACGTCCTTCCTGGTTCCTGATCCCTGGCTTGTTCCTGACTCTGCTGTTCTCCTATTTCCTGATTCCGGCTCGTCTGACTACTCGCTTTTGCTCCTGACTTGGCTTGTCTGACTACCAGCTCTGGTTTTGATTCCTGGCTTGTTATTTGACTTGTGGACTTTTTATTATTTTTTGCTATTAATAAAGGTGTGATTGTTTTTGCACTTCTCGTCTCAGTTTGATTCCTGGCACCCTGACAGGTCCTGAATCAAGGCTGCTATAGCTCTGCCTCTAATGGCTCATCCCTGCTCACATCTTTCTTTATAAAATCTGTCACCCGGTATAGACCATGTGTAAAAATTAAATACAAATGTTTAAATATCTGCCTTTATTTTTTACTAGTAGTGCTGTTGTTGCGGTGCTTATATGCAGCCTTAGGCGACCACCTATCTTGCCTAATGCTAGGGCTGCCTCTGCTCACAGCACGCACACACAGTCTTAGCTGTTGGGAGGGGCAATTGCCCCATTGCCCTCCCCCTGGATCCACCACTACCTTATACCAGGGAGGGGGAGTCCTGAACCCTGGTGGTCCTGTGGGATATGGAGCTACAGCTCTTTCCCGATTAGCAACAAATGTTTCAGAGCGTTGCCATAATAATCCATGGCAACGCTCTGATTTAAAAGTTAACTGTCAGGGTGGCAGGGGCAACAGGCAGATGAAGGAGAGGGGGGGGCACACAGGGGGGCAAAGAATTTTCTTAGTGGGGCAATTGCCCCCCATGCCCCCCTGTAGCGATGCCTATGTCTACAGGCTTTACAACCATGGCAAGGAAAAAAGCCTTCTAATTTGTTCCCTGATAAATCTACATCGATTTTGTTACCCCTTCTATATTGGAATTCACTAGGTGATAAGATATTTTTTAAAGTTTTTGCTCTTCTATAAATTACTTTAGGCTTATTACCAATAAGATCACTCAGCAATGGATCTTTTTTGACTAAGTGACAATATTTGTTTAATATTTTATTAAATACCTTATAATCTGAACTATAGTTAGTGATAAAAGCTGTATCTCTTCTTGTGGTTTCTTGTGTCTTATTATCAATTTTTGTTTTTCTAGGTCTTAATAGCTGTTCTCTGTCCTTTTGCACAGCACAGAGGATAGCTTCTTGAATTTGGTTTTCACTATATCCTCGTTCTGTGAATTTGCCCTTCAGACAATATAACCTCAGTGGCTTACATCAACCATTAGGGGGGACGAGAAGTTCCTTGGCGATGAAGGAAGTATCTCAGATACTGGAGTGGGCGGAGGCCCACAGCTGTTTGCTGTCAGCGATCCACATTCTGGGTGTGGACAACTGGGAGGCGGATTTTCTCAGCAGGCAATCCTTCCATCCAGGGGAATGGTCTCTCCATCCCGTCTCAATACCAAGCTACCCAGGTACGGGTCGGGTCGAGGGATCCCCAAGCTGATCTAATAGATGCACTAGCAGTGCGCTGGAGGTTCAAATGCATATCTTTTTCCTCCATTACCGCTTCTTCCTTGAGTGGTGGCCTGCATTAAGCAGGAGCGGGTATCAGTAATCCTGATTGCTGCATCGTGGCTGCGAAGGACGTGGTTCGCGGATCTAGTGGGGATGTCCTCATCTCATCCGTGGAAGTTACCTTTTTGCAGAGACCTGCTGATACAAGGTCCATTTGTTCATCATCTAGATTCTCTGAGGAAGCCCTTCACATAATAGCATCCACGATGGCCTTGCATCGTGTGTACAGGAGGAGAGATCGGACACTGTAGTCACTTCTATGAGCATTAAGGCAGCCCACTTCATGTTGCAGATCACCTATCCATTAATGCCTACCGGATACCTGAGGAGTGGAAAGTCCCACCTAGTAAACACTGCTGGTACGGGGTTGGAAATGGTCAGTTACACAAAAGATTCTACTAACCATAGAATACAAGTTGTGCAAGGATGGAGTGTGGATCGTTACTCGCTATCCCACGGCCGAATGCATGACTTTCCCTCACTGACCTCTCTTCAGGCCGACTCCAGATGCGGCATTGGTTAGATTTGCGATGGGTCTGGATTTTCTCTGTGGCTTGGACTGAAAGATCCCAAGCAGCCTCCCAAGAGTTCGGACTATAGCTATGGAGTGGGTCCTCACCTGCAAGAGTCTCACAAGGAGTTTTGTATGATATAGGTGGGACTGTTGTCATTGGTGAAAATGAACGGTGGCAACTGAGA
This sequence comes from Bombina bombina, assembly GCF_027579735.1. Lineage (NCBI taxonomy): Eukaryota > Metazoa > Chordata > Amphibia > Anura > Bombinatoridae > Bombina > Bombina bombina. Next base: position 559,767,845 of record NC_069502.1, read on the forward strand.
CTGTTCTCAGAACACTTACTGCATGTTGTACAGCTGTTATGTTGGTTAGTGTTTTCTTATACAGGTAATAGTTAACCTATTTAGCTACAGCCCAGATCCCTCTCAATTATTTTTGTATACCAATGGAGAGTGGAGACAAAGCTGAGATGTTCATGTTACTTTAGTATATAGTATACTATATATACACTTCATTAATTTTTTATATTTACAGTCACCTCCCTTAATACATAATCTATATAGGTCTTGTAGTAGCCTACTATGTGTTTAATCAGTCTCTGCCCTCTTATTACTTAAAGACAAACTGCTTTATCCCTATAATAATGACTAATTCTGGAATCTAGTTTACAATTTTACACTATGTGTTGTTCTTTACCGATCTAGTATACATTAATATAGGAGCATATATATAGGAGACCACTATATGATATCCCTTGTTCCTATCTACATATTATTACATGTAGTTGTACTTACCTTGGCTGATTCCCCAAATCTTGCATAGTCTCAACAATTAAACTATTCCATCACTCATAGGATCATCTTTACCAGTGATTCAGGCTAGTCAAGCAATTTATCATGGCATCTAACATAATGGTAGCTATTAATTATATCTACTTCTTTGCTACATTTAGCTTTTCGCCTTACTTCATTGAGACAGGGAACACTATCTTATATTCCCCATGCTACACTGTTTGATGGCAATGCAATAAGTCTGACTGAAATTGTCCACAGAAACAAGTGTCGCAGCCAATTTTGGTGAGCTAGTGTTGTCTATACTACTCATTCTTTATACTAGTAAGGCTTGATGGCTTTTACAATATGAGGCTAAATGTTAGAATGTTTACCACTTAAATGCATACCTCACATAACTACTATACATGATATATTCCTGTTAACTGAGCTTATTTGAGATAACTTAGGTCATGTAGTAACCTATATGTTAATTTACTATGCAGCATTTATGTTCACTAGGTAATGAGAGAACATACAAAATCATTTCTGTGAGGTTTGTGTAGCTTTTTATTGTGGTAGTTCCCTAATAACTAAAATAGCCACCTGTTGCTAGGTACAGGGCCCATACCCAGTCAGCAGGGTTGGTTCATGAGAGAAGAAAATAATTTTTCTTTTTTATATTTACAGTTACAATTTCATTCTCTATATAACAATAGCACAGACCTAATGTATTTCACTCTCACAGATGTTGACGTATACTCCTGAGCCTTATCTTTATTTTTTTTATTTTTTTTCGGTATAGTCAACCTCACTTTTACCTTGAACTAATATAAACTACATTTAAATATATTATACCAGTCTCAAAATTTATTTAGAGGTAATGTCTACTCTGATTATCGCCCATTAATCTCCAGTAATTAAACATATATAATATAACAAGCTTATAGTACTCCTGCTTATATGCATTATAAAAGCTTGCTCCTATGTTTCTTTATACTGTTAAATGGCTGGTCTCCTACACCCCCATATGTTACATTCTGGCATATGTGAGTATGTTCAGAATGTTTGTGCGGTTTCCCTTGCAAAATACTGCATATACAATCATGTTTTATATCTAACTTTTTACCAGTTTTATATATGCTCCCTTAATTTAAGTCAATAATCCTTTGCACCAAAGGTTTGAGTGGCTCCTGTTCGTTTTAACTCTTAATTTTCTACAAGCTTTTACATATCAGGAACTACAGCTGAACCCAATTTTTTTCTTTCTTGATTCAGATAGAGCATGACATTTTAAGCAAATTTCTAATTTACTCTTATTATCAAATTTTCTTTATTCTCTTGGTATCTTTATTTAAAATGCAAGAATGTAAGTTTAGATGCCGGCCCATTTTTGGTGAAAACCTGGGTTGTCTTTGCTGATTGGTGGATAAATTCATCGACCAATAAAAAAGTGCTGTCCAGAGTTCTGAACCATGAAAAAAGCTTAGATGCCTTCTTTTTCAAATAAAGATAGCAAGAGAACGAAGAAAAATTGATAATAGGAGTAAATTAGAAAGTTGCTTAAAATTGCATGCTCTATCTGAATCACGAAAGAAAAAATTTGGGTTCAGTGTCCCTTCAATGATTATTCTCCAAACCCCTTTTTGTGTATTAAGGAAGCATCTTTTGACTCTCTGTACGTTATATAAGTTATATACATCTTCAGTACATCTCAAAGAAAGGAAAAATTTGAAAATGTGAGGTTTAGTTTATTTTATGCATATTTGAATCTCGTTGTGACAATATTGATATGACTTTATATTTGCAGCAATATGCCTGTTTTGATATTTTTCTTTTCTGTAGTCACACATCCTTGAAATATTGCATGTATGTTGTATCTTGTATTTAACCTCAATAAAAATTATTTTAAAAAAAAAATTAAAAAAAATCTAGATTCGCTGAGGCTGACTGCATGGAGATTGAACGCTTAGTCTTAGCTAAGAAAAGTTTCTCTTAGAGTGTCATTGATACTCTTATTCAAGCTCATAAACCAGTTACTCAGCGTATCTACCACAAGGTGTATTCTGGTGTAAAGAGCAAGGTTTTTTTCTGGCACAGAGTTAAGGTTGCCAGGATCTTATCTTTTCTCCAGAATGGGCTGGAGAAGGCCCTTTCTGTTAGTTTCCTGAGGGGACAGATTTCGGCACTGTCGGTTTTATTGCACAAGAGACTGGCTGAGCTTCCAGACGTGCAGTCCTTTGTTAAGGCTCTGATTAGGATCAGACCTGTGTCTAGATCTGGGGCTCCTCCTTGGAGCCCAAATCTTGTTCTTCGGGTTTTACAACAGGTTCCGTTTGAGCCTCTGCATTCCGTTGACATTAAATTGTTATCTTAAAAAGGTTCTCTTTTTATTGGCTATTGCCTCTGCATGTAGAGTTTCTGAGATCTCTGCTTTGTAATGGGAGCCCCCTTATCATATTTTTCATGTAGATAAGGCAGTTTTACGTACTAAATTAGGTTTTCTTCCTAAGGTTGTGTCAGATCGCAACATCTATCAGGAGATTGTGGTTCCTTCCTTGTGTCCTAATCCTTCTTCATCGAAGGAATGCTTACTTCACAATTTGTTCTATCTTCAGGCTACTAAGGAGTTTAGACAATCTTCCTCTTTGTTTGTTGTCTATTCGGGGAAGCATAAGGGGCAGAAGGCTACTTCGACTTCACTATCTTTTTGGTTAAGTAGTGTCATCTGCTTAGCTTACGAGACAGCGGGACATTGTCCTTCTGAGAGGATAACGGCTCATTCCACTAGAGCAGTGGCTTCCTCTTGGGCCTTTAAGAACGAGACCTCTATGGATCAGATTTGTAAGGTCCTGCCTTATATACTTTTTAAAATTTTTACAAGTTTGATGTTTTTGCTTCGGCTGAAGCAGCTTTCGGGAGAAAAGTTTTGCAGGCTGTGGTGCCTTAAGAATAGGTTCCACCTCTTCCTTTTTGTTCCCTCCCGTTATTCATTCAGTGTCCTCTGGAGCTTGGGTATAGTTTTCCCAACATTAAGGAATGAAGCCGTGGGCTCTCCCTATCTTAGGAAGGAAAACATAATTTATGCTTACCAGATAAATTCCTTTCCTTCCGGATAGGGAGAGTCCACGGCCCGCACATTTTTTCTTGTCTATGGGCGGTCCCCTATTATTTATTTTATTCTTCTGGCACCATTTATACCCTAATGTTTCTCTTACTTTTCCTTGTCCTATCGGCAGAATGACTGGGGTAATGAGGAAGTGGGAGGGATATTTAAGCCTTTGGCTGGGGTGTCTTTGCCTCCTCCTGGTGGCCAGGTGTTGTATTTCCCAACAGTAAGGAATGAAGCTGTGGACTCTCCTTATCCGGAAGGAAAGGAATTTATCTGGTAAGCATACATTATGTTTTAGCTTATTTTTAATAACATTGTGCTGGTTTTCAGACTCCTAACCAAGCCCCAATGAAGCTTCCGGTGGGAGGTGTCACGACAATGGGAGTCTGTGACGCTGAGCTTGCAAAAAAGGAGCATGTTCAAGCCCACCACCTGGGTGTATCCCTAGGCACTGATCTCTGCCGGGACAAGAAAACCCAGTCCTCTGTAGGTCACGGTACGTTGCTGTGATGGAACCATCTGAATGTGGACACCGCCATGCCCTCTGGTAGAACACGATGTGTATACCCCTCATCCAGCTCTTTGTGCAAGACGAAGGATCCTAACTAGTGTGGCTGATAAACCACGCAAACAAGCCCTGATTGAAGGGTAGCGGAAAGAGCAGTCTGGAATCGGTGAAGTCACAGCAAGCAGATGCGGTGGTACCTGTAGAGACAGCTATCGGTTGGTTTCGGTGGGATATCTGGAGCAGCCGGGCAGTCTCTGGGATAGGAGCAGTGAGTTCTGCCCAATTCCGAAAGGTTTCTGCTGCAAAGGGCCAAATAAGGCACCATAACCTTCATAGAAGTTAGGAAAACTGCTATTTACTTCCTGCAACAATTTTTTCTTATATTTGGAACACTACACAGTGACGGGTACTCGCACCAGCAATTTATTCAAATACATTTTCACTACCTGTGAAACTTCTCAACAGCTCTGTTCCCACTTGTCAATATGGTGGATGTTATTCACATAACAGAGTGTTTTTGCACAAAGCAGCTAGTTTGTTTCGTTTGCTGATATATATTATATATAAGATGCAATATTCTGCTTTTCTATATGAACGCTATACAAAGCTCTGAACACCCTATGTATACCTTGTGAACATTGTCCCAAATGATCTGGCGAATCTATATTTCCCAAGAGGATCTTATTTTTTGGTTATCTCACGGTTGTTATTTTGATCGTCATATAGCCTGTGGTCACTTGCATATTGATAACTCCCTGACTCACACTTGTTGTAGCTAAGCTGCTATTTCTTTAAATTGTTATTACTATGGAGTGCATATCCCCCTGTCTATACTTGGAGGTCTGCATAAGTAATAAAACTTACTTCAATCTGCCTAATAGCCTTGTACAAATACAATGTGCACATGCTATATTGAGTGAATATATGCTTTAAAACTTATTCAACTATTGTATATACACCTTGTGCCTTTGCATTACTCTGCTATTTCAGTATGACTGTTATTTAACATACTGTCTAGTGGTACTGCAACATATTTTTCTGTGGATTTTTGTTACTATATCTGTGCATTAACTATGTAAACCCTGATTGTTAACACATACAGTTGCAAGAAAAAGTATGTGAACCCTTTGGAATGATATGGATTTCTGCACAAATTGGTCATAAAATGTGATCTGATCATCATCTAAGTCACAACAATAGACAATCACAGTCTGCTTAAACTAATAACACACAAAGAATGAAATGTTGCCATGTTTTTATTGAACACATCATGTAAACATTCACAGTGCAGGTGAAAAAAGTATGTGAACCCCTAGACTAATGGCATCTCCAAGAGCTAATTGGAGTGAGATGTCAGCCAACTGGAGTCCAATCAATGAGATGAGATTGGAGGTGTTGGTTACAGCTGCCCTGCCCTATACAAAACACACACCAGTTCTGGGTTTGCTTTTCACAAGAAGAATTGCCTGATGTGAATGATGCCTCGCACAAAAGAGCTCTCAGAAGACCTACGATTAAGAATTGTTGACTTGCATAAAGCTGGAAAAAGTTATAAAAGTATCTCCAAAAGCCTTGCTGTTCATCAGTCCACGGTAAGACAAATTGTCTATAAATGGAGAAAGTTCAGCACTGCTGCTACTGTCCCTAGAAGTGGCCATCCTGTAAAGATGACTGCAAGAGCACAGCGCAGACTGCTCAATGAGGTGAAGAAGAATCCTAGAGTGTCAGCTAAAGACTTACAAAAGTCACTGGCAAATGCTAACATCCCTGTTAGCGAATCTACAATATGTAAAACACTAAACAAGAATGGATTTCATGGGAGGATACCACAGAGGAAGCCACTGCTGTCCAAACAAAACATTGCTGCACGTTTACAGTTTGCACAAGAGCACCTGGACAAAATATTCTGTGGACAGATGAAACCAAAGTTGAGTTGTTTGGAAGAAACACACAACACTATGTGTGGCGAAAAAGAGGCAGCAACATCAAAACCTCATCTCAACTGTGAAGTATGGTGGTGGGGGCATCATGGTTTGAGGCTGCTTTGCTGCGTCAGGGCCTGGACGGATTGCTATCATCGAAGGAAAAATGAATTCCCAAGTTTATCAAGACATTTTGCAGGAGAACTTAAGGCCATCTGTCTACCAGCTGAAGCTCAACAGAAGATGGGTGTTGCAACAGGACAATGACCCAAAGCATAGAAGTAAATCAACAGCAGAATGGCTTAAACAGAAGAAAATACGCCTTCTGAAGTGGCCCAGTCAGAGTCCTGACCCCAACCCGATTGAGATGCTGTGGCATGACCTCAAGAAAGCGATTCACACCAGACATCCCAAGAATATTGCTGAACTGAAACAGTTCTGTAAAGAGGAATGGTCAAGAATTACTCCTGACCGTTGTGCATGTCTGATCTGCAACTAGAGGAAACGTTTGGTTGAAGTTATTGCTGCCAAAGGAGGTTCAACCAGTTATTAAATCCAAGGGTTCACATACTTTTTACACCTGCACTGTGAATGTTTACATGGGCCTCTAGTTATCAAGCCGTCAACCTCAAATACGCTGGAATTCCGCAGCGTATTTGTGGCGAGGCTGATTCGCCTTAGTTATCAAGCCCTACAGACTGGCAAAAGTAGAACTTTGTGACATAAGCTTCGATCCGCCGGACTCAGTCCGACACAGATCGATTCTTACGTCACTCCAGATGTTCCGCACACAAGTTCGGCACAATCTGACTACTTTTGCTAGTTATCAAAAAACTAGCAGGTACGCTCGGCACTTTTCCGGCCCAGCGTACCTCGGGCGCGATCCGATATAGATCGCAGTTTGCGGCGCAAGCGAGGGAACCGGCGTCGCCCGCAGTTTCAGCTCGCAACTCGAGCCATCCCATATAAGTCGCCGTCAGATGCTAACATGCCGTAAGTCTCACAAACCAGCGATGTCCAGAAATCTGCGTAAGTACAAATTTCTGGCGTCGCCAGTGACTTGCGGCACGTTAGAATCTGCCGGCGCCTATAAAACCTGACTAAAGTCTAAAACACCCGCACTGTCTAACACGCCTCCCTAACATAGCCCGCACTGTCTAACACGCCTCCCTAACATAGCCCGACACGTCTAACCCTCTATCCGCTATCCCCCCTCACTAGCCTAACAATAAAAAAGCTATTAACCCCTAAACCGCCGCTCCTTTACCCCGCCGCAACCTAATAAAGTTATTAACCCCTAAACCGCCGCTCCCGTACCCCGCCGCCAGCTATATTATATCTATAACCCCCTAAAGTGAGCCCCTAACACCGCCGCCATCTATATTAAAATTATTAACCCCTAATGTAAGCCCCTTACACCGCCGCCATCTCTATTAAAATGATTAACCCCTAATTTAATCTACCTACCCCGCCGCCAGCTATATTATCTATATTAACCCTAAGTATATTATAGTTAATATAGGTATTACATTATATATATTAACTATATTAACCCTAATTATATTAGGGTTAATATAGTTACTATAGTATTTATATTAACTATATTAACTCTATCTAACCCTAACACCCCTAACTATATTTATATTAAATTAATCTAATTAATTTATAAACTAAAATATTCCTATTTAAATCTAAATACTTACCTATAAAATAAACCCTAAGATAGCTACAATATAATTAATAATTACATTGTAGCTATGTTAGGGTTAATATTTATTTTACAGGTAAATAGTTAATTATTTTAACTAGGTATAATAGATATTAAATAGTTATTAACTATTTAATATCTACCTAGTTAAAATAATTACCCAATTACCTGTAAAATAAATCCTAACCTAAGTTACAAATACACCTACACTATCAATAAATTTAATAAACTACAAACATCTATCTAAAAATACAATTAAATTAACTAAACTAAATTACAAAAAAAAACAAACACTAAATTACAAAAAATAAAAAAAAGATTACAAGATTTTTAAGCTAATTACACCTATTCTAAGCCCCCTAATAAAATAATAAACCCCCAAAATAAAAAAAAATCCCTGCCCTATTCTAAATTAAACAAATTTCAAAGCTCTTTACCTTACCAGCCCTTAAAAGGGCCTTTTGTGGGGCATGCCCCAAAGAATTCAGCTCTTTTGCATTCAACAAATACAATCCCCCCCCCCCATTACAACCCACCACCCACATACCCCTATTCTAAACCCACCCAAACCCCCCTTAAAAAATCCTAACACTACCCCCCTGAAGATCTCCCTACCTTGTCTTCACCACACCGGGCCGAACTCCTGATCCGATCCGGGTGATGTCGTCCTCCAAGCGGCAAAGAAGAAATCTTCCTCCGGCGATGTCATCCTCCAAGCGGCAAAGAAGAATTCTTCCTCCGGCGACGTCTTCCTCCAAGCGGCAGCAAAGTCTTCATTCTTCCGGCGGCATCTTCAATCTTCTTTCTTCGCTCCGCCGCCGCGGAGCATCCATCCCGGCCGATTGCTAAACTTGGAATGAGGTACCTTTAAATGACGTCATCCAAGATGGCGTCCGCCGAATTCCGATTGGCTGATAGGATTCTATCAGCCAATCGGAATTAAGTTAAAAAAATCTGATTGGCTGATTGAATCAGCCAATCAGATTCAAGTTCAATCCGATTGGCTGATCCAATCAGCCAATCAGATTGAGCTCGCATTCTATTGGCTGATCGGAACAGCCAATAGAATGCGAGCTCAATCTGATTGGCTGATTGGATCAGCCAATCGGATTGAACTTGAATCTGATTGGCTGATTCAATCAGCCAATCAGATTTTTTTAACTTAATTCCGATTGGCTGATAGAATCCTATCAGCCAATCGGAATTCGGCGGACGCCATCTTGGATGACGTCATTTAAAGGTACCTCATTCCAAGTTTAGCAATCGGCCGGGATGGATGCTCCGCGGCGGCGGAGCGAAGAAAGAAGATTGAAGATGCCGCCGGAAGAATGAAGACTTTGCTGCCGCTTGGAGGAAGACGTCGCCGGAGGAAGAATTCTTCTTTGCCGCTTGGAGGATGACATCGCCGGAGGAAGATTTCTTCTTTGCCGCTTGGAGGACGACATCGCCCGGATCGGATCAGGAGTTCGGCCCGGTGTGGTGAAGACAAGGTAGGGAGATCTTCAGGGGGGTAGTGTTAGGATTTTTTAAGGGGGGTTTGGGTGGGTTTAGAATAGGGGTATGTGGGTGGTGGGTTGTAATGGGGGGGGGGGGATTGTATTTGTTGAATGCAAAAGAGCTGAATTCTTTGGGGCATGCCCCACAAAAGGCCCTTTTAAGGGCTGGTAAGGTAAAGAGCTTTGAAATTTGTTTAATTTAGAATAGGGCAGGGAATTTTTTTTATTTTGGGGGTTTATTATTTTATTAGGGGGCTTAGAATAGGTGTAATTAGCTTAAAAATCTTGTAATCTTTTTTTTATTTTTTGTAATTTAGTGTTTGTTTTTTTTTGTAATTTAGTTTAGTTAATTTAATTGTATTTTTAGATAGATGTTTGTAGTTTATTAAATTTATTGATAGTGTAGGTGTATTTGTAACTTAGGTTAGGATTTATTTTACAGGTAATTGGGTAATTATTTTAACTAGGTAGATATTAAATAGTTAATAACTATTTAATATCTATTATACCTAGTTAAAATAATTAACTATTTACCTGTAAAATAAATATTAACCCTAACATAGCTACAATGTAATTATTAATTATATTGTAGCTATCTTAGGGTTTATTTTATAGGTAAGTATTTAGATTTAAATAGGAATATTTTAGTTTATAAATTAATTAGATTAATTTAATATAAATATAGTTAGGGGTGTTAGGGTTAGATAGAGTTAATATAGTTAATATAAATACTATAGTAACTATATTAACCCTAATATAATTAGGGTTAATATAGTTAATATATATAATGTAATAACTATATTAACTATAATATACTTAGGGTTAATATAGATAACATAGCTGGCGGCGGGGTAGGTAGATTAAATTAGGGGTTAATCATTTTTATATAGGTGGCGGCGGTGTAAGGGGTCAGATTACGGGATAGATAAGGTAGATGGCGGCGGTTTTAGGGGCTCACAGTAGGGGGTTAGTTTATGTAGATGGCGGCGGGGTCCGGGAGCGGCGTTTTAGGGGGTAATAACTTTATTAGGGATTTCGGTGGGGGGGGATCGCGGTTGACAGGGAGATAGACATTGCGCATGCGTTAGGTGTTAGGTTTATTTTAGCAGATCGCGGTTGACAGGGAGATAGACATTGCGCATGCGTTAGGTGTTAGGTTTATTTTAGCAGCTAGTTTAGGGAGTTACGGGGCTCCAATAGTCAGCGTAAGGCTTCTTACGGCTGCTTTTTGTGGCGAGGTGAAAATGGAGTAAGTTTTCTCCATTTTCGCCACGTAAGTCCTTACGCTGCATATTGGATACCAAACTGCGCGGGTTTGGTATACCTGCCTATGGCCCAAAAAACTGCGGGCGACGGCAGAAATATACGCGCGTAACTTCTAGCTTACGCCGTATATAGGATACCAAATCCGCGCAATTATTGGCGTCGCCGGCTTTTGCGGGCGACGCTTTATATCGGATCGACCCCCTGGTTTTCAAACCGCCGCCCTGGAGGCGGTGGATCCCATAGGAATCAATGGGAGTCTGACCATAGTGAAAGTTAATGTTCGCTGCTGCCCGACATCCCATTGATTCCTATGGGAAATGTGTACACCTAACACCCTAACATGTACCCCAAGTCTAAACACCCCTAATCTGCCCCCCCTACACCACCGCAACAAAATAAATTTATTACCCCCTAAACCGCCGCTCCCGGAGCCCACCGCAAGCTACATTATACATATTAACCCCTAATCTGTCCCCCCCTACACCGCCGCAACTAAATAAAGTTATTAACCCCTAAACCGCCGCTCCCGGACACCGCCGCAACTATAATAAATGTATTAACCCCTAAACCGCTGCTCCCGGACCCCGCCGCCGCCTATATTAAACTTATTAACCCCTATACTGCCCCCCCTACACCGTCACCACCTATAATAAATTTATTAACCCCTATCCTGCCCCCCCTACACCGCCACCACTATAATAAAATTATTAACCCCTAAACCTAAGTCTAACCCTAACCCTAACACCCCCCTAACTTAAATATTAATTAAATACATCTAAATAAATTTAACTCTTATTAAATTAATTAATCCTATTTAAAACTAAATACTTACCTTTAAAATAAACCCTAATATAGCTAAAATATAAATAATAATTATATTGTAGCTATATTAGGATTTATTTTTATTTTACAGGCAAATTTCAATTTATTTTAACTAGGTACAATGGCTATTAAATAGTTATTAACTATTTAATAGCTACCTAGTTAAAATAAAGAGAAATTAACCTGTAAAATAAAAAATAACCTAAGTTACAATTACACCTAACACTACACTATACTTAAATAAATTATTCCTATTTAAAACTAAATACTTACCTGTAAAATAAACCCTAAGATAGCTACAATGTAATTAATAATTACATTGTAGCTATTTTAGGATTTATATTTATTTTACAGGTAACTTTGTATTTATTTTAGCTCGGTACAATAGTTATTAAATAGTTATTAACTATTTAATAACTACCTAGCTAAAAGAAATTCAAAATTACCTGTAAAATAAATCCTAACCTAAGTTACAATTAAACCTAACACTTCACTATCATTAAATTAATTAAATAAATTACCTACAAATAACTACAATTAAATAAACTAACTAAAGTACAAAAAAAAAAAGCTAAGTTACAAAAAATAAAAAAAATAAGTTACAAACATTTCAAAAATATTACAACAATTTTAAGCTACTTACACCTAATCTAAGCCCCCTAATAAAATAACAAAGCCCCCCAAAATAAAAAATGCCCTACCCTATTCTACATTAAAAAGTTACCAGCTCTATTACCTTACCAGCCCTTAAAAGGGCCTTTTGCGGGGCATGCCCCAAAGAAAACAGCTCTTTTGTCTGTAAAATAAAAATACAACCCCCCCAACATTATAACCCACCACCCACATACCCCTACTCTAACCCAAACCCCCCTTAAATAAACCTAACACTACCCCCCTGAAGATCATCCTACCTTTAGCCGTCTTCAGCCAGCCGACCACTGATGGAACCGAAGAGGAGATCCGGAGCAGCAGAAGTCATCATCCAAGGGGCGCTGAAGAAGTCTGCCATCCGATTGAAGTCATCATCCAGGCGGCGTCTGCAATCTTCATCCATCCGGAGCGGAGCCATCTTCAGACGAGCCTACGCGGAGCCATCTTCATCCACCGACGACTGAACGACGAATGATGGTTCCTTTAAGTGACGTCATCCAAGATGGCGTCCCTCGAATTCCGATTGGCTGATAGGATTCTATCAGCCAATCGGAATTAAGGTAGGAAAAATCTGATTGGCTGATAAGGTAATAGAGCTGGTAACTTTTTAATGTAGAATAGGGTAGGGCATTTTTTTATTTTGGGGGGCTTTGTTATTTTATTAGGGGGCTTAGATTAGGTGTAAGTAGCTTAAAATTGTTGTAATATTTTTGAAATGTTTGTAACTTATTTTTTTTATTTTTTGTAACTTAGCTTTTTTTTTTGTACTTTAGTTAGTTTATTTAATTGTATTTAATTGTAGTTATTTGTAGGTCATTTATTTAATTAATTTAATGATAGTGTAGTGTTAGGTTTAATTGTAACTTAGGTTAGGATTTATTTTACAGGTAATTTTGTATTTCTTTTAGCTAGGTAGTTATTAAATAGTTAATAACTATTTAATAACTATTGTACAGAGTTAAAATAAATGCAAAGTTACCTGTAAAATAAATATAAATCCTAAAATAGCTACAATGTAATTATTAATTAGTTTTAAATAGGAATAATTTATTTAAGTAAAGTGTAGTGTTAGGTGTAATTGTAACTTAGGTTATTTTTTATTTTACAGGTTAATTTCTCTTTATTTTAACTAGGTAGCTATTAAATAGTTAATAACTATTTAATAGCTATTGTACCTAGTTAAAATAAATTGAAAATTGCCTGTAAAATAAAAATAAATCCTAAGATAGCTACAATATAATTATTATTTATATTGTAGCTATATTAGGGTTTATTTTAAAGGTAAGTATTTAGTTTTAAATAGGATTAATTAATTTAATAAGAGTTAAATTTATTTAGATGTATTTAATTAATATTTAAATTAGGGGGGTGTTAGGGTTAGGGTTAGACTTAGGTTTAGGGGTTGATAATTTTATTATAGTGGCGGCGGTGTAGGGGGGGCAGGATAGGGATTAATAAATTTATTATAGGTGGCGACGGTGTAGGGGGGGGCAGGATAGGGGATAATAAGTTTAATATAGGTGGCTGCGGGGTCCGGGAGCGGCGGTTTAGGGGTTAAACAATTTATTTAGTTGCGGCGGGGTCCGGGATCGGCAGGATAGGGGTTAATAAATTTATTATAGGTGGCGGCGGTATAGGGGGGGCAGGATAGGGGTTACTAGGTATAATGTAGGTGGCGGTGGGCTCCGGGAGCGGCGGTTTAGGGGTTAATACATTTATTATAGTTGCGGCGGTGTCCGGGAGCGGCAGTTTAGGGGTTACTAACTTTATTTAGTTGCGGGGGGCTCCAGGGGCGCCGGTATAGGGGGTAGAACAGTGTAGTTAGTGTGGGTGCTTAGTGACAGCTTGTCAATAAAGCTGTCAAAAAGCCGAAGAGCAGCAAGATCGGATGAGTGATAACTATCACAGTCCGCTGCTCATCGCCCCGTACTTGGTGCGCGGCTTTTTGACAGATTTATTGATAACTTTGGCGAGCGTATTCAGGTCCGCGACGGCGATGGTAGGCGAGCTTAGGCGGGCATATTGGGCCGGCGAAGGCAGGTAAAGTAGACACGTTGATAACTAGAGGCCATGGTGTGTTCAATAAACACATGGCAACATTTCATTCTTTGTGTGTTATTAGTTTAAGCAGACTGTGATTGTCTATTGTTGTGACTTAGATGATGATCAGATCACATTTTATGACCAATTTGTGCAGAAATCCATTTCATTCCAAAGGGTTCACATACTTTTTCTTGCAACTGTAAATTCAGTAAGTCTTAAAATGTCTGGATATATTTTGTGATTAATATTTTGCTTAGAGGCGTTAAGTGAGAAACTGAAGTAAATACATTTTGCTAAGAGCTGCAACAACTAATCAACATAATCGATAATAATTGATTATGAAAATAGTTGTCAACGAATCTCATAATCGAATAGTTGGTTTGCAAATAGTAATTCTGTGCACAGCACCAGCTGCTTTACTCCAATGAGCTTATGCACATGGTATTCTGTTTTATGGTTATGCCCTTAGCCTACATAGAAGTCTAAAGATGTTTTACTTTTCATTTTTTCAGGACAGTATAAATTTACAACCCAGAAATAAAATAGGAGTCATCATTTGGAATGTTTATATTAAATCATGTGATTTGGGACTATGCTTTGCATGATATAGTGCTAATCTCGTTATTTACACCTAGCCCTAGATTGATGGGATTTGTTATTTGAATTGATGAGCACTATTATCTGTTTGCACAATTATTAGCAAATCACTTTGCTATTGCTGATTATATGTACTGTATAGAAAAATGTGTCCTGTTATTGATACAGTATATAGTCATTAGCGCTTTTGACTTTTTAGTTTTTTTTTCATTAATTGTAATATGTACCATATTCAACCTCTATAAGTATATATCTTATTTTAAGAGTGGACTCGATATTTTATCCCTAACCTTATAGCTGATTATTTTCCAATGCATATAGATATTCAAGATATTGTTATGTTAGAATGAAGTCCAGACTTACTTTGAGGCCTCTTGCCAAGGAGGAAAACACTTTGCATTGGTGGAGAGCTAACAAAGATAGACATCCCACCTTGGCGAAATTGGTAAAACCCTACTTATGCATTTCAAGCACCTCAACACCATGTGAGCGCGTCTTCTCTGCTGCAGGCAATACAGCTTGCAGAAAGAGAGCCAGCCTCAGCCAGGAGCATGTGGACATGTTGACATTTTTGCATTTCAATGCAAAGTTTCTGAAAGAGTGAATAACAGAACGTTATAAACAGTTATCATCTACCTCTTTCCAGTTCTACCTCTTTTAAAAAAGTTTGGTTTTGTTTTATTATAAAAATTTGTTCTGCTGCTTAATAATTGGACTGTTATGTTAATGTAAAGTTGTAAAGTTTTAGTCTAAAGTTTATATTTGTAACACTCAGTATGTGGATTTTATTTTAAATATAGGAAAAAATATATATTTTTTTTTATCCGATTAGTCGAGAGAGAGAGAGAGAGAGAGAGAGAGAGAGATCTGTTTTCAAATAATATAGGTATTGATATCACTCTTTTGTTCAATTATGATAATAGTAGAGTTGAGACCACTGTCTACAGAAATACAATTTCAGGTAATACAATCTTACACAGAAGAAGTAACCATCCCAGACAAGTTCCTTACTCAATAGCAAAAGGGCAATTCATAAGGATTAAACAAAATTGCAGTAAAGATATCGACTATGAAACACAAAGTAATAATTTAGCTGAACGCCTTCTAAGTAGAGGATATGACAGGAGAAAAGCAAGATGTGAATTGGATAATATTGATAGAGATACTCTTCTTTTTTATAAAGGTCGTACACATAAAAAGAAAGACACCTTTGAACACTGTCACTTTTACTACACAATTTTCTGCAGACTACTACAAAATATGTAATATCATCAGGAAGCATTTTCCTATGTTGTCTGCAGACGATGGTTTGCAATACATAGTAAAAAAAAGGGTGTCATTTTTCCTACCGCCGAGGGGCTACAATTGGTAATGTACTTTCACCTAGTGAGATTAGAACAAGTGCGGCTACAGCCAGTGTATCCCGTGTGGGTTTGGAAATATGACCACCACATTTGAATCCCTAGTGATAGGAAAACAGTATGCACTCAAAGATTGTGTGAACTGCAGATCCAAAAATGTCATCTACCTTATCTGGTGCACCTGTAATAATAAGCAGTACATAGGGTGTACCTCACGAGAAGTCAGGGAGAGAGTGAGAGAAGACTTGTCTGACATTAAAAGGTCAGATAAGTGTTCTGAATTGGCCAAGCGCTTTATTGTAGAACATTAAAGTGTTAACGTGGCATTGAAATAGACGGTAATAGAAAAAGGTCAAACAACCAAAAAGGGGAGGCAATATTAACAAATTGTTATTCAAAAGAGAAGTGTTTTTTATTTTTACGCTAGATACACATATTCCAAAGGGTTTTAACTCTGCCTTTAACCTTATAAATTTCTGGGAGTAAAGTTTTTGTATATTGCCTTCTTTTGCCGTTTAAGGTATTTACTATCATTTAACACTTTGGTAGTGAAGTTATAACTATCCTTATCTCATTCATTTTTTAGGTCACAATATCTTTTTGGCACAGCCAGGTATACTAAATAAATTAAAATTATGTAGAATATATGCTCCTATGTTTTTAGCAATTAATTAATTAAATAATCCTATTGATGTTTTTCTACCCTTTTGCTCTTTTTCTAGCTCATATAAGCATGGTGCAGAGTAGAAATGCCCCAGTGAAATAAAAACGTCTCTAGGTATAGTACAATATCTTTAGTGTTTTTCATGTATTCTTCTTATGTATATATACTCTACATTTTTTCTAAGATGCTTTCTAAGTATTATTTTTTTAAGTTAATCACATAAGTCCACCTTAAGACACTCATTCTCTATACAAAGTCACATGACCTTGTAGAACCAATGGTCAGACGGTTTATGCTATAAATTCTTAGAGTTTTTAATCAGAATTATGTGCCGAAAAAAGTTAGGAGTGATTTTGCCATTTTAATAGTGATGAAATAAAGAATGGACTTTTAATTGAAGAGTACTGGCATCATCTTTTGTATTTCTGTTTTCCACTGGCCACTCCCCTTACCCAACCATTTGTTTACAACACCCACTACTCACGTATCTACTTTAACATTCTTCTCTCCTACGATTTTTATCCCCTGACACTCCCTTACACATACCCTTTCCCATTTTTTGCACACATACTACCCACACTAATTTCCTGCTTAGTATATTTATGGAAAGATATCTGTCACCCAAAGCACCAGCAATGCCAGTCAAAAATAAAGAGAAGAAAACTTGGAATAGCTTTAAATCTAGCTCTGGAACTAAAATGGATGTTGGTAACGTTAATATAAGCAATTCTGATATTTCAGAAATTTCAAAACAAGTGGCTAATCTACTCCTTCCACAATTTGACCAAATTAAAAGCGAATTGTTAGCAATTTCTTCTGAAATGAAGAACTTTACTTCTAGACTATCTAAAGTAGAGAACAGAATTTCAGATGTGGAAGATTCTTCCCTAAAACAAGATCAACTCCTGTAGGCCGATAATAGTAAAATACTTGAATAAACCAACAAAATAGAGGACTTAGAAGACAGGTCGCCCAGAAATAATCTTAAGGTGGTTGGGCTACCAGAGAGTCCTGCGTTTTCAGATCTAATGCATTTTGCCTCTATTCACCTTCCTCAACTATTAAATATAAATTAACAAGAACACAATATTATAGTGGAAAGGACCCATAGAATCGGTGCACAGAATATTACCCATGAAAATGGCTACTACAAGAGACCTATTAAGATAAAATACCTGAATTTTCAGGATGAAATAAGTATCTTAAGATCGTACAGGAAAATCTAGAGCTTGGAAAAGATCATAATAAAATCCTGCCTTTCCAAGACTTCTCTGCACAGACGGCCTCTAAACGTAAAGGTAAAGAAATGGCCTGTTTGTCTAATCTGTCTTTTCATATGTGGGGGGGGGGGGGTAGTATCTGCACCCAGCCCCTTCCATTGGGTGTTCCATCTAATCTCATCAATAGTGCTAAACTTGGAGCTTCTAATTAAGTTTTTTAAAAGGTTTTATACTGGAATTTTAGATCAGTAACTGTCCCTTTAAAATTGTATTCTCTATCATGAACAAATATTTTCTGGTTCCATGTCCCTTTAAGGCCTTTGCTGGAATAAATTATGCAGACCATAGTAGTAGCAGTAACAAGAAAATAAAGCCCTTACCATAGAGTTGAGATGAAACTGTGATAGCCTCACATTTGAGAGTAGTTCCATCCATGACAGTCATGTATTTTATATTACATATTCATAATGGCTTTCAATAACTCTTTATCACTCTCTCTATTTCAAGAAAAGACACACAAAATGTCCATCTACAAGTGTGTACAAAGTGATCAACTCGTGGAATATATCTTTAAAGGGGTATGAAACCCAATTTTTTTCTTACATGATTCAGATAGAGCATGCAATTTCAAGCAACTTTCTAATTTACTCCTATTAATTTTTCTTCATTCTCTTGGTATCTTTATTTCAAAAGCAGGAATGTAAGCTTAGGAGTCAGGCCATTTTTGGTTCAGAACCTGGGTAGCGCTTGCTGATTAGTGGCTACATTTAGGAAGAATATTGCACTGACAATTAGATATTAATGAAAACATCTTTTCTTTCTAATGACATGGTGAGTCCACAGATCATCATCAATTACTGTTGGGAATATCACTCCTGGCCAGCAGGAGAAGGCAAAGAGCACCACAGCAAAGCAGTTAAATATCACTCCCCTACCCACAATCCCCCAGTCGTTCTCTTTGCCTGTAGTGCAAGGAGGAGGTGAAGTTTAGGTGTCTGATGAGAAGTTTTCTTCAATCAAGATTTTATTTTTTAAGCAGAGTAAGCTTACTCTGTTACTTTCTGGGGTCTAGCATAGTCCATATCATTCTTTTCAGTAGGGCAGTGGTGGCTTTTGAGCACTTGAGAACTTGTGAGGTACAATCCTCACTGCATTTTCTCAAGAATCTGCTGCCCTAACTAGAAAACCAGAGTCGGTTTACTCAGTTTTTCTCTCTTCACAGGTCCATGTGAGGTGCTGCACCCTCTCAAACCAAGTAAGCTGTCCTGCTGCCGGACAGCACTTTCAGGTCAGTGCCATTTTAATTTTCTTTTGTAAGGAGATTGCTGGCACTTGTTACAGCTAAAAGCTGTCTTATTTAATATGGGACTTTATTAAACCTTCATGCTTGGGTTTTGGGCATTGAGACTGTGAGGTGATTTATGGTGGCTCAGTGCAGGGCCGGACTGGGACCAAAAAGAGGCCCGGGCATTTTAGGGCAAAGAGGCCCAACCCCCCCCCCTACCCTCACTATAAGTCACTCACATACACTGATATATTCTGAATAATGTGAGTGACTCAAGTCATACATTTCTGATACTCTGATTAGGGATTACTGAGCCAGCATTGCAATATTTTTTAAAGTGAATGTCAATTTTGATGCTAAAGTGCCTGGTTTTTACAAATTCGATTAAAAACAGGGGCACTTTAATTCATCAAACTTTACATTTCACTCCTGTTGAGAAAAAAAAAACTTACCTTTTAATCTTCACAGCAGCTCCAGAAATGATGGATAGGTCATCCTCCAATCACGGCTTCCCCCCCGGGGGAATCAGTGTCTGATTTAATGCCGTGATTGGAGGAAGCTGGATTCCTCATTTTAGACCCAGGAAGAGGCTTTGCGATGGGCGGAGGAAGCTGAAACTGCTGTGAAGATTAAAAGGTAGGTTTTTTTTCTCAACAGGAGTGAAATGTACATTTTGATGAATTAAAGTGCCCCTGTTTTTAATCGAATTTTTAAAAACCGGGCACTTTAGCATCAAAATTGACATTCACTTTAACCAAACAGTAACAGTACTCAACCTCACTATAAATCACTCACATACACTGATATATTCTGAATCATGTGAGTGACTCAAGTCATACATTTCTGATAATTTGATTAGGTATTACTGACCCAGCAACTTTGCAATAATATTTTAACCAAACAGTAACAGTGCACAACCTCACTATAAGTCACTCACATACACTGATATGTGATATATTCTGAATCATGTGAGTGACTTATAGTTAGATTGTGCACTGTTACTGTTTGGTTAAAAAATATTGCAATGCTCGCTCAGTAATCCCTAATCAGAGTATCAGAAATGTATGACGAGTCACTCACATGAATGCTTCAGAATATATCAGAATATGTGAGTCCAATTTACTCAAATTATACATTTCTGATAATCTGATTATGGATTACTGAGCCTGCATTGCAATAATTTTTTAACCACAAACGTGCACAACCTTACCTGCTGGCTGCTGTTCTGTAGTGTAGACTTGCTTCACTTCACGATCACTGTGTCACCAATTTCAGTGTCCCATCATCTCCCTGACATCTGACTCCCTTTCTCTGCTGATGCTGCAGCCTCATGATCCAGTGAGTTTTACCGACCGGCCTACCTGACCCAACTTATTTTTCCCACCACTCCCCACCCCACCAAGAGATTGTGCAACGTGTTATCCCCATAGAGAGGAGTAACATTGGTCCGGCCTGCAGTGCTACCAGAAAAGCCCTTCACTTCACCAGGCTCACCTGCCGCTATATGAAAGACTTGTATTCAGAGGCGTAACTAGAAACCACAGGGCCCGGTTGAGAGAATTCAAGAAGGGCAAAAGCAATACATGTTTATATATGCACAGTATATATCAGCATGCCACTTAAGCACCTCATTACATAAGGTCTGCACACACAATACATGTTTATATATGCAAAGTATATGTCGCCAGCCCTCCTGAAATAAATGATGTCCCCAGCCTCCCTGTAATAAATCATGCCCCAGCCCCCCAGCAATAAATGATTCCTCCAGCTCCCTACAATAAAATGATGCCCCCTGCAATAAAATTATGCTCCAGCTCCCCTGCAATAAAATGATGCCCCAACCCCCTGCAATAAAATAATGCCTTGAGCCCCCAGCAATAAATTATGCCCCCAGCAATAAAATGATGCCCCCCACCCCCCTGCAATAAAATGATGCCCCCAGCCATAAATGATTCCCTCAGCCTCCCCTGCAATAAAATGATGCCCCCAGCAATAAATTATTCCCCCAGACCCCCTGAAATAAAATGATGCCCCAGCCATAAATGATGACCTCAGCCCCCCTGCAATAAATGATTTCCCCAGGCCCCAGCCCCCTGCAATAAAATGATGCCCCTAGCCATAAATGATGCATCATGCCCCCAGCCGTAAATGATGACCCCGTGCAATAAATGATGCCCCCAGCCATAAATGATGCCCCAGCCCCCCTGCAATAATATGATGCCCCCAGCACCCCTGCAATAAAACGATGCTCCCAGGAATAAAATGAAGCCCTGAGCCCCCCTGCAATAAAATGGTGCCCTGAGCCCCTCTGCAATAAATGTTCCCAGCCCCACTGCAATAAATGATGCCCCCAGAAATAAAATAAAGCCCCCAGCCCCACTGCAATAAAATGATGCCCCCAGCGCCCAGCCCCCCTGCAATAAAAGGATGCCTCCCAGCAATAAATGATGCCCCCAGCCCCCTGCAATAAAATGATGCCCCCAACAATAAAATTAGGCCTCCAGCCTTCATGCAATAAATGATGCCCCCCAACAAAAATATGAAGCCCCCTGCAATAAAATGACACCCCAGTCCCCCTGAAATTAATGATGCCCCCACTAGACCCTCATTTTTATTCCAAGTTCTTTTTTATTGAGATAGTTTCAAAAGACATATAAATCAGATTCAAAAATACAAGAACAAATGAATCAGTAATATTTCAATATGATCAATACTGTCTGACAAAAGTAACTATTCTCTTATCCAAATATGTGAACAACAAGAAAATAATAAACATAAGCAGAAGATTGGGCCAACAAAGCCGTTATATAGTACCAGCAAAAGTGTTAAAGTACATACTCTGGGTTAAACATACCTAATTAGTAATAAATCATGTATCCACCGATCAATATAGCAATAACTGAAAAGGATCACTAGACCCTCATTTTTAGGATATATACTAATGGATTCCAGCTAGAGCTAGGGATCACACTCACAGCATGTGCATTGAGATTCTCAGACTCTCCACTCCAGAGCCTCTGCCACGGCTGCCCCCCCCCTTGCGGGTGCCCCTCCCCCGCGGGTGCCCCCTCCCCCGCGGGTGCCCCCCCAGAATAAAATAAAATCAAAACTGTACACAGCCAGTCAGAAATTTGTTGCTCCTTCAGCAGCCGGTAGATACGCCCCTGCTACTGCTAGTCACTGGCTGTAGGCTACCTCCCTCGCCCTCTCTCTTACCTCCTACGCGCTGCTACACTGGAAGGAAGTGATGGGGGAGCGGGAGCCGGGAAGTCACATGTTCTCCCTTTTAAGGTTCCTCCCAGCCAGGCCAGCCCACCAAGCACAGATCTCGGAGGCCCAGGCCCCCAGCTGCTCCTCCCACCCTCGGCCATGGCCACATCAGACAGTAGCAGCCAGCACTGCAGCATCATGTCTCTTGCAAGTGCATACAGCGAGCGAGCGACTGTGAGACTGTGACAAACTTGCTTGCAAGTAAGTAAGTATGCTCAGTCTCAACACCGCTGTATATGCAAGTCTGTGTTGGTCCCTGCCTGCTCACTCACGGACATGCTCTGGCTTACCGGCTATATTTTACAGTACAACAAGAACAGAAAACATTATAATAAAACATTTTGGGCACTCGGTATGTGGGCGGGGCTAAGATGACCGGCGGCCCACCGGGCAAATGTCCGGTATGCCCTATGGTCAGTCCGGGCCTGGCTCAGTGTGTTATAGTAGTTTTTATACCTTAACTTTTGGTCATGGAGATTACTGTTGTAAACCGTTTTTTTTCGCCAGTTATGGCTCTGTAACCGCTCTGTATTTGAAAAGGGGATTGTTTCGTCTGTGAGGGAAGTCACTCTGTGAGCTGCAGGACAGGTAGGCATCTTAGTAAAGCTACTGAGGTGTATAGGTAGCCTGAGGACTATTTGGTTTGTTGCGCTAACACACATTTCTATTTAAAGACACAGTACATATTTATTTTTGATTTTCAAATAATTAATTTTTACACTTTATCCTTATTTATTACATAAGATGGATCAAGAGGCTTTTCAAACCATTATCCCAGGTGAAGTTGTTGCTTGTCAGTTATGTTTTGATGCTCAGGTGGAACCCCCTGTTCCTTTTTGTTCCTCATGCATTGAGAAAACTTTAAGTTATAGAGATAAAATATTTGACCATGAGCCACCATTATCCCAGGCAAATGCTGTTCAGGTGTCTCCTGTTACAGATATGCCACAGCTTTCTCCTAAAGCGTTCCAACTTTTTCAGTCTCCACATACAGTGCCCTGTGTTTCCTCTTGCAATCCTGTAGGATTTTCTCTACAAAACATTGCTTCCCAGGTATCCCTTGTGGTATCTGAGGCCTTGTTGCAGGGAAGGCGTAAAAGGAAATTTAAGGAAACAGTTAGTAAGGTTTCTGATCAAGTTCTGGCTATCCAGAGTGTCCCTTCCCATAAGCCTGAGGAAGAAGACATGTTGGTAGCATCTGAGGGGGAAATCTCAGACTCAGACAGTGTAATTCCTTCTTCTGATGCTGAAGTGGTATACTTCAGATTTAAGCTAGAACACCTTCACTTATTACTTAAGTAGGTTTTGGCTACTTTGGACAACTCCGACACAACTTTCGTAGTCGATCCTAAAAAGTCTAGTAAATTGAACAAATACTTTGAGGTTCCCTCCGCGGTGGAGGTTTTTCTGGTTCCTGACCGTGCTGCGGAGATTATTGCTCGAGAATGGGAAAGACCTGGTTTTCCCTTATCTCCATCTCCTATTTTGAAGAAGACGTTTCTTATAGCGGATTCTATTAAGGAGTCGTGGCTGACGGTTCCTAAGGTAGAAGGAGCGATCTCCACTTTAGCCAAGAGGACTACTATTCCCATAAAGGATAGTTGTTCTTTTAAAGATCCAATAGATACAAAATTGGAGGCTTTACTAAAAAGATGTATGTCCACCAGGGTCTATAATGGCAACCTGCGGTGTGTATCGCCACTGTTTACCAGCACTGGGGCTTACTGGTTTGATGCGTTGTCTGAATCTCTTCAGACGGATACCCCTTTTGATGAGATCCAGGACAGGATTAAGGCTCTCAAGTTAGCCAATTCCTTCATTACAGATGCTTCCTTACAGGTTATTAAACTGGGAGCCAAAATGTCTGGTTTTGTGGTCCTAGCCCACAGGGCCTTGTGGTTGAAGTCCTGGTCTGCAGATGTTTCATCTAAATCTAAGCTCATGGCTATTAATTACAAGGGTAAGACCTTGTTTGGACCTCGTTTGGCGGAAATTATCTCAGATATTACTGGAGGGAAGGGTTCTTTTCTTCCTCAAGATAAAAAGAATAAGGAGAAGGGACATCAGAGTAATTTTCATTCCTTTCGTAACTTTAAAGGCATGTCTTCCTCCCCTTCCTCCAAGCAAGATCAAGCCAAGCCTTCCTGGAAGCCCAACCAGTCCCGGGAATAAGGGAAAGCAATCTATAAAGCCTTCAGCTGATTCCAAGTCAGCATGAAGGGTTGGCCCCCGATCTAGGAACGGATCTTGTAGGGGGCAGACTCTTTTTTTTCCCAGGCTTGGATAAGAGATGTATTGGATCCCTGGGCGGTGGACATTGTCTCCCAGGGATACAAAATAGACTTCAAATCTTTTCCTCTCAGAGGCAGGTTTCTCCTCTCCAGATTATCTGTGGACCAGATAAAAGAGAGGCGTTCTTACATTGTGTCTAGGACCTTGCTGCCCTGGGGGTAATAGTTCCAGTTCCCTTTCAAGAAAGGGGTCTGGGATTTTACTTGAATCTGTTCGTAGTTCCCAAAAAGGAGGGAACTTTTCGACCAATCCTAGATCTTACATGTTTAAACAAGTTTCTCAGAGTGCCATCCTTCAAGATGGAGACTATACGCTCCATTCTTTCCTTGGTACAAGAGGGTCAGTTCATGACAACCATAGACCTAAAGGATGCTTACCTTCATTTTCCCATTCACAGGGACCATCACAAGTTTCTGAGATTTGCCTTTTTGGACAATCATTTCCAGTTCATGGCCCTTCCATTCGGCCTTGCCACAGCTCCCAGAATTTTTTCAAAGGTTCTGGGGGCTCTTTTAGCTGTGCTTCGATCTCGGGGCATTGCAGTGGCACCTTATCTGGACGTCATTCTGGTTCAGGCACCATCTTTTCAACAAGCAGAATCTCATACGGAGATCTTGTTGTGTTTTCTTCGATCCCAAGGATGAAAGGTAAATCTGGAAAAAAGTTCTCTGGTTCCAGCTACAAGGGTCGTATTTTTGGGGACCATAATAGACTCCCTGTTAATGAAGATTTTTCTGACGGAGGTCAGAAAAATAAAGATTTTTGACTCTTGTTTTGTCCTTCAGTCCTCTCCACAGCTGTTAGTGGCTTAATGTATGGAGGTAATTGGTCTGATGGTGGCTTCCATGGACATCATTCCGTTTGCTCGGTTCCATCTCAGACCTCTGCAGTTATGCATGGTCAGATAATGGAACGGGGACTATACGGACCTGTCTCCATGTGTAGATCTAGATCAGACGTCAATAGACTCTCTTCCATGGTGGCTTTCTCAGGATCATCTCTCCCAGGGTACTTGCTTCCGCAGACCCTCCTGGGTGATTGTGACCACGGATGCCAGCCTTCTAGGTTGGGGAGAAGTATTGGGCTTGTTGAAGGCTCAGAGCTTATGTACCCAGGAGGAGTCAGTCCTGCCCATAAACATCTTGGAGCTGAGAGCCTTAGCCCGATTCCAGTCGGGCAACATAACCTCTGTGCGCTACATCAACCACCAGGGGGGAACTCGGAGTTCCTTGGACATGACAGAGGTGGCCCGAATTATTCAGTGGGCAGAGACCCACAACTGCTGTCTTTCTGTGATCCACATCCCAGGAGTGGACAATTGGGAAGTGGATTTTCTGAGCAGACAGACTTTTCATCCTGGGGAATGTGAACTTCATTCGTATGTTTTTTCCAGCTTGACCCTCAAGTGGGGGCAGCCGGAGTTGGATCTCATGGCTTCTCGTCAGAATGCCAAACTCCTGAGATACGGCTCGAGGTCAAGAGATCCGTTGCTCTGGCAGTTCCTTGGAACTTCAGTCTAGCATACCTGTTTCCTCCATTCACTCTCCTTCCAAGAGTCATTGCTCGAATCAAGGAGGAGAGGGCGTCTGTAATTCTCATAGCCCCGGCGTGGCTTCGCAGAATTTGGTATGCAGACCTAGTGGAAATGTCATCCTTTCCACCTTGGAGACTGCCTCTGAGGAAGGACCTTCAGGGTCCCTTCTGTCATCCAAATCTCGTTTCTCTGAAGCTGACTGCTTGGAGATTGAACGCTTAGTTTTATCTAAGCGTGGATTTTCAGAGTCAGTCATTGAAACCTTTATTCAGGCTCGTAAGCCTGTGACTCGCAGGATTTACCATAAGATCTGGCGTAAATACTTGTAATGGTGTGAATCCAAAGGATACTCTTGGAGTAGAGTAAGGATTCCTAGGATTTTGGCCTTTCTCCAGGATGGTCTGGAGAAGGGTTTGTCGGCAAGTACTCTAAAGGGTCAGATTTCAGCATTGTCTATTTTGTTATATATGCGCTTGGCGGATGTGCCAGACATGCAATCATTTTGTCAGGCCTTGGTTAGAATTCGGCCTGTGTTTAAACCTGTTACTCCTCCATGGAGTCTTAAAGGGACATGAAACCCAATTTTTTTCTCTCATGATTTAGAAAGAGCATGTAATTTTAAACAACTTTCTACTTTACTTCTATTATCTAATTTGCTTCATTCTCTTGAAATCACTTGCTGAAAAGCATATCTAGATATGCTCAGTAGCTGCTGATTGGTTGCTGCACATAGAGGCCTTGTGTGATTCGCTCACACATGTGCATTGCTATTTCTTCAACAAAGGATATCTAAAGAATTGAGCAAATTAGATAATAGAAGTAAATTGGAAAGTTGTTTAAAATTGCATGCCCTATCTGAATCATGAAAGTTTAGTTTTGACTAGACTGTCCCTTTAACCTTGTTCTTAAAGTTTTACAACAGGCTCCGTTTGAGCATATGCATTCTTTAGATATTAAGATGTTATCTTGGAAAGTTTTGTTTCTTGTTGCTATTTCCTCTGCTCGGAGAGTTTCTGAACTCTCGGCTTTACAGTGTGATTCCCCTTATCTTATATTTCACTCTGATAAGGTGGTTCTGCGTACTAAGTTTGGTTTCCTGCTCAAGGTTGTTTTGGTCAAGAATATTAATCAGGAAATCGTTGTACCTTCTTTGTGTCCTAATCCTTCTTCTCACAAAGAACACTTGTTACATAATCTGGATGTTGTGCGAGCGCTAAAAGGACTTTCGTCAGTCTTCTGCATTGTTTGTTTGCTTTTCTGGGAAACGCAAGGGTCAAAAAGCTACGGCTACTTCACTTTCCCTTTGGCTGAAGAGCGTTATTCGCTTGGCATATGAGACTGCTGGACAGCAACCTCCTGAGAAAATCACAGCTCATTCCACAAGGGCTGTTTCTTCTTCCTGGGCCTTCAAAAATTAAGCTTCTGTGGAACAGATTTACAAGGCTGCAACTTGGTCATCTTGGCACACTTTTTCCAAATTCTATAAATTCGATACTTTTGCCTCGGCTGAGACTTCTTTTGGGAGAAAGGTTCTTCAAGCTGTGGTGCCTTCTGTTTAGGTTTCTGTCTTGTCCCTCCCTTATCATTTGTGTCCTCTGGCTTGGGTATTGGTTCCCAACAGTAATTGATGATGATCCGTGGACTCACTGTGTCATTAGAAAGAAAACAAAATTTATGCTTACCTGATAAATTTATTTATTTCTTGACACGGTGAGTCCACGGCCCGCCCTGTATTCAGACAATTTCTTTTTATATAAACCTCAGGCACCTCTGCACCTTGTGTTACTTCCTTTCTCTCCTTTCCCTTTGGTCGAATGACTGGGGGGTTGTGGGTAGGGGAGTGGTATTTAACAGCTTTACTGTGGTGCTCTTTGCCTCCTCCTGCTGGCCAGGAGTGATATTCCCAACAGTAATTGATGATGATCCGTGGACTCACCATGTCAAGAAATAAATAAATTTAGCAGGTAAGCATAAATTTCGTTTTTTGCCTACCGATTCAAAACTAAATTATAGCAAAATTTATATATATGACTTCCAAAAGTAAGCATAAGTTCTATAATAAAATATTTGTTATACTTGATGACCTGATAATAATAAAAAACAAATAGTTTATTTACTAGATTATTTTTTTTACTAATGGGTATATGTCAGTGTAAAAGCTTTTGGGGCCGATTTATCAAGCTTGATGCTCCTGTTTCCGCACAAGCCTTCAGGCTTGCCGGAAACAAACGTTAAGAAGCAGCGGTTTAAAGACCGTTGCTCCATAACTTATCTGCCTGCTCTGAGGCCGCGGACAGAAATCAACCCGATCGAATACGATTGGGTTGATTGACACCCCCTGCTAGCAGTGGATTGGCCGCGAATCTGCAGGGGCGGCATTGCACCAGCAGTTCACAAGAACTACTGGTGCAATGATAAATGCCGACAGCATATGTTGGCATTTATCGATGTACAGCAGACATGATACGCTATATCGTCTCATGTCCGCTCGCACTATGATAAATCTACCCCTTTGAGTCATATAAAACTGCAATACCATCAATAGACACATTGGGGCCTATCTTACAAGCTCCGTATGGAGCCAGAAACACCAGTTGGCAATTCAGTTTGTGTGCCTGAGTCAGACGGAAGATCACTTTCACTTGCAGAGGAGGTAGGACTTACTTAGTAAATGGTTTTTATTTCTTTGTGCAATTTCAGATTGTAACTTCAGTGTGGTAGTTGTATGGTGGGGCCAGGGGTCCATAAAAACACATTTTTAGCAATATGCACCAGTGTATTTATGATTACTTGACAATGCTGTAGAAATTCTATATTTAAAACCATGAAGAAATGTGTCCTCCTCTACACAAATTATAGGTGCCCTTTTGGCAGATATGATTTTTTTTTCATTTAGAAGGGAGAGATAATTATATAAAAAATATCTCCAGGTCTGCTATGACCTTCCATGACTGTGAGCACTCTCTGCACTCTCTATGTTCAACAACTTCCTTTTTCCATTCTGCTGTTGTCTTCAGAACCTCTAGTTGATTTTTCTAACTGCTATGACCTTAATTTTGTTAATTTCTTACTGTATGTAGCATTATTTAATTTGTTATGGTATAAATTAAAAACAATATTACATAATATTTCACAATGGCTTAGCATATGCAAAGAGGGGGTGAAGTAGTTAGTGTGGTGTGGGTGGGATTAGAAGTGGCGAGTAACATTTTGTCCTGGCTAGTAGCTTTGTACTGTATGTATTTAAAGTGATGGTAAATTGCAGACTTTAGGCATGTTGCAATGAAAAATATATTAGTGTACAAGCAAAACTGCACAATTATCTTTTAAAAAAAAAAAGTGTATATATATATATATATATATATATAATTTATAATAAAAGATTTATAATCCTACTTGGTATCTTCTGCTCCTCTGCCCCCCCCCCCTTTATTGCCTCTTATGGCGGGGCTGTGACATAGAGAACAACCCCACCCACTTGCTACATTGGCTTTCTAATGGCTTTCAAAGGGCTGGACTTCAAGAGTGTCATATGACACACACTGATTGGATGTTCATCGGAATTGTCATAAAATTTTTTTTTAAAAAAATCCAAGTGGGCAGGCATAACATTGTAATAGAACCATTACTGTAGGCACGGATTTAACCTTTTGATTAGCTAAATTTTACCATCACTTTAAGGTACAGTGCGCTGAAAACAGTGTATTTTGATTTGTATAAGGCATAGTATTAAAGTTTAAACATAGACCAGTTTCGTCCTGTGTACTTCCTCCTCTATTGCAAACTTTTACATAGCAGAGAGCTCTCATTATTTCTATGGGGAACATCTCGCCACTTGCAGGGACAGCCATTTTCTTTGATAATTGCATGAGGACTGCACCTGCGAGGCTTAAAGGGACATTAAACACATTTTTTTTCTTTCATGATTCAGATAAAGAATACAATTTTAATCAACATTTCAATTTACTTCTATTATCTAATTTGCTTCATTCTTTAGATATTATTTGTTGAAGGAATATCAATGCACATGGGTGAGCCAATCACTCAAGGCATCTATGTGCAGCCGCCAATCATCAGCTACTGAGCCTATCTAGATATCCTTTTCAGCAAATGATATCAAGAGAATGAAGCAAATTAGATACTAGAAGTAAATTAGAAAGCTGTTTAAAAGTGCATGCTCTTTCTAAATCATGAAAGAAAAAAAATTGGGTTTCATGTTCCTTTAACATTTTTTTTTAACATTTTTGTTCTGGAACTTTTGATCATCGGTCCCATAAAGTCTCAGTTTGTATACTGCAGAAACTACAAATTAAACTGAAATGTTTTTTACTACAATTTAACTTATTTACCCCCCCATTAGTTTAGTATCTATTACTTTTCTGTTAGTTACATAAGTGTATTGTGAATTTTGACCAAACTTCACCTGCATACAGCTGGTGAGATAATTCAGTGAGACCAGCTTGTTTAAAATGCTTACTGCATTTCACACAAATTGTGAGAGAGCTTCAGGCGTACCCTAGGAACTCCCCTGTACCTCACACTTTCTGAAGCTGTGTTTTATTTTACAATAGAGAAAATAGAAAGTGCAATACACAGAAATATACAAAACATGATCCTAATTTCTTAAAGTAACACAGAAACTTTCAAAATATAAACAGAATTTGTAAAATCCCCGCTGGATCGAAATCTAAATGTATTAAAATAGAAAGTGCAAAGATTATACTCAATAATACTGAAAGGATGGAACCTGAAGTGTAAAGTTATATAAAATACAAAGTGTAAGTTTAACAAAACTCTCATATTATACAGTGCTATATTGCACGGGGCTTGTCTCTCCTTCACATACAGAAATGCAGAGAACACACAATCTAGCAAAATGTTCCTGTCTAGAATATTGTGAAAGCTCTTGCAGTGCTGGAGGGTTCCACCCTTTTTCTTTTAGCATTCAGTGCGTTTAGCCCCTATGAACACTTCAATTTTTCTCAAAGCAGGAGAATCTCATCATCAGGTCCAAAGTGGGAATTTCCTTTCTGCTTCTTAAATTTAAGATTAAAAAACAAACAAAAACAAAACTGTTTTACATTTTTGTTCATTCTAAACAACCTAACAAGCCTTTACAATTTCTATCATCAAACCACTATTGTTGCACAGGACCTACCTGGGAGGTGCTAACAATAAAGTTTTTTGTGATGCAGTATAAGTGGTTGCCATGGATACAATGGCTTTGCACATGCACCTGCACGTGTTAGCAGTCCTCAGGATGTAATCATTGTTTTTGTACAATGCTCCCTAGAGAGGCAAAAAGGCCAATTTTGTAACTTTGTATTATTTCAAATTAGCCTAAACCAGCTATGGATTTGTTGCATTTTGAAGAAAACCAAGGTTATAGAATTTGCTTTCTGGTCACTCTAGACAGTGTGGGACAAGCACAATTTTTACACAGGATCTGTATAGAGTGTTTTCCCTGGCTCTTAAAAAATGTGACTAGTTCATCAGAATCTTTTCTGCCTCCTAAGTTTAAGAAAAAAAAGTAAATAAGTTTTACATTTCTGGACATTCAAATAAACCTAACCAGAGTACAATTTCATTCACCAAACTCCATTGTTGCACATGACCTGCTTTTGTGTTGCTAACAATCATTTTTTATGCAGTATAACTGGTTGCTATGGATACCAGGGCATTGCACATGCACCTGCAAGTGTGAGCAGTCCTTATTTGGGACGCAGAATAGCTGTAAACATGGCTCCACCTGGACACCAGACATTGGGGTTATGGATGTTGTTGTTTTTTCTCTTTGTTTGTCAGATAAATGTGTCTAGAACACAGAAAGCAGAACAGCCTCTTGATAATAAAGAGACTATAACTGGAGCAACCCCATCTGACCCGTCTATTGACTCTGAACAGCCAATAAGGGAAGAAACAAATGCAAAAGAGTCTACCATTGTGGAGCAGCCAATAACCGAAAAATCAGAAGAGTCTGCTTATGATGAAAAGCCAATAACTGAGGAATCAAAGGAATCTACTGATGCTGAGCAACCCATAACTGACGAGTTGGAACTGTCTTCTGCTGTTGAACAGCTAATAGCAAAAGCATTGGAAGAGTTTAATGATGTTGAACAGCAAATGGCCAAAGAATTGAAAGAGTCTACTAATGTTAAGCAGCTAATAGCCAAAACAATCAAAGAATCTACTAATATTGAAAAACAAATAGCTAAAGAATTGAAAGAGTCTACTGTTGCTGAAAAGCAACCAAAGAATCAAAAGAGTCTACTAATGTTAAACAGCCAATAACCAAAAAATCAAGAGTGGTTGAGCAACCGATAAAAGAGCCTACTAATGTTAAACAGCCAGTAACCAAAACATCAAGAATGGGTGAGAAACCAATAAAAGAGCCTACTAATGTTAAACAGCCAGTAACAAAAAAATCAAGAGTGGTTGAGCAACCAATAAAAGGGCCTACTTATGGTGAACAGCCAATAACTGGTGAATC
This sequence comes from Bombina bombina, assembly GCF_027579735.1. NCBI lineage: Eukaryota > Metazoa > Chordata > Amphibia > Anura > Bombinatoridae > Bombina > Bombina bombina. The sequence goes on from NC_069502.1 coordinate 559,800,533, forward strand.
TATGAAGACACAGTCAAAGCCTTCCCTTTCAGGTGACCTATTACAAATTCCAGTGGCAGTGTACAATAGTGTTTTGTAATGTTAAAGTGTAAACTATCGGCTAGATTACGAGTTTTGCGGTGTGAATGAAAAAGCAGCATTAAGGCTCTTTTTACTACCGCTAATATTATTAGTTTTGCAGGTATAGGTGCACCGCACCTTTTTTGGCCGTAACACAACGTAACTACCGCAGCTATCAAAAAGTCATTTTTTAATGGGACTTCCATAGCGCCGGTAGTTTCCCTTTCCGGCCAAAAAGTGAGCGGTACAGCCTTTAACTACAAGATCCATACCGTAAACTCAAAGTCAGTAGTTATGGGTTTTGTGCTACAAAGCTGTAGCATAAAACTCATAACTAAAGTGCTAAAAAGTATACTAACACCCATAAACTACCTCTTAACCCCTAAACCGAGGCCCTCCTGCATCGCAAATAATAAAAAAAAATTATTAGCCCCTAATCTGCCGCTCCGGACATCGCCACCACTATAATAAACATATTAACCCCTAAACCGCTGCACTCCCGCATCGCAAACACTAGTTAAATATTATTAACCCCTAATCTGCTGTCCCTAACATCACTGCAACCTACATAACTGTTATTAACCCCTAATCTGCTGCCCCCAAAATCGCCGCCACTATACTAAAGTTATAAACCCCTAAACCTAACCCTAAGTCTAACCCTAACACCCACTAACTTTAATATAATTAAAATAAATCTAAATAAAAATTACTATCATTAAATAAATAATTCCTATTTAAAACTAAATACTTACCTGTAAAATAAACCCTGAGCTAGCTACAACATAACTAATAGTTACATTGTAGTTATCTTAGGTTTTATTTTTATTTCACAGCTAAGTTTGCATTTATTTTAACTAGGTATACTAGTTAGTAAATAGTTATTAACTATTTACTAACTACCTAGCTAAAATAAATACAAATTTACCTGTAAAATAAAACCTAACCTGAGTTACACTAACACCTAACCTTACACTACAATTAAATCAATTACATTAATTAAATACAATTAACTAAATTACAACCCCCCCCCACTAAATTACACAAAATAAAAAATAAATGATCAAATATTTAAACTAATTAAACCTAATCTAATAGCCCTATCAAAATAAAAAAACCCCCCCAAAATAAAAAAAAAACTCTAGCCTAAACTAAACTGCCAATAGCCCTTAAAAGGGCCTTTTGCGGGGCATTGCCTCAAAGAAATCAGCTCTTTTACCTGTAAAAAAAAATACAAACAACCCCCCAACAGTAAAACCCACCACCCACACAACCAATCCCCCCAAATAAAACCCTATCTAAATAAACCTAAGCTCCCCATTGCCCTGAAAAGGGCATTTGGATGGGCATTGCCCTTAAAAGGGCATTTAGCTCTTTTTCCGCCCAAACCCTAATCTAAAAATAAAACCCACCCAATAAACCCTTAATAAAACCTAACACTAACCCCCGAAGATCCACTTACAGTTTTTGAAGACCCGACATCCATCCTCATCGAAGAGGCAGAAGTCTTCATCCAAGCGGCAAGAAATCCTCAACGAAGCCGGGAGAAGTCTTTATCCAAGTGGGCCAAAGTCTTTATCCAAGCCGGCAGAAGTCTTCATCCAGATGGCATCTTCTATCTTCATCCATCCAGCGTGGAGCGGCTCCATCTTCAAGACATCCGGTGCGGAGCATCCTCTTCTTTCCACGGTGACTGAATAATGAAGGTTCCTTTAAGGGACGTCATCCAAGATGGTGTCCCTTGAATTCCGATTGGCTGATAGAATTCTATCAGCCAATCGGAATTAAAGGTTAAAAAATCCTATTGGCTGATGCAATCAGCCAATAGGATTAAGCTTCAATCCTATTGGCTGATGCAATCAGCCAATAGGATTGAGCTCACATTCTATTGGCTGATTGGATGAAGACTTCGGCCCGCTTGGATGAAGACTTCTCCCGGCTTCGTTGAGGACTTCTTGCCGCTTGGATAAAGACTTCTGTCACTTCATTGAGGATGGATGTCGGGTCTTCAAAAACTGTAAGTGGATCTTCGGGGGTTAGTGTTAGGTTTTATTAAGAGTTTATTGGGTGGGTTTTATTTTTAGATTAGAGTTTGGGCGGAAAAAGAGTTAAATGCCCTTTTAAGGGCAATGCCCATCCAAATGCCCTTTTCAGGGCATTGGGGAGCTTAGGTTTTTTAGATAGGTTTTTATTTTGGGGGGTTGGTTGTGTGGGTGGTGGGTTTTACTGTTGGGGGGTTGTTTGTATTTTTTTACAGGTAAAAGAGCTGATTTCTTTGGGGTAATTTCTAGCAAAAGGCCCTTTTAAGGGCTATTGGCAGTTAAGTTTAGGCTAGGGTTTTTTTTTTATTTCGGGGGGCTTTTTTATTTTGATAGGGATATTAGATTAGGTGTAATTAGTTTAAATATTTGATAATTTCTTTTTTATTTTGTGTAATTTAGTGGGTTTTTTTTGTAATTTAGTTAATTGTATTTAATTAATGTAATTTATTTAATTGTAGTGTAAGGTTAGGTTTTAGTGTAACTCAGGTTAGGTTTTGTTTTACAGGTAAATTTGTATTTATTTTAACTAGGTAGCTAGTTAATAGTTAATAACTATTTACTAACTATTCTACCTAGTTAAAATAAATACAAATTTAGCTGTGAAATAAAAATAAAACCTAAGATAGCTACAATGTAATTATTAGTTATAGTGTAGCTAGCTCAGGGTTTATTTTACAGGTAAGTATTTAGTTTTAAATAGGAATTATTTATTTAATGATAGTAATTTTTATTTAGATTTATTTTAATTATATTAAAGTTAGTGGGTGTTAGGGTTAGGGTTAGACTTAGGGTTAGGTTTAGGGGTTTATAACTTTAGTATAGTGGCGGCGATTTTGGGGGCAGCAGATTAGGGGTTAATAACAGTTATGTAGGTTGCAGTGATGTTAGGGACAGCAGATTAGGGGTTAATAATATTTAACTAGTGTTTGCGATGCTGCGGGAGTGCAGCGGTTTAGGGGTTAATAGGTTTATTTTATAGGTGTTTAGTTTTAAATAGGAATTATTTAGTTAATGATAGTAAGTTTTATTTAGATTTATTTTAATTATGTTCAAGTTAGTGGTGTTAGGGTTAGGGTTACGTTAGGGTTAGGGTTAGACTTATGGTTAGGTTTAGGGGTTAATAACTTTAGTATAGTGGCTGGCGGCAGATTAGGGGTTAATAAGTGTAGGTAGGTGGCGGCGATGTCGGGTGAGGCAGATTAGGGGTTAATAAGTGTATGTAGGTGGCGGCGATGTCGGGGGCGGCAGATTAGGGGTTAATAAGTGTATGTAGGTGGCGGCGACATTGGGGGCGGAAGATTAGGGGTTAATAACTGTAATGTAGGTGGCAGCGATGTTAGGGACGGCAGATTAGGGGTTAATAAGTATAATGTAGGTGTCGGCGATGTCGGGGGCAGCAGATTAGGGGTGTTTAGTGTTTATGTTAGGGTGTTAGGTGTAAACATAACTTTTGTTTCCCCATAGGAATCAATGGGGCTGCGTTAAGGAGCTTTACGCTCCTTTATTGCAGGTGTTAGGTTTTTTTTCAGCCGGCTCTCCCCATTGATGTCTATGGGGAAATCGTGCACGAGCACGTAAAACCAGCTCAAAGCAGCGCTGGTATTGGAATGCGGTATGGAGCTCAATTTTGCTTTACGCTGCAATATTGCCTGCTAACGCCCGGTTTAGGAAAACCTGTAATAGCAGCGCTATAAGGAGGTGAGCGGTGACAATAACTTGCAAGTTATCACCGAGCAGCTCTTACCGCAGAACTCGTAATCTAGCCATATGTTATTTATATTGATCAAATTTACAGTCCTGGCATACTTAGCTCATTTTCTTTTTCACTAGTTTGTTTAGTATCCAGATTATGTTATACTCCTGTAATAGCTGTTTATAATATGAATTCCTTTATTAACTCCTGTTTTTTTAATGTTGGTAAATAATTTGGTGGAGAACTAGTGTTTAAAGGGACAGGCTAGTCAAAATTAAACTTTCATGATTCAGATAGGGCATGCAATTTTAAACAACTTTCCAATTTACTTCTATTATCTAATTTGCTTAATTCTTTAGATATCCTTTGTTGAAGAAATAGCAATGCACATGTGTGAGCCAATCACACAAGGCCTCTATGTGCAGCAACCAATCAGCAGCTACTGAGCATATCTAGATATGCTTTTCAGCAAGTGATATCAAGAGAATGAAGCAAATTAGATAATAGAAGTAAATTAGAAAGTTGTTTAAAATGACATGCTCTTTCTAAATCATGAAAGAAAAAAATTGGGTTTCATGTCCCTTTAATAATCTGTCATGCATAGTCTCGCGCAAAAACATACGGCTAGATTACGAGTCTTGCGTTAGGCTTAAAAAGCAGCGTTGGCCGGTCCTATATTTTCAATGGGACTTGCATAGCGCCGGTATTACGAGTCTGACAAAAAGTGAGCGGTAGACCCTCTCCTGTCAAGACTGGTACCGCATTTAAAAGTTAGTAGTTAAGAGTTTTACACTACAACGCCGTAGCATAAAACTCTTAACTAAAGTGCTAAAAAGTACACTAACACCCATAAACTACCTGTTAACCCCTAAACTGAGGCCCTCCTGCATCGCAAACACTAAAATAAATATTTTAACCCCTAATCTGCCAAACCGGACATCGCCACCACTATAATAAATATATTAACCCCTAAACCGCCGCACTCCCGCATCACAAACACTAGTTAAATATTGTTAACCCCTAATCTGCCGGCCCTAACATTACCACCACCTACCTACATTTATTAACCCCTAATCTGCCGCCCCCAATGTCGCCGCCACTATAATAAAGTTATTAACCCTTAAACCCTAACCCCACCTAACTTAAATATAATTTAAATAAATCTAAATAAAATTACTACAATTAACTAAATAATTCCTATTTAAAACTAAATACTTACCTATAAAATAAACCCTAAGCTAGCTACAATATAACTAATAGTTACATTGTAGCTAGCTTAGGGTTTATTTTTATTTTACAGGCAACTTTGTATTTATTTTAACTAGGTACAATAGTTATCAAATAGTTATTAACTATTTAATAACTACCTAGCTAAAATAAATACAAATTTACCTGTAAAATAAAACCTAACCTAAGTTACAATTACAAGTTACAACTAACACTATACTACAATTAAATTAATTACCTAAATTAAATACAATTAATTACAATTAAATAAAATTAACTAAAGTACAAAAAAACAAACACTAAATTACAGAAAATAATAAACAAATTACAAGATTTTTAAACTAATTGCACCTAATATAATCCCCCTAACAAAATAAAAAAATCCCCCCCAAATAAAAAAAGCCCTACCCTACACTAAATTACAAATAGCCCTTAAAAGGGTCTTTTGCGGGGCATTGCCCCAAAGTAATAAGCTCTTTTACCTGAAAAAAAATTACAACTCCCCCCAACATTAAAACCCACCACCCACACAACAACCCTACTCTAAAACCCAATCCCCCCTTAAAAAAACCTAACACGGGGGGGCGGAGCTAACCCTTGAGCTGAGAGGTTGTGTTCCTGGTGAGCTCCGTCTGGGAAGGGGATTAAAAGTGTGTTTTTTAGACGAAATCTATTGGAGACTAGTCTATTTTACCCCTTAAGGATCCTACCACCTCCTGGCACCTCATCTGAGGGGAACCACTGCTGAAAGCTGCGGATTAGAGACCACCTATACCTGGCTTGTGATGCTACAAGGGGCCCGGATGCTCCATCTGAAAACCCCTACTTGCCTCTGATCTGACAAGGCTAATCCTACCTCCTAACACTACCGGTGACTCCGGAGGGTCGGGGCTCCGCTCCGGTGCCGTCCCAGTTGCAGCTGCTGTGCGGATACCGCCTGAGAAAAGGAGCCGAGGAAAGAACACCCCTGGGGCCGGCACCCGGTCCTTGAGGGGACCTCTTTGGCGTCTCTGGCGCCTAATTCCACCCCCTTCTTGTGGATTCACTGCCGAGCACTCGGTACTTACCTGCCCATAGTCCCCTGTGCCTGACTTGAAGTGGCGCGAACAGGCGCCATTTTGCCCGGTGCAGGATCTGTAAAGTGGTGGCGCAGTCTGTCTGAGCTAGGCCCGTGACTGCTTCTTCGCATCCAGATCCACTATCTGTGGCCATAAAAGGCAAGACTCCTCCTTCACCACTCAGCACAGGCCTCTTCAGAGCTCCGGAGGGTCGGGGCTCCGCTCCGGAGCTGAGACCGTCTCTCTCCCACTGCTTCAGTATCCGGATCTGGCTACCTGTCTCTGTGAGGTGCCAAGAGGCACTTTGTACTGATCCTCTTCTAGTCCTCAACTACCCGGAGGGACCGGCTCCTCGACGGATCTTCTTTTACCTGAGACACTGGTAAGCCTGCACTCTCACAAACCCTGCAGTCCCTGGGCCTGAGCGGAGAGGGGATTTGATTTGTTTCCCCCCCCCCTTTTTCATATCAGGCTACCCCTCAGAGTAACGTGGGTCTATAAGGGCCAGCCAGGGTATTTGAAAACTCTCTACAGACAAGGCCTTATCCCTGCATATATCAACCCCCAGGGACCCTGCAGACCTATATGGGCACACCTTACATGTACTTTACAGAGCTCTTACTGCTGAGTGAGGCAGGCCTACTTAAATCATCTTGCATTTTCTGTGAACTCCCATACCTATGATTTCCCCAGCACAGCTAATGGTTTCTTTTACTGGTTAATTTCCAAGACTGCACTGCTGTTTATAGGCCTCCCCTAACTTGGAAGTTCTCTGCCCTGATTTGGTTTAATTTAACTGCGACTCCCTTCCTGTTGCCAACACTGTAGTCCAGAAAGGCCCATCTAACCGCAGTGACATAGAACCTTTGATATCCACAGGGCTCTACACATCCCCAGGGAGCTGTAGTGATATTAAAAGAAAACAGAAAGGAGAGAGGCGGGAGCGAGAAAGGAAAGGTCACAAGAAAACAGCCCTTATATCTATATATTCCCCCACAGGAAAATATTTGTGTCAGCAACTATCATTTGAGCCTGCACTGCTACTTGTACTCACATACTATACAGCTGCGACTAGACCCTGAGGTGTTGCTCCCTCTCAGTGGATATATCCCTGCCACTAACTGTCAACTTTGCTCTCTCTCAAATTATCTACGCAAATAGTTTTGTGTTACCGGCCACTGAACCTGACCTGACGCAGTAGTGTGTAAAGCCTACAATCTCTCCCCTGACAGGGAACCCAACTTATTTGGCGGGTGGAATTGTCAGCATTTGCATCACCCCCCTCAGATGTTTAAACCCATTTCATAATCCCCAGCCTAACAGCCCCCCGTGGACACTTCTGAGCCCTGTGCTTCTGACTCAGGCGCACAGCCATTACCAAACTCACTACTCCTGTCACCCTACATGGACTTTGTATTGATTCAGCTTGTCCATTTAATTTACAAATCTTAGTTGCTGCGTCAGCATATGTGTCTTTGGGCCTCCAGCCCAAAGTGGAGTGTTGTTCTGCTTTGTTGCCTACCTAACCATCCTTATTTTTTTTCAGGTGCCCCCCTGCAGTAGAGGGTATAGTCATTAAATAGATTAGTATATTTCTTAGGTGTAATCGCCTACGACTCTCCCTTGTTTAATTTTGGTGCCCCATCATTTTTGCCTTAACCACTTGCAGGGCCTATAATATCTAGTATTGCTCTAAATATTGGTGTATACTATTTTCTGTCTCCCCTACACTGTGTTTGCTGAGGTATACCTACAAGTTTCGCCGAACGGGACTGGCTGCTTTGGTCCCCCTCGCGCTTCCCCCTTTCTGGCCCAGCTTGTCTGGGTTGGTCACTTCCACTCTCCTTTTCCCCTTCCTCCTGATCGTATCCCCCCTCCCTGAGGTGCGTGGGGGCTCTTGGGAGCCGTCACAATCACCATCACACGGTCCACTTGCTGGGCCTTCTCTATCATTAATGTAAGGGTTTAATATCATGTACCAGGTGAGACTCCTATGCCTCCTCGAGACGTTTAGTACCATGTCGTACTATAAGTTAAACCACTCAAAATCGGAATTATTTACATCTGGGTTCCCTGAAGAGGTCTCCAGAAGCCTATGCGAAAAATACAAGTTTATCCCTAGCCATAAGTTTGTCTCCCACCTCGGAGTTAAACTGTCCGACTCTCTCCCCCAAATTATCGATGATAACTTCAAACCCCTATTAGCCGAGCTTCGGTCCCTGCCTTCGAGGTGGAATTTCAAATGTGTCTCCTGGTTGGGCCGCATAGCGGCCCTAAAAATGAGCTACCTTCCTAAATTTACATACGCCCTTCGCTGTCTCCCAATCAGGGTGCCCAGAACCCTTCTTATACAGTTCCAGAGCGCTTGTACTAAGTACATTTGGCAGGGCAAGCCCCCTAGAGTTGCCCATAACATTCTACAATTCCCTAGAATGCATGGTGGTGTGGCTTCCCCCTCTATATTTAGGTATGCGGATGCCGCTATGCTCACCCACATCTCCCAATGGGGAGTTAAGGGGTCAGATTGCAAATGGAGAACAATTGAACAAGCCTCCCTACCACACAATCTTGCTCTGAGGGACCTAATATGGACGCCACCCCACTGTAGAAGGAACCTAGGCGCCACACACCCGATTATTCGGGAATGTCTGTCCGCCTGGGACCGCCTCCGACATAACCCTAAGGTAGCTCCCCACCCATCTCCAATTACTTCCATGGCCGGCCTCTTGTCAGGCCTACCTGACTCACACCCGACTGCTTGGGCTAGGCTGGGTGTCACGAGAGTGTCGGACCTTTGGTCTACCTCTCCTCAAGTAGCCTTCTCCTCCTTCAACCAACTAAATGTCTCCCTGTCCACCCCACCGTATATGAAGTTTGAACACTCAAGGGTCATTAGCCTCCTGTTCAGATGGAGTTTCAAACCCTCTTTACCTCAGCAACTCACCATTTGGGAAGCCCGATGGCAACAGGGGCTCAGGCTGGGCAAACCACTATCCTTACATTACACCCTTATGGAAGGTGCTGCCCCAGCTGATAAAGCTCAACATATTTTAAAATGGGAACGGAGGTTAGACTTCACAAAACCCCTCGAGGAGTGGCAACGCACGCTCCTATTGACAAAGAAAACCCTCCATAGCATTACCATCCTAGAAACCTACATAAAGGTACTCACACATTGGTACTATGTCCCAGCTCGACTCGCAAATTTTTTTCCTGGGGCCTCCCCCACCTGTTGGAGAGACTGCTCACATATAGGTGACATGATCCACATTTGGTGGAGCTGCCCCAGACTCAAACCCATCTGGCATAAATGCTTTTCTACACTAGCCAGCTTAGGTATCAACCTACCTAGAACACCCGAGACGGCCCTTTTCCACCTAGGCACATGTAAACTTCCCAAACATTACGGTTCCCTTAGTGTCTATCTCCTGTCAGCAGTTAAACTTAACATAGCGAGATCCTGGAAACGATCCCTTACCCCGGCCTGGTCGGATATTGTATCTACTATGGCCTACATATACTCTATGGAGAAGAGCATTTATTATGCCTCTGGTAGGTCTGATTTCTTCGAACTAACCTGGTCCGATTGGAAAAGCAGGTTTGACACTCTCTGGCTCCCTAGCTTTGACACCTAGGTTACAGTACACCCCCAATCACTCTGACAGAACCCCTGGCCATATTTCTGTAAATCTGAACTAGCTCCTCCCATGACCCTCTCCCTCCCCCTAAAGGCCTCCTAGCATACTCCTCTCTCTTTTCCCCGTCCCTACTTTACCCCATCCCCCTCTCGACGTTACTTTGTGTCCCATTGGAATTCTGCTATCCCCTTTTAATTTGGTATTAACGTCATGATTGTATTGCTTACTCTTCTTGTTCTGATGTATTTACACTTGATGTACGATTGACTCGTACAATTGTTGTATCTCTTACCCTTTTGTTATAAAAATCCAATAAAAATTACAAGTAAAAAACAAACAAAAACCTAACACTAACCCCCTGAAGATCACCTTACTGGGAGACGTCTTCACCCAACCGGGCCGAAGTCTTCAACGAAGCCGGGAGAAGTCTTAATCCAAGCCGGGCGAAGTGGTCCTCCAGACTGGCAGAAGTCTTCATCCAGACGGCATCTTCTATCTTCATCCATCCAGCGCGGAGCGGGTCCATCTTCAAGACATCCGACGCGGAGCATCCTCTTCATCCAACGGCTAAAAACAGAATGAAGGTTCCTTTAAATGACGTCATCCAAGATGGCGTCCCTTCAATTCCAATTGGCTGATAGAATTCTATCAGCCAATCGGAATTAAGGTAGAAAAAATCCTATTGGCTAATGCAATCAGTCAATAGGATTGAAGTTCAATCCTATGGCTGATCCAATCAGCCAATAGGATTGAGCTGGCATTCTATTGGCTGTTCCAATCAGGATTTTTTCTACCTTAATTCCAATTGGCTGATAGAATTCTATCAGCCAATTGGAATTGAAGGGATGCCATCTTGGATGACGTCATTTAAAGGAACCTTCATTCTGTGTTTAGCCGTCGGAAGAAGAGGATGCTCCGCGTCGGATGTCTTGAAGATGGACCCGCTCCGCACCGGATGGATGAAGATGGAAGATGCCATCTGGATGAAGACTTCTGCCCATCTGGAGGACCATGTCGCCGGCTTGGATGAAGACTTCTCCTGGCTTCGTTGAGGACTTCGGCCCGGTTGGGTGAAGACGTCTCCCGGTAAGGTGATCTTCAGGGGGTTAGTGTTAGTTTTTTTAAGGGGGGATTGGGTGGGTTTTAGAGTAGGGTTGGTTGTGTGGGTGGTGGGTTTTAATGTTGAGGGGGGAATTGTAATTTTTTTTCAGGTAAAAGAGCTGATTACTTTGGGGCAATGCCGCGCAAAAGGCCCTTTTAAGGGCTATTTGTAATTTAGTGTAGGGTAGGGCTTTTTTTATTTTGTTTGGGGGATTAGATTAGGTGTAATTAGTTTAAAAATCTTGTAATTTGTTTATTATTTTCAGTAATTTAGTGGGGTTTTTTGTACTTTAGATAATTTTATTTAATTGTAATTAATTGTATTTAATTTAGGTAATTAATTTAATTGTAGTTTAGGTTAGGTAACTTAGGTTAGGTTTTATTTTACAGGTACTTTTGTATTTATTTTAACTAGGTAGTTATTAAATAGTTAATAAATATTTAATAACTATTGTACCTAGTTAAAATAAATACAAAGTTGCCTGTAAAATAAAAAATAAACCCTTAGCTAGCTACAATGTAACTATTAGTTATATTGTAGCTAGCTTAGGGTTTATTTTATAGGTAAGTATTTAGTTTTAAATAGGAATTATTTAGTTAATTGTAGTAATTTTATTTAGATTTATTTAAATTATATTTAAGTTAGGGGGTGTTAGGGTTAGACTTAGGTTTAGGGGTTAATATGTTTATTATGGTGGTGGCGACGTTGGGGGCGGCAGATTAGGGGTTAATAAATGTAATTAGGTTGCGGCGACATTGGGGACGGCAGATTAGGGGTTAATAAATATAATGTAGGTGTCGGAGATGTTGGGGGCAGCAGATTAGGGGTTCATAAGTATAATGTAGGTGGCGGCGGTGTCCGGAGTGGCAGATTAGGGGTTAATAATATAATGTAGGTGTTGGTGATGTCGGGGGCGGCAGATTAGGGGTTAATAAGTGTAAGATTAGGAGTTTTTAGACTCAGGGTTCATGTTAGGGTGTTAGGGTGTAGACATAAATGTATTTTCCCCATAAGAATAAATAGGGCTGCGTTAGGAGTTTTACGCTGCTTTTTTGCAGGTGTTAGGTTTTTTTCCAGCCGGCTCTCCCCATTGATCCCTATGGGGAAATCATGCACGAGCACGTTTTACCAGCTCACCGCTAACGTAAGCAGCGCTGGTATTGAGGTGAGATGTGGAGGTAAATTTTGCTCTACGCTCACTTTTTTGCGGTTAACGCGGGTTTGTAAAAACCTGTAATACCAGCGCTGTCTGTAAGTGAGCAGTGAGCATAAACTGCTCGTTAGCACCGCACCCCTGTTAACGCAAAACTTGTAATCTAGGCCATATTTTGGACATTCAATTACAAGCAAACATTGGCATGAAAGCAACATTTCCAAATATAAATAAGAATCTAAAGTTTTTAAAGAGACGTATTTCTTTTGGTGTCTGGTTTCTAAGTGCATGTCCACATTATAAGTGATCTTATATTCAACCTAGAACAAAAATATTTTTGTCAGCAAATTTTGGTACAAATTTAAAGCCAGATTACGAGTGGAATCCTAACAGTTACGGGCAAGCCATAAGGGGTTTATTGCGGGTGTTAGCGCTCGTTGGGTTTCCTGCTCATATTACAAGTTGAAAGTAAACGCGATTGATTGAGCAAAATCTCAATTTACGCTAGAGTGATCACCGCGTCCTCAGAGCTCTGGTTAACTTTTTTGCAAAACAAAAATGTTGCACAAAACACCACAAATATACATTACAAAGTACAGTTAGACTCATAAATAATCTAATAAAAAATATTAAAAAACAATATTGCACACAAAATGGCTCAAAGATTTGAGGTCTCAGCTGTTAGAAAAAAAAAAAGGTAGGCAAAGGGCTTTAACATTGAGACACCTACATATACATGTCTAAAGATGGATATGCATATATAAATATATGTCTATATGTGTACATATGTATTTATGATTTACGTATTCATATATAGACATATATATATATATATATATATATATATATATACAGGGCTTGAAAAAGCCAGTCATCCAGTGATCCAGGACGACTTAGGAATTTCCTGGGACGACTTGAAATATTGGCAAAAGAGGTTTGTGTTATTTTTGTTTTCATTGTATTTATTTTTCCACATTTATTATAATTTTTTTTGTATTTACCACGTGCAAGTTGTTTTAAACACTGCGTGCAGGCTTCTAAAACAAAGGGGTGGAGTTGGAGGGACCTTGTGTAGCGGCTGGCGCAGAGGAGAGTGATGAACTACCAGGGGCCTTGGCTCACAAGGTAAGGGCTAGAGCCTGCCTCTCCCTTCCCCTCTGTGCCTCCCCTCCCTCTATGGCTCCCTTCCACTCTGTGCCTCCTTTCCCCTCTGCGGCTCCCCTCCATGACACCTCTCCCCTCTTTGGCTCCCTTCCCCTCTGTGCCTCCTCTCTCCTGTGCAGCTCGCCTCCGTGATACCTCTCCCCAATATGGCTCCCTTCCCCTCTGTGCCTCCGTGATACCTCTCCCCTCTGCAGCTCCCATCCCCTCTGTGGCTCCCTTGAAGCACTTCCTCTTTACAGCCTGGCTCCTCTCCATTTTGCAGCCTGGCTCCTCTCCATTTTGCAGCCCCTCCCCATTTTCATGACTCCCTTTTGCTGCCCCCATTTTCGCTCCCGCCCCCGTTTCAGGGCACCCCCTGTTTTCACGCCCCCCTGTTTTAATGGCACCCCCGTTTTTGCGGACCACCGTTTTTGCAACCCCCTTCTCTCCCCTCTGTGGCTCCCTTCCCTTCTGTGCCTCCTCTTGCCTTCTGTGGCTCCCCTTCTCCCTCTGTGGCTCGCTTCCCTCCTCTGTGTCTCCCCACCTCTCCCTTCCCTTACCCTCTGTGGGTCCCCACCCTTCCCCTTTGTGTCTCCCAATCCTTCCGCTCTGTGGTTACCTTCCCCTCTGTGTCTCCTCTTCTCCCTCTGTGGCCCCCCTCCTCTGTGGCACCTCTCCCCTCTGTCTCCCCAACCTTCCCCTCTGTGGCTCCCCCCCTCTTTGGCGCCCCCCTCATCTCCCCACTGTGGCTCCCTTCTGCTCTGTGTCCCCTATGTGACTCCCCTACTCCCTCTGTGGCTTCTATACTCTGTGGCTCCCCTCCTCTCCCCTCTTTGGCTCCCCACCCTTCTGCGCTGTGGCTCCCCACCCTTCCCCTCAGAGGCTCCCCACCCTTCCCCTCTGAAGCTCTCCACCCTTCCCCTCTGAAGCTCTCCACCCATCCCCTCTGAAGCTCTCCACCCTTCCCCTCTGAAACTCTCCACCCATCCCCTCTGAAGCTCTCCACCTGTCCCCTCTGAAGCTGTCTCTTTCTCTCCCCTTCCTCTGTGTCTCTGTCTCTCTCTCTCCCCTTCCTCTGTGTCTCTGTCTCCCTTCCTGAACTGGCCCAGAGGAGAGAGGGAGAACTGGCCCAGAGGTAGATGTGGATCTGCTGAAACCCCGACACTGAGGGGGGCCCTGCACCACTGCCAGAATTAAAGCCCGTAATGCTGGCTCTAACCGGCACGTGTGGGGGTCTGGAGAAGCGCTCAACTGTCAGCAAGTCCTGGGCTGCAATATGTGGAAACTGAGGGGCTAGTCATGGTCATTGACTAGCAAGGTAAGGGCTGGAGCCTGCTGATTAATTGCATTTTTTTTTGCATGTGATCTCTTTCTTCCTTCCTTTATCTCACTCTTCCTTCCTCTGTCTCTCTCTTTCTCCCTTCCTCTCTCTCCCTTTCCTTCTGTCTCTTTCTCCCTCTCTCTCTCTCTCTCTCTCTCTCTCTCTCACTCACTCTCTCTCTCTTTCTCTCTCTCTCTAAAATTGGGGCAAAATAATGTGAAGGATTCCAATTCTTTAAAGGAGCATTTAAGTGGCAGTATACACCAATTTACATTTAGCTGCATGTAATAGACACTACTATAAAAAATAATATGCACAGATACTGATATGAAAATACAGTGTAAAACCTTTTAAAAACTTACAGCTAGATTACGAGTTGTGCGTTCGTCTTTTAACGTTAAAACAGCACCACAGCCATTACAAGTCTTGTCAGTATAGCTGTACCGCAAGCCTTTTAGCCTGTAATGCAACGTCAGTACCGCACTCGTAAAAAATGAAATTTTTTTCATGGGATTCCCATAGCACTGCCATTACGAGTTTTGCGGTGAGGCTAAAAAACCTATGTTACAGCCTAAAATGACAAGATCCGTAACGCCATCTAAAAGCAGTAGTTATGAGTTTTACGCTACAAATCTGTAACATAATACTCATAACTAAACTGCTACAAAGTGCACTAAACACCCATAAACTACCTATTAACCCCTAAACCGAGGCCCTCCTGCATTGCAAACACTATATTAAATTTATTAACCCCTAATCTGCATCTTCCGATATCGCCGCCACTTAAAAAAAATTAACCCCTATTCTGCCACTCCCTGACATCGTCACCACTATAATAAACATATTAACCCCTAAACTGCCGCCCTCCCGCATCGCAAACTCTATTTAAATATTATTAACCCCTAATCTGCCGTTCACCCACATCGCCCCCACTATATTAAAGTTATTAAGCCCTACACCGCCGCCACTATAATAAACCTATTAACCCCTAAACTGCAAGCCCCCACAACAAAATATACTAAACTAAACTATTAACCCCTAAACCGAAAGCCCCCACATCACAATAAACAAATTTAAACTATTCAACCCTAAACCTAACGCCCCCCCTAACTTTATATTAAAATTAAAATTTTCCTATCTTAAATTCAATTAAAACTTACCTGTCAAATTAAAAAAAACTAAGTTTAAACTAACAATTAAACTAATATAATTATTAAACTAAAATTAAACTAACTACCAATTAAATAACACTAAACTGCACATTAAAAAAATCCTAACACTACTCTAACAATTACAAAGTAATCTAATTACAAAAAAAATATGTTAAATTACAAAAAATAACAAACACTAAATTACGGAAAATAACAAACGAAATTCTAATAGCCCTATCAAAATAAAAAAGCCCACCCAAAATAAAAAAACCCTAGCCTACAATAAACTACCAATAGCCCTTAAAAGGGCTTTTTGTGGGGCATTGCCCCAAAAATATCAGCTCTTTTCCCTGAAAAAACAAAGATCCCCCCAACATTAAAACCCTTCACCCAACCAACCCCCCAAGATAAAAAACCTAACTCTAAAAAATAACCTAAGCTACCCATTGCCCTGAAAAGGGCATTTGGATGAGCTGGGCATTGCCCCTAAAAGGGCATTTAGCTCTTTTACATACCCAAACCCTAATCTAAAATAAAAACCCACCCAAAAAATCCTAATCCCCGAAGACCACTTACAGTTTTTGAAGTCCCGCTTGACCGATCTTCATCCAGGCAGCCTCTTCAATCTTCATCCTGGCAGGGAAGTCCTCATCCAAGCGACAAGAAGTCTTCATCCAGGCGTCCTCTTCAATCTTCAACCAGGTGGCATCTTCTATCTTGATCCCGGCGGTGCAGAGCGGGTCCATCCTGAAGACATCCAGCGCGGAGCATCCTCTTCATATGGTCGCTGCTGTACACTGAATCTTCAATGCAAGGTACGCGATTCAAGATAGCGTCCCTTGCATTCCTATTGGCTGAAAGATTTGAATCATCCAATAGGAATTAGAGCTGTTAAAATCCTATTGGCTGTTCAAATCAGCCAATAGGATTTAAGCAGCTCTAATGAAGATGCCGCCTGGATGAAGATTGAAGAGGCAGTCTGGATGAAGACTTCTCCCCACTTGGATGAGGACTTCCCAGCCGGGATGAAGATAGAAGAGACTGCCTGGATGAGGACTTCTCCGCCCGGATGAAGATCGTTCAAGCAGGACTTCAAATACTGTAAGTGGATCGTTGGGGGTTAGTATTAGTTTTTTTTTAAGGTTTTTTTGGGTGGGTTTTATTTTTAGATTAGGGTTTGGGCAGCAAAAGAGCTATATTCCCTTTTAAGGGCAATGACCATACAAAGGGCATTTTTTAGGGCAATGGGTAGCTTACGTTTTTTAGTTAGTTTTTTTAATTTTGTGGGTTTGGGGGGTGGGGGTTTCTAATGTTAGTGGGTATTTGCATTTTTGTTTCACAAAAAGAGCTGATATCTTTAGGGCAATGCCCTACAAAAGGCCCGTTTATTCTAGATTAGGTTTTTTATTTTGGGGTGTTTTTTTAATGGGTATTAGAATAAGAATCATTTTTATTATTTTTGATAATTTGTTATTTTGTGTAATATATTTTTTTTAGGGGGTGTTTTTTTGTAGCAAAAGTGCTGTTTAACTTAGGGCAATGTGGGGTGTTTTTTGAGAATAGGAATACATTTTTTTTGGATAATTTTTTGTAATGGTAGGTTCTTTTATTTTTTGTAATTTTAGGTTTTAGTGTAAGGTAGCTTAGGTTTTATTTCACAGGTAATTTTGTATTTATTTTAACTAGGTAGTTATTAAATAGTTAATTAAAGTGTATACTGGAAGCAGACACTGCAGACAGCCTTAGGATAAAATTCAAAAATGTATTAATAAATCATTTAAAAGTCCATTCAGTAGACATGGCAGTACAAGGGATGCAGACAGTCTGACATGTTTCGCGCTCCCTGGTGGCGCTTACTCATAGACTGGTGTCTGTGTCTAAACCCTATCCTTATATAGGCAGCAAGGAAGAAACATTAACTGATTCACTGCCAGACAGTCAGGATAAAAAAAGAGATTAAAAACACAAAAGATCCCTATATGACATATTATTGACTAAATGTGATAATTGTAAATGACAGTGTACCTGCAGATGACTAACAATAAATTTTGTTCATACAGAAACATAAATATTAATGCAATATAGCCAATTGTAAAAAAATGGGAAAAACCAAAGCAACAAAAATAAATAGATATAAAAAACTAAAAAAACAAAAGAAAAAATGGATGAATTATAAATTGCAATAAAATAAACACATAGTTAAAGCACAGAATATTGAAGATATTTTTGAAAATATTATATTGCACTACTCTGGATTATGTAAACTAAGTAAAAGGGATATGAAATATTTTATCAAAGAGATATGTCCATTTAACAACCAAAATTAGAAAATAATTTACTGATCTATAAAGTAATTAATATCACACTCTTTATTCATTCCCTGCGGATCTCTGGTATTTAATTTTAAAATCCAGTATAGTTCTTTTTTGTCTAATATTTTGTTTTTATTGCCGCCTCTTATAGGAGTTGTAGCCACATCTATAACTTGTAGGGACAGGTTTGCTTTATTTGTAAAATGTAAGTAGTTAAAATGATTAGCTACTGTGGAATCTTGATTATAATCCTTCACATCCCTAACATGCTCATTAAATCTGGTTCTAACATGACGTGTAGTTTTCCCTACATATTGGCAAAAACATAAATTGCAAGTCAGAAGATAGACGGCACAATTGGCATAAAAACTAATATTATAAGTCTTTTTATCAACCGTGCATGTGAATGTATTACCTTGTCTGATATTGGGACACGCATAACATGATCTAACACCACATTTAAAAGTGCCTTTCTTGGATAGCCAATTCCTAGACACATTAGTTGTATGATTTTTAACCAGACTAGGGGACAGCATTTGTGCTAACGTTCTGGATTTTTTGGGGACAAATTTACATTTTTGAATTACTGTTTTGTTTTTTTTTTGAGTCAAAATTTTTTATTGAGGAAATACAAGAAAGAGAAAAAACATGAACAGGATATACATTTTGCATCACTTTGGTAAATTTTGCATACAAGACACTGTTTATCCATTGGACAATGAAACCTTTACAAATAGGCGAATAAAGAAAGCTTAATTCAGATATCATATATGTAACTCACCAAAAGAACATAAGGAATATAAAGGACATTGTATGTGAATACAAAATCGAATACATATAATCAAGCATTACCTCTTTTTTCTTTTTGTTACCTATATATACGCATAAGAAAGTGATAGAATTTGAACAGCCTGAAAAACTTATACTTCTTATAGAATGATATGTTAATTATAAAAGAGGTGTATTTATTATCTGAAAATTTACAAATTATAGGGAGTCATAACAAGTTGCTCCTACTAGATGCATGTAATTGGAGAGCAGATTGCCTCATTTTCTTTGTAGACAGGAGGATAAGAGCAACTTATAACAGTACAATATCAATAGCGGGTAAATACAGCTTGCTTGTCCACCTAAAATAAGGGTGGACAGAAGCTAGAGAAGAGGGCGGGGGGGGGGGGAGCCATAAGCTTTATTGGAGCTAACGAGTTTCCCAGGCTGTTATCATTATATCTAAACTCTATAAGTATACTTATGCAGGAACCTGATAAAAGTCCCTGGGCTTTTGTGTATAGAATGAATATGATTACATTCTGGAGCAGTTATTCTCAAAGAGGGGTACTAGGTTGCATGCAAAATGTGATATGAAACATATGATATAATACATGGTATGAGATGAGATATAGAGGGCTTCTAGATGAGCTCCTCTCCTGGGGAAATGCCACCTACAGGCGATGAGGGAAAAGGGAGTAGGGGTATGACCCGCAGGCAACCAGTACCGGCGGGAAAGGGAGGAGAGGAGCCCAATAAAGACAAATGATGTGCTCTAGTGATGAGGTGATACTGTGTCTGAAACCACAAACCTACAATATCAGGGTTAGTAGGGTATGGCAACTATATACATGCTAAGACTTCTAGCGGGTGCAGGCTATGTGATACCACAACAAGAACTAGAATTACAAAGGTTATCCTGGCTATAAGTCTATGTTTAAGTGAAGTGCAACTAATTCAAATTATATAGCATGACCTTGACAGTTGTTATTAGTAAACAATAAGTTGATCCTGCCTCTACGTCTGGCGATGACCTACCCAAGCAAATACAAAACAATAACAGTTTGAAGGAAATTTCTCTTCATAAAGTAAGAAAGCATTGCCTTGAGGAAGCTATGAAACTCTTATTAATGAGCTGATGAGAAGTCATCACCTAGACATAAAATAGATCAGTAGTTAAGGCAGTTAGTATCAGATCGGACTCTTTACGTCTACAAAACTTAATATGAGGGACAGTTAAAATATGTAGAAGCTCAACACATATTCAAATGCTCAGACGTGGTGACACAGAGAACAATGACTTAAAGTATATAAACACAGGTATATCATAAGAGCTTAACACTAATAACTTTGTTTCAAGAAATAACCATCTATTAACATAAAAATAAAGGTTAGACCAGGCAACCAAGAAATAATAAAGCTTCAACATTAGTTTGACAACCTATGGTGTAAGGTCTTCATATTATCTAGTAGCTTTGTGGATAGTAGCTTATACACAAACTTAAGTGGCAAATGGCTGAGCTATTATATCAATGATTAAAGGGGTTAAACACTGTGGCCACAAACATATCTATGCATATCAGTATGTGATAGAACTCAGGATTGGCACAGACATAACACACAAACATGACATCTAGCATTGATGCAGTGGAAAAGATTGTCTAGCTGTATTCTCTATGGACTATGATAAATGAAGGCAAGCATATAATGATATTAAAACCTATCATATCAAGGCGAGTTCTAGCGAGGTAAGATTATAATATTTGAACATAGTAAGAACAAACACAACATAATATGAAGCAAAACCCATGGGTCACAGCAAAGTTGTGGTATATAAATGGAGGAACAAGATATAGCCTGTGCAGAAAAAAATTAGTATAGTATTGAGACCGTTTATGCTACAGACCACATTAAACTTATTAAAACAAGTCCCTAAATCTTATGATAAAGGAGCAATACTGTTATATATGCAAACTTAAGATGAACAGCCAGCGATGGTGGGCTTCAACCATAGTCCCATACAAGAACTAATATTCTGATCTGTGAGTGTATAAACCAGTGTTTACTGAATTAGATCAAAATTGTCTTTACTCTGCTCCCGCTCTGAGGCAAACTACTCCAATGGCGTCAGGCTGAGTACCTCTTATATGGATTGCATCATCTAATAATAACAATCTTATCTAGCCTTTAATGACAAACCTGAGTCATGTAGAGTTATGTTTATTATATCACATTTTATTAAAAGTACCGAACTTTTGAGGAAGTGTAGACTTTTTGTTTCAGGTCCTTAGACCGTCATTTACTATGCCAAAAATGTAAAAGTCAGATTCCCAGTATGGTACCCACATCGCAGCGATGAAATGTCCCTTCTAGACGATACCATTTCTTTTCATGTACTTGCTGGTGAGGAGGTCAGCAAGGAACCTGCTTGGGGACCAGCAAGATGTGAAGAGTAGGAACCCTGTGCCGACCACTATATAGTAGAAAGCGGTGCTTATGGTCTTATGACCTATTCCTCCAATGAGGCCCTCCATGTGTACCTGGATGGTAGATGACTCTATTAAAGCAACGCGCACCCGGCACAAGGCGACAGGACCATAGAGAATAATGGCGAATGTGCTGCTGGATGAAGGTAGCGTGACGAACATGTCAGCCTCGAGCCTCGCCCCGACCGGCCGCTTCGGAACAAGGCCCGGGTCGATGTCAAAGATAGGATCCGTGCTGAAAAGTGAGTCACCATGGGAGACCGTGTTGGTATGTAGCTCCGCCACTTCAGATGAGCTGCCATGGGGAGGTTGACGCGGGGGGATCTCTTGTGGGCAGGTAACAGAGCCTGGCGAAGCACTGCAAACGCACTCCGGGACAACTGCAGCATTCTCCTGATCTAGGGATATACACTGGAGAAGTATACTAAAGTATGCATCCATGCGAGTCTCCATAGGTGCAAGTGCATTTATTATCTCCATGGCTATTCTTTTTAGTTTCAGCTCAGAGAATTTGTTTCATAAAGTAGCGGAGTAGTTATACACCTTGGAGGATCAAGAGCTGGATAGTTCGGGTAATCCTTAGAGAGGGATCGAGATCATGAGTAGAGGCCTATGTTCAATGTTGAGGAAATCAGTTACCAGAGTTTCCGCTGATATAGGAGTGACATCTTTGTGATCAGCTAGTAGTATAATAGTTGGATCTTATGTTTGTAGAGTTAGATGGTCAGGTTTCAGATAGATATTCAGGTTATTAGTATAAGGGAGCCAGGAGCTTCAACTTTTGCGACTTGTCATGGCGGGATCCTGGCTTCCGCCCCCCTGAATTACTATTTTTAACACATCATCACTAGTTAAAATAGGAAGATGTTTCTTTATAATTTTTACAATATCATTATATTGTGTGGACTAAAATTAGTAGTAAATACAATTGCATCACTAAAATCCCCCCTTTCTCTGATCTGTTTTGGTTGTTCAGTATCCTTAAGCTGATTTCTAAATTTTTCCAATTTTTGGGGGTTATAACCTCGTCTCACTAGCCTATCTTTAAGTTCCAGTGATTGTTGGTCATAGATAATATTAGATTTGGTATTCCGTCTCAGTCTGAGAAATTGAGATCTTGGTATAGAGTCTATTAAGTGTTTCTGATGCTGTGAGGTAGCGTGGAGAATGGTATTACCCGCTGTCTGTTTCCTAAATGTTTTAGTCACAATTTCATTATTAATAACTATTTACTAACTAGTCTACCTAGTTAAAATAAATACAAACTTAACTGTGAAATAAAAAAAAACCTAAGCTAGCTATAATATAACTATTAGTTATATTGTAGCTAGCTTAGGTTTTATTTCACAGGTAAGTATGTATTTAGTTTTAGATATTATTTAGTTAATAATTGTAAATTTAATTTAGATCTATTTTAAATATGTGAAAGTTAGGGGGTGTTAGGGTTAGGGTTACGTTAGGGTTAAGGTTAGGGTTAGGTTTAGGGGTAGGTGTAAGGGTTAATAGTTTAATTTAGGTTGTTGCTATGTGGGGGCTGGCAGTTTAGGGGTTAATAGGTTTATTTAGTGGTGGTGATGTGGGAGGCCAGAGGTTTAGGGGTTACTAACTTTATTTAGTTGCGGCAATGTCGGGAAGCAGTGAAATAGGGGTTAATAACTTTAATATAGTGGTGGCGATGTCGGGGTGCGGCGTAATAGGGGTTAATAACTTTAGTATAGTGGCGGTGATATCGGGAGCGGCAGATTAGGGGTTAATACCTTTATTTAGGTGGCAGCGATACCGGGAGAGGAAGATTAGGGATTAATAACTGTAGGCAGGCATCGGCGATGCCGGGGGCAGCAGATTAGGGGTGTTTCGACATAGGGTTTATGTTAGGGTGTTAGGGGGAAAAAGAAAATTACGTTTAAACCTTCAATTCTATTGGCTGATCCAATCAGCCAATCGGATTGAACTTCAATCCGATTGGCTGATTACATCAGCCAATCAGATTTTTCCTACCTTAATTCCGATTGGCTGATAGAATCCTATCAGCCAATCGGAATTCGAGGGACGCCATCTTGGATGACGTCATTTAAAGGACCAGTCATTTGTTGGGTAGTCGTCGGTAGAGCTGGATGTTCCGCACCGGAGGTCTTCAAGATGGAGCCGCTCATCGCCGGAAGGATGAAGATAGAAGATGCCGCTTGGATGAAGATTTCGCCGGATGGAGGACCTCTTCTGCCCCGATCGGATGAAGACTTCTGCCTGGCTGGAGGACCACTTGTGCCCGCATCGGATGAAGAGTTGGGTGAAGACGGCTCAAGGTAGGGTGTTCTTCAATAGGGTAGTGTTAGGTTTATTTAAGAGGGGATTGGGTGGGTTTTAGAGTAGGGGTATGTGGGTGGTGGGTTGTAATGTTGGGGGGGTATTGTATTGCTTATTTTTTTACAGGTAAAAGAGCTGATTACTTTGGGGCAATGCCCCGCAAAAAGCCCTTTTAAGGGCTGGTAAAAGAGCTGGTTACTTTTGTAATTTAGTTTAGGGTAGGGCATTTTATTATTTTGGGGGGCTTTTTTATTTTATTAGGGGGCTTGGATTAGGTGTAATTAGTTTAAACTTCTTGTAATTTTTTTTATTTTCTGTAATTTAGTGTTTGTTTTTTTGTACTATAGTTTAGTTTATTTAATTGTATTTAATTTTATGTAATTGTAGTTATTTTTTTAAAATAATTGAATGATAGTGTAGTGTTAGGTGTAATTGTAACTTAGGTTAGGTTTTATTTTACAGGTAATTTTTTAGTTATTTTAACTAGGTAGCTATTAAATAGTTAATAACTATTTAATAACTATTGTGCCTAGTTAAAATAAATACAAAGTTGCCTGTAAAATAAAAATAAATCCTAAAATAGCTACAATATAATTATTAGTTATATTGTAGCTATCTTAGGGTTTATTTTACAGGTAAGTATTTAGTTTTAAATAGGAATAATTTAGTTAATAATTGTAATACAGGGAGTGCAGAATTATTAGGCAAATGAGTATTTTGACCACATCATCCTCTTTATGCATGTTGTCTTACTCCAAGCTGTATAGGCTCGAAAGCCTACTACCAATTAAGCATATTAGGTGATGTGCATCTCTGTAATGAGAAGGGGTGTGGTCTAATGACATCAACACCCTATATCAGGTGTGCATAATTATTAGGCAACTTCCTTTCCTTTGGCAAAATGGGTCAAAAGAAGGACTTGACAGGCTCAGAAAAGTCAAAAATAGAAAGATATCTAGCAGAGGGTTGCAGCACTCTTAAAATTGCAAAGCTTCTGAAGCGTGATCATCGAACAATCAAGCGTTTCATTCAAAATAGTCAACAGGGTCGCAAGAAGCGTGTGGAAAAACCAAGGCGCAAAATAACTGCCCATGAACTGAGAAAAGTCAAGCGTGCAGCTGCCAAGATGCCACTTGCCACCAGTTTGGCCATATTTCAGAGCTGCAACATCACTGGAGTGCCCAAAAGCACAAGGTGTGCAATACTCAGAGACATGGCCAAGGTAAGAAAGGCTGAAAGACGACCACCACTGAACAAGACACACAAGCTGAAACGTCAAGACTGGGCCAAGAAATATCTCAAGACTGATTTTTCTAAGGTTTTATGGACTGATGAAATGAGAGTGAGTCTTGATGGGCCAGATGGATGGGCCCGTGGCTGGATTGGTAAAGGGCAGAGAGCTCCAGTCCGACTCAGACGCCAGCAAGGTGTACTGGTTTGGGCTGGTATCATCAAAGATGAGCTTGTGGGGCCTTTTCGGGTTGAGGATGGAGTCAAGCTCAACTCCCAGTCCTACTGCCAGTTTCTGGAAGACACCTTCTTCAAGCAGTGGTACAGGAAGAAGTCTGCATCCTTCAAGAAAAACATGATTTTCATGCAGGACAATGCTCCATCACACGCGTCCAAGTACTCCACAGCGTGGCTGGCAAGAAAGGGTATAAAAGAAGAAAATCTAATGACATGGCCTCCTTGTTCACCTGATCTGAACCCCATTGAGAACCTGTGGTCCATCATCAAATGTGAGATTTACAAGGAGGGAAAACAGTACACCTCTCTGAACAGTGTCTGGGAGGCTGTGGTTGCTGCTGCACGCAATGTTGATGGTGAACAGATCAAGACACTGACAGAATCCATGGATGGCAGGCTTTTGAGTGTCCTTGCAAAGAAAGGTGGCTATATTGGTCACTGATTTGTTTTTGTTTTGTTTTTGAATGTCAGAAATGTATATTTGTGAATGTTGAGATGTTATATTGGTTTCACTGGTAAAAATAAATAATTGAAATGGGTATATATTTGTTTTTTGTTAAGTTGCCTAATAATTATGCACAGTAATAGTCACCTGCACACACAGATATCGCCCTAAAATAGCTAAAACTAAAAACAAACTAAAAACTACTTCCAAAAATATTCAGCTTTGATATTAATGAGTTTTTAGGGTTCATTGAGAACATGGTTGTTGTTCAATAATAAAATTAATCCTCAAAAATACAACTTGCCTAATAATTCTGCACTCCCTGTATGTATTTAGATTTATTTAAATAATATTTAAGTTAGGGGGGTGTTAGTGTTAGACTTAGGTTTAGGGGTTAATAATTTTAATATAGGTGGGGGCGGGGTCCTGGAGCGGCGGTTTAGGGGTTAAACATTTAATTTAGTTGCGGCGGGGTCCTGGAGCGGCGGTTTAGGGGTTAAACAATTAATTTATTTGCGGCGGGGTCCGGGATTGGCAAGATAGGGGTTAATAACTTTATGTAGGTGGCGGGGGAGGTATAGGGGGTGGCAGATTAGGGGTTAATAGGTATAATGTAGGTGGCGGCGGGGTCCGGGAGCGGCGGTTTAGGGGTTAATAAGTATTATATATGTGGCGGCGGTGTAGGGGGGGCAGATTAGGGGTGTTTAGACTCGGGGTACATGTTGGGGTGTTAGGTGCAGACATCTCCCATAGAAATCAATGGGATATCGGGCAGCAGCGAACATGAGCTTTCGCTGCTGTCAGACTCCCATTGATTCCTTTGGGATCCGCCGCCTCCAGGGCGGAGGATTGAAAACCAGGTACGCTGGGCCGGAAAAGTGCCGAGCGTACCTGCTAGTTATTTGATAACTAGCAAACGTAGTCAGATTGTGCCGAACTTGCGTTCGGCACATCTGGAGTGACGTAAGAATCGATCTGTGTCGGACTGAGACCGGCGGATCGTAGCTTACGTCACTATATTCTACTTTTGCCAGTCTATAGGGCTTGATAACTATGGCAAATTAGCCTCTCCACAAATACGCTGTGGAATTCCAGCGTATTTGCGGTTGACAGCTTGATAACTAGTGGCCATAGTATGGAGACAATACCATTTTTAGATTTGAATATTAATAAATATTTGGATATTGATGGTTACAAATTCGCCACATCAACGGACAAAAAAATTGTTGTTACTTTCCACTAGCTTTCACCCTGAACATCAAAAAAGGAGTGTGATTTCCTCTCAACTCATGCGAGTAGCACGTAACAACACACTCATTGACACCAGGATTACACAAGCAGAAGAAATTAAGTTTAAACTAAAACAGCGAGGCTATAGAACCATGGACATTGAAAGAACACACATTGAAATGTCACAATATGATCAGATGACACTGTTACAACCAAAACCAGCTTCAACAGATAAGATGGATAATAATATCAATCTCATCACAATGTTTACTCCTTTGCATAAAGTATTGGAGGAATCTGTGAAGAAAAACTGGGACATTGTAAAATCTGATAAATTACTCCCTTTCACACGAATGGAAGCTCCTCGTATCGTCTATAAAAGCATCTAACTTGAAGGACATCCTTGTACATAACGATCCAGTGAAATGCTATCAGAAAGGCACCTGGATGGACGGGAAAAAGAAGTTAGGATGCTATAGATGTGGAGACTGTACTACATGCAACAGCATGCTTATGGGAGCCCAGTTCCATCATCCCCGGACTTGGAAGAAATATAACATTTTTCACAGATTATCATGCACCAGCACTTTCATGGTTTACATTTTGATGTGTCCATGTTCTCTTGTCTACGTTGCAAAGACCTCAACCACTTTTAGAGAGAGGATGGCAAACCAAAGCCATGCCATAAGAGCCGCAATTGATAAGCAGATATCGGACCAACCAGTGGCCAGGCATTTTCTGCAAGCTGGGCATACAGCTGCTAGTCTGAGGACTATGTTAATTGATCATGTGCCTGCTCCTAGTAGAGGTGGTGATAGACAGAGAAAACTTCTACAATTAGAAACATCATGGATCTATTGATTGGATACTGTAACCCCCAGAGGGTTGAATATACAGCTGGACTATAATGTGTTCCTGTAACTGGATCTCGCTATGATTGATTGATCTAGGTCATCTCTGGCATCAGGAGAAAAATGTAGCCTGATAACATCTGATATACAAATCACAGTATCCATTTACAAGATTGTGGACTATTCTGACCAATGGGTGTGTTGCTTCCCGTTAACAAGTTTCTACCATGCTGCAAACTGACATGAAGTGAATAGACTCAGTATAAGGATAGGGTTTTCGTAAGGATTCTCGAGTTTTTAAGTTTTTAATAATAAAAAGACACTCTATGATAGATCGTTTGAAGAATTTAGTCATATTTGTGCTGTATACCTCCTTTTTTAATTTAGTCAATAGTAAAACTCCGGGATGCTGTCGGGTTGACTTCTGCTCTGACCGCAATCGAAAATGTCAACAGTGACATATGTACTATTTCGTCACTGGAGGTACAGCTATGTTAATTAGCCATGCACTCTGGTTCTGAATGACTGATTGTCAGTGACGCGCGATGCAGGCTGCAACTCGTTAGCACCGGAAGTTTTTAGCACTGAAGGGTGTATTAGGATAACAGGTGTGTGGGTTCAGTAGAGAACATTGGGACACAGGTTTACTACCCATTGAAAAAGGTGCCAGTTTGGTACCGATACGTTTGGGATTCTTGTATTTTGATTATGCTGAATTGATGAGATTAAAATTCTAACTTTTTCATGAAGACCGGTGAGTGCAACATTTTATTCTTCATATAGGATAAATGCTATGGATGCATACACTCTATGCAGCACCCCGGCGGTTGTTGGTTTGTAACAGTGAGTGCAATTAATTTGAATCTTTATATATATATATATATATATATATATATATATATATAAACATCTAAAAGCATATTCATGCAATATTCATATTTAATAAAGATTTCAACTATTTATTTACTGTAAATATTTCACATTCCAATGTTCTACACATAGCAGTATATGTTCTAAGTATTTATAAATAGATATTCCTATATATATATTTGTATATATCTATACCTATATATAATCATGTATATATTTAGGTATAGAAATATATTGTACCAAAATACCATCAGATATATGTAGAAATATGCATTTATGAATAAATAGAACATATTCTGCTATGTGAAGAACATTGGAATGTTAACCATATATCTCACAGCGCTTCACCCAATGAAATCCCATATAGCTCCTTGGAATGAGGGTACCTAGCTGACCCTAAACATAGAAAGTATTAATAACCAAGACCAAAAGAGCACCTATAATACAAGGCTAAGGATATATAATCGTAAAAGATATTTACATTTATTTACCAACAATTGGAACAACACATTAAAAAATTTATTCAAAATTAAAAACATGGATCCATGCGACATATACCTTGGTGGGTACCGATACAAAAATAATGATTATCTTAAGTCTTAAAATTCCTTAAAATATCTTAAAATACCTTATAACAATTTCTTAAAGGGACATGAAACCCAAAATTTTTCTTTCCCGATTGAGATAGAGAATACAATTTTAAACAACTTTCTAATTTACTTCTATTATTTAATTTGCTTCCTTCTCTTGTTATCATTTGCTTAAATGTTTATCTAGGCAAGCTCAGGAGCAGCAGAGAGCCTAGGTTCTAGCAGTTGATTGGTGGCTGCATATTTATATCGATTGTGATTGGCTCACCCATGTGTTCAGTTATATACCATTAGTGCATTGCTGCTCCTTCAACAAATGATACCAAGAGAATGAAACAGATTAGATAATAGAAGTAAATTAGAAAGTTGTTTAAAATTGTATTGTCTATCTGAATCATGAAAGAAAACCTTATAACAATACATAACAAGTCCAGACAATATATTAGTCCTGTATGTTCAGAAGAAAAACTAAAAGTCCAATTGAGATTGTCTTCCTGATCCAATTAATAGGGATACAAAATAATAAATGATAAATAGTGGATCCTTGAGGGATAGCGAATGCCTTCCCAGATTTTTCATCCACAGGATTAACACTAAAAGCACCTTAGGGGATACATTTTGGATAAATGTTCCAATTGTTGGTAAATAAATGTAAATATCTTTTACGAGTATATATCCTTAGCCTTGTATTATAGGCGCTCCTTGGGTCTAGGTTATTTGAACATTGGAATGTGAAATATTCATATTTTCATGTCAGGTTAGCGAGATTATGTGATTGGGTTTGCGTGCAAGTAGGGTGTTCTTTCCACTTATATTGCTCCATTGACTTTTAAAGGGGAATACGTGAAACACATGCAATATTCTATGCATGAGCGCAAAATGTTTACTTGCAACTCATAATACAAAATCATCCTGACAAGTGCAAAAAGATTACTTCTACCACAGTTAATGTTTGAGCGGGAGCGTTAAATAACGCTCCACTTGTAATCTGGCCCTTTATCTGGCATCGTTCTTTAGATTTATAGTTTTATAAAGTAACATATTGCAGTCTTATGCTTCTAAGATAATTTTAATACACACTCCTGGGCTGTTCATATTCAAACTTCTGACCCTTTTAAAAGGTCATTCCAGTGACAAAAATACTGTAATTTGTTAGAGCATTTTAACACTAAAGATGTCAAGACATAGCTGAAGTATAGCTTGGTGCTAAGGCACATTTAAGCAGGATATGACCACTGAGCCATTTGATATTAGCCGATTAAAGTTACAAAATGTATAATAAGCAGTTTTACACTAAAATATACTGATAATGCACTGTTTAAATCTCTTAAAAATACATATACACATATCTCTTTCTGTTTGAAGCACAGCAGATTAATAGCCCACATGATATTACCATAACGTCACAAAGGGATGTGTGATGGACTCCGTATACCCCTACTGGGCATCTCTCCCAAACGATCCTTCCAATTCATTTTAAGTAAGGAAATAATGATCAATTATTGAATGTCGCCTTTTTGGTAGATACATTGGAAGAAACCTAAAAAAAGAGAAGCTCCTGCAACTTCTAAAGATGCTTATGATACAAATGAGTACTCTATCACCTAATCCGGTGTAAGTACTGAGTAACACCTTATTTGCCTGTACTTTCATACTTTGTGGCGAGGATTCCCTGTCTCACTACAGAAGCTCCGGATCACTTTCTCCTCCGCAACAGGCATCCATTGTCCCCGGAAAGCCTATTAAGCCATACCAAGGGGTTGTGGTTCGTAAGCACTGTAAAAGGCCTTCCATACAAGTAAGGTTGCAATTTCTTAAGAGCCCACACCAGGGCCAAACACTCTTTCTCTACTGGCGCGTAGCCCACTTCCATAGGCAGCAGTTTTCAGGCTGATGTAGCCTATCGCGTGTTCACGGCCCTCCTCATCAATCTGGCTCAGCACTGCTCCCAACCCAAACATGGAGGCATCTGTATGGACACAAAAGTGTTTGGATGGGTTAGGAGCGGCCAGGATAGGGGCAGAAACTAATGTTGTTTTCAGTTGCTGGAAGGCAGCCTCACACTCGGGGGACCACAGGACTTGCCAGGGTAAGTGATTTCTGGTCAGGTCAGTCAGGGGCTTGGCCAGGGTGCTATAGTTGGGGACAAACTTGCGGTAGTACCCCGCAGTGCCAAGAAAGGCTAAGACTTTTGGTCTTGGTTTTGGGGGTCAGCCAGTTTGCGACTGCCTCAATCGTGGCCGGCTCTGGCCTCTGCTTCCCACATCCCGCTCGGTGTCCAAGGTACTGGACCTCTGACCTCCCTACCTTGCACTTATTGGGCTTCAGAGTCAGACCCACAGCCCTGATGCGGTCCAAGATGGTACCTAGGTGAACCAAGTGTTCCTCTCAGGTATCGCTGTAGATCGTGATGCCATCCAGGTATGCACAGGCATATTCCTGGAGGTCATCAAGGAGGTGATCTACCATCCTCTGAAACGTTGCCGGAGCATTCTTAATACTAAATGGCATGACCTTAAACTGGTACAGGCCGAATGAGTAATGAATGCTGAATTCGGAATAGATTCCGGGTCCAGAGGAATCTGCCAGTAACTTTCACAGAGATCCAACGTCGTCAGAAAGTTACCCCAGTCGATGCGCTCTAATAACTCATTCAACCGGGGCATAGGGTAGGCATTGGTCATAGTCCGGTCATTAAAGTGAAAGTAAATTAAGAGCCTCAACATTAATGCCATCCATTAATGTCCATTAGATAAGTACATGTCCATTAGATAAGTACAGTCGCTAACTTTAAAAAAAAAGAAATAGTTTGTCTTTATTAGTAATTTATACCCTAAATAGAATACCTTTTGCCTTGCTTCCTCCGCCCACCCGATCATTTCCTGATTTTTCTCCTTTACATGTAAGACCGGTCCCACCTGCTCTTACGTGCACATTCATGCGCGTTCTCATGAGGCATATTCTTTTGCGCATGCGCAGAAAAACGATCAATATTTTGAGCTGCAGGCATTGAAGGAAGGAAGACCACTGCTCACTCCTAAACTTACATCCTAGCTACCTGTCAGCATTGAAGGCAGATTGCCGCTAACTCCTCCTAAGTCCTAAATGTCCTTAGTAACTTGTAATTGTTATTGGTCTCACTCTGACTGTCACCTCACCCGGTCCCCAAGTCAGTAGTCAGTGGGTAGGACTGGAATGACTGACAGCCAGGCGCAATGGGTCACTATCAGGAGCAGCATTGAAGGCATTCCAATCCCAACCACTGACTACTGACTTGGGGACCGGGTGTGGAGACAGTCAGAGTGAGACCGACAACAAGTAAAAGTTACTACTGACATTTAGGACTTAGGAGGAGCGAGCAGTAGTCTGCCCTCAATGCTAACAGGTAGCTAGGATGTAGCTTTAGCTTTTTAATAGAATAGAGAGCTTCACAGCATGCTCATATAACTTACATTACAAGTGCTAATTCTAAGGTTAGCTCTCTCTAGCATTGCAACAGGCGCATCTACACAATGATCTCCCCTACCAGCCCTCTTTAGTTGTCTGTCTATCGCCAATCCTCCCAAACAGAGACTGTGCATGCATGTCTCATGAACGCGCATATATTGCGGCCGTAAATCTCTTGAGCATATGCATGCGTATTTAGGTTGGTGGGCGTAAAATTAGTCTGTTGGGACGCCAGTGGAGGACCAATCAAAATGGATTTCAACTCATTCGTCATTACAAAACAATTTTTTTTAATAGCCGGACAGAGTTACGGAGATAGAACCGAGCAGTGTAAAAGGTAGTTTAAAATGTTTTTTAATAACGATGCTATAAAATTGATGATTTAAACTTACACTAATTTTGGATTTACTATATAAATCTTCATAGCGATGAGTGACAGTTAACTTTTCCTTTAAGCTTACGTAGTCTACACAGAAGCGGGTCATGCCATCCCGCTTGGGCACAAGCTCTACCGGGGATGCCCAGGCACTGTTGGATAACTCCTGCATCAAGCATCTCCCTAATCTCACTGCGCATTTCTTCCTTAACTGACTCAGGGACCCGGTACGCTGGCTGCTGAAAGGGCGCCTGTCCCGGGGTCTCCACCTGGTGCACCGATACCGTGGTGTACACAGGGTCCATGGAGAACATGTTCTGTCGGCTCTCTAGTGCCTGTCTGACTTGCTACCGCTGCACAGTCCCTATTCACTCATCTACTCTTATGTCCGCCCCACTCCGCCCAGGCAGCTCCAGCATTGGGAGACTCTCCGAGTCCTCCATGGCTGGAGCACATATGGCGGATACCTTCTCCAGCCTCTCCTGGTACGCCTTTAGCATGTTCCCATGAAAGGTCCGACGGACCCGTTCATCTGGATATTTGGTTACCAGGTAGGTAGTATCACAAATCTGTTCTACTACTCGATACGGTAGGGTTCCTGCCAAGTGGCCTGCAGCTTATCCATCTTGGTGGATTTTAGGGCAAGAACCTTCTGCCCTACTTCCAGGGTGCGATTGCGGGCTGTACGGTAGTACCACTGCTTCTGCCTACCCTGGGCGATCTGAAGGTTTTCTCCGCACTGTGGCGGCTAGGTCCTTCAGTTGGTCCCTGAACTCTAGGACATATCCTACAATGGAGGGTCCCTCCTCCCCAACTAACCCTTCCCAGTGGGCTTTAAACAGGTCTACGGGCCCCCTCACCCTCCGACCATATACTAACTCAAAGGGAGAAAATCCAGTAGATTCCTGTGGCACCTCCCAGTAAGCGAATAGGAGGTGCAGCAGGTATCTCTCCCAGTCCTTGTAAGAGGCAGAGACCATCCAAAGCAGCTGCCTCAGTGTCCTATTAAACCTCTCACACAACCCTTTAGTCTGGGGGTCGTATGTGGAGCTCCAAGGGCTGAAGTTACTATCAGGACTAAAGGGATTTTTCAACACAATGAAGTTGCAGTGGGCCACTAAACTAAGTGAGATAATAGTAGCCTATCAAGTAATAATAAAAAAAAAATATATATATAGTAACCAATAAATGAATAGTAACCAATAAATGTGCAATGATTTCAAATATAAAGTTGAATATAAATGAAAATTAAAAATAAGTATTTATTACAATCTTAAAATATGCCAGGCGTGACGGATAAAGAATGGGAGTGCGTGAATGTGAGAATGTACTAGAATGTGCTGAACCTATAAGTGCATAGGAAAACCTTAAAATGCAGATAATACGTTACAGCTCTACAAAACAAATAGGAAAGTAAGTGAGAACATACAATGCTAATAATATGTAATAACAGTAGTGGGTACCCAAGTAAATATAAGCCCCTCCTGGGGTAAAAAATGAGAAAAAATAAAAATGTGGTAGATTAGTGCACGTGTACAAAAAATGTGAGTCTCTATTGCTCAAATGAACAAAGTACCTTAAAAAATGTACAATGGGGAAAAAAACCCTGAAGGTGTCCCAAAAGTATCCTAGAAGTGTCCTTAAAATAATATCCTTGGAGATAATATCCTTAAAAAATAATAATATCCGTAATCTCGATGGTGCTACAACCACCGTTGAAATGTGTAACAAGTATGAAACAGTGTTGCAGTGGACGCCATTAGTCCAAGGACTGGATATATTCAACCTGTTAAAAATAAATAAAGACAAATGCAAAAAACATCTAACAAAGTGCTATGGGAAATCAACTCACCAAGGAAGAATACAAGCCTCCTTATGTATTTAGTCGACGCGTTTCAGCCCAAAAAGGGCCTTTCTCAAGAAATAAGGAGGTGTTTTTAAAATCAAGCAATATAAATATTCAGCCTACCAATCATATTCAGATAAGCAGGGGGAGGATTGGCGACAAACTATTACCATTAGACCTTGTACCGCGTGTATTGACGATCATTTCCGGTTCCAGTTTACGGACTTCCGGATTAGCGTCAAATACTAATTTCCGGTATACGTATTTCCAGTTTAGCGCTATCACACTGCTTCCGGTTACGGAAATGTCAGGAGTTCCATGTTTAATAAGGGCAAAATGTGCCCATATGTTAATGGTTATCATTGTAATTAGTGGGAAACATTGAAATGTATGGACTTAATTACGGACCAAACAATACAAATGTGGGTTTTGCTCTAAAACTGTGTTACACTGAGATAGTATTGCACTCAAATAATCCTTAACCATAATACAGTGTATCTCAAAGTAAAGAGTTGTGGACCTTACTTGGGATGAAAGTACCCGTATAAAAGGAAATGATAAAAAATATAAAAATTGAAAAATAATAATATTATTCTTTAGAATAAGGTTACTAAAACAATGGATTAATAATAGTCCCTAATATAAGGGACCAAATTAAAAAAGGGTATATTACCAAATTAAAAAAGGGTATATTACCAAATTAAAAATGGGTATATTACCAAATAAAAAAATAGAAACGTATTTGAAAATATATAAAAACAGCTAATATTATAGAGGCCTGTATTCTTCCCAAATACTCTAGTACAAATTGAAAATTAATAATAATAATAATAATGATAAAATTGGAAAATGCAATAAATATAAGTAATCTTAATGGTGCCAAAGTATGCTTAAAAAATATAGCATAATCTATAACATAATTTATTTACAGATCAGACTCATCACAGATGACAGAATTGTTCAATGTTCCATAGCATACTCGGTATCCTAATTTACAAATTAGTAGACATGTCAGTCTCGTTCAGGAGTGAGACAAAAATCATTATTTAATATGATTAAATAAAAGGTGAAACAAAATAAGATAAAATAGAATAGTAAAATATTGTTGACTACTAATTGGACTCAAAAATAGATCTCATTACTGTTTATAAAAATGGTATATTTGATAGGCACCTAACTCAAAATCACCAAAAATATCCATATATATATATATATATATATATATATATATATATATATATATATATATATATATATATATATATATATATATATATATGGCTTACAGAGATTTGCCAAGAGTCGCTAGATAGATGGTAAATCTGCTACTGTAATAAACAAAAGAGTGGTACTAGATGATATCTCTATATTAGAATGAGGGCTTAAACATACAATACAAGCTAGTACGAACATACATACAAGTAATACGTTTTAGCCTAATGTGACTACAGGGTATTCATTAGACTCACCCTAAAGATATGTTATACCTAATATGGTATATGTAATGTTACAGATTTCAACCCTTAAAGTTCTATATTAGGGTCAGATAACTACATATTAAGAGAGAGATAAAAGGACTAACATAGGTAAGAGCAGTAACATGTGTAGTTGGAATTTCATTGATTTTAGAAAAGATGTAGTACTTCAAAATTGACATTCAGACTTTTGGGGTAAATGCAATCGAGATTAAAGATCCATTTCGATTCTATCCTGAGCATTCTTTGTTCATTGTCACCCCCTCTCCAGTCTTTCGTTACCTTACAGATACCCATATATTTCAGAATAGTATCTTTGCCTTGATGTTTGTCTTTGAAGTGTCGGTAGATTGGTAAGTCAGTTTTACCGCATTTTATCTGGAGGAGGTGTTCCCTAATTCTGTCCTTCAAATGACGTGTTGTTTGTCCTACATATTGTAGTCCACAACCGTATTCTATAAGGTAGATGACAAACTTATCAGTACATCGGTTGGTGTCTTTAACTTTGAATATCTCTTGATTGGTATAGGATTGGAAGGTGTCGT
The DNA here is from genome assembly GCF_027579735.1 of Bombina bombina. Taxonomy (NCBI): domain Eukaryota; kingdom Metazoa; phylum Chordata; class Amphibia; order Anura; family Bombinatoridae; genus Bombina; species Bombina bombina. The sequence continues at coordinate 559,837,130 of NC_069502.1, forward strand.
TTTTTTTTACCATGAGTACAGGCTTTACACAAATAACAAGGAAAGAAACCCCTAAGATTATTACCCATTATATCTCGGTCAATCTGACCTTTTTTAGTTGGTATACTTGGGGCAAGAATCGTTTTTAGATTTTTGGCTTTACGGTATATAAATTGAGGTTGATTAGTCAGATGTTCCCCTATCACATCATCATCTTTTAGTAGATGCCAATGTCTTTTGATAATATTTTCTATAGTACCCCTATTCTCATTGTATTGAATAATAAAGGGTTTATCTAGTTCACTTTTCTGTGTTGGGGTTTTCTTGGTTTTATAACATAACAAAGACTTTCTATCCATCCCACTGACTTCTTTAATAGTCTTATCAATTAGTTCTTCTTTATACCCTCTTTCTAGGAATCTTTCCTTAAGGTTAAGGGATTGTGTGATCCAAGTGCTATCGTTCGAGCAATTCTTTCTCACTCGCATGAGTTGCCCTTTAGGGATGTTCATGATCCATCTATTCAAGTGACAGCTTGTGTGGTGGATATAATTATTGCAGTCGACATCTTTGAAGTATGTCGCTGTCTCAATAATTCCGTCTCTCACTCGTATATCGAGATCTAAGAAGTTGATATGGTCCTTGCTTATTTAATATGTGAACTTCAAATTAGCCTGATTTTGATTCATGACCTCTAGAGTGTGGGTAAGGTCCTCTAGACTTCCCTTCCAGATCATTACTATATCATCGATGTATCTTTTGTATAGGACCAGATCCACGCTAGCCGGGCAGAAATCCCAAAAAATGGATTCCAACTTGCCCATGTATAGATTAGCATAGCTAGGCGCGAACCTGGTCCCCATGGCTGTGCCGCAAAGTTGCCTATAGAATTTGCCTTCATTGTTGAAAGTTATGGTTTAAAATATATTCTATGCCATTATAGATAAAATCTTTCTGTTCTTGAGGCATATCTAGATCTTTATCTAGATAGTGCTCCACTGAGTTCAGACCATCTTTGTGGGGGATACATTTATTCCTCCAGATAAAATGGGGGTAAAACTGACTTACAAATCTACCGACACTTCAAAGACAAACATCAAGGCAAAGATACTATTCTGAAATATATGGGTATCTGTAAGGTAACGAAAGACTGGAGAGGGGGTGACATCGAACAAAAAATGCTCTGGATAGAATCGAAATGGATCTTTAATCTCGATTGGATTTACCCCAAAAGGTCTGAATGTCAATTTTGAAGTAGTACATCTTTTCTAAAATCAATGAAATTCCCACTACACATGTTACTGCTCTTACCTATGTTAGTCCCTTTATCTCTCTCTTAATATGTAGTTATCTGACCCTAATATAGAACTTTAAGGGTCGAAATCTGTAACATTACATATACCATATTAGGTATAACATATCTTTAGGGTGAGTCTAATGAATACCCTCTAGTCACAATAGGCTAAAACTTATTACTTGTATGTATGTTCGTACTAGCTTGTATTGTATGTGTAAGCCCTCATTCTAATATAGAGATATCATCTAGTACCACTCTTTTGTTTATTACAGTAGCATATTTACCATCTATCTAGCAACTCTTGGCTAATCTCTGTAAGCCTTATATATATATATATTTGGATATTTTTGGTGATTTTGAGTAAGGTGCCTATCAAATATACAATTTTTATAAACAGTAATGAGATCTATTTTTGAGTCCAATTAGTGGTAGTCAACACTATTTTACTATTCTATTTTATCTTATTTTGTTTCACCTTTTATTTAATCATATTAAATAATATTTGTCTCGCTCCTGAACGAGACTGACATGTCTACTAATTTGTAAATTAGGATACCGAGTATGCCATGGAACATTCAACAATATTGTCATCTGTGATGAGTCTGATCTGTAAATAAATTATGTTATAGATTATGCTATATTTTTTAAGCATACTTTTGTACCATTTAGATTACTTATATTTTTTGCATTTTCCAATTTTATCATTATTATTATTAATTTTCAATTTGTACTAGAGTATTTTGGAAGAATACAGGCCTCTATAATATTAGCTGTTTTAATATATTTTCAAATACGTTCCTATATTTTAATTTGGTAATATCCCCATTTTTTTATTTGGTAATATACCCTTTTTTAATTTGGTAATATACCCTTTTTTAATTCAGTCCATCCATGGGGGCATCCATAAGGAAGGAGGATGCAAGATGACCCAAGTCATTCCTTAGCAGAACTTCGGCCGGCAAATGGCCTATGACACCCAGCTCCACTGCATGGGAACTGGCACCCCAATCCTTGTGGACCTGTGCTGTGGGGATCCTGAGCACCTTAACCCCAACCACATGAACCGCAACTGACTTTCCTGTCTGGTCCGAGTTGGTGAACTGGATTGGCTGGACAAGAGTAATGGTGGCCCCACTGTCCCGTAACCCTCACAGCCATTAATCCATACTGGCTGGTGATGATGAAGCCGGTTGTTGCCAGCTGCTGCTTGTACCAGGTCTACATCATGTAGGACCCCAAACTCCTCCTCGGTCCAAGTGGCTGGAATAGCTGAGCTTCCTGACTCCAAACAATGGGCTGCTGCTCAGGAAATGCCAGCAGGTGCTTGGGCAGTTGGACCGTACATGGCCCACCTGATCACACCTGAAGCACTGGATTGCGGTCCTGCGCTCCTTCACCCTGTCATAGTTCCATTTATCTTCCAGGGGAATGGCCTTAAAAGCATCCAAGGCCCTCCCCAGCATCAGTGATGCCCTGCAGCTCACACTGGGTCTTGAATACCTGCAGTTACCGATCAAATTTCCTCTTCTCCATCTTTGAAGGCACAGAAGGACTCATGGGGTAAACTTCTTTTGGAGGAAGTGGGCCTCAGATCGGCCGGTGCGGCTCCCCCCAGAGCCTTCTGGCCCTCCAGCATCTTTAGACGAGTGGTGTCGGCAATATTCTGAGTTATCACCTCCTGTAGTGGGGTATTCCCACAAAGTGCCAGCCGCCATTGGATCTCCCGCTGGACTTCGGATATATCAGTCCCCCTGATCACTGGCCCGGCTGCTGCTATGTTCACTGGCCTAATTGCTGGCTTGGTCGCCCTCCATCAGTTTGACAATGATGACTGCTTTCGGCTTATTGCTGGCCACTTGTCCACGAGCTTCCAGCAAGTCTTATAGGGTACTCCTCTTAAACTCTGAGTACCATTGCTCTATCCGAAGTGGTCCTGTTGGGGGTTTAAATGTTCCAGGTAGAAGGAAACACTGCTGCCATCCAGATGTGATGGACTCCAGATAACGCCAAATGGGTATCTCCAACAAATGATCCTTTGTTACCCTGGAACCTGTAGCTGTATAGTGGGAAAGTGATTATAGCAAGTAGCCCATCCTAATAACCAGATAAGACTAGTATTAAGGTGAAACACAAACCGGCTTTATTGAGACAAACACACACATTATATACACATTTGCCATCTGATAAGAGCCTTATCTGATCAAGAGAGCACCACCCCTCCAGACAGGCTGGCGCCTCCATAGGAGCCATTGGCACATAGATATCCCATGATAGCTAGGTCGTATTTTCAGTATGATCCCGAGGGAGTGGTAGCTATTCCAGGGTACCGTTGGAGCGGTAGCCTGGCAAAGTGTACTCAGGAACAGTCTGAGGTGGGGGGGTGTCAGAACCCCAGGTTCCCGAGTAAGCTCCCTTTAATAATCACCCCAACCCATGTCCATCAAAGGTATGACAAGTCCCCAGAAGAGCGGAGCTCTGGAGCAAAGGGCTTTAGGAGCGACCTAGGTTTAAGTCTAGCAGGAATCTCTAGCGATCCCAGCCATCAAATAGTTCCATAAGATTTTGGCTGGGAATTGGCAAGGACGGAAGGGCCATACAGGGTAGAAATCAGTTCTTTCAGGGCAAAGTTCAAACACTGTAACAAACAAAGGGAAATTGGTGGAAAATACAGTAATCCAAATATGGAAGGGGTTGTCCTGGCAGCCTGGTATCCGTGACAGGATGTAATTCTCAAACCCTTAAATTTGCCCATTTTGTTTGTCATTAATCGTTTACATTTGATTTCTGGACTACGAATTCTGCAGTTTAATGATGCAGATAACAATTTTGTGTTGTTTTCGGTAGGGAAAGACCCTTAAAACACCTAAGTAAAAGTCAATTTAAGCAGAACACATCAGCTTTTTGCTTGTGTCGGGTAACACGCGTATTACAAGTTGAAAGTAAAAAGATTGCATGCAAGTGAAACCCGACATGCGCTGACCAAATATCGCAACCTCATTAACTTCTACCCCATAGAAGTCAATGAAGAGCGCAGAAGATAAAAACACCTATCACTAGATCGCTAACCCAACAGCAGTCATGAATAGTTCACATTTCAATTCATAACATTAAGAACAATGTACTTTTTTTTAAATACACATTACTATAAATATCTATATATACCTATACTTTTATATCTATTCCTATAGATATATAGGTATAGATATTTATTTTAAATTATCAAATATATATAGAAATATGTATTTAATAATAAAAAGTACTTTATTTTCTAGGGGCAAGATTACAAGTTGAGCGGTATGAGTTTTTCCGTGCGATATGGTCTTTTCGCAATCAATTTCCATTGCACAGATATTACAAGTCTTGAAAAATCACACACAATCGCCTTTTACGCAACAATCATTTCTGCGCTCGAAGAGCTGTAGTTAACAGTTTTCCGCAACATAAAAGTTTCAAGGAACACTTCAAAAATACATTATAAAGTACAGTTACACTCATATTAATACTGTCTAATAAAAAATATTTTAAAAAGATATTGCACACAAAAGTTATAAGGGCTCAAAGATAGGAGATCTCGGGTGTTAGAAAAAAAAAGCAGACGCAGGGATTTTACATTGACATACATATACATACATAGAGAAACATCGATTTATATGTATAGGGATATGTTTAACTATGGAGATGCACATTATGCACATTAAACAATATCTTTTCATTGAGATATTAGCATATAGATCTCGAGATATCTAGACATATATATATATATTCATATACATATCTAACAATAAATAGATATATCAGTCCAAAATTTATCAGATATATAGAGAAATATTTATTTATAAATAAATAAGATCATAATCTGTTAAGCAAACATTCTTGCAATATGAAATAATCACATTTTCATGTACACTTTTCGAAGAGAATACATCATGGGCTTTGCGAAACAGATTAGGATTTTAGTAATTTTTTTTTCTATTTGTCTTCTCCATTGACTTCTATGGGGAAATTTGTGAATGTGCATACAATTTGGCTTCTTGGATTACGCGGGTTAACAAGCACGCAAAATTAGTTATTTTGCAACTTTTAATACCTGCGCAGATGCGAAAAAGCTATAACACGCACTGTGTTTTCACAACGGCGAAAAACAGATTTGCCGCGAGACTTGTAATCTTGCCCTATGTGAAGAACATAGGAATGTAAAATATGTGTAATACGCACCAGGGTTTGCGATTTAGGTCTAACGTGGTCGGGTTAGTGCACATGAAAAATTGCTTACTTCAATGCGTGTTATTGAAATATTAACTATAAAATATTAATAAAAATTATTAAGAATTATTTTACATACTGTAAAATATTCTAAATATCTGTATGTTGTTATAGTATGTATAATCCTTTTAAATCATTTTTATTAATATTTTTACAATTTCAATAAAGCGCATTGAAGTAAACAATTCTTCATGTGCACTAACCTGACTTCATTAGACCTAAATCTCAAACTTTGATGAGCGCTACACATATTTTAAATAATTGTTTTTAAAATATTTTTATCAGACAGTGTTTATATGCGTGTAACATTACTTTTAAGTGTATTTATGATGTGTTTAATGCAACTTTTTTTTCTTATCTTTACGCAAGCTCTCAAGTCACGCTAACATGACAAGCGTAAATTGCGATTGCGTTGACTTTCAACTCGTAATATGACCATTATTTCTATCGCATGCAAAAATTAGATAAAAACCTGATATTGCTCTCGCGATATCAACAGTTGGCGCAGCACTCGTAATCTAGCCCATAGTTATCTAGGGTCAGTAATACTAAAATTACATGTTCTAAGAAAGTAAAGTAAAGAGTATGTTATTCTAGCATTAGAATTTCCTTTTAAAGGGGCATTTTATTTTTCCATTAAATGTCCCTTTAAAGGGACATTCTACTTGGAAATTGTTATTGTTTAAAAAGATAGATAATCCCTATATTACTCATTCCCCAGTTTTGTATAACAACACTGTTATATTAATACACTTTTTACCTCTGTGATTACCTTGTATATAAACCTCTGCAGACCACCCCCTTTTCTTAGTTCTTAAAAAGACATAATATAAAAGTGTTGTATATAATATATAAAAATAAAATATAGTGAATATCAGCTATCTTAAGAAATACAAACATTTACAGAATGCAGAAATATCTCCCTCTTAAAAGAAGGGGGACAAAAGAGAGCGCTTAAAGTAAAAAAAAAAAATTCACAACACAATCACTATTTTAATGTGTGTTTAAAAAAAAAATACAGTATCTCAAAGAATAAAAATAAAAGATACTTGCAGTGATAATGACGCTATATGATATGAGAGTCAAAATACACAGTTTGTGAAGTGGAACACCAGATACTGCAACTGAGCTTTCAGGACAACCGGATGGATAATCCCCAGAGACCTACTACACATTTCAAGGAAGAACTCAGGCTTCCTTTTTATAGCAGGTCTGTCTCTAATTATCCTCTGCAGCTAGCACTTAGAAGCTTTCAGTTTAGCACTGTTGATGAGGTTAGGCTCAGTTGCAGTATCGTTCCACTCCAAGGACTCTGTATTATGACTCTCGAGTCATATTGATATTGTATATATAGATTTAAAACACACATTAATATAGTGATTGTGTTGAGATTTTTTTGCATTACTTTAAGCGCAGTCTTTTGTCTCCTTCTTTTAAGAGGGTGATATTTATGCATTCTGTATAGTTATACATACAGGGGCATATTTTGGCCTAGGCAAACAAGGCACTTGCCTAGGGCGGCATATTTGGGAGGGGGCAGCACTTTTTTGTGGCTTTATTTGTAAGAAGCTTACAGTTATTTTAGAAAGTATTATACAGTTATATAATGCAAGATTTTGCCTAAAGAGCTTATATTCTAGGGGAGGTATAATAATAGATTGCCCATGGATCTTACAGTTTAGAGGTTAGTGTGTGTGAACATTTATTTTGAAATGCCATAAAAAAATTCACATTACACCCAGACCAAAACATATAGGCCTAGATTTAGAGTTTGGCGGTAGCCGTGAAAACCAGCGTTAGAGGCTCCTAACGCTGGTTTTAGGCTACCGCCGGTATTTGGAGTCAGTCAGGAAAGGATCTAACGCTCACTTTTCAGCCGCGACTTTTCCATACCGCAGATCCCCTTACGTCAATTGCGTATCCTATCTTTTCAATGGGATCTTTCTTTTTTTTTTTTTTTTTTTTTTTTAAATATTTTTATTGAGGTAAAGTTTGGCATACAAACAAGATATGTAAAACATTCCACCAGCGTCATCCCAAACAACATAGTACAAGGTTCATCATACAGTAGGTATGCTACAAAGTGTTATCAGCGATATCAACTAACAAATTAACAAGGGAAATAAAGTTAAAGAAGTTTTATAAGAACACAATACAGTCGTGCCAATGATGATTTAAGCCTTCCTCCTTACTTAAAAGGGTCACTCTCGGACCCCTGAATAAGTGAGAGTTTTGCCAAAGTAGGAGGCTACCTGCAATGTGGAAGAACACTCATGGATCTTATTCTGTTTACCTCAGATTTTTAAAGTTATTTTTATATCAACACACTGTTAGGGACTATATCAAAAGAAAAACATACAGGCAATAACCAGGCTTAATCCCTCCTAGCTGTCATTCAAGACAATTTATCTGTGGGAAAATGATTGCTGTAATATTATATTGAAAGATATACTCATAAAGAAGGTAGTTAGGGTGCGGTATGCTAAGGGTTGTTGTTGAGTGGAGACATATGGTGCTGTTGGGAAAGGACTATGATTGATATGCGGCATAGACAAGACAAGCCGCGTAGTTAGTTCTCCTGAAAAAGGAGGTTCATTATGGTGGTGGGGGGGGGGGGGAGGAGGTGGTAATATAAGTAATATAAATGAAGTAAGTAACTTAAGGACTTAGAGGTTTGTTGCGAATGAAAAGGAGGGCAGGCAAACATATATAATAGGTGACAGGTGCTTGGTGTACTAAGTAGACTGGCTTCAGTATTACAGGGTAGCAGAGACATGCATACCTTCACAAAAACATATAGACTACTGGATGTATATCAAAGTTACATCTCACATCAAGTGCTCATAAATAATCAGCATTAGTAAACAGGTACTGGGTCTATGGAAATGTATAGTGGGCGTTAAGTTATAAAACAGTTTGGAAAAGTAACTGGGGAGCAAATGACGAATGGTTAACGGCAGATATTTTAAATATGAAAAGAGGGTAAATGTTAGCCAAATGTTTGGGGAGCCAGCATAATATATTCTAGAGATTGAGAAATGGAATGACGTACAGAACTCTGCCTCGGCCGCTGACAGATCCTGCCATCCAAAAGCATATTGTGAAAATGTGTGAGAGTTATACATGACTTCCCTAGGCTGATTAAAGGATAGAAGTAACTATACCACTCAAGTATTCAAATTGTATTAATAACAGATCCAAACCTGTGACAAAGATTGCTCCATAGATGGGTCATAATAAATATTATCATGTATACACACATAGTAGTTAGATAAGAGCATAGGCCCTCACACTTATAGAAAGATATAAGGTATAATAAGTCTAACATCCAATTAGATCCTAAACCCAGCCTTTAGTTACAAAATATATATATATATAGTAATGATACCCGGGCTCACTGGGGAGTATAACATATAAGAACTTTAACAAACAAGGTCCTCAAACATGCAGGGCGGGGGCATCCACATGAGCATAACAGTAGTTACATTTCTGTATATGTTATTATAGGATAACAAAAAATGCATGTATAAATATAAGATTCATAGCCCTATGTCGTAGATTACAGGAATGTGATGCAGAAGCGTGGTTAAGCTATAAATATGGCATGGTCTGAGTAAACCAAACTATATCATATGGGTGTTGTTGTGTTTAGAGGCCTACAAATACTTGATTGATGAAAACCTATAATACAGAGAGAGGGAAACATGTGTAGAAGCTGACTTTCAAAAATATAAAATTATTAATATGGATAACATTTGGAGATTAGGGAACATCAGCAAGGTGCCATATACTCAGCAACCAATGGTCCTGGAATGAAAATACATTGACCTGTACAGGCTTCTTCAAGTCTATAAAGTGAGACTATTACTCCATAGTTTTGAGTCAGTTTTACATCAATCGCTGTATATAATGTGAAAAGCATGGTAAGGGCTATGGAAAGATATGTAGACTTAAAAGCCATCTATTGCCAGCCTTCCTACTGTGACAGCGAGCCATCATGGGAACATTTGCAGACATTCCTGGTTCATGTATACATCAATTAACAGTCCAACAATAGTAACAGAGAGTCTCTATATATAAGGCCTAGAACAAATAACTATAGACAACGTGTCAACTATAACCTCTAAAGAACTTGCTAGTGAGCCCCAGGTGTAAGCAAACTTGAAATAAATTGTGTAGCGTCTGAGTCTCTGAACCCATGCCCAAACACAGACACTCATCCCATACCAGATCGTGGGGCTGGATAGGCTCCTTGGGCTGGCTGCGACGGCCAGCTGTATGTTACCCTCCTGCTAGGCTGAAGTGCGATAATGAGCTCTGAGTGAGTGACCTGGAGTGCGATCAGATCGCCGCTGCAGATGAATCCGCGCAGGGACAGCTCCGGAGTGTGGAGGTATGTATGTGGAGGCAGTAACCTGGAGACTCTGTTCAATCCTGACATCAGTAAGCTCGCCCGGGTCTCAGAACACGGACTGCTAGCCGGTAAGCATTTAGGCACCTTTCCTCCTGTCATGCGATCAGGCCATGACCACTCTTGCTGGATTCCACCATGCACCACCTCGCTACACGCCAATGTAATATGCGAGAATTTCGCATCTCTTGCACCGCTGTCTGCATCTATATTGGGCCAGCCAAAAACTCTAGGTGCTTGTGTCGGGTGCAGCGGTCGTCTTGCGGCAATCTGGGGCTCCTTAGTTATAGTTTGTGAGGGACTGTGTGCCTGGGATGTGTGATGAGATTTTTCAGGAGATAGACTTCCACACAGAGATGAAAATGCTAGGGTTAACTCACACTCCAATCTCTGAAAGTGAGCATTTAGCAAGTCTTTAATCTCCTTTTCCCAATCAGTCGCCATGTTCCTGGGCTTCCACGTGGGAGAAAAGACTGCAGCCTCTTTGCAGGTTAGCCGTTAGACAGGGCTCTGTACAGTTATTTTCTGTGCTGCACAATTATAATTAGGCTTCCCACTGGTTCTCTACCTCTACTTGGTAACTGGTGGTGTCCATAATACAAACTTGTAGTGGGCTAACGGTCATTGTAGGGGAAAATTATGATCATTTTCAGCAGAGCTGAAGTGAAGTGCGACCGTTCCGAGCCCAGGCTTGCTCCGCCCCCCTCAATGGGATCTTTCTAACTCCGGTATTTAGAGTCGTGTCTGAAGTGAGCGTTAGAAATCTAACGACAAAACTCCAGCCGCAGAAAAAAGTCAGTAGTTAAGAGATTTCTGGGCTAACGCCGGTTCATAAAGCTCTTAACTACTGTGCTCTAAAGTACACTAACAGCCATAAACTACCTATGTACCCCTAAACCGAGGCCCCCCCACATCGCCGCCACTCTATAAAAATTTTTAACCCCTAATCTTCCGCTCCGCAGACTGCCGCCAACTACGTTATCCCTATGTACCCCTAATCTGCTGCCCCTAACACCGCCGACCCCTATATTATATTTATTAACCCCTAATCTGCCGCCCCCGCTATCGCTGACCCCTGCATATTATTATTAACCCCTAATCTGCCGTCCACACGCCGCCGCCAGCTACATTATAGCTATGTACCCCTAATCTGCTGCCCCTAACACCGCCAACCCCTATATTATATTTATTAACCCCTAATCTGCCCCCCTCAACGTCGCCTCCACCTGCCTACACTTATTAACCCCTAATCTGCCGAGCGGACCGCACCACTACTATAATAAAGTTATTAACCCCTAATCCGCCTTACTCCCGCCTCAATAACCCTATAATAAATAGTATTAACCCCTAATCTGCCCTCCCTAACATCGCCGACACCTAACTTCAAGTATTAACCCCTAATCTGCCGATCGGAGCTCAACGCTACTCTAATAAAATTTTTAACCCCTAAAGCTAATTTTAACCCTAACCCTAACACCCCCCTAAGTTAAATATAATTTTATTCTAACGAAATAAATTAACTCTTATTAAATAAATTATTCCTATTTAAATCTAAATACTTACCTGGAAAATAAACCCTAATATAGCTACAACATAAATTATAATTATATTATAGCTATTTTAGGATTAATATTTATTTTACAGGCAACTTTGTATTTATTTTAACCAGGCACAATAGCTATTAAATAGTTAAGAACTATTTAATAGCTAAAATAGTTAAAATAATTACAAAATTACCTGTAAAATAAATCCTAACCTAAGTTACAATTAAATCTAACACTACACTATCAATAAATTAATTAAATACAATACCTACAATTATCTACAATTAAACCTAACACTACACTATCAATAAATTAATTAAATACAATTCCTACAAATAAATACAATTAAATAAACTAACTAAAGTACAAAAAATAAAAAAGAACTAAGTTACAAAAAATAAAAAAATATTTACAAACATTAGAAAAAAATTACAATTTCAAACTAATTACACCTACTCTAAGCCCCCTAATAAAATAACAAAGACCCCCAAAATAAAAAAATGCCCTACCCTATTCTAAATTACAAAAGTTCAAAGCTCTTTTACCTTACCAGCCCTGAACAGGGTCCTTTGCGGGGCATGCCCCAAGAAATTCAGCTCTTTTGCCTGTAAAAAAACACATACAATACCCCCCCCAACATTACAACCCACCACCCACATACCCCTAATCTAACCCAAACCCCCCTTAAATAAACCTAACACTAAGCCCCTGAAGATCTTCCTACCTTATCTTCACCTCACCGGGTATCACCGATCGGTCCTGGCTCCAAAATCTTCATCCAACCCAAGCGGGGGCTAGACATCCATCATCCGGCAGCTTAAGAGGTCCAGAAGAGGCTCCAAAATCTTCATCCTATCCGGGAAGAAGAGGCGATCCAGACCGGCAACCATCTTGATCCAAGCGGCATCTTCTATCTTCATCCGATGAGGACCGGCTCCATCGTGAAGACCTCCAGCGCGGATCAATCTTCTTCCGACGACGTCCAACTGAAGAATGACGGTTCCTTTAAGGGACGTCATCCAAGATGGCGTCCCTCGAATTCCGATTGGCTGATAGGATTCTATCAGCCAATCGGAATTAAGGTAGGAAAATTCTGATTGGCTGATAGAATCAGCCAATCAGATTCAAGTTCAATCCGATTGGCTGATCCGATCAGCCAATCAGATTGAGCTCGCATTCTATTGGCTGATCGGAACAAAGGCCCTGTTCAGGGCTGGTAAGGTAAAAGAGCTTTGAACTTTTGTAATTTAGAATAGGGTAGGGCATTTTTTTATTTTGGGGGTCTTTGTTATTTTATTAGGGGGCTTAGAGTAGGTGTAATTAGTTTAAAATTGTTGTAATTTTTTTCTAATGTTTGTAAATATTTTTATATATTTATTTATTTTTTGTAACTTAGTTCTTTTTTATTTTTTGTACTTTAGTTAGTTTATTTAATTGTATTTATTTGTAGGAATTGTATTTAATTAATTTATTGATAGTGTAGTGTTAGGTTTAATTGTAGATAATTGTAGGTATTTTATTTAATTAATTTATTGATAGTGTAGTGTTAGGTTTAATTGTAACTTAGGTTAGGATTTATTTTACAGGTAATTTTGTAATTATTTTAACTATTTTAGCTATTAAATAGTTCTTAACTATTTAATAGCTATTGTACCTGGTTAAAATAAATACAAAGTTACCTGTAAAATAAATATAAATCCTAAAATAGCTATAATATAATTATAATTTATGTTGTAGCTATATTAGGGTTTATTTTACAGGTAAGTATTTAGCTTTAAATAGGAATAATTTATTTAATAAGAGTTAATTTATTTCGTTAGATTTAAATTATATTTAATTTAGGGGGGTGTTAGGGTTAAAGTTAGACTTAGCTTTAGGGGTTAATAAATTTATTAGAGTAGCGGTGAGCTCCTGTCGGCAGATTAGGGGTTAATACTTGAAGTTAGGTGTCGGCAATGTTAGGGAGGGCAGATTAGGGGTTAATACTATTTATTATAGGGTTATTGAGGCGGGAGTGAGGCGGATTAGGGGTTAATACATTTATTATAGTAGCGCTCAGGTCCGTTCGGTAGATTAGGGGTTAATAAGTGTAGTTAGGTGGAGGCGACATTGGGGGCGGCAGATTAGGGGTTAATAAATATAATATAGGGGTCGGCGATGTTAGGGCAGCAGATTAGGGGTACATAGGGATAATGTAGGTGGCGGGGGTGTACGGAGCAGCAGATTAGGGGTTAAAAATAATATGCAGGTGTCAGCGATAGCAGGGGCGGAAGATTAGGGGTTAATAAGTGTAAGGTTAGGGTTGTTTAGACTCAGGGTACATGTTAGAGTGTTAGGTGCAGACGTAGGAAGTGTTTCCCCATAGGAAACAATGGGGCTGCGTTAGGAGCTGAACGCGGCTTTTTTGCAGGTGTTAGTTTTTTTTCCAGCTCAAACAGCCCCATTGTTTTCTATGGGGGAATCGTGCACTAGCACGTTTTTGAAGCTGGCCGCGTCCGTAAGCAACTCTGGTATAGAGAGTTGCAGTGGCGGTAAATATGCCTGCAAGTTCCCTTTTTGGAGCCTAACGCAGCCATTCTGTGAACTCTCAATACCAGAGGTATTTAAAAGGTGCGGCAGAAAAAAGTCAGCGTTAGCTACGCGGGTCGTTACCGACAAAACTCTAAGTCTAGGCCATAATGTTTAAAGGCCTAAGACCTTGGGGGGGGGGGGGGGGACGACAGAATTTTGAGTGCCATGGGCAGCACAAAAGCTAAAAACACCACTGTATACATACATAGTTACAAACACTGCAGCCATGGGCTGCTAAAGACACACGCACACTCATAATTTGAAACAGGAGTAAATTGGAAAGTTATTTAAAATTGGATGCTCTATATGAGTCATGAGAGTTTAATTTTGACTTTATTGCCCCTTTAAAACAAAAATTCCATCTTTGTATTATTTGGCCTATATTTGATATAAATTACTTGAAAACCTAGACATATGGGGTGTACCTAAAATCAGGATAACATAAAGAATTTATTTGGAGGTATTTTTCTTTAGCTACACTAGTTTTGTAGAAATGGTTAAAAAGAAATCTGCAACATTTTTCAGTATTAAATACTTATTCATAGTTAGTTTATGTACCCATATAGGGTATCACAAGAAAGGCCAGTTTATCTGTTAAAAATGGTGTATAATGTGCATGGATGCACTTAACAAGAAAGTGGAAAATTAAGGTGAAACCAGAGACTGAGGTAGGAGTGTGAAGCAACCAATCAAAGACTGCACAACCCCTGGCAGACTAATTCCAGAAAAGCACAGTAGAGCATAAAAGGGGGGTACCTGTAGTAAGATATGTGGAATCCTTAAAACATAAATGCCACATACGCTTAGCACCTACTGACAATCCCTTTTTCACAAATTCAATGATTCTATATTATAAACTCCCACTGCCACTGCCTAGGTGACACACACCTCTCTGTATCCAGTATACGTTAAACAGAAAACGCCAATATATAAAATTGCAAAAAGTCTTAAACACATAAATCAGCCTCCAAAAGGGATTATTACTCACGGCAAACTAGTTACCTTCCGGACTTGATCCTTTACTTCTGGCCTTACCAGCGGATCTATGTGGAGACTCTACCTGTCGCAGTTGTGGTTATGGACAGATTATACTTTATCAATGAGTCATTTAAGCAACTTAATGACCCCCGACAATATATGAAACTTACACTTGGTTCCTGTTTGGGGGTGGAGACTAATGGCCGCATGTTGCATGTAGGCGTTCAGGTTGACCGGTAACATCTTATCCCCCTCTCTCAGCTCCATAGCCCCAGATCTCTGTGGTTCAGAGGGGCCAATCTGGTCAGCGGTTTTGGCCGCATTTCTGTTTCTAGACTGATTCAGTTGTTACTCTCAGAAATAACCTGGATGGGAAAGGAGAATATCCACGGATTACCCAGGTTGTAGAGTGGCTGTACTCCGTTACCCTTGCCTAGATCAGCCTGGTCTTATCTAGGGATCAAGAAAACCGTAACATTGGAGGCCCTGCATCAATCCAGACCTACCTGACCAGAGGAAAGTGGGACACCGGGACATTGAGCGTCACTACGCAGATTGAGGGTGCACTGCTGCCGTGATGATGGCGAAGGGATCTGCTCACCGCGCTCTGTGGTAAAGCGCCGGAAGAACGCATAGTGTCCATCCGCCGGAACCCGGCTCCCGAGGTAGTTTTCAGCCGTGAAAGGAGCAATTTGTGGCCTTGCCTTGGTAGGTGTCTCCTCAGCTAGAAGTCGGTCTGTTTCACTGAAGGCATCCTGAAGGCATCGTAGAGCCCACAAGTATACTTGACAGTGTCTATATTTTATACTATAAAGAAAGCCGATTTTTGCCACTGTGCTGGGGATGTTATTTGTCAAAAAAGTTATTTGCTAGACCGGAACAGTGTTCAATTAATTGCTCAGCTTAACCTTGTGAATGACAATACCCAGTCCAGATATTATTTTCATGCCTGGCATCGGAGTACAGCAGAAAATACTGGTGACATCTTTGTAAAAGCTCTGCCTACTTGTGTACCTTCATCCAAATATCAGTACAAAAAACTTTGAAAGTATACTGCAGTTTTTTTTTTGTGCTGGACTTCTGCTTTGTTTCTGGATTTAAATTGCTCATGACAACAACAAATGGATGATGTATAACGCATTGCTGTATATGTACAGGCAATAGTGTAATTTGTATAAGCCTCTGTAGAGTGTGTTGTTATATTTGTTTGTTTAAAGGAGTGAGGTGTATCCTAGAGGTTCATACACAGCTCAAATTTTGTTAAAATCGCTAAAATATTTGTTACAATGTATGGATAATGTTGCCTTAGACATGGTAAGGTTATATACTTTACAACAGCAGGACATGTTAGGGACACTATTTCGATATACAGCCCATAGAACATAATATGGTAAAATTATATAACTCAGAGACCTGAGAAAGAGTTAAAAGGATCAGGTATTAAGCTATATCTACTGTAGTGCAGCTAGTGTTGCTTGGCCATTTTTCAAAGTAATTTGGTTTTTCTATATCACATTGTTTAATTCTAGCAACACCAATACAAGAATTGCACAAGCTAGCAACCTTTCTATCACATAATTTAAAAAAAAAAAAAAAAAAAAAAAAAAAAATCACTATCCACTGGGACAAGTTCCCTGCACGAGTCAGTGAGGTTTTCTAACGGATCTACACACAACACAATGTCTATGGACATTCTCCAGTAGTGTTTTTTTTTTTTTAATATTTTTTCACTATAATTGTATTTTTCACTATTTTTCTTTTCTTTTACCCTTTTTGCCACACTATGGCCTAGATTTAGAGTTCGGCGTTAGCCGTGAAAACCAGCGTTAGAGGCTCCTAACGCTGGTTTCTTACGCACTCCGGTATTTAGAGTTTATTTACCGCGACTCAAAATACACCTAACGCTCAACTTTCTACCGCCACCTCAGACCCAGTAGTAAACATATACCGACAAAAAAAACATCCACGAATCACAAAACAAATATTACACAAAGTACACTTACACTCATACAAACACTACACTATCTTTATTTTTCATATTTATTTTGTTTTCGTTAAAATACAAAGGATTAAAGTTGCGAGATCTCGGGTGTTTGAAATAAATCCACAAAAATCCATTTTCCCATTGACTTACATTGACACACGGGAAAAGACCCTCATATACCTACATCTAACTAATAACATTATCACAAACATACACTCATCGATGCATACAAACAATATACACCACATGACATACACAAAATTTTTATTTATTACAAAAAGAACACGATTTAGTTACTTTTTCACACAAGCTCATGACGTCACTCACTTTACGAGGAAAACCAGTCTTAGAAAAAAAATTTAGAAATCTTTAGAGCCTCCATTGACTTCTATTGGGAAGACGTGCTCGTGCACGCGAAACCCTCATTTCCCTAACGCACGCAAATAGCGTAGACTGAAAAACTCCAAATACCAGCGCTAGAAAAAAACATGATTTCATGCGTTAGACCTAGCGATGATAAATAGATAAATGACTATTTCCCTATGGTGGACTTATGGTTTTTAATTATTAAATATTCACAACACCATAAATTTGTTTCACACTTTTAGATTACATCAACTACAAATCCACATCACTAGTAACACATTATTATTTCAATAAAATTACATTTAAAATTAAAATAAAATTCTAGACACATTTCTGGATTCACAAACACTACACAATGGGAAACACCTCTCATTTACCTTTATTATTGCATTTCAGTTATTCAACTCATATGCTTGCAGCAACACCATATCTACATAGGCTTAACACATGATCAGTCATGGATGCACATACATTACTTTTAACATTCACTCATACATGTGCATTCAAATGATGGGGGAAAAACACATTACATTCTCTAGAGGAATCACAAAACACAACATATGGATTTTACTGTACTTTTAACATCATGATTCCATCACCAGAAACCATTAGGAATTACGTACAACAAGAACATCATTACACCAGATTACAGATGTCACTTTATGGGAAGGAACAACAATGCCAGACCGCTATATAGAAGTCAGCATATGTGGGACACAATCACAATATATACGTATATGTACATAACACGCATCACCCATCACGCAACCACAAAGCACACATTTAGATTTTATTCAGCACACAATAACAATGTAGCACAATACAACAACACAATGAGGATTTCACAACTACATAGGCAGGTTAATAATATCATGACGTCATTACAAGATTCAACCATACACATCACAGATTCACCACTGTACCGCCCCTTTAGGAACTTTAACACTCAATACTACAATACAACATATACGTAAACAACTGTTTGGAACAGCATTATTAGGGAGATTTCAATGGGACAATTAAGAAATATTGTCAGATCGCAAATCACTTATATATATAATACTACAGATGACAGCCGGAAGTTATTCAGTATTAGTGCAATTTTTATGGCACGCATACAATATTGTCAGATCTAAAATCACTTATATATACAATACTACAGATGACAGCCGGAAGTTCTGATTTTTTATGGCGATTTGAATGGGAAGCATACAATATTCACATCTCGGCAATCACTTATATATATAATACTACAGATGGCAGACGGGAAGTTCGGAATTATTATTGCGATTTTAAAGGGACGCATACAATATTGACATCTCGGCAATCACTTATATATACAATACTACAGATGACAGCCGGAAGTTATTCAGTATTAGTGCGATTTTAAAGGGACGCATACAATATTGACTGCTCGGCAATCACTTATATATATACAATACTACAGATGGCAGACGGGAAGTTCGGAATTATTATTGCGATTTTAAAGGGACGCATACAATATTGACATCTCGGCAATCACTTATATATACACAATACTACAGATGGCAGACGGGAAGTTCGGAATTATTATTGCGATTTTAAAGGGACGCATACAATATTGACATCTCGGCAATCACTTATATATACAATACTACAGATGGCAGACGGGAAGTTCGGAATTATTATTGCGATTTTAAAGGGACGCATACAATATTGACAGCTCTGAAATCACTTATATATACAATACTACAGATGTTACTTTATCGTTTACAAACAATGTTGCAGCAACATTGATCGATCACATTCGATGCACATTATACACAACTATGCACTTTCATTCATGTTAGCCTGGACGTGTGCTTGTTACTATAAGATCACGTTTAAGAAATATTTATTACGCATATGAACAAACATTACAAACATGCACTGTATGTGTGATATTTGACACTTTCACATTGAGAATCATTGTTTGAAACTAACATTTCAGCAAACAACAAATAAACGCCCACTGTGAAAGCATTCGCGCCGCTCACATACAAACAGGTGAATACAATCAGCAATCATTACAAACTCAATACCATTGGACTAATTGTACTATAAATCCCCCAAACAACATGGCCAATGCATCACTTGTGATCCACATCAGATCAAGTGCATACCTTGTTACGCTGTTTTGAAAGATGGATGACGATGACATGGTAGACACTGCTGGTGCTGCTATTGGCGAACTAGCTGTTGGTCGAATCAGGCAGCCTCGGCGGCTCAGACCGAGACGAAGGGGTCGTCTGGTTCGAGGTCCTCGTGTCTACAGGGTGAGACCCACCTTGGAAAACATGAGTGACTTTGAGGTTTTTGATAAGTATCGGCTCGATCGCGAACAGCTCATTGGCCTTTACGAGCTTCTTAAACCTCATTTGGAGCCACGTATACAAATAAGGACTGCTGTTCCCCCCATGAGTAAGATGCTAAGTTGTCTATACGTCCTGGCCTCCGGGAGTTTTCAATCCGGAGAACTGTACATGCATGGCCTGGCTCAAGGTACATTCTCTGGGGTGTTTGATAACTTTCTGGACGCCATGGTACGTATCAGTAAGCAATACATAGGATTCCCACAGAATGATGGTGATTGGAGGCGCCTGAAGCGGGAATTCTTTGATATTGCTGAATTGCCCAATGTCTTGGGAGCCATAGATTGTACCCACATTGCGCTGCGTGCTCCAATTGATGACTTGCCCTTCAGAAATCGCAAACATTTTCATAGCCTCAACGTGCAGTATGTTTGTGACGCACGGATGAGGATTATGCATGTGTATGCGAATTTTGGAGGGGCTTGTCATGATGCCCGCATCCTCTCTCTGTCGTCCCTGTGGAGCCAGTTTGAGGAAAGACAAATGCCCCCTGGTTATCTCGTTGGTGAGTATTTGTGCTCAACATGGTTAATAATGTTGACAATTGGCCCTGTATTTTTTAACTGTTAGCGTCATGTTCAGCTATAGGATTAAATTTAACCATTTGTTATTTACCGACGCTAATGTCTATTTTTATTTAAATGCAGATATGTAGCATGTCTTACCTTAAGTGTTCAGATAGAGAATGCAATGTAACCATGTATTTAGCATTTTACACAAGGTTTGTTTTCAGAACAATACGCATATGTAGCATGTCTTAGCTGAAATGGGAAGCTATTATCTCATGCAATTTAACCCTGTCATTGTCTCTTTCTGCTAATGTCTATTTTTATTTAAATGCAGATATGTAGCATGTCTTACCTTAAGTGTTCAGATAGAGAATGCAATGTAACCATGTATTTAGCATTTTACACAAGGTTTGTTTTCAGAACAATACGCATATGTAGCATGTCTTAGCTGAAATGGGAAGCTATTATCTCATGCAATTTAACCCTGTCATTGTCTCTTTCTGCTAATGTCTATTTTTATTTAAATGCAGATATGTAGCATGTCTTACCTTAAGTGTTCAGATAGAGAATGCAATGTAACCATGTATTTAGCATTTTACACAAGGTTTGTTTTCAGAACAATACGCATATGTAGCATGTCTTAGCTGAAATGGGAAGCTATTATCTCATGCAATTTAACCCTGTCATTGTCTCTTTCTGCTAATGTCTATTTTTATTTAAATGCAGATATGTAGCATGTCTTACCTTAAGTGTTCAGATAGAGAATGCAATGTAACCATGTATTTAGCATTTTACACAAGGTTTGTTTTCAGAACAATACGCATATGTAGCATGTCTTAGCTGAAATGGGAAGATACAAAATAATATAGAAATTTTTTTATTGGTATGTTTCTGACAAGTTTTAATATGGATTATGGTTTTTAAATAAAAAAAAATTATACAACAATATACTAGTTTAAGTATTCTGTTTGAATTATGTTCTGTTCAAAATTTATAGGTGATTCTGGGTATATGAGCCGGCCTTGGCTCATTACCCCCTTGCGTAGCCCGACTGATGTGTCTGAGGAGCGCTACAATAGGGCTCATAAGAGAACCAGGGCGGTGGTTGAAAGGATGTTCGGGCTCCTGAAGATGAGATTCAGGTGCCTGGACCGTTCTGGAGGAGCACTCCAGTACAACCCAAAGAAGGTGGCGAAGATCGTTGTAGCCTGTAGCGTCCTGCATAATATTGCACAGCGGGCTGGGATGCTGCAGGCCGTCCCGGTGGACAGAGACCTCCTCAGAGATGAGGAGGATGATCCTGTTCTAGAGGGGGAATTCCAGGACGAGGGACTTGATGTCAGAGCAGACGTCATCAACCGCCACTTTAGACGGTAAAGAATAGAAGTTAGACTGTGTAGTATTTTCAATAGATGTGAACTCTAGGGAAATGACAAGTAGAGAATTGTGCAAACATGTTAGTATTGATCAAATGTTAGAATAAATTTTAATTTTCATAATATAGGTGATGCTCTGGGCATTGGGTCCTATAGCGAGTCTTTGCCACCTGGTTTTTAAAGAGGACATCAGATGGTAAGTAGAAATGTTTGGACTGTTGCTGGCATGATTTGTACACAAAAACATCATATGGCATACATTTTAAGAAATAGATTTTTGTTTACACATTACTTAAAATGTACATAATCAGAAAGGGATACTCTAGAATGACTATGGTTCAATGTCACACAGAGGTTTTTTATGCTCAATATGACTCATCTTCACACTTGCTAGAAAATAACACAGGTTTATACACAGGCTTAGTAAGCTAGTGACAGATATTTATTATGAAATGGGGGGTGGGAGAGGGGTACTGAACTGATTCACACACTTGTATGATTTTTTTTTAATTAAATTTATTACATTAGGGAGATGACTTAATCTAAAGACTGAAAGGGAACAATTTGAAGCCTGACAGTCAAGATTGCCCAGACTGACAGTGGGGAAAAAGCCAAGATTGAAATTGAAGTATACCAATGGGATCATGTCTGGCATTATCTTTCAATTCTGCTGACCTTGAAAACCATACAAAGACATGTTCACATGGTAAGTGCAAACTATTTGATAGAATAAGGCTGTGGAGACATCCTATTGGAGACACTTAGATGATTTTCTATTTTGTAGATGGTATTTCCCAGTCCTCTATTTAATGAACTGATGAATAAGACACCTATTGAAGATCAACTGTTTACCCCTGAATTGACTTTCAAAGACCATGCATTATCCAGGTTGGTGCATGCTAGTTAAGAATCACATGAAGAATGTTGATTATTGTTAGCTTACATACATTAGTCATACTTATTTCATCATTAGATATTTAGGGATCACAATCAGAAAAAGGAATACATATTATAGTTGATATAGAGGTATTTGAATGGACATGAAATATTAGATTTATGTTCAGCATACATATATTGTTGAAATGTGATATACATTATTATGTATAATTTGAAATTTGGATATTTAAATTGAATTTTTAATCAACAATATAATGGTGTATGTATTTCATTAATTTTAAATCAATTTAATGATTATCTTTAAAAAATGTTGATCAAAGTTAGAGCATAGACACCATATGATTTTAAATGTATTTTATGAATATTTGACAACGTGTGTATTAACTTTGTTCCATTTTTATTATTTTTCTTTTCAGATTGGCATCTGATGACTTCCAGGAATATTTAATTTTTTTTTATTAATTATATTTTGACATGTTAATACTAAACATTTTATTATTAAATACATTATTTTGAACATATTCCACTAAATATCAATATAATCTGTAAATAAATCAAACTTGGACTCCCATGACTGGTAGTTGGCTATTTGACAAGCACATGCATAAGATAAAATAATGCTTTAATATTAGAAAATAAAATGCTTCCGAGAATATAAATATATATTTTATAACATTAATTGGGGAGTCAGATTCTTCAATGCTTTTATATTGAAAATGTATATATTACAATTATTTAGGATATGTAGTAAAATAATTTTTTGTTTAACATATAATAAGGTGAAGTGGTTCAATTACATGAAAGTGACAGTGTTGTTGAATGTAAAAATAATTGTATAAGATCATGTATCTTCCTTAGGTATCTAAAAAAATTAATAGAAATTATTTAAATTATTACATTTATGAATGGTAGGTCATTTAACTTGATAATTTTTAAAAATTAGTTATTGGATGCCAGGTTAATCTATGTAATTTTCTAGTGGAGTCATTTAACTATACTTAGTAATATTATGTATTTATTACAATCTTACCTCTTGGGTTCGACATCAAATATCTATATAGAATGTAAATTCCCCTTTTGTTTATTTTGTCAATGTTAAATAAAAATACCAAATGTTTGGGTCCTTAAAGGGACAATCACAAAGTATATTTTGTATAGATTTTAAAAAATATCATACAAGAATTTAAACATATTTAGAAAGTACTATAGAATTACATTCAGTCTTTAAATATACTTGTTTTCTAAAAAAAAAATGCACATATCTTAGTCAATGATATAAGGCATCTATATGCAAACAACAATCAGCATCAAAATAGCCTATGTAGAGATGTATTTAATCCAAGAATATATATAATTACAATATAATGATTGAATAACAAAACATATTAAGTTGTTCAAATATAAGAATATTATACAAAATGCATACATAACATATAGCTTAATGTCCCTCTACACTGAAGGCAAAAAAAGACATCATTTAATAAATATATTTCAGTCAGTGTGTAAAACAATCTAGAATTTAATCTTAATTTGCTTTACTCATATGTTAGACTCATTTAGCAAAAGGAAGGTGCCTAGGTTTATGATATTTTAAGCATTATTGTGAAATGTTTATTTAAAGGGACATGAACTCAAAATATACTTAAAGGTAGACAGTTAAAAAATTAATGATTTATACATTCTGAATGAGTATTCTATTGGAATCAACTTTAAAACTTGTCTCATATTATGAATGCTCATTGTGATGTTGCTATCATTACTTTAAAAATAAGGCAGTAAATA
This sequence comes from Bombina bombina, assembly GCF_027579735.1. Taxonomy (NCBI): domain Eukaryota; kingdom Metazoa; phylum Chordata; class Amphibia; order Anura; family Bombinatoridae; genus Bombina; species Bombina bombina. The sequence continues at coordinate 559,861,477 of NC_069502.1, forward strand.
GCTAATTTATTTGCTTCAGTACTCTGGACAGAACTTGATTGTTTGGAATAATTGATGCAACAATCGTCAAGGACAACCCATGTTTTTATAAAACAATTGTCCGTAATATAAAATATCATTATTGATTTGCAAAGAAACATAACAAGATAACTGTTAAAATTTGATAATCTGATTAAAGAATAAAGTTGATTAACATTTCATGCTCAATCACCAATGCTAAATTTGTTGGGACAGTGTCCCTTTAAGAGATTTAAAGAGTGTATTTACTTATCTTGATATCTTGACATACTTTGCTTGAAAAGCATATCGAGATCGGCTCAGTAGATGAAGATTGGTGGATGCACAGAGATGCCTTATGTGATTGGCTCAACCATGTGCATTTAAATTTCTTATGTTGAGGATATCTAAATACTAATGGAAAATGATTCACATTTTAAAGTCTAAACAATCTTCTATCTCTACAGATCATTTGATACAATTGTTTGTAATGTCTCTTTAAAACTAAAGACGCCATTGCACAATAACATATATGAGCACTTCAGACAAATACAAGCTCGAGGTTTATTTGCGAATAACAAAGCTGTAGTTTAATATTTATAAACAGATTATCCAAGTTACTGACATTCTAACCTGAATTTTAACATTAATAAATATTGCGTGGGAAACGCATCTTGAAACACCAGATTAGCATCTTTAAACATTAGAGTCTAATGTCACGCAATAGCACACAATCAATGTGCATTATAAAGACATTTAATAGAGCAATGTCAATACTTCACAATAAATGTATTTAAAGAACAATAAAGACATACAATATGAAATGTGTATTTGTATTAAAGAAACAGACCGTTATTAAACCGAGAAATGTCGACAACATTAATAATGTGACAGTATTAGATTTTAAAGAGTATTTAATAATTAATATTTAACGTATCACGGATATTAAATCTGCGTCACACATATCCGCATGACAGGCCCATGAGTTACAAATAAGTATACATGAAAAAAGAAGTTACAGCACCACCATGAGGTATGTGTAAGGAAGTTACTAAGATATGAAACATTAAGGAACGGCCAATCAGAGTTCATCACACAAACACAACTTGAGTCAGGATGGTCTCACACACATTCTAACAATATTTCAAACTTTTATCCAATCAGATGTACAGATAAATTGTCCCATGGTGCATCTCATGTTTACTTCACCATATAAAAGTCCATTACACGTTGCCATCTTTGTCAGTTCTCTAATGCCTGCTGGTGTATTTGTTTTTATATATTAAAGATATATTATATATACGCAACTCGGCAGGCATGTCAGTTCCCAGGTTCACCAAGGAGGAGAGCGCTGCACTGGTCCACGCCGTCAAGGACTTTTATCCCCAGCTGTTTGGGAACAAGAGGAGGTTGACAGATGCGCACGTTAAGAAGGCCCTCTGGGAGTCTATCACCAATGCGGTTAGATTGGTGTGTGACGTCCAGAGGACCCAGGATCAGATCATGAGGAGATTCGGAGATATGAGGTTGCGTTTATCGAAAAAAGTAAACCTCATAAGGGACTGGGTACAAGCCCGTAAAAGAGGTGGCAAAAGAGAGGCCCCGCGGAAACTGTACCTACTCCCTTATGAGGTGACTTTATGCGAGCTCCTCAATCTCCGGGTCCCCAAAAGATTTAGATCCTCGCCATCCTCGGCCTCCTCTTCTTCCCTCCCAGCTGCGGGATCTGAAAGTCCTGACGCGGGGGACAGGGCAGATGCTTCTCCGTCCGGTGGCCTGGGAGGAGATGATAGAGAATCTGAACCAGGTAATTATCCAACTTCATATAATATTCTTATTTTTTTTATTATCCAAAAATGTGTATATAGTCAGATACTAAACCTATACAGATCTCACAACATACACTACATATGATGTTTAGATATCTGATTTTAGATTATTGACACATGAAATAGGAATGATGTTTCTTGCGCTCTACAGAATATGCGTCACAGAGCGGAAATGTAATTTCTCATCCACGTTAACATGGGTTTGCGGAAAGTGGCATTGCTTTATACATATTGGTGAAATGACGGATGCGTAATTCCGCTTGGAATCATTGCGCAATGATCGCGAAAATGGCATTTCTCATCCACGTTAACATGGGTTTGCGGAAAGTGGCATTGCTTTATACATATTGGTGAAATGACGGATGCGTAATTCCGCTTGGAATCATTGCGCAATGATCGCGAAAATGGCATTTCTCATCCACGTTAACATGGGTTTGCGGAAAGTGGCATTGCTTTATACATGTTGTTAAAAATTAAATGGGAATTCTTAGATTAGTGAAGAATACAGTATTCTTATTTTCAATATTATAGCTAATAAAAAACCAATAATACAAAACAATTATAACATATGGCCATCAATTGATGATTATGTAATAACAAGCAGATATTCTTAAAGATACAGTAAACAACACAACTGATTGAAAATAAGAGTCCAGGATATATTTTTAATTAATTTAATTGAGGAAACTATTAACTCATGGGACTACCAAAGGATTAATATTTTTCAATTGATTTGTTATTAATGTAAATTTTTTAAACATGGCATGATTAGTATTAATGATATGCAATCCTCATTTAATATATTACAGATATGGATGTGGCTGCTGGATCCTCAAGCCAGGGCTTGTCACAGTATGGTATGTCTCTTTTTAATTGACATTTGTCTTAGAAACATGGACTGAACATTACATACTAAATACACATTGTTCAATATTTAGATGTAATGTCTATTTAATAGATGAAAATTAAATAATTATTCGGATATCCTTAAATAACATATTACATTTTAATTGCATGCTCAATACCATTCATGACATCAACATATGGAGTAGATAATTAATTAACAACAACATTGTGGAATCAATTTAATTTTACATTAAAGGGATACTGAGCTACAATTATTAATATTGTCATTCAGATACAGTATGCAATATTAATAAACACAAAAATATAATACTATCATCATATGTGACATATTCTATTGCTAAATGTATTGTAAAATAAAGAAAGTACGTTTATGTGCATCTAAATTTTGGTTGACCAACCTGGGTTTTTATTGATGATTGGTGGATACCTTCAACAAACAATATTTATTGAATCCAATATTCCTTATCTGCCTTTAAGATTAATATCGAGCAACATTCTAATTATAATAGGAGTCAATGTTAAATCATTTTTTACAGTTTGAACATAGAAATCAATTGTTTAAATTAATCATGTCAGTGTCCCTTTAAGACAAAATAGATTCATTCATCTTTACATTCTTTTTATTAAAAACTATTGATATATAAATCACATTCTCTGTTGGAGTTACTTTATAGATATCTGCATACTCTAACAGCACCATGATTACATATTTGTAATAATCAATTTTGTTTTGTATTGTGATAAATATGTGTTGTGTCCTAAACAAGATTACTGTACATTGCAAAAATGGCTCGATGTGACACATGTGTTTGTTTAGATTTGTCAACAGATGCTACTCAATATGTGGTTTGTGTGTATTCTTGTAACTTCTTAAGGACATATGACGGAATTATTCCGTCATAAAACAATTGAGCAAAGTGAAAGGCGTGTCCTTAAAGGGTTAAGAACATTGATCATTGGGTATATTTAGATATGCAATAGCAGCATCTGAGATGACTTTGATGTCTAATGTAGTCTGACATTAAACATATGTTCAATACAGATATTTTTACAGAATCCCCTTGATTCAATCAAGCATTTTCTGGTGTAATGACTGCTCTATTCTTCACATTTTAAAGTTGATTAATGTTAAAATTCTAGACAGATGTGATTTAGTGATATCCCAAATGTGTTTAATAATATATATCTATATCATTCATAGAGAGAGTTGGTGTGGTGAGCCCACAGGAATCCAGCAGTGACATAGAGACGCCTTTGCGGTCTCCTGGTAAGTCCATTGACTCATTTATATGTAATTGAAGGTGTATTGCTAATCAATATTATGATCATGATTCTGATGAAGCATAACATTATAAAAATTCAAAATATTTATCTTCTGATTATATATTAATTTATTTTTCATATTGAACGATTAATAATTTCTACTTTATTAGTCTACACATTTGTTATTCATAAGATGTATAACATATGTTTGTTTCCATTAGATTTTTTGACAACAGTCATCAAGTGATACACACATGAGAAATCTTAAATGTTCTATGTACTATGCTTTTATGAATTTAACATTAATACAAACAATACATTAAAATTAATATTCATTGACAATAACAAATCTATTGTCATTTGTATGCTCCATCAAAATGATGTAAATCATAACTTTGTGTGTGTATATCTTTAATGCAACATTGATGTGCGTATTTGAGCAACAGTAACATATGTTATAATATCTTATCTTAACGTGTACACAACATGTTATGTTTTACAGAGATTGCTGTCACATGTGGGACGGAGGAGGAAGAGGCTGCCTTGGAGTCTGATGGTATGTGAAATATATCTATCATGTTTCCAACATGTTTTTTTTTTTTAAATCATTTTATTGAAGACATTAAAAGTCTACAGCTTTTGCCCTTTAAAAAGGAATATTATTTGTCTGTTCAAATACACTACTGCCCCCTTTCTATATCAGGCAGCATGAAATTCTGCTTGTATATTTATTTTGAAATATTTCTAATTCATGCCATCATTATGTCACATGCATATTCCATGCCAAAAACAATAATAAGGTTCAAATTGTACAGACAGTCATTGATATTCATCTGAGTGCCTATATACATACCATATCCTCATTTCAGAATTGTTTAAAAATTCAAACACACTTCAAAGTATATTGAAAACATAATCAATTTGAAATGCGTTGATTTGATGTCAGGATGTATGAGATGTTAATATATTTTCTTTACATTTTCAGATGGATCCACCACTTCTGGTCATCTGGTTTCCGCCCCTGCCCAGTCACAGACCCCTCCCCAGGCACACACCCCTGACCATGGCCACACCCCTGCACAGACCCAGAACCCTGCCCATGACCAAACTCATGACCATGCCCAGACCACTGCCAGCCCTTCACATATTTCATATCCTGTCCATCCCAAAAAACGCCCATACACCCCCCTTCGCCGCTCTCCCCGTATTCTGGCCCGTACAGCTGCCCAGACCCAAACTCCCCACTCCCCAGCTGTACGGCCTACCCCGGAGCGGCAGCTCAGCCCTCCCCAAGCCATTCACATCCCTCCCCAAGCCAATCCCATCCCTCCCCCCTGTCTCAACCTTCATTGTCCTGGGTGTCAGATTGTCCTTCCCAGGCACAGCTGTAAGTATCATTCTAAATACACTTTATAAGATACTTAAAGGTACAGTGAAGTTAAATTGTGATTCAAATCCAGCATGCAATGTTAATCAAATTTATAATTTCATACTCTTATTAATTATTCGTCATTCTCTTGATATATTTTTGTAAAAAAAGTAATTACTATAATTAGTTTAAACAATAAAATAAATCTGGCCATCATTTCTTTATTGTTGGATGAATGTATCCATCAACCAGCATGCACAAACAAAGTTGATAAACAAATATTTGCTTCCATAAAAAGCAACATTCTTGCTTTCAAAATATAGCTTGAGAATTAAAACATATAATGAATATGTGTAATTTATAAAGATTTGTCATGTCATGCTCTATCTGAATGAGTCCATTAAATATTTAGGTTCAGTGTCCCTTTAATTGGATATCACTACATATACCAATCACCACTACTTGGATCCAAAATTTTATGTACAAATGTGGATACATTATCTCTTGTCTAACCCAGTGGGAATGTAATTTCTTCTGGTTGCTATGTTTACACAGCTTGTCCTCAATGCAAAAATGTTTAAGGATAGGTGTGCCTACCACAGTCTAAATTAAATTTTTAAATTTCTGATGTAAGTACAATGTAAATCCTTTAACAAGATTTGATACACTCAAGCTGTATAAGTGGATCATCTAAAACCAATTAAAGGGGACAACATGTTTGAGTAACATGTCCCTTTAATGATTTCTGTCTGTCTGAATAACCTAATTCATGTGTAAAGAATAAATGTAAACTAATTAATGTAAATAATTATTTGTCTTTATGATGACAATGTATGTATTAAAATTTTTAGTCTGTTGTGTAATTATCCTTAATATTTAATTTTATTTTATTTTAGGCTGTGACTCAGCATGGCTCATGCTAGAAGGGATAGCAAGAGTAGAGCAGGCCGTGTTGAGGAACGCAGCTGTCCTGAGAGGGATGAACGACACCATGCAGGCCCAGCTCCGGGTTCAGGACTTGACTCTGCGTGAAATTATGCAATTACGTTCAAGGCCTGAATCTGGAGCTGGACATGCACAGGACAATGAAGAGGATGACCAGTAAGTGGAGGATCTGGATATGCTCCATGGTGGCAGATAAGAATCCTCCGTCCACATGTTGAATTTTTATTGTTAGTGTTGCCATTTGGCCTTTTTTTCTGTTTATTGTTGTGCCTGTTGCACTCTTTTACCTTGTCATATGTCTCCAATGGGGCTATGCTGGCCCTTGGCAACTCTCTTCATGGACTGTGATGCACTGTGTTACCTTGTCATGTGTCTCCAATGGGGCTATGCTGGCCCTTGGCAACTCTCTTCATGGACTGTGATGCACTGTGTTACCTTGTCATATGTCTCCAATGGGGCTATGCTGGCCCTTGGCAACTCTCTTCATGGACTGTGATGCACTGTGTTACCTTGTCATGTGTCTCCAATGGGGCTATGCTGGCCCTTGGCAACTCTCTTCATGGACTGTGATGCACTGTGTTACCTTGTCATATGTCTCCAATGGGGCTATGCTGGCCCTTGGCAACTCTCTTCATGGACTGTGATGCACTGTGTTACCTTGTCATGTGTCTCCAATGGGGCTATGCTGGCCCTTGGCAACTCTCTTCATGGACTGTGATGCACTGTGTTACCTTGTCATGTGTCTCCAATGGGGCTATGCTGGCCCTTGGCAACTCTCTTCATGGACTGTGATGCACTGTGTTACCTTGTCATGTGTCTCCAATGGGGCTATGCTGGCCCTTGGCAACTCTCTTCATGGACTGTGATGCACTGTGTTACCTTGTCATGTGTCTCCAATGGGGCTATGCTGGCCCTTGGCAACTCTCTTCATGGACTGTGATGCACTGTGTTACCTTGTCATATGTCTCCAATGGGGCTATGCTGGCCCTTGGCAACTCTCTTCATGGACTGTGATGCACTGTGTTACCTTGCCATGTGTCTCCAATGGGGCTATGCTGGCTCTTGCCAACTCTCTTCATGGACTGTGATGCACTGTGTTACCTTGTCATGTGTCTCCAATGGGGCTATGCTGGCCCTTGGCAACTCTCTTCATGGACTGTGATGCACTGTGTTACCTTGTCATGTGTCTCCAATGGGGCTATGCTGGCCCTTGGCAACTCTCTTCATGGACTGTGATGCACTGTGTTACCTTGTCATGTGTCTCCAATGGGGCTATGCTGGCCCTTGGCAACTCTCTTCATGGACTGTGATGCACTGTGTTACCTTGTCATATGTCTCCAATGGGGCTATGCTGGCCCTTGGCAACTCTCTTCATGGACTGTGATGCACTGTGTTACCTTGCCATGTGTCTCCAATGGGGCTATGCTGGCTCTTGCCAACTCTCTTCATGGACTGTGATGCACTGTGTTACCTTGTCATGTGTCTCCAATGGGGCTATGCTGGCCCTTGGCAACTCTCTTCATGGACTGTGATGCACTGTGTTACCTTGTCATGTGTCTCCAATGGGGCTATGCTGGCCCTTGGCAACTCTCTTCATGGACTGTGATGCACTGTGTTACCTTGCCATGTGTCTCCAATGGGGCTATGCTGGCTCTTGCCAACTCTCTTCATGGACTGTGATGCACTGTGTTACCTTGTCATATGGCTCATAGATTCCTTATTTTTACAAGATTATTTATAAACGTTGTGTATGTTTTCTTACATACTAATAAAATACATTTTATTTCACAAATAATTGTCCTCATTCTTCCTGTTATTTTTTTGAAAGCTCTAGTTTATGTTGTTGATCCTTAAAGGGACCTACCAAATATATTTGTTATACTGAAATCATATATGTAAGACAATAGTAAATGACTTTAAGATTAACATCTCCAATGTAATCTTATTATTTGTCTTTATATTATTTTCTCTTAGCTCTATCATTGCCTGATTATGATTAGCAGAGTAATTTCTTTATATATGTATATATAGATTGGTATTTGTGTATATATGTATATTTAAATGTTCAGATCCATGTGTGTATTTAGAAAGTCTGCATGAATTGATGCACCTTTACCAAATGATCTGAGTATTGATAAAATGATATAATCCCTGTAAAGTCTTCATTTTATTGAAATAGTATTGACTATGTGTATGCTCTTTTTAAAAACAAAATAATGTCCCTTTAAGTGATGTTGATCACAATTGTTAATGAATGTATTTCCATTTGTAAAGCGTTTTTGTCCTTTTTACAAGAACAAAGACATATAATTTTATTAATAAACAATCTTATTGTAATGTTGACAGCACCTGTATTTCATTTTCAAATCTATATTAGTGTAAAGGTGTAACCAAATAAATCTCTGTGTGTAATGCAAATAATTTAGATGATGAATATTAGTTAACTAATATGTTTAACAAAATACATCTCCTCCCATATATGGCTATAGGTAGGCTGACAATAATTAAACCTGAATAAATGACACGTTTAATCAATACATGTATAACTATTGTTATTCAACAACAATCCAAACATATCTTAAAACATCAATGGCATATGTATTTCTCATGTGTATCTTTTAAATGTTAAAGATATACACCATAGCTATAGTTCAAGGTACAGTCAAGTCCGAAAAGATGAATCAGGATTTGTTGTCATTCCTAGATAGCAATCTACACACATACTAGTTCCTAAAATATAAATACGTTTCTTAGTGATATGCCAAGCTGTCACTGAGTCCTTGTATTGTCAGCGGTTTTTCAGCGATCTCGGATGCGCCATGTTGCTTAAGACGTCACCTGCCAGGCTGTCCAATGATTCCTTGTATTGACTGACGTTCTTACGTGATCAGGAATATGCCTTTTATTGGATTGCGTTTTGACGCGATCAAGGATGCGCCTTTTATTTTGGGCGTTCTTACGTGATCAATAATGTGCCTTTCATTGGATGGCGTTCTTACGTGATCAAGGAAGCGCGATGTTAAGACGGCACATGTAAAGGTAAAAAAACGTCTGATTGGATTACGTAGTCCCGCAATATTTGTGCACGTTAAAAACGTTTGTGACTGCATCCAATTTTAAAAAGCTTGCGAATATGTATTATTTGCATCATGTTACATTGTTGACCCGTAGCTGATAAAGACCACCACATTCTCTTTTGCTGTATGTCTGGTTGAATCAACAAACTAAAGAAAAATGTTTTCATGCATAGGATATTTCTAGGCAAGTGCAAATCTCTACAGTCCATGTTTAATATGTTTGTCAACAATATGTTCCTTTTTCTTAAAAAATTAATGTTGTGTTTAATGTTGAATATATCTAATTAATAAATAAGCGCTATTGTGTTTGAATAAATTAATCAATATGCATTTATCTTTATCATATGCTAAATATATGATGCCGACTTCTTCTAAATGTAATTTTGTTGTATATTTTATTAAAGGTTCATTAGACACTCACATTATAAATCAAAAGCTTGGATTTTGTCTCTAGTTAGATAGTCCATTGTTTAACCAATACGTTTATTTTTTCTTCTGTTCTAAGAAAATGTAAGTAATTTTCTTACTCCTCGCAAAGCCTCTGAGTTTCATGTGAGTACATTCTCCAGCTTTCTCCAGTTTGTGTAAAGGGTCTTTTCATATGTTAATGATGGTGTATTGTGTTTTACGGTTGTAATGGGGGTTTCGTCTATATTTTCAATATAGCTAACCCTATTTTATTTTCAAGTGTTTGAAGCTTTTTAAGATTGATATCAGTATATGTTAATCTTGTTGTTTGTAGTAGTGTCTATTACATACAGTTATGTTAAAAATATAGGATACTGTCCCTTGAATGCAAATGTTGTTTTTTGTATCATGTATGAGATCCACATAGTTTAATCTTCAAATATATTATTGTTAGCATATTTTCTCCCCCCCCCTCCTAAAAGGACTTTAAACCATATTCATTGTTAAATAAAAATGTCTTTACAATAAAATATTAACACAATAATGTCTCTTAAAGAAAATAGACTTTATTTAACACGTCAATATAAATGTGATTTCAATTTTTTTTTATTTGACAAAGTACATGTAGATATACCAACAAGTTTAAAATATGTGTTAGCATATGTAATGTTGTTAAAGGGACAGTTTAGAAAATATATAATGTTTGTCATTATTCTAAAAGTCAATTCTGTAATATCAAGGATATCAAATGTTTCTCAACAATTGAACATTTGTCTGGGTTTATTTAAATTTGCTATCTAAACTTATGAGGTTGGTGTGCTCATTTCTTCCATCTTGAAGAGTGCTTGTAATCATTATACAATTTGAGCACTAGAGGGCATTTTGATAGCATTTGTATATGTAAAACCTTGGGCTCATACAGCATATTATTGACCATGTATTGATCATTGATATCTAAAATGTTGTTATGTCAGAACAACAAATAAGTGGTCATTTTTCATAGTCATAGATACAAGGGTAAGCACATAAGTCACACATGTATTTCTCCATGTTTTGTTGTTTCAAACTTTATAATGCGTAATACAGTGTTTTCTTTGTAATCAATAATTTTCTGACTGTCCCTTTAAGCTGTGTTATTGGCATTCAAACAGTAATATGCCATCATGGAAAATTGTTATGGTAATTGAGTTAGCGATTGGGGAAACAGTTTGGACATCACATCACAGAAACCAATCAATATCATGAACAAGGATAGGTATGTGATGATGTGGTTTTCACACACTTATAACCCACACTCTGCAAACAATCTGCCTCCATGGACCCGGCCCCATAGAAGTCGATTATATACAGAGTGTGGTCCACAAGTGTATGAAAACCACATCATCACATACCTATCCATTACACATTAAATTAAAAAAAGCAGTGAAGATGAAAAAAATACTTACTTCCTCTTCCTTCCCCTCTTCCTACGGGGCTGAGGCTCTGGGAGAGGCAACTGCCGACTCCGAAGAGTCCTCCTTGGAGCTGTTGTGGGAGGAGTGGAAGGAAGAGTACTGGGACGACCAAGGTGAGGAGTAGATGGCTGGGGAGGAGAAGATGGATGAGGAGGAGAAGATGGCTGAGGAGGAGGATGAGTAGATGGCTGAGGAGGAGGAGGAGTAGATGGCTGAGGAGGAGGAGTAGATGGCTGAGGAGGATGAGATGGGCCGGCAGGAGGAGATGGCCCAGCAGCAAGAGGCCCAGCAACAAGAGGCACAGCAACAGGAGGTAGACCAGCATGCGCCTCCCGGAAAAAAGTGAACATTTGTTGATGAAGATTAAATATTCTTGTTTGGCCTTCTTCTATTCTATTCAGTATGTTTATGATTTCATTTTGGCCTTGAATAATCTGATTTTGGCCATCAAGTATTCTGTGTCGTCCTTCTATATTTTCTATCCGGGAGGTACGCATCTGGTCTATGTACTCCAGTAGAACCCGCACCTCCGCTATTTCCTCTTGTTGTGCATGTTGAACCCGTGCACGGCGGGGTGCCCGTGCACGGCGGAGTGCGGGTCTTTGAGGGACCTCGGGTTCCGCGGGTTCCTCCTGTGCTTCCGGGGCCTCTTGATCATCTCCCGTGCGCTGTTCGTCACGGGGGGCCTCTTCCCTCCGAAGTGGAAATTCCTCACCACCACTCTCATCCCGGGGAGATGCAGGAGGCTGTGCTGCCTCGTCCCCAGACTCTGTATATAAAAAAAAAAAGAAAAAAAAAATGTATATATTAGCATATTTGCAAATAAAGGTTTAAATGACTTAGCTTACGATACAATTACAAATGCAGAATCATTAATCCACTTTGAAATCTAACAAACAATCAATACGATTTCATCTTTTTCATAAACCGTGTTTGTGATATCTGGTCAATGTGAATGTTTTTGCGTTTTTTTTCAGTCTGTTTAAATGCACACCTAACCTATAGCCTAGATACTGATGTAACCGCAAAGTAATAGAATGCGTGTAAACAACGTTATAGCATTAATCTGATCCTTAACACATGAAACCCAATGTTTTATCTTTCATGATTTAGAAGCATACATTTTGTATCAACTTTCGAATGTACTTTTCTTATCTAATTCGCTTCATTCTCTGGATATTCTTTGCTGAAAAGCATATCTAAATATGCTTATAAGATGCTGATTGTTAGCTGAATATAGCTGCCTCCTGTGATTGTTTCACCGTGTGCATGGCTATTTCTTCATTAAAATATATCTCAAGAATGAATCAAATGAGGTAATATAAGTACATTGAATGTTTTGTCAAATTGTATTCGCTACCTCAATCATGAAAGTAAATGTTTGCGTATAGTGTCCCTTGAAATACATTTGTATGTGAAATTATTGTTCAATAAGCTTACCGTCAGATGAGAGTGGCAGGTTCCCGGTATCGATTCCTCCGATACCGACTACTTCCACCTCGGAGATGCTGGGACGCAACATTTCCTCCCATCGGCAGTAGTCCATTTCAATGGCAGGGCCGCCACCGGTCCCTGCGGCATGTCGGGCCTCCAGGCTTAACTTTTTTTTCAGTTCAAGTTTACAGTCCCGGTACCGATGTTTGATAGAATCCATATCGCGGTTCCGGCCACCCACTGCATTGACTGCATTCCTAATCTCGTTCCAGAGCCTCCTCCTGTCAGTCGGGGTGGTCTTTTGGTGCTGCAGCATCCTATGCCTGGCCATATAGGCCTCTACGAGGGCCTCCTTCTCCTCCATCGAAAACCTCGCCTCCCTGGTCGCCTTGGCCTTCCCCTGTGATGATGCCCTCTGTTTCCCGGACTGTGAAGCCCTACTCTGACCGCCACTGGGCCCAGCCACTTGGTCATCTTGAACCAAGTGGCTGGGTCCACCCACCGCTTCCACCCCCGCTTCCTGCCCCCCTTCCTGCCCTGTTCCTCTCCCCCTCCCTCTACTCCCCCCTCTACCTGTCCCCTGCCTGGCCTCCATCTCTTCCCTAAACTAAACCCCAAATAATCAAACAAAAAGTGAGTGTGATGAAATTAAAGGGGGTCAAAATAAAGAACTAAAAAGACAAAAAAGGTGCTTAAAGTGTGAGAGGGATGTAAAAAACAAAGAGGGTAAGGAGTCTTTAAATAAACGAAAAGAATAAGACTAAAAGGAGGATATGTAAACTAAATGTAACTAGGGGATGGGTATGGGGTATGGGATAAGAGTAAATGGGATGAAAGGGAATGGGACTACAAGGAATGGGGTATGGAGTGTAGTATGAGGGGGTAGGGGGTATGGAGTGTATGTAGTGTTATTGATAAGTGTATGTATGTATTGAATGTGTTTGCGTGTAAATGTGTTAAGTGTACAGAAAAATCACTCGCTCGCTAACTCACACTACTTCTAATTCTCACTAACAAACACTCCCACTAACGCTCACTAACTACCACTAACTGACGCTCACACTAACAACTCTTACTAATAACTCCCACTAACTCACTCACGCTCCCACTAACAGACTCTCTCCCACTCCCACTAACTACCACTAACTCACTCACTCTCTCACGCTAACACTACCAACTGACTCTCTCACGCTAACACTAACTCTCAAAAATTCGCAAACTCTCTATTCTTAAACCTCCAATCTCCAAAGACCCAACAGCAACACAGTCAAAGAAGCCATGCTTGTGTGGTGCTTATATACCCTGTGTAAATGTTTAATGATGTACCTATTTGCGTTGTAAATAGTTTTCAGGTGTGCTTTATTAGCAATTAATATTATTGCAATGTGTATTAGGTGTGTGAATTTGCGCATGCTCATTTTGAGTTGGTATTTGTGGAATGTGTAGAATGCGATGATGTCATAGTGGTCGTTTTCTCTAACATTGTCCAATAGTATTCTTTTTAAATGTGAATTTGAGATGGTGTGTTCTTTGTGAAGTGTTGTATATGTATGTTTGTCCTAATATATAGTGATATTGAATACGATCTTTTTTCTAGTGTATGTATATCATTTTTAATCCTTGTTGTTATTTAGCGATTTTCCGCATCTTAAAGTATATGCGTATTCCCCGTATAAAAATTTTATTAAAACATCCCCCGCTTGTGAATGTGTAATGCTTGTGTGATTTGTTGATTGATTGTTGTTGTGACATTTGCGGCGTGTTATTGTTGTGCATGATGTGGTATGCGTCATATGACTGAGCTGTGCGTATTCTCGCGAGATCGAGTGTTAGGTGAAAAAAGCTATTTTTTTGCTTTCCCATTGATCTCTATGGGAGACTGTCTTACGCGGGCAGTATTACGCGTGTGACATACACGCGTTAGGAGCATCGTTAGATGGTCTTATTTTAACTCTAAATACCGGAGTCAAACAATGCCGTGCGTTAGACATAAAACACGGGTGGCGTTAACAGCCCTTTTACCGCCGAACTCTAAATCTAGGCCTATAAATGGAAAAATTTATTACAAAGGTAAAAACCAATTCCCCAAAAATGCCAGCCAAATCTAAAGATAAAAAAGCCAAGATGGCTGATAATAGTGTTGAAAATATATCAGATATGGCTCCTTTAACTATAGACACTCAGGCCCTTATCAGTCATTTAGCTGCTATTTTTTTCACCACAATTTGACTCTATAAAAAAAGTTAGGAGTTATCTCATCTGATATAGGTGCACTTTCCACGGAAATAAAGCAATTTTCAATAAGACTTGTTGAAGCTGAAGATAGGATCTCATCACTAGAAGATCAGGCAAACACACAACACATAGCTATACAAAAACAAGAGGTTAAGTTAAACAGTATGCAATTGCACCTGGAGGACCTGGAAGATCGCTCCAGGCGCAATAACATTAGAATTATTGGTTTACCGGAATCCCCGGAGTTTGAGGATCTCATGACCTTTTCTTCTACTACCCTACCACAAGCCATTGGTATGCCAGCACATTTGCTACCATTTGTAATTGAGAGAGTGCACCGAGTTGGCTCCAGGAAGCCCGTGGTTAATGGGTCTGCTAGACCAAGGATGGCTATCTTCAAGCTCCTGAAATTCCAGGATAAAATTGAGTTATTAAATCTCTTTTAAAAAAAAAAAGAGCCACTGATATTTGGTAACAATAAAGTATTGTTGTTCCAGGATTTTTCTGGCGAGACCTCAGCCAGGAGGAAAGTCATGGCCCCGTACTGTACGCGGTTAATAAATAAAGGCATTAACGCCTGGCTGAGGTATCCGGCTAGAATTATAATGGAGGACAATGGCAGTAGACAGGTATTTAGTGAAACAATGGAGGTCATTGAATTTTTAAAAACCCTGGGATAATGATGAAGTGTAATTATTATATTTTTAGTATTCTGAGATCAATGTTGATGAACGTACAGTTTATTTCTGGACCAGTTGTTTCTTTTTTTGTTTTTTTTCTTCTCCTCTTCCCCCCCCCCTTTCTCTCTCTCCCCCTGGTGACAAATAGTTGATTGTTAATATTGGAAAGAAATGATAGCGGAAATTAGGATGTTTTCCTGGAATGTGGGGGGTGTAGCATCTCCAGTGAAATGTAAATTGATTGTTAAAACCCTAGCTGGTTTTTCTTCAGGAAACACACCTCAATGAGATAGAAGC
This sequence comes from Bombina bombina, assembly GCF_027579735.1. Taxonomy (NCBI): domain Eukaryota; kingdom Metazoa; phylum Chordata; class Amphibia; order Anura; family Bombinatoridae; genus Bombina; species Bombina bombina. The sequence goes on from NC_069502.1 coordinate 559,877,332, forward strand.
AGTAAAACTGAGGTTCAACTGGGTCGGAGAGGTAATTTCCACTAATAGCTCCAATAAAAATGCGGTGTAGTAATATTACTGCATAAACAATTAGATTACAAGATTATCAAGATAGAGATTGATATCGAAGCCAGGTTTATCTTACTTCAAATTATGATTAAAAATACAAAATTTGCAATTTGCAATATTTATGCCCCTAATAAACTCTCAATAGAATTCTGGGAAAAAATCCAAAATAAGGTATTTCCTTTTATAGGGGAAAATTTAATTTTATGTGGAGACTTTAATATGACATTAGACCCATCAATAGATCGGTTTTCACATAAAAATATAGCTAGCAATAGACAAAGTGCTAAATACTTTCAGAAACTCTGCTACAAATTAAAATTGACTGACATTTGGCGGATTCAAAACCCTGACATCTCAGTATACACATGTGAATCCAGAGCCCATAAGACATTTTCCAGGATTGACCTGTTTTTGGTCTCTGAATCTCTTTCTATTTGACAATCTACGGCAGAGATAAGAGAGATCCTGATATCGGATCACGCAATAATCTCATTAACTTTCCCTTCTTTGAACAAGGGCAAATTACAAAAATCAATATTTTGCTTTCCCCGTTTTTTATGTTCTGAGCCTAGGTTTCGGTCATGGCTACAATTAAAATGGCAGGAGTATGGTCTCAATAATAATGATATATAGCTATAAAATTGAAACTTTTTGGGAGGCATCCAAAACAGTGTTAAGAGGAGAGATTATGGCTTATTTGAACATACGAGGGAAAAAGATCAAATTCCGAGAGGTTACATTGGCAAAGAGAGTTAAGAATGCTTATATTTTGGTACAGAATGTTCCTTCGCAGCAAAATTGGGATGACTACATTGCCATTAGAAAAGAGCGAGATCTCTTTTTAAAACAGCAATCTCAAGCAGATGAAATTAGAATAAACCGGCACTATAAGGGGTTCCATGAGTGTTCCACCAAATATCTGGCTAGTCTCACTAAAAGTAGGAAGAAAAAAAATCTTATACCTGTTATTAAAGATAATGAGACCAGATACTTGGAAACTTCGGAAATCTGTAAAGTTTTTGCCATTTATTATCAGCATCTATACTCCCCAGTCAAGACTAATCTCTATAACCAAGATTTATTCTGGTCAAAAGTTGTGACTCCAAAGATTCAAACTGAAGATTTGACTAAGTTAAATGAACCTATAACCAGAGAAGAAATCGGCAAAGCTATTGATAAATTGAAACCTAATAAAGCGCCAGGTCTAGATGGATTCCCATCAGAGTTCTACAAATGTCTTAAGGAAGATCTATTACCAGTACTAGAGAATCTATTTAATAATTATTATACAGTAGATAAACCAATTTCATCTTATTATACAATGGCCAATATCTCTCTTATCCTGAAAAAGGGGAAATATGCTGAGGATCCAGGTTCATACAGGCCGATCTCGGTTTTAAATTTAGACTATTTTAGCTTCTGTTTTAGCCGACAGATTTTCATCCTGTCTGCAGAAACTTATCCATCCTGATCAGACGGGGTTCATGACTAATAGAAATCCGTCTAAGAATATACGTAAGCTAACAACATTTTTACATTATGCCTGGAATGAGGAGCAAAGAATTAATTCGAGTAGAGGGCTTGATATGGCCGTCCTTACATTGGACGCAGTCAAAGCGTTTGACTCCATAGTATGGGAGCACCTATTTATCTCACTTGGGAAATTTGGGATTAACGGGAACTTTTTGCAATTTATTCATAGAATCTACTCGAAGGCTATATCACATATATTGGTGAATGGGACTGTCTCCCCTAAAATAATACTTCAACGTGGTACCCGGCAGGGCTCCCCACTGTCTCCCCTGCTGTTCAATACAGCATTAGAGCCACTCGCGATACAACTAAGAAATAGTTTAACGGGGATTGCATTGGGTTCGCTTCGCCTAAATACCTTGCTATATGCGGATGATATTCTCGTATTTCTAGAGAATACGCAGCAATCTATCCCAATTTTGATGCAGCTATTAGAAGAGTTCAGCTCATTCTCAGGCTACAAGGTTAATACTGAAAAAAGTGAGTTGATGTCTGTAGGGAAATTAGCATCTAGGTCTCTCAACAATCCTTTTAAAGAGGTGGACTCTATTAAATATTTGGGACTTGTGCTACATAAGAATCCTAAGCACTGGTATTCAGATAATTATATCCCCTTATTCCAAAAAATTAAATTAGATTTGCAACTATGGACCTCTTTTCCATTGTCTCTAACGGCGCAAGTGAACTTGGTTAAAATCATTATTTTTCCACGCCTTCTCTATCCAATACAAAATTTACCATTATTTATATCTAACAGCGACGTAAGAAACTTGCATTGCTATTTCTCTAAATTTATATGGCAAAATAAAAAACCATGCATTGCATTATCTAGGTTAATGCAGAAATTGTGGGCTGGTGGTCTATCGTTCCCAGATATTAGTTTATATAATATTGCATCATTGATAAAAAATGCAATTGATTGGCTGGCGAGAACAGAGATATTCTCCTCTTTTGAAGAGGAGTCTTTCTGGATACATCCTTTTGCGTTATCAGCTATATTACATTGTAAGCCTCGACAATTACCTTCTAATGTTTTCCCACTTATAACATTTAAGAATATAGTCCTCGCGTGACAAAAATTTTCCAGAATATTAGGGATAGATTTTACCTTTTCAGAATTTCTACCTATTCAGGGTAACCCGCTATTTTCCCTGGGCATCCATCAAAGTACTTTTAAGTCATGGGCCGAGAAAGGTTTAAGTCGGGTCAGTCATTTACTGGGTCCAGATGATTCAGTATTAGCAGGGGAAATTTTGTTTTCACTTTACAAGTTACCTAGGTCAGATTTATTTGCATTTTTTCAAATCTGACATTTTGTTGCAGCGCAAGACTGGGTGTTCCCCATATCTATTGCGTGGTCCGATGTCAGGACTCTACTACAAAGATTTGTGGCGGATGTTACATCAATTTCATTAATATATGACATTATGCTCTCAAAACAAACTCAAGAATTCTTAGATAAGATTTGCAATTTTTGGATCACGTTAATTCCAGATATAGATCAGGATAGAATTAGGCAGAGTTTTAGTACTCTGGATAAGTGTAAAGTACCATCAAGTTGGAAGGAATCACATATGAAGCTTATAAATAATTTCTATCTATATCCAGCTAAACTTGCCAGGTTTTATTTAACTAGATCATCTTGTTGTCCAAGATGTTCGTATTTGGAAGCGGATCTATCTCATATGTTTTGGTCATGTCCCAGGATAAACCAGCTCTGGTTGAAAGTTATATATTGATTTAATAACATTCACGATGCATCTATCTCCCTCACATTCCAGGATATTATCTTATTAATTGAGACCCAGAATAATCAAGATAGTCACCGGGTACGTTCATTAAATACTATAATAATTAGTGGTAAGACAGAGTATATTAAAAAGCTGGAAAGCGAGAAAAGGGCCTGCCTTTTTCAGAGATTATACATGCTATTCAAGAACAGATTAATTTTGAATCATACCATCTACAGGACTCTTCAGAAACAATAATTAAGACATTTTTACTTGGATGGTATGCCATTATTAAGTCTTATCCTTTACCTATACAAAAACAGATTTTATCACCTTTTCTGTCCTCATCTAGCTTCGCAGAGATGGTTATATTAGAGCTGTTTCCATATACATGGATAACAAATGTTGCTGAGATACATTATTAATTGTCTCAGGGACTAGGGGAAAGAGAGGTCTGTCTGCCCTTTTCTTTCTTTCTTTCTTTCTTTCTTTCTTTCTTTCTTCTCTTTTTCTTTTTTTTTTTATTTTCTCAAGCCCCCCTCAGCAAGACGCTGTGAGGAGCCAATTAAGAAAAATGCCGATAAATTAATGTCATATGTTGCCTTATGGTATTTGTTAAGTGATTGTTGATTTGATGGCTATATATATAGGACAACAAACGTGATTTATGTATATTGTACTTTTCGGCGACTAATAAAGATATATATTAAAAAAAAAAAAAAAAAAAGAAACTTACACTTAACCCCACTAAACAGTTCCAAAGGGACAATGAGTTGATGATGGGAGAGAGGAGGGTTTTCTAGATGAGAAAACCAAAAATTATCTCTTGGTGGATCACCCAGTGATTCCCATCTTCAACTTTTTGCCCAAGGTTCATAAGTCTCTCTCCAACATGGTCGGCAGACCAATTATTAGTGATATTAACTCATTGTTTGAACATCTCTCACAGTGGCTGGATGAAATACTCCAACCACTAGTCAAACAACTTCCTAGTTATTTGAGAGACACTAAACAACTCCTTTTGGAGATGGAGTTGATCACATGGGAGAGAGACTATTATTGGCTGACTGTGGATGTCACATCCTTATATTTATTCATACAACATGATAAGTGTTTAGAAGCCCTGAATTTCTTTCTACGAAGAAATCAACAATTTAGTGATGAATTTTGTAAATATATATTGCGTGTGACAGAAATATTGTTGACCCACAATTTTTTTGCCTTTGAGGGAGAGTTTTACCTCCATAGATGTTGGACAGCCATGAGGGCCAAATTTGCCCCCTCCTACGCAAACCTATTTATGGGTTGGTGGGAGCTTTCTCACATCTTTGGAGGTAATTTCCCCGAGAAGGATCACATAGTTTATTACTGAAGGTATATAGACGATCTAATATTTATTTGGCGTGGGGGTCCCTCTGAGGCAGAGAAATTTGTGGATGGTCTCAATAGAAATGATATTGGGATCAAATTTACTTTTGAATTTGGCACTAAAAGTATAAATTACCTAGATGTGACTTTGAAGTGAGACGAGATAGGGAAAGTTGATACAGAAGTATTTCGAAAGTATTTTGAAAGCCTATTTCAGGCAACACACATATCAGGATAGTGAACCACCAGGTATGGTACAGGTCCAGATAGGAAGGTAGGCCAGGAATACTAACTTGCAAAGTACCAGAGGATTGAGAGGAGCCAAGGTCAAAACACAGTCTGAGGTTTAAGCCAGGCATCAGTACGATCTTGCGAGGTACTAGAAGGGTAAGAAGAGCCAAGGTCAAAAGACAGTTTGAGGTTAAAGCCAGGTAACAAGTTAAACAGGTTGAAAGTGCACCCTTTAGAGTATCAATATTGAGACTGGGCTGTGCAAAGTTGCATTCATCAAACCCCATTGTTGCACAAGCTCTGTCTTATAGGTATCATCACTGAAGGCTTTTGTGATGCAGTATAAGTGGTTGCTATGGAGACCATGCTATTATATATTGAGCAGCAAGTATGAGCAGTCTTCAACTGGGGTTTGGGATAGCTGCTGACATGGCTCCTCCTGAATACCAGGTGTTGGAGCCATGGATGGGGTTCTTTTTTGTCTTTCTGATTTGTCAGAGCTCTGTATCTGGAACACAGGAAGCAGAGCAGACTTTTAATAATGAGCAAACCATAACTGCAGCACCCACAGTAGAGCAGCATATTGATGTTGAGCGGCCAGTAACTGAGAAATGGACAGTAGAAGAGTCTACTGATGTTGAGTGGCCAGTAACTGGGGAACGGACAGTAGAAGAGTCTACTGATGTTGAGCAACCAGTAACTGAGGAATGGGTAGTGGAAGAGTCTACTAATGTTGAGCAGCCAATAACTGGGGAATCTATGAAGGTGGAATCAAAATCTTCCCTCCCAGGTAATCTCTATAAAACTCCAGTAACATAGGCACAACATTATTTTGTTACACTATTACATTTCTAAATTATTGTTTTTATTAATCAATTTAACGGTCATGGCAACTTGCAGTATAAGGCATATTCTGGCCATGTTGTGAAGCTGGTGTCCTATTCAGACCATTCTTCAATAAAGTTGATTTATTATCCATTTCCTTTTTTAGGCTTGTCCTGATTCACTTTAAAGTGCAGTCTTTAAAAGCACATATGCACACAAATAATATTTTGTCATGCCTCAACTGGCACAAAAATATTTTGATTAATAAATCACAGACAATTTTTTAAAAGGGTTACATTTATATATGCCACTGAAAAACAGTTGAAATAACTTTTTCTAGAAGCATTTTTTTTATGGGAGTCAACGATTTATTTTTTACTTCACTTTTTTTCACCCCACCCTATTTTCGGAGGTAATTTGGTCTTCTTTTTTTTCTCTCCACTATTTGGTTTTATTAATATATATATAATAGACACTTTAATAATTGCAACTTCAGCACAATGTGTTAGACGTGAAAAGAATGGACATTGTGGACATTCATGTTGTGTGCACTTTCTATCTCTTTTGAGCAAAGAATGATTTATTGTGGACACTGGACATTTTTTACATATCTTTAGCACATTTTTATATTTTTCAAAGTAATTTAAATATGCAACTTTATAACGATTTCTTTGCAAGTGAAAATAATGGATAATTGGTTATGAAAGTTTTTCTTTCATGTAATTAGCAAGAGTCCATGAGCTAGTGACGTATGGGATATACATTCCTACCAGGAGGGGCAAAGTTTCCCAAACCTCAAAATGCCTATAAATACACCCCTCACCACACCCACAATTCAGTTCTTCAAGCTCCTCCGTTTGAACCTATGCATTCATTGGACATTAAATTACTTTCTTGGAAAGTTTTGTTCCTTTTGGCAATCTCTTCTGCCAGAAGAGTTTCTGAATTATCTGCTCTTTCTTGTGAGTCTCCTTTTCTGATTTTTCATCAGGATAAGGCAGTGTTGCGAACTTCTTTTGATTTTTTACCTAAAGTTGTGAATTCCAACAACATTAGTAGAGAAATTGTGGTTCCTTCATTATGTCCTAATCCTAAGAATTCTAAGGAGAAATCGTTACATTCTTTGGATGTTGTTAGAGCTTTGAAATATTATGTTGAAGCTTCTAAGTCTTTCCGAAAGACTTCTAGTTTATTTGTTATCTTTTCCGGTTCTAGAAAAGGCCAGAAAGCTTCTGCCATTTCTTTGGCATCTTGGTTGAAATCTTTAATTCATCTTGCCTATGTTGAGTTGGGTAAAACTCCGCCTCAAAGGATTACAGCTCATTCTACTAGGTCAGTTTCTACTTCCTGGGCGTTTAGGAATGAAGCTTCGATTGATCAGATTTGCAAAGCAGCAACTTGGTCCTCTTTGCATACTTTTACTAAATTCTACCATTTTGATGTATTTTCTTCTTCTGAAGCAGTTTTTGGTAGAAAAGTACTTCAGGCAGCGGTTTCAGTTTGAATCTTCTGCTTATGTTTTTCATTAAACTTTATTCTGGGTGTGGATTATTTTCAGCAGGAATTGGCTGTCTTTATTTTATCCCTCCCTCTCTAGTGACTCTTGCGTGGAAAGATCCACATCTTGGGTAATCATTATCCCATACGTCACTAGCTCATGGACTCTTGCTAATTACATGAAAGAAAACATAATTTATGTAAGAACTTACCTGATAAATTCATTTCTTTCATATTAGCAAGAGTCCATGAGGCCCACCCTTTTTTGTGGTGGTTATGATTTTTGTATAAATAAATTATTCCAATTCCTTATTTTATATGCTTTCGCACTTTTTTATCACCCCACTTCTTGGCTATTCGTTAAACTGAATTGTGGGTGTGGTGAGGGGTGTATTTATAGGCATTTTAAGGTTTGGGAAACTTTGCCCCTCCTGGTAGGAATGTATATCCCATACGTCACTAGCTCATGGACTCTTGCTAATATGAAAGAAATGAATTTATCAGGTAAGTTCTTACATAAATTATGTTTTTGAGTTACACAAGGAAAGGAAGGAGAGGAGAGGGAAGAGGGGAAAGAAAGAAAAAAGAGGAATTGTATTTGATCTTCTATCACTAGACACTAGGGTTTTTACGTATCACTTGATATTTTGTAGATTTCTGGGTCATTTAAGAATTATTTAATAGATTGTGTTTTTTATTTTTTTATTTTTTTATAGGGTTTATGATCAAAAGTATCGTAAGAGCTAAAGCACTTCCTTAATGGGACAGTCAAGTCCAAAAAAAACTTTCATGTTTCAAATAGGGCATGTAATTTGAAACATCTTTCCAATTTACTTTTATCACCAATATTGCTTTGTTCTTTTGGTATTCTTAGTTGAAAGCTAAACCTAGGAGATCCCTATCCCCTGAACCCCCTTAGCATGTAAGCCTAAGAGTCCAGCTGTTTGTAGATCACCTTCTTAAGAGTGGATTACAACAGTGCCACTCTTGGCAGGGCCCTCTACCCATCTGATCCCTTGAATTGTTTTGTTGTACTCCCCTTTGTTTATAGCGCTGCAGAATCTGTTGGCGCTCTACAAATAACCGATAATAATAATAATTAAATAATAATAGGAGATTCATATGCTAATTTCTTAGACCTTGAAGGTTGCCTCTAATCTAAATGCATTTTAATAGTTTTTCACCACTAGAGGGCATTCGTTCACGTGTTTCATATAGATAATATTGAGCTCATGCACATGAATTTACCATGGAGACAGCCCTGATTGGCTAAACTGCAAGTCTGTCAAAAGAACTGAAATAAGGGGGCAGTCTGTAGAGGCTTAGATGCAAGGTAATTACAGAGGTAAAATGTGTATAAATATAACTGTGTTGGTTATGCAAAACTGGGGTATTGATGATTAAGAGATTATCTATCTTTTAAAACAACAACAATTTTGGTGTTGACTTTCCCTTTAACTCCACTATAATTATTTGGAGTTATGCAAAATGGAACAAATGGTCGCAGTTGATAACATTTTATTTAGGCTCAGTGCATTTGTTGTCATTACTCGCACCGAAAAATGACCAACTCTATTATTATGTTTTGGATGTGAATTTTATGAATATTTGTGGAGTTTTCCCTTTTTTTTCTCTCTCCTTCCCTCTGCTTATTACAAGACCTCCCTATGGCAATGTTTCTTTAACCAGATAATTTAAGATGGTTAAGATACTGACCTGGAATGTGGGATGGATTCACTCCCCTGTCAAAAGGAAAGCTTTTATTAATTTCTTAAACAGAAAAAGAGTTTGATATAGTATGTTTACAAGACACACATCTGTTGGACTTTGAACATAGTAACATTGGCCTAGATTTAGAGTTGGGCGGTAGCCGTGAAAACCAGCGTTAGAGGCTCCTAATGCTGGTTTTAGGCTACCTCCGGTATTTGGAGTCAATCAAAATAGGGTCTAACGCTCACTTTTCAGCCGCGACTTTTCCATACCGCAGATCCCCTTACGTCAATTGCGTATCCTATCTTTTCAATGGGATTTTTCTAACTCCGGTATTTAGAGTCGTGTCTGAAGTGAGCGTTAGAAATCTAACGACAAAACTCCAGCCGCAGGAAAAAAGTCAGTAGTTAAGAGCTTTCTGGGCTAACGCCGGTTTATACAGCTCTTAACTACTGTACTCTAAAGTACACTAACACCCATAAACTACCTATGTACCCCTAAACTGAGGTCCCCCCACATCGCCGCCACTCGATTACATTTTTTTAACCCCTAATCTGCCGACCGCCACCTACGTTATCCTTATGTACCCCTAATCTGCTGCCCCTAACACCGCCGACCCCTATATTATATTTATTAACCCCTAATCTGCCCCCCACAACATCGCTGCCAGCTACCTACACTTATTAACCCCTAATCTGCCGACCGCAAAGCGCCGCCACCTACGTTATCCTTATGTACCCCTAATCTGCTGCCCCTAACACTGCCGACCCCTATATTATATTTATTAACCCCTAATCTGCCCCCTCAACGTCGCCTCCACCTGCCTACACTTATTAACCCCTAATCTGCCGAGCGGACCGCACCGCTACTATAATAAAGTTATTAACCCCTAATCCGCCTCACTAACCCTATAATAAATAGTATTAACCCCTAATCTGTCCTCCCTAACATCGCCGACACCTAACTTCAATTATTAACCCCTAATCTGCCAACCGGAGCTCACCACTATTCTAATAAATGTATTAACCCCTAAAGCTAAGTCTAACCCTAACACTAACACCCCCCTAAATTAAATATAATTTTAATCTAACGAAATTAATTATCTCTTATTAAATAAATTATTCCTATTTAAAGCTAAATACTTACCTGTAAAATAAATCCTAATATAGCTACAATATAAATTATAATTATATTGTAGCTATTTTAGGATTAATATTTATTTTACAGGCAACTTTGTAATTATTTTAACCAGGTACAATAGCTATTAAATAGTTAAGAACTATTTAATAGCTACCTAGTTAAAATAATTACAAAATTACCTGTAAAATAAATCCTAACCTAAGTTACAATTAAACCTAACACTACACTATCAATACATTAATTAAATACAATATCTACAAATAACTACAATGAAATAAACTAACTAAAGTACAAAAAATAAAAAAGAACTGAGTTACAAAAAATAAAAAAATATTTACAAACATAAGAAAAATATTACAACAATTTTAAACTAATTACACCTACTCTAAGCCCCCTAATAAAATAACAAAGACCCCCAAAATAAAAAATGCCCTACCCTATTCTAAATTACTAAAGTTCAAAGCTCTTTTACCTTACCAGCCCTGAACAGGGCCCTTTGCGGGGCATGCCCCAAGAAGTTCAGCTCTTTTGCCTGTAAAAAAAAAACATACAATACCCCCCCCCAACATTACAACCCACCACCCACATACCCCTAATCTAACCCAAACCCCCCTTAAATAAAACTAACACTAAGCCACTGAAGATCATCCTACCTTGTCTTCACCTCACCAGGTATCACCGATCCGTCCTGGCTGATCGGAACAGCCAATAGAATGCGAGCTCAATCTGATTGGCTGATTGGATCAGCCAATCGGATTGAACTTGATTCTGATTGGCTGATTCCATCAGCCAATCAGAATATTCCTACCTTAATTCCGATTGGCTGATAGAATCCTATCAGCCAATCGGAATTCGAGGGACGCCATCTTGGATGACGTCCCTTAAAGGAACCGTCATTCTTCAGTTGGACGTCGCCGGAAGAAGATGGGTCCGCGGTGGAGGTCTTCAGGATGGAGCCGGTCGTCATCGGATGAAGATAGAAGATGCCGCTTGGATCAAGATGGTTGCCGGTCCGGATCGCCTCTTCTTCCCGGATAGGATGAAGACTTTGGAGCCTCTTCTGGACCTCTTCAGCCACCGGATGATGGATCGCCAGCCCCCGCTTGGGTTGGATGAAGATTTTGGAGCCAGGACGGATCAGTGATACCTGGTGAGGTGAAGACAAGGTAGGATGATCTTCAGGGGCTTAGTGTTAGGTTTATTTAAGGGGGGTTTGGGTTAAATTAGGGGTATGTGGGTGGTGGGTTGTAATGTTGGGGGGGGTATTGTATGTTTTTTTTTACAGGCAAAAGAGCTGAACTTCTTGGGGCATGCCCCGCAAAGGGCCCTGTTCAGGGATGGTAAGGTAAAAGAGCTTTGAACTTTAGTAATTTAGAATAGGGTAGGGCATTTTTTATTTTGGGGGTCTTTGTTATTTTATTAGGGGGCTTAGAGTAGGTGTAATTAGTTTAAAATTGTTGTAATATTTTTCTTATGTTTGTAAATATTTTTTTATTTTTTGTAACTTAGTTCTTTTTATTTTTTGTACTTTAGTTAGTTTATTTCATTGTAGTTATTTGTAGGAATTGTATTTAATTTATTTATTGATAGTGTAGTGTTAGGTTTAATTGTAGGTAATTGTAGGTATTTTATTTAATTAATTTAATGATAGTATAGTGTTAGGTTTAATTGTAATTTAGGTTAGGATTTATTTTACAGGTAATTTTGTAATTATTTTAACTAGGTAACTATTAAATAGTTCTTAACTATTTAATAGCTATTGTACATGGTTAAAATAATTACAAAGTTGCCTGTAAAATAAATATAAATCCTAAAATAGCTATAATATAATTATAATTTATATTGTAGCTATATTAGGATTTATTTTACAGGTAAGTATTTATCTTTAAATAGGAATAATTTATTTAATAAGAGATAATTAATTTCGTTAGATGTAAATTATATTTAACTTAGGGGGGTGTTAGTGTTAGGGTTAGACTTAGCTTTAGGGGTTAATACATTTATTAGAATAGCGGTGAGCTCCAGTCGGCAGATTAGGGGTTAATAATTGAAGTTAGGTGTCGGCGATGTTAGGGAGGGCAGATTAGGGGTTAATACTATTTATTATAGGGTTAGTGAGGCGGATTAGGGGTTAATAACTTTATTATAGTAGCGCTCAGGTCCGCTCGGCAGATTAGGGGTTAATAAGTGTAGGCAGGTGGAGACGACGTTGTGGGGGGCAGATTAGGGGTTAATAAATATAATATAGGGGTCGGCGATGTTAGGGCAGCAGATTAGGGGTACATAAGGATAATGTAAGTAGCGGCGGTTTACAGAGCGGCAGATTAGGGGTTAATAATAATATACAGGGGTCAGCGATAGCGGGGGCGGCAGAATAGGGGTTAATAAGTGTAAGGTTAGGGGTGTTTAGACTCGGGTACATGTTAGAGTGTTAGGTGCAGACGTAGGAAGTGTTTCCGCATAGCAAACAATGGGGCTGCGTTAGGAGCTGAACGCGGCTTTTTTGCCGGTGTTAGGTTTTTTTTCAGCTCAAACAGCCCCATTGTTTTCTATGGGGGAATCGTGCACGAGCACGTTTTTGAGGCTGGCCGCTTGCGTAAGCAACTCTGGTATCGAGAGTTGAAGCTGCGTTAAATATGCTCTACGCTCCTTTTTTGGAGCCTAACGCAGCCTTTATGTGGACTCTCAATACCAGAGTTATTTTTATGGTGCGGCCAGAAAAAAGCCGGCGTTAGCTTTTCGGCTTGTTACCGACAAAACTCTAAATCTAGCCGATAGTAAGGCCATATGGCTTGGGGAGTGACTCTTTTCTTCATTTAAAAAATCTGCTAGAAGAGTTATGATCTTATTCCACTCGAAATTTAACTATAAAATTCTCAAAGTTATCAAGGACAAAGAAGGTAGATATTTAATTGTGAGACTTTTAATTCAGAATGTAGAACATTTAATAGTTAATGTGTACGGACCAAATGATCCTAATGAAAATTTTTGGAACTCTTTGGTGAAAAATATACTCAAATTTTCAAGGGATAAAATAATAGTAACTGGTGATCATAATGTTACCCCTAATTCTTATTTGGATAGGAGGAAGTTGGGAGATTATGACACGAAACTTACATATTCAAGATATCATTTAAACTATGAAAAAATAATTTTAAAGTTATTTTCACACTCGGTAGGCTTGGTGGATATATTGAGATTGCTAAATCCTAATATTCTTGAATACACATGTTGTTAAAAATATCATAATACTCTTTCGAGATTGGATTTATTTAAATTAACATCTACGTGGCTAGGTTAAAAAAGAAACAAAACTTAGAATTTAGAGACTTGTCAACTAAATTAAAAGATACATAAGCCCTTTATCAACAGTGTTCAGATAAATAGGGAAAATAGAGAAAGTTACTTTGCAAGTAAAAAGGAGATCTGTTTCTCTTAGAAGAAGCACAATAATCTCTACCTAAGAGAGCAGCTAAGTTCATAAGACATGGTAACAAAGCGGGCAAATTCTTAGCATCAATCTTTAAAAGACAAACCAAAAGGAAGTCCATAGCTGCTCTCAACATAAAGATAAAATATACACCAAACAAGATCAGATATATTTACTATTCCAGAATTATTATACTGATTTGTATTCATCATAACATCCCATAATGGCAAATATCAACACATTTATAGAAAACATTGATCTTCCTAGAGTCTCAGCCTTTAGAATGTTACTTGACTTTTTCTTCTGAGATAGTTATTGTCTTAAAAGATCTCTACAAAACTTATTTTCAAGATAATATTAAGATATCTGAAGAGCTAATATTGTCTTGATTCCAAAGAACGACAAGGATCCTTTAGAAGTAACCTCATACAGACCTATCTCTCCACCCTGATCAGGTGGGTTTTGTGAGTGGGAGAGCCTCAGAAGTAAATATAAAAAATATTTTGCATACAATATGTCTCTATGATGGAGATCAGTCTGTTCTGCCTGAGGCCTTCCTGCTATCTTTGGATGCAGAGAGGGCCTTCAACAGATTACAATGGCTATTTATGACTGAAGTTTTGAGGAAATTTGGATTCAAAGGCAATTTTCTGGGTTTGATTGGTTTAATTGGTAATATTTATTCTGTGATCAATGCATCTTTATTAATTAATAGTGGTATTTCAAACTCTTTTATATTGTCCAGGGGCACCCCTGTCTCCTCTTCTATTTGACCTGATACTGGAGCCACTAGCTACTAAACTGAGGGAGATTTTACCAGTAATCACCATAGGCAAAACAGCACTGAAAACATCATTATTTGTTGATGATCTTCTCTTATTTATTTCCAATCCAAAGAACTATATTGAAGGTATTCTTAATCTTCTAGGAGACTATGGTTCAGTCTTTGGCTATAAAACTAACCTAACAAAATCCAAAATACTGTAGCTGAAAAAAACTAAACTTTCTCAATCCTATCACTTTATAGAAACAATGTATTTTGAGTACCTGGGCTTAAAAATGTCAGCCAATCCGGCAAGATGGTATAGTGTCAATATCTCCTCTACTCTTTAGGACAATAAAGACAAAATGAAGAGTTGAGCAACTCTTACAGTCTCAGTGTCAGGTAAAATCAATCTTTTTAAAATGTTCATAATTCCCAAGATTTTTTATATACTGTACTTAGGATGCTTCCCTTGTTAATTGGTAAAACTGATATATGGTGGTTTAACCCCTTAAGGACCAAGGACGTACGCCACACGTCCTCAAAAAAAATACACTTAATGACCGAGGACGTGTGGCGTACGTCCTTGGTCTGGAAAGCAGCTGGAAGCTATCCTGCTCGCTTCCAGCTGCTTTCCGGTTATTGCAGTGATGCCTCGATATGGGGGCATCCTGCAATAACCCCCCTTGGCCATCCGATGCAGAGAGAGCCACTCTGTGGCCCTCTCTGCACCGGACATCGGTGGCCGGTATCGTTGGTGGGTGGGAGCAAGTCTGGGAGGCGGGTGGGCGGCCATCGATGTGCCCAGTGGAGTGGAGGGGGGCGGGAGCGCGCGCGTGCACGGGGGGCGGCGGGCGGGCGCATGCACGGGGCGGGAGCGGGAGGGAACCGCTACACTACAGAAAAATAAAGTTTAAAAAGTACATCAAATAACTTTTTTAAAGCTGTAAATAACAGCTAAGAGATGTGGAAGGGGTGGGGGGTTGATCTTGGGGGGGGGGGGAAGCTACACTGCAGAAAAGGGTTTTTTTTTTTAAAAAAGGCACATTTTTTCACTAAACTGGGTACTGGCAGACAGCTGCCAGTACCCAAGATGGCGCCCATTAAGGCAGAGGGGGAGGGTTAGAGAGCTCTTTGGTGGGGGATCAGTAAGGCTGGGGGCTAAGGGGGGATCCTACACAGCAGCATATGTAAATATGCTAAAAAAAAAACAAAAAACCCAAATATAGCTTTTATTTTAGTACTGGCAGAGTTTCTGCCAGTACTTAAGATGGCGGGGACAATTGGGGGGTGGGGGAGGGAAGAGAGCTGTTTGGGAGAGATCAGGGGGTCTCATGTTTCAGGTGGGAGGCTGAGCTCTACACTAAAGCTAAAATTAACCCTGCAAGCTCCCTACAAGCTACATAATTAACCCCTTCACTGCTAGCCATAATACACGTGTGAAATGCAGCGGCATTTGGCGGCCTTCTAATTACCAAAAAGCAACGCCAAAGCCATATATGTCTGCTATTTCTGAACAAAGGGGATCCCAGAGAAGCATTTACAACCATTTGTGCCATAATTGCACAAGCTGTTTGTAAATGATTTCAGTGAGAAACCTAAAATTGTGAAAAATTTAACGTTTTTTTTTTAATTTGATCGCATTTGGCGGTGAAATGGTGGCATGAAATATACCAAAATGGGCCTAGATCAATACTTGGGGTTGTCTACTACACTACACTAAAGCTAAAATTAACCCTAGAAGCTCCCTACATGCTCCATAATTAACCCCTTCACTGCTGGGCATAATACACGTGTAGTGCGCAGTGGCATTTAGCAGCCTTCTAATTACTAAAAAGCAACGCCAAAGCCATATATGTCTGCTATTTCTGAACAAAGGGGATCCCAGAGAAGAATTTACAACCATTTAAGCCATAATTGCACAAGCTGTTTGTAAATAATTTCAGTGAGAAACCAAAAGTTTGTGAAAAAATTTGTAAAAAAGTGAACGATTTTTTGTATTTAATCGCATTTGGCGGTGAAATGGTGGCATGAAATATACCAAAATGGGCCTAGATCAATACTTTGGGATGTCTACTAAAAAAAATTATATACATGTCAATGGATATTCAGAGATTCCTGAAAGATATTAGTGTTCTAATGTAACTAGCGCTAATTTTGAAAAATAATGGTTTGGAAATAGCAAAGTGCTACTTGTATTTATGGCCCTATAACTTACAAAAAATGCAAAGAAGATGTAAACATTGGGTATTTCTAAACTCAGGACAAAATTTAGAAACTATTTAGCACGGGTGTTTTTTGGTGGTTGTAGATGTGTAACAGATTTTGGGGGTCAAAGTTAGAAAAAGTGTGTTTTTTTCAATTTTTTCCTCATATTTTATAATTTTTTTTATAGTAAATTATAAGATATGATGAAAATAATGGTATCTTTAGAAAGTCCATTTAATGGCGAGAAAAACGGTATATAATATGTGTGGGTACAGTAAATGAGTAAGATGAAAATTACAGCTAAACACAAACACCGCAAAAATGTAAAAATAGCCTTGGTCCCAAACGGACAGAAAATGGAAAAGTGCTGTGGTCATTAAGGGGTTAATCAATCCTTGAGGTATTTTATGTGGAGTGGAAGAAAAGCAAGAATAAAACTTGCTAATTTATATCAACCATACTCCAAAGGAGGGTTAGCTCTACCTAATCTGAAATGGCACAGCCTTGCAACTATTTTGCGCATTCCAATCGATTGGTTGCTGCAGTCTTACAGATATTCAAACAGGTATTTGGAGGAACAGGTTTGCTTCACATAATCCCTAAACTTTGTTGTACATGCCTTAAAAAAAAAACTAGGGAAAACTACCTCTACTCACCCCTTATATAGAGATATCTTAAGGACATGGAGAAAATCCATGAAGATACTGGGTATTGCACCAAATATTTCTAAATGGTTACCAATACAGGGCAATAAAAATGTTCCTTTAGGAAATATAGTGAATATATTTAATAAATGGTCACCTACTAAACTTTTAACTATTAAAGATCTTTATGATCAGGGGACTAAGAAAATCTATACATTTTCTAAATTTCAAACAGTGTTGCCGACAGTTCAAACAAAACTTATGTTCTACTTTCTTCAGCTAAAGTGCTATATTCATAATCTGACAAGGAATTTCCCTCTACTATGGTCAGATCATTCATTAATGGATGTAATTAATCCTGAAAAATGGTCATTGTCAACAATCTACAAAATCCTTAGGGCAACAGAGGTGCAAAGACTATCAACAGAACGGATCAGCTATTTGGTAAAACTAGTAGATACTCCTGGTCTGGATAGACTTCTTCTGAAAAGCCTTAAGAGAACTCAATCATTATGCCCTTCTATGTATCTAAGAGAAACTCAGTTCAGACTATTACACAGAGACTACCTCACTCCACGAAGAGTGGCCAAGTGTAATAGGGAAGTTAAATATCTATGTCTTAAATGTTCTCAGGACCATACAGATTTAGGACACCTGTTTCCGAAGTTGAACCAATTCTGGTTGAGCATTAGTTATCTTCTCTCCCAAATAACAAAAATAAAAGTTCAACTAACAAAGGAATCTATTCTTCTTTTGAGCAATTTTATAATTTTATGAGTAATTTTATTTAAACAGCAATTTTGATTCTCAGAAAAATAATTTTTAGCAACTGGACAAAAACTAGAATTCCCTCAATTAGTGAAGCAAAGAACCTCCTGATAAATTCCGCAATAATAGCCGCCTATGACTTTTTCCAGTACCAGGGAAAAATTTTATAATCCGGCTAGAGCAGATTGACAATCTCCAACTAGGGTAGGTTGGGTTGAGGGAGAGAGGGGCTTAGGGTCCTTTTTTCCCCCATAGGATTTCTCATAAAAATGATGTATTTCATATATATTTATTTATGGTTATTATTAAAAATTGTAAATTATCCTATTTGAGAGGGAGTGGGGAGTGATTGTACCGATTGGTATATTTATATATCTTATGATTCTATCACCTGTTTTTTTTGTACGATGTAATAAAGATTTAATAAAAAAACAAACAAACAAACAAATGGGTCATGACATGGATATTCTGATGAACTATAAGAGTTTCAATATTGAGACTGGGCTGTGCATTGTTACATTCATCAAACCCCATTGTTGAACAAGATCTGTCTTATAGGTGTCATCATAATTGAAGGCTTTTGTGATGCAGTATAAGTGGTTTCTATGGAGACCATGCTATTATATATTGAGCAGCAAGTATGAGCAGTCTTCAACTGGGGTTTGGGGTAGCTGCAGACATGGCTCCTCCTGTATACCAGGGGTTGGAGCCATGGATGAGGTTCTTTTTTGTCTTTCTGGTTTGTCACAGCTCTGTATCTGGAACACAGGAAGCAGAGCAGACTTTTAATAATGAGCAAACCATAACTGGAGCACCCACAGTAGAGCAGCATATTAATGTTGAGCGGCCAGTAACTGAGAAATGGACAGTGGAAGAGTCTACTGATGTTGAGTGGCCAGTAACTGAGGAACGGACAGTGGAAGAGTCTACTGATATTGAGCGGCCAGTAACTGAGGAACGGACAGTGGAAGAGTCTACTGATATTGAGCGGCCAGTAACTGAGGAACGGACAGTGGAAGAGTCTACTGATGTTGTGCGGCCAGTAACTGAGGAATGGAAAGTAAAAGAGTCTACTAATGTTGAGCAGCCAATAACTGGGGAACCTATGAAGGTGGAATCAAAATCTTCCCTCCTAGGTAATCTCTTTAAAACTCCAGTAACATAGGCACAACATTATTTTGTTACACTATTACATTTCTAAATTAATATTTTTATTAATCAATTTTACGGTCATGGCAACTTGCAGTATAAGGCATAGTCTGACCATGCTGTGAAGCTGGTGTCTTATTCAGACCATTCTTCAATGAAGTTGATTTATTCTCCATTTCATTTTCAGGCTTTTCCTGATTTACTTTACAGTGCTGTCTTTACAAGCACATATGCACACAAATACTATTTTGTCATGCCTCAACTGGCACAAAAGTATTTTGATCAATAAATCACAGACAATTTTTTGCATCAATGCAAAAATTCATAACAGAAAAAAATTAAATCTGTTTTTTTAAGGGTTACAATTCTTTATGCCACTGAAAAATAGTTGAATTTTCTTACCATTAAAGTGTCAGTAAACCTTAAAAATAATGTTATATAATTCTGCACATAGTGCAGAATTATATAACATTATATTAGCCAAACATTATAAAACATAATTTCCCCTATTAATTTAAAAAAAAAAACGCTGTTATAACAGACCCGCTCAGCAGAGTACAGATGTTTGGCTAATATAATGTTATATAATTCTGCACTATGTTTTTAAAGTTTACTGACACTTTAAGGACCAGGGCTCATTTTACATTTCTGCAGTGTTTGTGTTTAGCTGTAATTTTCCTCTTACTCATTTACTGTACCCACACATATTATATACAGTTTTTCTCGCCATTAAATGGACTTTCTAAAGATACCATATTTTCAGCATATCATGTAATTTACTATAAAAAAATATAAAATATGATCAAAGAATTGAAAAAAACACACTTTTTCTAACTTTGATCCCCAAAATCTCTTACGCATCTACAACCACCAAAAAACACCCATGCTAAATAGTTTCTAAATTTTGTCCTGAGTTTAGAAATACGTGTTCTTTGCAAGTTATAGGGCAATAAGTACAAGTAGCATTTTG
Source organism: Bombina bombina (assembly GCF_027579735.1). Classification (NCBI taxonomy): domain Eukaryota; kingdom Metazoa; phylum Chordata; class Amphibia; order Anura; family Bombinatoridae; genus Bombina; species Bombina bombina. Next base: position 559,897,367 of record NC_069502.1, read on the forward strand.
CTATTTCCAAACCATTTTTTCCCCTCAAAATTAGCAATAGTTACTTTGTAACACTGATATCTGTCAGGAATCCCTGAATAACCCTTCATGTGTATATATTTTATTTTAGTAGACAACCCAAAGTATTGATCTAGGCCCATTTTGGTATATTTCATGCCACCATTTCACCACCAAATGCGATCAAATGTCTTTTTAATGCTTCTCTGGGATCCCCTTTGTTCAGAAATAGCAGACATATATGACTTTGGTATTGCCTTTTGGTAATTAGAAGCCACTAAATGCCGCTTTGCACCACACTTGTATTATGTCCAGCAGTGAAGGGGTTAATTAGGTAGCTTGTAGGGTTAATTTTAGCTTTAGTGTAGAGATCAGCCTCCCAACTGACACATCCCACCCCCTGATCCCTTTTCTTTTTTGTTTAGCACCTCACTCTCAGCTTAAAGATTGTCATTAATTGTATTTGTAATATGAATTTTTGAATATCATTGTGTTTATTTTATATAGTTAATAACAGACTTACTCAAGCAATTCTTTTTTCTTTTTCTTTTTAGTAAGTCAATATTTAAGTTTAACTGTATATTAGCATTAGATATTGCTTATATATAGGTTCTGTTGTTCTTAAATAACTTGTGTCCTACATTTGTATTCCCCTAGTGACACATTAGGTTTGTTTTTATTGTGCACTGATTGGCTAATAGGGAATGGATGGGGGAATTTATAGGATCATTGTTAGACCTAGAACATGTCTATGATTAAGCACCTGTAGTGGGCAGTGGCGTATTTTGGTTTTGTGCTGCCCTAGGCACTCCAAATCCTGCTGCCCCCCCCACCTCTCCCCACCCCCCACAATTAAAGCCATTTTTGGCCATAACTTTTTTTGGGCATAGAGTAATGTGACTTTTTTCCCCCTGCATTTCTAAATTAAATCTTCACAAGCCAAGGCTTGTAAAAATCTTGCATACACTCAGGTAGGTTTTATTAGAACATGTGTACACACTAAACAGTATACATATTCATATTCATAATGATAGCTATGTGTCATACTGTCATATGATCATCATATATTGTTATTTTTATCACTGTTATCATCACACCACAGTGCACAGTACAGGGACCAACACCCTCAATACATGCCAGCATATTAATCACAATAATGCCCATACTCTGGTATGTTAAACAAATTAACCAGCATTTTACATGAATCCCTCTTAATCTCTGTTTGCTTTACAGATCTTTCTGTGTACTGAGCAAACACTGCTTCCCACCAGAATTGATTTTACATCCATTGTTCTGATCATGACACACACACACACATATATATATATACACATACATACATACACACACACACACACACACACATATATATATATATACACACACACACATATACATACATACACACATATGCACACACGCACATACACACTGAACCTTGCACTGTGCTGTTGAACAAGCTGGTGCATTTCACCTAAATAGTAATTATATGAGGTCCCTGAGATTAGAACTGCATCATTTCAACCCCTGCTCTTGGCAATTAATATTGGATTCTACTATGGTTTTAAACTTTGCTGTCTGGACTGGTAGTATTAACAAAAATAATGTTCCAGTTTCAATATAATCTAGCCACATCACTCACGTACTTGCTGTTAAGATGATCAAGTCGACTAACACCTAATACTGATATTTGTCAGCCGTGACTAATTTTGCTTATATTTTTGTGCTACTGCATTTTCCAGCACTTTTAATAGAAGGAAGAGCAGCAGCTTTGTAAGACAAATTGATGGGGACGAAATGTACAGTGAGCGGCAAGCTCAGTCCCAGAAATCCGTTCACCATTCAGGCAGGTAATAATATACATGAACCGAACGGTACTCAAGATAAAACCATATATTGCTGCACTGTGACGCCACATCTGCATGACAGGAGTGATATTCTGTAATTTAATTGTACATAGTTTTTTAAATACATTGCGTGATAAAACAACATCCTTACACGGCTTACACAGAATAACTGAAAGTTAACCGTTATTAATACTTAACCAACTGAACTATGTACAATTAAATTACAGAATATCACTCCTGTCATGCAGATGTGGCGTCACAGTGCAGCAATATATGGTTTTATCTTGAGTGCCGTTCGGTTCATGTATATTATTACCTGCCTGAATGGTGAGCGGATATCTGAGACTGAGCTTGCCGCTCATTGTATATTTCGTCCTCATCAATTTGTCTTACAAAGCTGCTGCTCTTCCTTCTATTAAAAGTGCTGGGAAATGCAGTAGCACAAAAAATATAAGCAAAATTAGTCACGGCTGACAAATATCAGTATTAGGTGTTAGTCGACTTGATCATCTTAACAGCAAGTACGTGAGTGACATTATTAGAAATTAGCAAAGGTACCAACCTGAACTCTAAGTGACTCCAGCCCAGCCCGTTTTCACTGCCAGTCTGCCGCTTATAGCTGAGAGTGTGAAGACATTTTTCCTAACCCGGCAGATCATGTGTACACGTGCGGCTGCGTGCGGCTGGTTGAAAACGTCACCTAACGTTGGCGGTAAGCCGCCCAGAAAAAATTAAAAACTTTTTTTTTTAAATCCACAGTCAGTGCAGCACTGCAGCGGCAAGTGCCGCCCCCCAAAATTTGCCGCCCTAGGCACGGGCTTTGTAGGCCTTGGCCTTAATACGCCCCTGGTAGTGGGTGCAAAACATGTCAGACGTAGCCTGTTAGTCTACTTGTTTTTTGTTTGTGCCATGTCTCTGAAGGACTTTGTACCTTTTTTAAATTACCAAACAAGTTTGGAATAAAGATTGTTTTTTTATATATCAATTGCGAGTTCTTGCTACTTCTTCTTGTTTCTTGGATTTTTGGCTTGATTCTGCCTAAGCTACGGAACTCTCAGCCTTAGCAGTCGTAATTGTGTGCTGTGCAGCCGAAACCATTTTAACTGGTGGAGACGATCATTCTGGAGATGCCGAGTACGTCCACCTCCTGTTTCTCACCCCCTGATCCCTCCCTAACCCCCCTCAAACAGCTCTCTTCCACCCCCACCCCCACAATGGTCACCCCCATCTTCAGTACTGGCAGAAAGTCTGCCATTACTAAAATAAAAGTTTTTTTTTTTTTTTTTTAATAATACATTTTATTATATATATTTACTGCAGTGTAGGATCCCCCATTACCACCCAACCTCCCTGTACCCCCCAAGAGCTCTCTAACCCTCCCCCCTCTACCTATTTGCCACCATCTTAGGTACTGGCAGCTGTCTGCCAGTACCCAGTTTGCTCTAAATTAGTGTTATTTAAAAAAAAATGATTTTTTTTTTCCGTAGTGTAGCTGCCCCCCCCTCATAAGCTTACCCCCTCCCAGATCCGTTTCCAGACATGGATCCCACATAGAATCCCCCTCTCCTCCTCCCTCCTTCCCACTCACTGCCGTTTTCTGTAGTGTGGCGTAGCGGTCCCACCCGCTCCCTCCCCCCTTCATGCTCCCTTCCTACCCTCCTCCCGCCTCCTCCAGCGATGTGCCACCCACCCACCTCCCTCCAAGCCCACCAACGATTGGCACCATCGCTGGCCAATGCAGAGAGGGCCACAGAGTGGCCCTTTCTGCATCAGTTACTGCCTAAAGGGTATTGCACAATGCCTCAATATCGAGACATTGCTGCAATACCCTGAGAGCATCTGGAAGCGATCACGATTGCTTCCAACGCTAAGTTTAACTGAGGACGTGCTATGTACGTCTTTGGTCATTAACTGTTGTTTTTGAGGATGTAAATAGCACATCCTTGGTCCTTAAGGGGTTTATATATATAATTGACTTACATGATATAATAATTGAATTATAGAAAAAGTATATGACACTATCATTCTGTGTTACAATAATATAGTATGTAAAACAGAATACAATAGCAGAGAAACTATTACAAAATTGTAAATGGACAAGGAGAAAGATAAACAAGAGACAGTCTGAAAATACCATTGCACTATCAGAGGTTGGTAGACAGCGAATTATAACTAAAATTAAACATTTTACAGATATGAACTCATAGTGTTAAACACAACTAAAGAATGGAAAAACATAATTTATGTAAGAACTTAATGATAAATTCATTTCTTTCATATTGGCAAGAGTCCATGAGCTAGTGACGTATGGGATATACAATCCTACCAGGAGGGGCAAAGTTTCCCAAACCTCAAAATGCCTATAAATACACCCCTCACCACACCCGAATAGCCAAGTAATGGGGTGATAAAGAAAGGAGTAAAACGCAGCAACAAAGGAATTTGGAAATAATTGTGCTTTATACAAAAAAATCATAACCACTATAGAAAGGGTGAGTTGACTATTTTTAGTGCCTTTAGGAGTTATAGGTACTATTTAGTTGAAATAATTTTTATTCGCTTTACATTATAAACAACAGGTACAGATCACATTGTTCATTGAGTACAAGCTGTATCGCCTTTACCAACTCTTTTCCATAGGTCCTAGTCCGTTAATTAGTAATCTCTTGTAAGGTTGATATCTTCAGAGTCAGTTATTTTACAACAGTAAACTAGTATAATGTCTGTGATGCAACCTATCTGATCCATGTTGCTGCAAAGAGAATTATCAATTCACATTTATGTGAGCATGGTAGAGGTAATAACAAAAGAAGGCATCTTGAACCATTTCTCACTGCTCCCTCCTCCAAGCTCAACATGTTTGTATAGCCTACATTTCCCCCCCCCCAAACAACTAAACAACAAAAAATAAAACAACTCAGCAATTAAGAAAAAAAGAACAAACTTCAACTTGCCTGTCGACTCTTCCCAAGTGCAGCAGATCCAGGAAAGGGGTCCCCACCAATTTTAAGGTCACTCCGAAAGGTTTTCTAGTCAATATTGGTTGGTCTTCCCCACCCAATCCAAACATTAGTTCCTCACCTTCCATAGTCAGGGTGCACCCCTCAACCCCACTGTCATCACTAATAACCCGCTAATAACCAGAAGTACCATATCTTGGAAAATTGATTGTGGTTATTTTGAATATGTGCTGCTGTTTCCGACAATTTATATGTAGCCTTTATTTTATCCGTCACCTCGCCCCACGAGGGTGCCCCTGACTTCCAGTGTCGTGCCACACATATTCTAGTAGCCGTACACAGAATCCGTATAAAGGTGTTAATGGGTGCATTAAAGGGTTCTATATGTTCGTTTAGCAGCGCCTGTGGAGCAGTCAGAGAGATAGATGTCGTCAGGACCTCGCTAAGTAGTGTAGACAGCCTAGACCATATCTGTTTAATTTGCGGGCATTCCCACCACATATGAATATATGTCCCCCTGTCTGCACAGCCCCTATAACAGAGTTTGCTGCCCCCCTGCGTGTAGTGGGAGGTGATAATGGGGGTCAAGTACCACCTGAAAGATGTTTTTAGGCAATTTTCTCTAAAGTCCGCACTGATCATTCCTTTGCTCGATGTGTATAGGAGTGTGTCCCACTCATCGATTGAGTATATTTTGTTCAGTTCCCTTTCCCACTGTTCCATTAGTTTAGTTTTAGAGGTATGTTTAGCCTTTTGTATCGCTAAGTATATAGCTGAAATCAGTTTTTTGTGTTGATTAGGTGAGTTGCATAGACGTTCGAGTGTTGTCAACAGTGTCGCTGAGCTATGTTTCCTAAATTTAGTGATAGTTGAAGATATTTGTAGGTACAGGAACCATTGCATTTTCTCTGGATATATCTTGTCTTGAATTTGTTGATATGTAGCTAGTTTATTATTGTGTAAAAAGTCTGCAACCCTATATAGCCCTTTATTGTCCCACTTCCCCATGTGTAGATGAAACTCTGGATTTAGGAGAGTCTTAATTGGCCTCACTACTGAGTCTATTGGAATTAGGTTTAAAGATCTGGACAACACGGTCCAAGTCTGCATCATCTCTACCGTAAGTCTGGAGGCCGGCTTTCCCTTAAAGGGTTGTTTCGAGTGATCCCATAGGATATCGTCTGGGTTGCTATACTCTGTCATTAGCGTCTCCACACGGATCCACACCCGATCTGCTGGGTTTTTGCTAAATAAGGTGGTCTGAGCTAATCTAGCCGCTTGATAGTATTGTAACAAATTTGGCATTCCCACCCCTCCCAATTGTCTGTGTTGCTGTAAAACATGAGATGGGATCCTAGCTGTTTTAGCACCTCTGAAAAAGCTCACTAAATCCTTTTGAAGTTTACTAAGGTCAATCAATGGCACTTTAATAGGTAGGGCTCGGAAAAGGTAGAGAAGCCTTGGTAGGATATTCATTTTAATTGATGTTAGTCGGCCATACAAGGAAAACCTGCCTTTTTTCCAGACATCTAAGTCTTTCCTAATCGATCTGTATAAAGGGACATAATTCAGATTGTATAAGTCATCAATGTTATTCGAAAGTTTAATCCCCAGATATTTAATCGACCCCTTATTCCATGTAAACTCAAAATTCGTTTCTATAAGTTTTTTGGTATGGTTGGGGAGGGCAATAGGGATAGCCTCACATTTTTCTAGATTAACCTTGTACCCTGATATATCTGAGTAATCTTGTAGAACCTTATATAGATTTGGTAGGGAAACGAGTGGTCTAGTCAATGTGAGAAGGACATCGTCTGCAAACAGCGACACTTTAAATTCCTGTCCCCTGAGTGAAACCCCATGGATATCTGGTGATATGCGTATCTTCTCTGCTAATGGCTCTATACATATTGCAAATAACAGGGGTGAAAGTGGACAGCCTTGGCGAGTACCATTTAAAATGTCTATCAGTTTTGACTGATAACCTGCCGCTCTGACACTAGCTGTAGGGTGAGAATAAATGCTTTTGATGGCTTGAACAAATGAGCCCTGAATATTTAATCTACCTAAAACTTCTAACATAAATTCCCAATCTATTCTGTCGAACGCCTTCTCCGCGTCCAAGGATAGGACCAGAGAAGGCGTTCTCGTTTTGCTAAGATACTCTATCAGGGAGATCGCACGCCTCGTGTTGTCTGGGGCTTCCCTATCTGGAACAAAGCCCACCTGGTCAGGATGAATTAGCTTGGGTAAATATAATTTGAGTCTATTCGCAAGAATCTTAGTAAAAATCTTAATGTCCTGATTGATGAGGGAGATGGGGCGATAATTTTGACATAGTTTTGGGTTTCTGCCTGCTTTGGGGATAACTACTATTTTTGCTTGTAAAATTTCCTCGGGGATCTCATTACCTTTTAAGATATCATTGCATAGGGAAACTACATGTGGGATGAGTACCGATTTGAAAAGTTGGTAATAGTCCCCTGGGAACCCATCTGGACCCGCTGCTTTTCCTGGCTTAAGCTCTTTAATGGCATTATGGACCTCTCGAGTCGTAATTTCTGCATTTAATTCATCCCTGTCCTCGTCCCCCAGGGGAGTCAGTCTAGTGTCATCTAGAAAGTCAGACCGGAGTCTGGTCATCTGGTCAGAATGTGTAACTTTTTTTCCGTCATAGAGTTGAGCATAGTATTGAGCGAAACTATCCGCTATCTCCTGGGGATCAGATGTACAAGAGCCATCAGATTTTTGTAGAGAAGGTATCGTAAAAGACTTAGTCCTTTCCTTCAGCTTATGAGCCAAATATCTGTCGGGCTTGTTTGCATATAAAAAATAATGTGAGTTTAATCTGTGCGCTGCCCTAACTGATGTCTTGTTCATAATTGTAGCTAGTTCTAATCTTTTAGCCTGTAATTGCGTAAAGATGATGGGTGATGAGTTTAGTTGATGTGTCCTAGTGAGTGTGTCTATTTCTTTTTGCAATGTTTCCGTCTGCCGCCTAGCAGCTTTGGTTAAGGCCGCTTTTTCTTTAATAAGCAGCCCTCTAATATAGGGTTTATGTGCCGCCCAAATGGTGATAGGATTGGAGGTGGTTCCCTCGTTTAAGCCCCAATATTCTGACAGTGCCTTAGATATAGATTCTCTCGTCTTACCGTCTTGAAGAACATATGGGTCGAAGTTCCAGGACCGTGTTGCACTAGTGTGGAAAGTTTGTTTGATGTCTACTTGAACTATAGAATGATCCGACCATGCACATGCGTGTATCTTAGAAGAGGCTAGGTCTGGGATCAATGTCTGACTCAGATAGATGTAGTCTAACTTTGAGTAGGAACCATGTGCAAACGAATAGTATGTATAGTCATTTGTTTTACCGTATAAGGTGTCCCAGGAATCCAAAATATTATGTGATAAGAAAGTATCTTTAATTTTTTTAACTGTAGAGTTGTGTCTCATTTGTTTTCGGGTTAGTGGAACCTTGTCTTTGTCTTGGTGTGCATACATTGACACATTAAAATCCCCCCCTAAGATTATCCGGAAATGCGACCAATGTGTCAGTAGATCTGAGACATGAGAGAAAAAGGGCGCTTGTGATTCATTGGGCGCATAAACATTACAAAAGATTATGTGCTTATCCCGTATTCTACCTTTAAGTATCAAAAACCTGCCTTCTGGATCCCTAATTGTTTCTTCCATTACAAACCCCACCGAGTGATGAATTAGTATTGATACTCCCCTTTTTTTCCTATCTGTTATAGAGTGAAAATGTTGAGTGTACCCTCTGGCCCAATATTTGGGAATGGCTTCCCTGGTAAAGTGTGTCTCTTGAAGGTAAATGATGTTAGCCTTCAATCTAATGTATTGGCTCATCGCTATTCTACGCTTTGGGTCAGTGTTGAGGCCCCTGACGTTGTGTGAAATTAGTCGAAGATTAAAAGTCATTACTTACTATTTTGCGTGTGGGGGACCCCCCCCCCCGGATCCGCTGTCTCCTCAATCATTCTTGTTGCCCATAGGCATTGTGGATAAGGTTTTCTTTGGTTAAATGATTCATGCATAGAAATGAGGCGAGTCGACAGGACATAAACAAAAACAAGAACACATAAAGTAACAATCAAATACAAATTGTCAAATGTACAAATGAAAGCATAATAGCCAAGGATCAAAGATCCCTGTCTCCTGTAGGCAAAAAAAGAAAATAAACAAAATAAACATAAAACAAAAACATCCCCAACCTTTACCTCTTCCCCACTCAGGTTGGTTGTAGTTACATACTGTCTGTACTATAACAATAGGCAATCTAATGAAAAAAAAAAAAAAGAGGAAGGGATACACCCCCTTTTCCTTGAGAGTATCTGGAAAGATAACATTTAACATTTTCTTAACAATCACCTCCTAGCCTTTAAAAGCTTTCTGACCCCATTCCCTCCCGAATCTACAGCTACCCTGACTTTCGCTAGTAGGGGTCTAATGTTCTCCCAGGTATCTGGTATATCAGTTCATACCCTAAAAAAGTGTCACTGGATACAAAAAAGGATACATTCTTCACGTCTCCCTCCTCCTAGAGAGATGTAGAAAAGCTCAGCTTAGTCAGGAACAAGAAGATAAAAAAGCACTAAGACTTAGCCTTTCTTTTTGGAACTTTGGTCCACTTCTGTCTCTGTTGAAGAGGTTGATTTGCCAATATTTGAGAGGAACTCTCTGTCTGGTTTAGTTGAGGAATCTCAGGAGTGTCCAATTGTAGTCTGCGGCATATCTCTGGAATCTCTGACGCTTCTTTCAAACTGAATGATCTTCCATTATACTGAATATATAAGCTGAAGGGGAATCCCCAGCGGTATACTATTTGATGTTTTCTCAGGAGTGTGGTAAGGGGTCTCAGATAACTTCTTCTTTGTAGAGTCCTCACACATAGATCCTGAAAGAATTGTATTACCACCCCCTGAAATTTGAAAGTAGGGTTCTTCCTGGCTGCCGATAGGATTTCTTCCTTTTCTGGAAATCTAAGAAACTTCACTATGACATCTCTAGGTGGCGCTTCTTCTTTTGGCCTTGCTCTTAATGCACGGTGTGCCCTTTCCAGTTGGAATTTTTCTTCACCCGTTTCTCCCGTGATGGCCTGAAATAATTGGTGTAGATAAATGGGAAGCTCCTCAGCTGAGATTGTCTCTGGGACCCCTTTTAGACGTATATTGCATCTACGGCCTCTGTTCTCGAGATCTTCCAGTTTGTCATGCATCTCATTTACTTCCTGCTGCTGCGTGGAGATCTTTTGAGTAATATCAGAAAGGTCTTCTGTAATAGTGGTTTCATTTTCTTCTAGGGTTGCAACCCTAGTACCCAACTCCAAGATGTCTTGCTTTATGTCTGCTAGGCTATTCGTGACAGTATTTTGAAAAGCGTCAAATTTTTCCCAGAGCTTATCAAAATTTTTACTAATATCCTGTTTAGATACCAGTGCCTTCAAGTCAGCTTTTGTAGCAGGAGTTGCATCTTCTTCTGTATATTGTGAACCTGCATCAGAGTCGTTATCTTCTTCCAGCGCCATGTTAGCAGACTCTAAATGTTTCTCTCCTTTAGCAGGTTTGAAAAACAGGCTGGCTGCTGCTGATTTAGGCCCCTGGGAGGGTTTATTCTGTTTCCTCACTGACATGGTTCTGATAGATTTAGCCAAATTTCCAATGGTATATTAGTTTGGAAGTTTATAGTAGAATAGATGCATTGATAAAAGGAGGTTAATGCAATAAATGCAAAAGGCACTTATGTCAGTACTTAACCAATGTAAAAGGCTAGTGGTAGAGAGACAATGCTGTAGGTTTCTGAGTATATTCCAGCTTTTTGATGCTCCTCCACCCTTATCTCTATCAGCATTATATATGTCGACCGCGTTCTCTGATAACGAAATCAAAGCTTTTATTTCTCTCTAATATCGTATCTCAGGCTTATAAGATAGATGGCAGGATTGATTTAGACCCCTTGTCAGCATGTAGGTGTCCTTGTCGCCTTACTAGATGTCTGATAATGGCTGTATAAGAAGTGCTTTCATTGGTATGTGTCCCTTTTAGTATCTGTGGCTGTGAAGTGCAGGATTCTTTAGTCTGGGTCCCAGCATTATTAGAAAATGGCCGTTACATATGCTCTATATTTATATGCATTGTATATGCATTAATAACTTCCATCCCCTTCAGGGGTTAATATGGGCTCATGAAAACATAATGTGGACTTTGAATGGTAGCCCCACACATATCGCCCAGCTCAACTTTCAGTCTCTCAGATCAGCTCTGACTAGCGTGTCATTTTCAAATACCCTTCTTACCGCCACTGGTTTATGCGCCTCTAGGCCCTCTATGTCAGCCCGCTCCTCACCGGGTCTTTTTTTGAAGCCTTGCTGTCCTCCGTTAGAGTCGCTAGATGTCCGGTGTAGCTGCTAGTCTTAGGAGTCGTTTAAAGGGTATGCGCTTATTCCTGGTAGCATCCCCAGCAGCTAAATCTCTTAGAAAGTTGCTCCGGTGTTGCGTTAACACGCCACTAAAATGGCGCTCGGCATCTATCTGCTCCTGTGCTCCACCGCTAGCAGACAGGTTTGTGGCTCCCAGCAGCAGTTCCAGCCAATTTCGGGAGTGTGCACTTCTTTTCCCCACAAAATGTGGCAAAACTTTTATGTTTATCCCCTCAGCATATCGTCCTATGCCATAGTACTGCACAGAGCTCCAACTCTAAGCAGCCATCTCCTAACGGCTCCAGGCTCCGCCTCCCTATAGGTACTATTTAAATAGGCAACTTAAGATTAAAGCTGAAAATGCGAGTTTGGCCAATTACATTGAGAAGAAGATTGTACCCAGAGGGTTACGCTTAGTACTAGACCAAGGAGCGAATACAAGGGAGGATTAGGAGGGGGATTCTTTTGTAGAGGAGTGGAACAATAAACTTACCTCAACGTCCATTAATTTAATGAATATGATGATTTTGAGAAATAATAAAAGACTTGTGTTAAAATTGAGACAGAAAAAGCTTTAAGTAAAGTTAACAGCTTTGAGAGTGACAAAAATTTTGAAAAACTGAATGGGGAAACGAGTAATAATATTTCAAAACTGAAGATAGAGTTTAAAAATAGGAAATGTAGAAAATTGAGGCGGGATCAGAATGACTATAAAATGGCAGAGTGTATGTCTATAAGTCCCAGAAAGGGTCTTATGACTCTGGTACAGATATGTCTGATTCAGAGTCAGGTTTTTCTCAAAAAAACTCCTCTGGCATGGGAATAAAAGGAGGAGGAGAAGGAGGAGAAGGGGAAAAAGGAAAAGAGCAGTCTGGATCACAGATGAGAGAGAAACGATATCAAACCAGACAAGTGAGAGGGAGGGGAGCTCAATATGCCCAGAACAGGGGGAGACCACGAGGGAGAGGGAACTACAGGGGTTATTAACTAATCCAAATTATGAGAATTGCAAATTGTAAACTTATCAACATTCCCTTTAAATCTGGCACATATTGAATTACTAAAGAAAGGTTTATCCTTTTGCCCCTTAGTGCAAGTTGATAAATTAAGATCTCAATCTCTTTGCGAGAAAAATTGTTCTCTCTGTGATTATGAGATCAAATGTGGATACTCCACTTGCTCTTAATCCTGATGATGTACCAGCTTTAGATGTACTTGAATCCCTTTTAGCTGAAAATAAACAAGAAGTCACACAAGATTCTGAGGTGACAATAGATGTACACACACATAAACCAGTGTTTAGACCTAAATCTAAATATATGCCGTCTTTATCCCTCGGTTAATCTCTTTTTGAAAAGAATTGAAAAAGTGATTGAGGGTCTTGTACCAAGAATTATGGATGATAATCTTAATCCAAGTTAAAGAAAAGCTCTAAAAGAGTTAAGTACAGCTAGTGGCTTGATTTTAAAGCCTGCGGATAAAGGCGGAAACCTGGTTATAATGGATGAGAGTCTATATGTTAATGAAATAAAACATCAATTATCTGACAAAAATCAATATGAAAGACTTGACTCATATCCCTTAGGCCAGATCCAAGTGTCTCTATTCAAACTTTTGAATGAAGCTAAATGTATGGGAGTAATTACACAGAAGGAATTTCAATTTTTATATCCGGAACATCCTATAATGCCTGTATTCTATGTGCTTCCAAAGCTACATAAAAACATGAAATGTCCCCCGGGTCGACCGATCATCTTGGGGATTGGAAGCATATCTGAGAATATTGGCAATTATGTGGATCAGTATCTTCGCCCTTTTCTGTTGACGTTACTGTCCTATGTAAAGGACACAGCTGATCTTTTAAGGAAAATTGATGGGATCTCGGTAAAAGAAACTACGTTGTTAGCATCACTTGATGTGGAAAGTTTATATTCTTCAATCTCACATGAAGTGGGTTTGTTAGCAATAAGAAAATTTTTGGAAACAAGGGGTCCCTCATATAAGGATCATGCAGACTTTGTCATTTCCCTATTAGAATTTATCTTAAAAATCAATGTATTCTCCTTTGATGGGAAAATTTACTGTCAGATAATGGGAACAGCGATGGGGGTGGTTTGTGCCCCCACGTATGCGTGTCTCCATTTGGGGGCTTGGGAAATATTTGATATATTCGAGACCCTCAGTGGCACCTTTGATGAAAGGGTGTCACTGTGGGGCAGATATGTGGACGATGTACTTGTCCTATAGGATGGTACCAAATCTGAGTTTGAAGAATTTTTGGCAATTCTAAATAATAATGATAAAAATATTTTCCTTACCTCAGAGATAAGCGAAAGAGAGTTAACTTTTCTGGACTTAACCCTTAAAAAAAGAGGGTAATGTTATTGTGACAGAGAATTTTAGAAAGAGAAATGCTATTAATGCATGCCAGTAGCAACCATCCAGAACATCTGAAGAGGGGTATCCCATATGGCCAATTCCTCCGTCTGAGGAGGAATTGTTCCTCATTAACAAAGTTTGATTACCATGCTTCTCTTATGAAAGAAAGGTTCCTTAAAAGGGGCTATTCTAATAAATGCATAAAGAAAGCATTATGGAAGGCGAGAAATGTACCAAGAGATAGACTTCTGTATGATCAAAAGAGAAAAAGTGAAAGTAATCAAATCAGGTTTATTACGAAATATAATGACCAATGGGAAGAAATTAAAAATATAATGAAGAGGAACTGGCAGATTCTGTGTCTGGATGACATAATTAAAAAGGTGGTAGGAGAGTATCCACAAATGGTTGCTAGGAAAGCTCCTAATCTGAAGGATAGACTTGTCAGGAGTCAGTTTGTGAGGGGACCCTCAAATTCAGATTGGCTGAGGAAAAACAGAGGGATAAAAGGCAGTTTCCCTTGTGGACACTGTGTGTACCTTGTCCATATGGACAGTACAAAGCAGTTTTCGGTTGTTTCTCAAAAAGTCTTTGATATACCATATTTCTTTAATTGTAAATCTGCAGGGGTTATCTATCTTCTACAGTGTTCCTGCCCTGTCTTTTATGTAGGTAAAACGAAGAGGGTAATAAAGGACCGGGTTCAGGAACACCGTGATGATATTTTGTATGCTAGAGATACTAACGTATCGAAACATTTCAATTCTGTGCACAATGGTGAAGTGGAGTCTCTCAAATTTATTGTGATTGATAAAGGGATTACTAATGGACGTGGAGGCGATAATGATAGAATTCTTCTCCAAAAAGAGGCCAAGTGGATATATAGATTAGGTACTAGAATCCCTGTAGGCCTAAATGATAAATTGGAGTTTGCAAGTTTTTTGTAAAATTCTAAATATATTGATACCTATTTATCCTTTGTTGAAGGACAATAAGTAGGGTCCTGAAAATGAATTGTGAGATGTTAGGAAACATTTAGACATACTAGGCTACAGATAAATATATCTTAGCACATGATTAGAAAGATATGTTGTGATACTTATTTTTCCTTTGTTGAAGGATAATGAGCAAAGGTTTTTGGAAATTAAAGAGTGAAAAAATATATAAAAAATGTGAGATGCTAAATAGAGTTTAAGCATATTCCCTGTAGGCATAAATGATAAATTGGAGTCTGCAAGTTTTTTTGTACAGTTTTTAGTATATTGATACTTGTTGTCCTTTGTTGAAGGACAACAATTAGGGTCTTGAAATTGAATTGTAAGATGGTAGGATGCGTTTAGACATACTAGGTTATAGATAAATATGTCTTTAGCGCATGATTAGAAAGGTATGTATCGAAACTTATGTGTCCTTTGTTGAAGGATAAAGAGCAAAAAAGAAAAATATGTAAAAAATATAAGTAAATTGTGAGGTTCTAAATAGAGTTTAAGCATATTAAGCTATAGATAAGTTTAGCAGGTTGTCCGGTTTTGGGAACGTTATGGTGAGTGAGTGGAAATGTAAAACCTAAATCATTGGAGTACATTGTGGCTGTTTCTTAAGGAATTATATGTGAATGGCTATGTTGTAGTACTCCAATAAGTGAAATCTGTATATACATATAAGTTTGTTTTGGAGAAAGGGCAATTAAATATGTTTGTATTAATCTGGTTGATTGACCTGCCCCTTTAAGAAAATAAGAAATAGCACATATTGGCTGGCCAATTGGATACCACCAGGTGCTTTATAAGGAGGAGGTCCTATGATTGAAAGGTATGCCCTGATGAGCCCCTGAAACACGTTACTGTGGGGGTGAAACGTGCGTTGGCACTTGTGTGTGTTTTATCATGGAGAAGAGTCGACTATACTTCATGATATTCTATGTGTGAACTACTCTCATTTTTTACTACCTGTTATCATTGGTTTGTAACAGTGTGAGCAACTGCGCATTAAGTTAACAAAGCTGATACACTGCTGTGCTCCAAATGGTACATCTGTGGTAAGATTGCACAGTTTGTGATTTGCAGGTCTAGAGGTGTTATCCTGCTGATTGGATGCACCTGTGGAAAGACCAGATGCACTGAGCTCAGCGTGGTGAATGCTGTAACTTTCCTTCTGTATGGCAATTTTGGAACAGAATGGACTGCATGACATAGGATGAATGGTACATCTATGGTAAGACCTATGCTATACCCTATGCATGCACGAAAATACAATCTTTGATGTGGATTATTGCTTTTATAGCACGTTATTGGTACATCTTGGTAAGAAAGCATACAAAGTACTAAGTGTGAGGTGCGGTTCACTACCTGTGTGAATATAAAGTGGAGTGAAACTGATAGCTTGCTATATAAAGTTTGGTACATCTGTGGTAAGATAACCTGTATACTTTGTATATGCTCACTATGCAATTTGCTGCCTAAGGTACATCTCTTGTTAAGAACGGGTATATAATATCCATTACGAAGATTTCTGCATTTGCAAACAAAATATCCAGTGTGAGGCGTTGTTTATTATCTGTGTGAACACATGGTGTAGCAGAATGGCCTGCTTGGTACATCTATGGTAAGATCAGATATGTATCCCACACACGCCTAAAAGTTGCAATCATTTGCTTAAAAGTATATCTTTTGATTCAAACGGATACTTTGTATTCAGTATGAAGATTGCTTTGTCTTGCTAACAGCACGGCCGGTCCATTCGGGTGATTTTTGGAGGCTGACCCCTCCCATTTCTGCATTCATCATAGGGAGGAGGTGAATGAAATTTTGCTAGCATTGCATGAACTTTATATTTGCTTGCTTGCTCATGTATATGTATATGTTTCTCTGTCTTGTTCCAAACTGTATAGATTTACTCTGTGATCACAGGTTATTATAAATTGGATTTATAAGAGGATTATTTCATCTGTATTGTATCCTGCCGTTTGTTCAAGCAAGGCTATGTGTGCCTGTGATGCTAGATACAATTCATTTGATGTTTTATTACCTGTACTTTGCTATATGTGACTGATATAGAATATATATATATATATATATATATATATATATATATATATATATATCACATATTTATGCAGCTCTGCATGTATAAGTGATATATTAGAGCTCTACCTGTTTTGGATTTTATAGCTATCTAATACAGGAAATGGTACTAATTGTGTAATTTAATGATACAGGCCTGTATTATATTGAAATGAGATGTAGTTCTGGTTTTAATTTGTATATAGTGGTGTGGCTGCATGTTTCTGCTCTATTTTTGAGATGGCAGGGCATGTTTGGGCAAACTTCTTTTGTAAATGCTATATGAGTTTAATAAATTGTTGAATTCACGGGGGCGGAGCCAGGAGCCCATGCAGTAGGATGTGTGTTGGTGGAGCTCCTGGCTTTACATTTCATTTATTTAAGTTTTTCTGAGGAAAATTATTTCAACACATATATAAAAACAATAAAAGAACTATATATGGCAGTCTGGACTGAGCTACCACTGAGGATTTCACGGCAGATGTGATTAGAATCAAAAAAGATTGGAGCAACTTCTCGCATGGACCCTACTGCTCCCGCAGTGGAGGTTTGTACTTTTATTGAGATTCAAGCCCTTCTTCTGGATCACGAGCGACTAATACTCAACAGATTCGACTGCCTAATTGCAGCGGTAGAAGCGGAGAGCTTAAAAAACAAGCTGAGCAGACTTGTTTGCTGCGTGCAGCTCGACACCATGCAGTTGGCGGCAAGAGATTCTCCCTTTGTGTCTATCCTACCTAAGAGTGAGCAGATTCAGCCCGAGAGTGGTGACTCCGGCGGGACAGAGAAATCACCTACTGTGTGGGACCATGGCACGCAGGTGCCCGAAGGAATCGCTCACCAGTGTAAAGAGGCTCCTGCTGTAAGGTGTGTGATAGTGGGAACTACCGATGCCTGCCCTTGGGGGGTTCTACTTGTTTCAAATTTGGAGTTCCTTGTGCTTGGGGGCCCGAAGCCGCACTGCGCAAGGGTCCCTTCCTTGGTCACAGCTACAATAAACTTACAAGACGAGAGCACTTGGTGCTCTGACAACCGTGTCAAAATTGGAGTCGGCTGATGCCTCACATGCGTCAGGGGATGCCGATTTTTCAGGCCCAGTACACCCTTTTGACCCTAACACATGTGCCTTAAAGACTCAGGACATAGCGACTTTCAAGAGAATCCCCATTGCTAGACTTAAGACCACTACATACGTGAACATTGGGGCCTGAAGTTGTGTAGATCTTGCATCTACAACTTTTCCCTTTTTTTTTTCTCGTTTGTCTGTTTCCCCATGTTTATGAAGACTTACCTCCCGGCATCCACCGAGGAAAAAACAACTCCTATTTGTGAGCCAAGTTTTCTTGTTATCTCAAGCCTACTGCGCGAATAGACTTATAATGAGGACGCTGCAGTGACCCAGTTTTAACCTATGTTTCTCTTAATACAGTTATAAGTGTTTAAGTTCGATTTTTTATGCTTAGTGTGATTGATGCGTGCCATGATTCTGCTATGTGCTGACAGGACTGCTGGCTACATGCAGTTTGTAGATTGTGAATGGTTGACTGCTCCCCTCTACATATTTCTGGATCCACATTTAGCTTCCTATGAAACACAGATATAATATAGTATAAAGAGCAAGCCAACCCTTCAGTATGTATGGAAGTATGGGCTTGTGCCATGCCTCATTAATGCTGCAAAATTGCTCAGTCTCTCCTGCGCTGCCAATATGTTTATCTACCTATATGTCTTTTAGTACAGGATTCCTCAGTCTAAGAGTTAAACAGTGCTTGGTGGGTAGCGGTAGATAGTTAGCCATAACTTCAAGAAATTTTTAGTCTCTATGGGGCACCTGTTATATTATGCTTACCAAAAGGTTTCAATAGGTCGCACACATAATGTAAAACATATGTATATTCCTATTACTCACTAGTGCAAAAAAGCTGACGATTGTGTATATTAAAAGGTTCACTGGGGAGTTGGTACGGTCTGTCAGTGTCAGTAGTTTAACTAGCTCAAACTGTTTAGTTCTCCTATGAGAACAGACATATACTAAGCTTGCCATCCTCAGAGTCATTATGATGTTGGGCTCTGGGGCACCTACCCACACACAGACTGGTGAAGAGATTGCTCCCTCAATGCTGATGCCCCCCCCTCCCATCTATGGGGCCAGGGATACACAGTTTATCCTCAATACCCCCTTTTTTGGCAGCGTTAGGTAGCCTCTGCCCTGTTTGAAGAGCCTGGGTCCAGTTTGTCTCTATATGAGTGTCACTTAGACTCTTCGGATTTTACTAATGAAAGAATCCCTATGTTTATCCTTCTGTGTTCCAACTTTTCCTGACTGCTTACCCCTATAATTTAAGTACAATTGATAGCTTGCATAAATATTTACTGCATGTGTTAGGCCCACGGGCATGGTGTTTAAAGCACAAAAGTTTCTGATGGGAGACACTGGAAGATCTCACTAAAACCTTGGTATACATGGCTAACTGCATGTGGAATTATTCTCTCCTTATATATATTACTCCCTTATTTGTCATAATGATGTTATGCTATTTATTTGGATATGAACAGTTGTATTCCTATATATATTAGTACCTGGATTTTTCTGTGAAGCAGTCCCTGAAGTATGTTTTCCTTCTTCTCTTTTACACAGTCTTGAGTAATTGTATATTTAATGAGCTTGCTATTAGCTTTATAAATAAGCCTAAAATATTTATATGATGTCCAAGTGAGACTAGTCTAGGTTGTATCCCTTACAATTCCTAACTAGCGATGAGGGCTATCTGTAGTTTTGTGACATGTCTTCAGATAGGCCCAGTCATCAGACCCTACGAGAGGTTCTCTTTTACATGGAAGACGCTAGCGACTTAATCATTAAAATTAGAGGCAAGGATGGAGGATAACATCCTGCCTTGGTAACACCCCACTTACTGATATATTATTGTATACGTTTTTTGGACTTGTATTATTGTTCTGGAGATGTTATCCCTCATGTTGTGATTGATGTATCTGTTATTTGCCTCAATAAACATATTTAAAAAAAATTAAAAAAAAAAAAATTGTTGAATTCACCTCATATGTGTGCCGTTTTTATTCCCTTTCTTTTTAGAGGATTATTGTATTCTCTAATATTTTTCTCTCTCCTTTTTAGTAAGATATAATTTGTTAAGAGGGAGGCACCGTGAGGTTTATAAGTGGTATATACTACTCTCCCATTTCTTCTATAATATTTTGAGCCTCATGGAATCTTGCCAATATGAAAGAAATGAATTTATCAGGTAAGTTCTTACATAAATTATGTTTTCTTTCATGTAATTGGCAAGAGTCCATGAGCTAGTGACGTATGGGATAGCAATACCCAAGATGTGGAACTCCACACGAGAGTCACTAGAGAGGGAGGGATAAAATAAAAATCAGCCATTTTTCGCTGAAGAAAATTAATCCACAACCCAAAATATACATTTTATTCTCATAAATGAAAGGAAAAAACTTAAAACATAAGCAGAAGAATCAAACTGAAACAGCTGCCTGAAGAACTTTTCTACCAAAAACTGCTTCCGAAGAAGCAAGTACATCAAAACGGTAAAATTTAGTAAATGTATGCAAAGAAGACCAAGTTGCTGCTTTGCAAATCTGATCAACTGAAGCTTCATTCCTAAAAGCCCACAAAGTGGAAACTGATCTAGTAGAATGAGCTGTAATTCTCTGAGGCAGGGCTTGACCTGACTCCAAATAAGCTTGATGATTCAAAAGCTTTAATCACGATGTAAAGGAAACGGCAGAAGCCTTCTGACCTTTCCTAGGACCAGAAAAGATAACAAATAGACTAGAAGTCTTCCTGAAATCTTTAGTAGCTTCAACATATATTTCAGAGCTCTCACCACATCCAAAGAATGTAAAGATCTCTCAATTTCTCAATTGTTAGAATTCACAACCTTAGGTAAGAATTTAAATGAAGTCCGCAAAACTGCCTTATCCTGATGAAAAATCAGAAAAGGAGATTCACAAGCGAGAGCAGATAATTCAGAAACTCTTCAAGCAGAAGAGATGGCCAAATGAAACAACACTTTCCAAGAAAGTAGTTTAATGTCCAAAGAATGCATAGGCTCAAATGGAGGCATCTATAAAACCTTCAAAACCAAATTAAGACTCCAAGGAGGAGAGATTGATTTAATGACAGTCTTGATACAAACCAAAGCCTGAACAAAACAGTGAATATCAGGAAGCTTAGCAATCTTTCTGTGAAATGAAACAGAAAGAGCAGAGATTTGTCCCTTCAATGAACTTGCAGACAAACCCTTATCCAACCATCCTGAAGAAACTGTAAAATTCTAGGAATTCTAAAATAATGCCAAGAGAATTTATGAGAGGAAGACCATGAAATGTAAGTCTTCCAAACTCGATAATAAATCTTTCTAGAAACAGATTTACGAGCCTGCAACATAGTATTAGTCACAGAATCAGAGAAACCTCTATGACTACGCACTAAGCATTCAATTTCCATACCTTCAAATTTAATGATTTGTGATCCTGATGGAAAACCGGACCTTGAGACAGAAGGTCCGGCCTTAATGGAAGTGGCCAAGGTTGATAATTGGACATCCGAACAAGATCCGCATACCAAAACCTGTGTGGCCATGCTGGAGCCACCAGCAACACAAATGATTGCTCCATGATGATCTTGGAGATCACTCTTGGCAGAAGAACTAAAGGTGGGAAAATATAAGCAGGTTGATAACAACATGGAAGTGTCAACATATCCACTGCTACCGCCTGAGGATCCATGGACCTGGACAGGTACCTAGGAAGTTTCTTGTTTAGATGAGAAGCCATCATATCTATTTCTGGAAGACCCCACATCTGAACAACCTGAGAAAACACATCTGGATGGAGGGACCACTCCCCCGGATGTAAAGTCTGATGGCTGAGATAATCCGCTTCCCAATTGTCTACACCTGGGAAATGAACCACAGAAATTAGACAGGAGCTGGATTCCGCCCAAGCAAGTATCCAGGATACTTCTTTCATAGCTGGGGGACTGTGAGTCCCACCCTGATGATTGACATATGCCACAGTTGTGATATTGTCTGTCTGAAAACAAATTAACGGTTCTCTCTTCAACAGAGGCCAAATGTGAAGAGTCCTGAAAATTGCACGGAGTTCGTAAATATTGATTGGTAATCTCGCCTCTTGAGATTTCCAAACCCCTTGTGCTGTCAGAGATCCCCAAATAGCTCCCCAACCTGAAAGACTTGAATCTGTTGTGATCACAGTCCAGGTTGGATGAACAAAAGAGGCCCCTAGAACTATATGATGGTGATCTAACCACCAAGTCAGAGATAGTCGAACATTGGGATTTAAGGATATTAATTGTGATATCCTTGTATAATCCTTGCACCATTGGTTCAGCATACAAAGCTGGAGAGGTCTCATATGAAAACAAGCAAAGGGGATTGCGTCCGATGCTGCAGTCATGAGACCTAAAACTTCAATGCACATAGCTACTGAAGGGAATGACTGAGACTGAAGTTTGCGACAGGCTGAAACCAATTTTAAACGTCTCTTGTCTGTTAGAGACAGAGTCATGGACACTGAATCTATCTGGAAACCTAAAAAGGTGACCCTTATCTGAGCAATCAAAGAACTTTTTGGTAAATTGATCCTCCAACCATGTTTTCGAAGAAACAACACTAGTTGATTCGTGTGAGATTCGGCAGAATGTAAAGACTGAGCTAGTACCAAGATATCGTCCAAATAAGGAAACACCACAATACCCCGCTCTCTGATTACAGAGAGTAGGGCACGAGAACCTTTGAAAAGATTCTTGGAGCTGTCGCTAGGCCAAAAGGAAGAGCGACAAATTGGTAATGCTTGTCTAGAAAAGAGAATCTCAGAAACTGATAATGATCTTGATGAATCGGAATATGAAGATATGCATCCTGTAAGTCTATTGTGGACATACAATGCCCTTGCTGAATAAAAGGCAGAATAGTCCTTATAGTCACCATTTTGAAATTTGGCACTCTTACATAACAATTCAAAATTTTTAGATCCAGAACTGGTCTGAATTAATTTTCTTTCTTTGCGACAATGAATAGATTTGAATAAAACCACAGACCCTGTTCCTGAAGTGGAACTGGCATGATTACCCCTGAAAACTCCAGATCTGCAACACACTTCAGGAAAGCCTGTGCCTTTACTGGATTTGCTGGGATGCGTGAGAGAAAATATCTTCTCACAGGAGGTCTTACGCTGAATCCTAATCGGTACCCCTGAGAGACAATACTCAGAATCCATTGATTTTGGACAGAATTTGTCCAAACATCCTTGAAAAATCTTAATCTGCCCCCTACCAGCCGAGCTGGAATGAGGGCCACACCTTCCTGCGGACTTGAGGGCTGGCTTTGGTCTCTTAAATGGCTTAAATTTATTCCAATTTGAGGAAGGCTTCCAATTGGAAACAGATTCCTTGAGGGAAGGATTAGGTTTCTGTTCCTTATTATGTCGAATGGAACGAAAACGGATAGAAGCTTTAGATTTAACCTTAGGTCTTTTATCCTGAGGCAAAAAAACTCCCTTTCCCCCAGTGACAGTTGAAATAATCGAATCCAACTGAGAACCAAATAACTTATTACCTTGGAAAGAAAGAGATAGCAATCTGGACTTAGAAGTCATATCAGCATTCCACAATTTAAGCCACAAAGCTCTTCTAGCTAAAATAGCTAAAGACATAGATTTAACATAAATTTTAATGATATAAAAAATGGCATCACAAATAAAATGATTAGCATGTTGAAGCAAGTGAACAATGCTAGACAAATCAGAATCCAATTCTTGTTGCGCTAAATTTTCCAACCAAAAAGTTGATGCAGCTGCAACATCAGCCAAGGAAATTGCAGGCTTGAAAAGATGACCTGAATATAAATAGACTTTTCTTAGATAAGATTCAAGTTTCCTATCTAAAGGATCTTGAAAAGAAGTACTATCTTCCATAGGAATAGTAGTACGTTTAGCAAGAGTATAGATAGCCCCATCAACTTTGGGGATCTTTTCCCAAAACTCTAAAGTAACTGCTGGCAAATGATACAATTTTTTAAACCTTGAAGAAGGAATAAAAGAAGTACCAGGCCTATTGCATTCCTTAGAAATCATATCAGAAATAGCATCAGGAACTCGAAAAACCTCTGGAATAATAACTACAGGAGGTTTATAAATAGAATTTAAACGTTTGCTAGTTTTAATATCAAGAGGACTAGTTTCCTCCATATCCAATGTAATCAACACTTCTTTTAACAAAGAACGAATATACTCCATTTTAAATAAATAAGTAGATTTGTCAGTGTCAATATCTGAGGCAGAATCTTCTGAACCAGATAGATCCTCATCAGAGGAGGATAATTTAGTATGCTGTTGGTCATTTGAAATTTCATCAACTTTATGAGAAGTTTTTAAAGACCTTTTTCGTTTATTAGAAGGTGGGATGGCAGACAAAGCCTTCTGAATAGAATCAGCAATAAATTATTTTAAATTCACAGGTATATCTTGTACATTAGATGTAAAAGAAACAGCAACAGGCAATGTACTATTACTGATGGACACATTATCTGCATGTAAAAGTTTATCATGACAAGTATTACAAACCACAGCTGGAGATATAACCTCCACAAGTTTACAACAAATGCACTTAGCTTTGGTAGAACTGTTATCAGGCAGCAGGGTTCCAACAGTGATTTCTGAGACAGGATCAGATTGAGACATCTTGCAAATGTAAGAGAAAAACAACAACATATAAAGCAAAATGATCAATTTCCTTATATGGCAGTTTCAGGAATGGGATAAAAATGCAAAAAAAGGCAAGAGGCATATAGGAATGGGGTTTTAAATAATGAAAATATTTGGCGCCAAGTATGATGCACAACACAAAGAGAAACTTTTTTTGGCGCTAACAACATCCGAAAATGACACACTCGCGTCATTGAAGATGCAACTATGTGAAAGGACTCAGCGTCATCTAAGACGCCGGAAGTGATGAATTTGCGTCATCGAACGTAACTTCGCGCCAAAAAATCTTGCGCCAAAAATTATGCAATATACTTTGGCATTTTGCACCCTCGCGAGCCTAATTCTGCCGCAAATTTAAAATCACAGTCAGTTGAAGAAGACTATACCCCAGGTAAGAAATACATTTTTCCTAAAAAAAGCATTTCCCAGATATGAAACTGACAGTCTACAAAAGGAAATATTCTGAAAACCTGAATCATGGCAAATATAAGTACAATACATATATTTAGAACTTTATATAAATACATAAAGTGCCAAACCATAGCTGAGAGTGTCTTAAGTAATGAAAACATACTTACCAAAAGACACCCATCCACATATAGCAGATAGCCAAACCAGTACTGAAACGGTTATCAGTAGAGGTAATGGAATATGAGAGTATATCGTCGACCTGAAAAGGGAGGTAGGAGATGAATCTCTACGACCGATAACAGAGAACCTATGAAATAGATCTCCCGTGAGGAAAACCATTGCATTCAATATTTGATACTCCCTTCACATCCCTCTGACATTCACTGTACTCTGAGAGGAATCGGGCTTCAAAATGCTGAGAAGCGCATATCAACGTAAAAATCTTAGCACAAACTTACTTCACCACCTCCATAGGAGGCAAAGTTTGTAAAAACTGAATTGTGGGTGTGGTGAGGGGTGTATTTATAGGCATTTTGAGGTTTGGGAAACTTTGCCCCTCCAGGTAGGATTGTATATCCCATACATCACTAGCTCATGGACTCTTGCCAATTACATGAAAGAAATTAGCTTAATTGTCCTGTTACCTCAGAGAAGGAGGGGCAAGGGAGGGAAAAATGTAAAGTATATGCTGGAGGCACATGATGATTACTGGCACCAACTGAAACAGGTGTGCATATAGCTAGGTAATGGTAATCAAAGCAGAACATAATCAGATTTATAGGAAAAAGGTTTTTATCGTTAGAGAGAGAAATTGTGGATTTTCTAATTCTCAGAACTTGAAATGCACAATGAAGACATCTCAAAGCTCTTCTACATATACAGTATATATATATATATATATATATATATATATATATATATATAAATAGGCTGTACCAGATAACAACTGTAAAACAATTCAGTTAATACTAACAGTTTGACTGTGGCTAGCCCTGTGGTCTAAAGACTCAAGCCTGGATTGGCTCATGTTGGGTGGAGTTTGACTATGGAAACACAACTGCAGCAAACAAGATGCTAATTTATTTTAAAAACATTTTTAAGCTTGACTGATATGTTATTATATAGCAAGACAACACGAATGTCTTGTAATTACAAGGAGTTCCCTTTAAACCAATATAGATACTCTCAGAGATGATAGAATTGCCATTTGGATCAATTTAAAAATCTAAAACGCAAAATGTATTTTGCAACTATAAACCATAGTACAAATATAGACTACATCAATATTATGGGAATTATGGATAATTTTCCTTCCTACCATGCTTCTGGGTAGTCACATGCCAGACCCTTGCAATTCAAAAGAGTCAGATTAGGGAGCTAGTTGACATGAGCCCTCCTTTATGATGACCTCAGCCCAACAGAGTGCGTCACATTCCATACAATGCTCTCAGCCCAAATGATGACTTTTTCCTAGCAGTGAGTTGCAGGCCAGATGATGATGTTTGCCAAACAGAAGTCTGTCCTGCTAAAGATGGTTGTACTTCATCAGAAGTGGTATGAGAGGAGCCTCATTACATGTCTGACACCCAAAGGCACAACATTCATGTGTCTCAGCAGATCAACCTGACCTTGGACAATGTATATTACAAAGGCAATCATCCATTTCATTCTGAGACTGACTGATTCCTTTAACAATAGGACCTTTGTATGGAAAGGCTGGTCTGATTGGAACTGACCAACCATGGACTGTGAAAATGCTTTTAATGCTGTCAATAGCTTAATCTGAGCAGCTGCTTCGGCTGATATGATATACTGAGTACCAGATAATGTTGTAGACATATCAGACTTTGTACTGGCCTGGGGTATATCAGGCGATTGGCAGTGTTTGCTGCATACCCTGGCAGTGGGAAGGTACCACATCAGAGATCCATGTGTTAGGATTCATGATGAAACACTGGGACAGTTTAGAGGAACTTGTGGAATATGTTAGGATGAGTTTCAAGACACATTCTAAGCAGAAGTCTTGGTATGATTGCCATTTCAAGGTGATTAGTTAGTAGTCAAGAGTGCTGACTGTTGTGCCATTTAAAAAAAACTCAAAGCTTTTTGAACCCAACTGTAATCATATACATATATATTAACAGTTAATACACAGTCCCCATAGACCGCAATGTAAAGGCACTTTTTTTTTTCTAACACCCCACATTCCCTTTTTTCCACTTTAACCCCTTATAACTGTTTTGTGCAGTTGTATATGTATACTGTATATATATTTTTTTTAAAAAAGATGCTCATATTATGTAAAAAGGAAGAATATTTTTTTTATTTTGGGGGGAAAATCTGGGACATTTATTAAATGAACCAGAGGTCTATGCGCAAAGTGCTACTGCAAGCTTGCAGTAGCATTAACCAGCCACTCGTAATGGCTGGTTATTTAACGTGCGCCCATAAACGGACACAAGTTAAAATAGTGCTCCACTTGTAATCTAGCCCTATATTGTATATTGCAATGTTAGTTGTACATGAATATATATATTTATTTAACCTTTAAAAAACCTTCACTTAATATTTTTTTTTTTAATTTTACTTTATTATTACATACAAAAACAGAAATAACGAACATTTCTCCATACAATGGAGAAAGGAAAATAAAAGAAAAATATAAACAGAAGCTCAAGACATACAAACAAATCAGAAGAAAATTCTTCTTATATAGAATATAATAGCATTTCCCGGACAGCCCAAGTCATAATCTAAAAGAAGAAGAAAAAAAAAAAAAATTATATTTCTCTCCCTCCCCTCTCCCCCACCCTACCTCCCCCAATCCCCTCTCTAATTTAACTTAATATTGATAATTTGTTCTATATAATGTACAAAATCATTACCCTGGGAACACACAAAATTTTTCTCTTGAGGACCCCCCTAGTTTTAATTCGTAAGCAGCTTTAATTGATGAATCTAATAATACTTTCCTCACCTCTGAAATAGGAGGTGTTTTACAGGAAGTCCAATATTTAAAAAAAAAAGTGTTCTAATAGTTATTATTGCTACTAATATAAAATTAACATCTCTGTCCCAGAAGACGTGGGATCTCAAAAAAAGGACAGATTGTCTTGTTAGCTGAATATTCTTTTTTACTATATTAGAAAGAAAATATTCCACCTTCATCCAAAACTGGTTTAGTTTGGGGCAACCCCAAAATAAATGATTCAGGTCTGGATCCTGAGAGTGACACTTGGAACAGAGATTGAGTACATTCTTATTCCACTTAGCTGCTCTACGTGGGGTTAAATAATCTCTGTGTAACACTCTAAATTGAATTTCTCTATAATGAGATGAAGAAAACAATTTTTGAGTAGTCTTCAAACTCTTTAAAAGTATTGTATCGAGGTCAGGTAGATCGACCATTGCTGTCCAGTGGGAGGTCAAGTCTAATACTACTGACGTTTCTTCTAAAGACAACAAAAATTTGTAAACAAAGGCTAACAATCCATTCCTCACTTTTACTGCATCAACAAGAGGATGTTCTTCCCACATCTGAGGAGCCAGATTCATTAATTTAAGAATGTAACTTTTTACTTGTATAAAATAAAATATATGTTTTTTTTGGATTTCCGGAAAAATCTCTTGAAATCTATCAAATGTATATACTTTAATCAAATTGAAATCATAGAAGTCTTTCACTATCAATGGTCTCTCTGGTGACCATTTTTTAAAGATATTTTTATAATATTTTTCTTATGCACTAACAAACGATTTTTATGTACCTTTAAACCAGGAATATGTAATCTTTACACACAGCAAACAAATGTTTTTTTTTTCACTCTGAGAGCAGGTGTGAAATTTAAACAATGTTCAACTAGCATTAAGGTGCCTAATGCATGCCAAGAAAATATTCCCCACACCATTACACCACTAGTCTAAACCATGGACCATGTTGATTATGTCAAATTTTGAGCATAAATCTGCATTTAAAGGACACTAAACCCAAATGTGTTCTTTAATGATTCAGATAGAGCTTGCAATTTTAATGTAGCCACCAATAAGCAAGCTCTTTCCAGGGTGGTGAACCTAAAATGGGCTGGCTCCTAAGCCTCACATTTATGCTTTTTAAATAAAGCAAGAGCATGAAGAAAAATTGATAAATGGAGTAAATTAGAAAGTTGCTTAAAATTACATGCTCCATCTGAATCATGAAAGAAAACATTTGGGTTTAGTATCCCTTTAACTGCAGAAATCAAACTCTGTTAGATCAGACTAGTTCATTCTAAAGACCAGTTTTGGTGAGTCTGTGCCCACTATAGCCTCACTTTCTTGTTTTTAGCTGACATTTGTAGAACCTGGTGTGGTCTTCTTCTGCTGTAGACAAACCACTTTAAGGTTCAACATATTGTGCATTCACTAAAATTTGGAGCTACACCCTAGTGTCAGGCAGTTAAAACAATTCAGTAAGCGTCTCTACGCTCACAGCTCTCCTCTGACGCGTTTCGCCCTTTCGGGCTTTATCAAAGGCCTTTGAGCAAATATAAGTCTGGTTTCCCTGGATAATATAATACACTGAGTCACCATAAGACTCAAAAGTGAACATCAACAATACACGTTGCTTGACATTTCACATATTCTGGCGGCTGACCCACACATTGTGGTGAGACCAAAGTATTGGTCCTTATACTTTATGGAGCAACTTCATTGTGTGTATAGTAGGGGCCACACATATTGACATTATTTAAAGGCCTAATTCACATGTAATAATATGCTCCTACATTACTTTCTGATAGATACACAGTACTAGTGTTCAGTGTCATTTTTAAGGTTTTGTTGTATGTTATTTTATTTTAATATTTATACAATAAAAGTTATATTTTATTAGAAAGAAATTTCACTGCCCATTTTGTCTGGGCCTAGAGTGCTATATGTGCATACTTTCCTAGACGGGTTACATTTTCTTAATGTACCTACTATTTTTGTGTTCTATATATGGCTTTAGCATTGCTTTTTGGTAATTAGAAGGCCGCTAAATGCTGCTGCGCACCACACTAGTATTATGCCCAGCAGTGAAGGGCTTAATTAGGTAGCTTGTCGGGTTAATTTTAGCTTTAGTGTAGAGATCACCCTACTACTTGACACATCCCACCCCCCGATCTCGCCCTGACCCTTCTCAAACAGCTTTATTCCCTCCCCCACCTTACAATTGTCATGCCATCTTAAGTACTGGTAGAAAGTCTGCCAGTATGAAAATAAAAGCCTTCTTTTTAATAATTTTTTAAAAAACATATATTTGCTGCAGTGTAGGTTTCCCCCCAACCTCCCTGATCCCCCCCAAAAAGCTCTCTAACCCTCCCCCTCTACCTATTTGCCACCATCTTAGATACTGGCAGCTGTCTGCCAGTACCCAGTTTGTTGCAAAATTGACAATTTAAAATAAATAAATAAATAAAATCCCATTTTTCTGTAGTGTAGCTGCCCCCCTCAATACACTCCCCTCCCAGATCCCTTTCTGTTAATGAATTTTTTTTCTATACCCTGTAGTGTGGCTTAGTGGTCCCACCCACTCCCGGCCCTCCTCCCGCCTCCTCCAGCGATGTGCCGCCCACCCGCATCCCTCCTTATGCTCCCACCCATCAACGATTGGTACAACCGCTATCCATCGGTAACTCTGCAAATCTATTTCTGCAGTGCCCCACTCGTGTGGCATGCAGAAATAGTGCGATCTCGCGTCACTGGTCATTAAAGGGACAGTCTAGTCCAAAATAAACTTTCATGATTCAGATAGAGAATGTAATTTTAAACAATTTTCCAATTTACTTTTATCACCAATTTTGCTTTGTTCTCTTGGTATTCTTAGTTGAAAACTAAACCTAGGAGGTTCATATGCTAATTTCTAAGCCATTAAAAGCCGCCTCTTCTGGCAGGGCATTTTCACAGTTTTTCACCACTAGTGGGTGTTAGTTCATGTGTGTCATATAGATAACACTGTGCTCACGCACGTGGAGATCCAGTGAGCCAGCTCTGATTGGCTAAAATGGATGTCTGTCAAAGGAACTGAAATAAGGGGGCAGTCTGCAGAGGCTTACATACAAGGTAATCACAGAGGTAAGAAATATATTAATATAACAGCTTTGATTATGCAAAACTGGGGAATGAGTAATAAAGGGATTATATATCTTTTTAAACAATAAAAATTCTGGTGTAGACTGTCCCTTTAAGGGCATAATGACCAGCGTTGTACACGGCACAGCGCTGGTCGTTAAGGGGTTATACAATACTTATGTTACAGATTTGTGCTAATTCACGGAACCAGTTTTAATACACCAACTTGACACTTAAAGGGATTTGAAACCCACATTTTTTCTTTCATGATTTTAGATAGAGCATGCTATTTTAAAAAACTTTATAATTTACTTCTATTATCTAATTTGCTAAATTCTCTTGATATCCGTTGTTAAAAAGCATACCTATATAGGCTCAGTAGCTGCTGATTGGTGGCTCACCCATGTGCATTGCTATTTATTCAACAAAGGATATCTAAAGAATGAAGCAAATAAGATAATATAAGTAAATTGGAATGTTGTTTAAAATTGTATTCTCTATCCGAATCATGAAATAAACATTTGAGGGGGCGGTGTCGCAGTGTCGGATCAGGTCAGCAAGACCTTTCTTAAATAGGGGCCTTTGCATTTACTTCCCTTAATATTGCAAAAATGTTCTTAAGATGTGCAACCTTTCATAGTTAAATACAGTCAGCTATTTTGTTAAATAAGTTGAGATTGCTGCTCAGACTAGTGAAAAACGACACACCACTGTCTCACTCTCTCAGCCCAATATCATATTCATGAAGAACAATATATGATATTACCAGCTTGAACCAAGAATATCTACCTTATAAATATGGCCTCTACATTCTTTTCCAATAAATTAAACAATGCATCAAAAAGGATATTGCACACCTGAAGAGATACTTTGTATTGTGTTCTTTGGTTGCAACTCAGCATTCTCTCTCCTACCAAACTTTAGTTTCATCTGACCATATGACATTCTCCCAATCCACTTCTGGATCATCCAAATGCTCTCTAGCATACTTCAGACGGGCCCGGACATGTACTGGCTTAAGCAGGGGGACATGTCTGGCACTGCAGGATCTGAGTCCCTGGCGGCGTAGTGTGTTACTGATGGTAGCCTTTGTTACGTTGGTCCCAGCTCTCTGCAGGTCATTCACTAGGTCCCCCCGTGTGGTTCTGGGATGTTTTCTCACCATTCTTATGATCATTTTGACCCCACGGGGTGAGATCTTGCGTGGAGCCCCAGATCGAGGGAGATTATCAGTGGTCTTGTATGTCTTACATTTTCTAATTATTGCTCCCACAGTTGATTTCTTCACACCAAGCTGCTTGCCTATTGCAGATTCAGTTTTCCCAGCCTGGTGCAGGTCTACAATTTTGTTTCTGGTGTCCTTCGACAGCTCTTTGGTCTTCACCATAGTGGAGTTTGTAGTGTGACTGTTTGAGGTTGTGGACAGGTGTCTTTTACACTGATAGCAAGTTCAAACAGGTAATGAATGGAGGACAGAGGAGCCTCTTAAAGAAGAAGATACAGGTCTGTGAGAGCCAGAAATCTTGCTTGTTTGTAGGTGACCAAATACTTATTTTCCACCATAATATGCAAATAAAATATTTCCAAATCAGACAATGTGATTGTCTGGATTTGTTTCCACATTTTGTCTCTCATAGTTGAGGTATACCTATGATGAAAATTACAGGCCTCTCTCATCTTATTAAGTGGGAGAACTTGCACAATTGGTGGCTGACTAAATACTTTTTTGCTCCACTGTATATATATGAATGGATCTTTTTATATATATATATGAATGGATGATTTTGATGTCCAGTTATAAATTTATTTCCCTTCTGTCTCCAGATCTCCAAAAAGCTGGTATAGGGTGCTACATTAATAGTGCAGGAAGCTGCATGCTCTTATATATTTTTATTGAATTCCTAGTACAATTTATTCAGGTGCAATAATCCATAGGTGGTGGATAGTCCCCAGAGAAGAAACAGATATTGCCTATACTTTGTTATTTTGTTCTCTGCTCTATCTTTGTTAGGTGTTAGTTTTCCGTTAACACCTTGTAGCCATAAGTGAAATTATACCCCAGAATATTATGCATATTGCGGCGCCAAGCCAGATTTCCTGCAGTGCTATTGGCTCCAATTTGTTCCAATAGTAAATCCTAGCGTTTCACAAACGCTAGGATTTACCATTACTTTAATACCCTCCACTTCCTCCACTTCCAATCAACACCTCATTTATAATATAATTTTGCATATAATGAAAATAATTAAAATCCATTTGAATAAATTCCACATTGTTTTCCTTTCTCATGGACATAAAATGAGGTTGATTTGCTCTTCTTCCTTCTAAACCCTAAAATTAAGCATGCAGCAATCGAAATAATGAAGAAACAACAACACTAACTAAAACATTTTATCAAATAGCAATGAAATATGACTTCATTTCCCCCTTAGTTTAGCTTCACAAATATAAGTTAACATTCTTTAAGCAGGTTATTGGCGGGTTGTGCTATTACTGCTCCTGAATGAGCAGCTGTTCCCTGCTTGCAAAGAGATCACTAATGCAACAATTAGGTCCATTTGGCATTAGAATGTCACTTTACTCTGCCTTCTCCCCTAAAAATGATGAACCAGTTGTTTAATGATGAGCAGTGCAGTCATGAATTTCCAATATGAGGATGCTGCTTTTTTAGGACTGAGTGAATAATTAGTAAACTCAGACATTAATATGCTTTGCATTTATACAAATATGGACAAGATAAAACATATTTTAATGGTGAAATCATACTTGCATAATTATTGACACTGACCTAGATTACAGTCGCGCAGCAAATCCGTTGTGAAAACCCTGTATGCGATATGGCTTTTTCGCATTTTGCATAATGCAGCCATTACAAGTTTTGAAAAAACGTATTTAACGCACGCGTTATGCTGCGCTAACCCGCATATCGCGCATAAGCCAAGTTCTGACTTGGCGTGCGCATGCATGTATTCCCCCATAGAGATTAATGGAGAAAAATGTTGAAAAAAACCTAACTCCTGCTATTGCAAAATTGCCATCGCATTTTCGCATTCCCCCCCAAAAAATGAAGTGCTTTCATCCTATTGGCTGATTTGAATTTGTTGCGCCAATGGGAATGCAAGGGTACCCCTATATAGAAGGGGTACCTTACATACAATTATCAGTGTACAGTCGGAAACCACATGCAGAGGAGCTCCCTGTCGATGCTCTGAAGAGGACCACCTCGCCAAAGACTTCACAGCCACTACCGAGATGAAGATAGAAGATGGAACATAGCCTGGATGAAGACTGAAGAAGATGGTCCTGTGATGGATGAAAATGGAGCGCCACAGGGATGAAGATGGAGCGCCGCCCTTCAACATTGGTGAGTACCAATTTTGGGGTTAGTGTTCGGTTTTATTTTATTTGTGGGGTGTTTTTTTTTTTTTAAAGATTAGGGATTTTTTATTTTTAATGGGCAGCAAAAAAGCTGAATGCCTTTTTAAGGACAATGCCCTTTTTTTTAGTTTAAGCTTAGGTTTTATTTTTCTTTTACAGGTAAGTATTTTTTTTTTAAGGTAGTTAGTAAATGTTTTAATTTAATTTATGTGTATTTTAATTGGGGTTAAGATAGACTGTGTTAGGTTAGGGGTTTAGTTATTAGTTTATTACTTTGCGTTGTGGGGGGATAACGATTTAGGGGTTGATAGTTTTATTTAGTTTTTGGGATGTGGGGAGGATGGCGGTTTAGGGGTTAATAGTTTTATTTAGATAGCTTGCGATGTGGGAGATGGTGGTTTAGGGGTTGATAGTTTTATTTAGTGTTTGCGATGTGGGGGGATAGCGGTTTAGGGGTTGTTTTATTTAGATACTTTGTCATGTGGGGGATGGCGGTTTAGGGGTTAATAGTGTAGATTATGGGTGTAAGTGTACTTTGTAAGGTATTTTTGATGTATTTTGTGAAACTTTTTTATTTCGCAAAACATATAACTACAGCTCTTCGAGTTGTGGAAAGGATTTTTGCGTAAACGGCTATTTTGCGCGCAAAATAGCGATTTTTCAAGACTTGTAATACCTGCGATATGGAAATAGATTGTGATATGACCATATTGTGTGCAGAATAGCCATACTGCACGGCTTGTAATCTGGGTCACTATGTTTTACATATGGGGCCGAATTATCAAGCTAACTTGTCCGCTGCCTCTGAGACCGCGGTCTTCAATCCGCCAGATCCTATACGATCGGGCTGATTCACACACCTTGGCCACGAATCTGCAGAGGGCGGCATTGCACAAGCAGTTCACCAGAACTTATGCTGTCGGCATTTATCGATGTGTGGCGGACATGATATGCTACATAGGGGCCCATTTATCAAGCTCCGAACGGAGCTTGTGGGCCCGTGTTTCTGGCGAGTCTTCAGACTCGCCAGAAACAGCAGTTATGAAGCAACGGTCACAAAGACCGC
Organism: Bombina bombina; assembly: GCF_027579735.1. Lineage (NCBI taxonomy): Eukaryota > Metazoa > Chordata > Amphibia > Anura > Bombinatoridae > Bombina > Bombina bombina. The sequence goes on from NC_069502.1 coordinate 559,932,760, forward strand.
TGCTCCATAACCCTGTCCGCCTGCTCTGATGAGGCGGACAGGAATTGCCGGAAATCAACCCGATCAAGTACGATCGGGTTGGTTGACACCCCCCTGCTGGCGGCCCATTGGCCGCGAGTCTGCAGGGGGAAGCGCTGCACCAGCAGCTCTTGTGAGCTGCTGGTGCAATGCTGAATACGGAGAGCGTATTAGCAACAATTAGCCTTTAATGATTAAAGGGACATTCCAGCTAAAATTGAAATGTACATGGATGTATTTCAGTTTTTAATAGAATCATATAATCATGTATTGGCAAAAATGCTTCTAGTAAAAGCTATGGCTGTTTCAAAAGTGTATTTAAATATGCCCCGTGAACCATCATTTTAAACAGAGCACTTGTTCAAAGAGCCTAAGGTGCTTGTACCATCTGGCATAGTATGAGTAATTGAGGTGATCACGCTAATGTTGCATGTCTTGGAACTTCTATACATCTTTTTTTATGCCGTATGAGATGCGGATCGAATAAGAAATGTTAATGTTTGTAAATTATGCCTGATGAAACGGCCAGGAGAGCCGAGAAACGCGTAGCAAAATAAACAGAACACTTTGCTATATGCTCGCTTAAGAGGATTGCTGTACAAGGCTTTTGTTTGCAGTGCTTTTGAATAAAGTATCTTGTTTTTAACATCATTGCCTAACATCCTCATTAAGTGAGCCTGTCACTACCAGACAACTGGAGTGGGGAGAGTGAGAGGTAAAACCGGAGAGAACCAGCTGGTTAGCTCTAATAACCAGCCTGCTTCTACAAGCACATTGGTGTGCTCGTCAAAAGTGTGAGTACCCTGTGCTTAGATCAACAGCTGTACACGTTGAATTTTTACTATTGATACACACATTTGGGCGCCTCTTTGTGTTTGGAAAATTTACAGAAAAGCTATCCTGTGGTGGAACAAGGGACAGTGCTTCCTGATCGACTGTGTGTTGCTACTTCTGATGTGGGGATATCGAGTACATTCATCATTTCCTAGAACTTTTCCATGAAAGACTGGATACTAATTGTTGATACTGAATTTTATCTTAGATTGCATATTTTAATGATTATCTATTATCCGTTTTATTTTTATTTTTATCTTTTATATTTTTAATATACTGTGGGATAAGTTTGGTATAAAACTATAAATGTGTATATATATATTTTGTAAAGATTTAGCGCCCTCTTATGATTGAGTTCACATTTTTTTGTTTTTTGGATCAATTACGAAGCCCTAATTGTGAGCTGAGGAGGTGCAGCTTTTGTAAGGAGCTTCCCACTGTGAGCCGATAAGTATTTGGATAGAGAGAACCTTGGATGACAGATGAATTTTGAAACATAGCCACATATGACAATGCCAAACGGGTTTTGTGTGGCACGTTTGTGATAGTGGAACGTGAAGGGGCAAGCAGTAATGTTATTAGCATCTGCAGAGGTACGGACTGCTCTCATACACAGCACAGCCATTTTTGCAGCTCATTGGGGATAGAATTTGCATATACAACAGCATCTCTGTTGACGTCATCCAAGATAGCGTCCCTTACATTCCGATTGGCTGATAGAATTCTATCAGCCAATAGGAATTAAAGGGGAAAACATCCTATTGCCTGATCCAATCAGCCAATAGGATTGAGCTTACATTCTATTGGCTATTCCAATTAGCCAATAGAATGTGAGCTCAATCCTATTGGCTGATTGGATCAGTCAATAGGATTAAAGCTTAATCCTATTGGCTGATTGGATCAGCCAATAGGATTTTTTCACCTTTAATTCCTATTGGCTGATAGCATTCTATCAGCTAACTGGAATGTAAGGGACGCCATCTTGGATGACGTCACTTAAAGGGAACCTTTCTTTTCCAGCGACGATCGGAAGATGAGGATGCTCCGTGCCAGATGTCTTGAAGCTGGACCCACTCCGTGCCGGATGGATGAAGATAGAAGATGCCGTCTGGATGAAGACTTCTGCCACTTCAATGAAGACTTCTGCTGGCTTTCGATAAGGACTTCTTCCCGCTTGGATGAAGACTTCTGCCGGCTTCGAGGAGGACTTCTGCCGCCTGGATGAGGATGGATGTCCGGTCTTTGAAAACTGTAAGTGGATCGTCGGGGGTTAGTGTTAGGTTTTTTTAAGGGTTTATTGGGTGGATTTTATTTTTAGCTTAGGGTTTGGGCAATGTAAAAGAGCTAAATGCCCTTTTAAGGACAATGCCCATCCAAATGCCCTTTTCAGGGCAATGGTTAGCTTAGGTTTATTTAGATAGGTTTTTATTTGGGGGGTTTAGTTGGGTGGGTGGTGGGTTTTACTGTTGGGGGGTTGTTTGTATTTTTGATAGGGCTATTAGATTAGGAGTAATTCATTTTTATTTTTGATAATTTCATTTTTTATTTTGTGTTATTTAGTGTTTATTTTTTTTATAGATTTAGTGTGAAGTGATGCGCTTGGCTCTCCCAACTAGCCAATCTTAATATACTACCTCCTTCCTAGATAGTTCAAATATGGTATACAAATAACAATAAGGGTAGATGGCGCTAAAAAGCAATTGGGTAACTAAATAGTGGTATATAGTGAGGGATAATTCTCAAAACTCTCTTCTAAATTTAGACTATATCTAGATAGTCACAATTTTCCAACAAACTGATTCCCACTCTGTAGTTCAATCAAATCTATAACAACTTTTATTATCAGTATTTTTGAACAATTTTGCTCTAATAGACCAACTTGTACAGTAAAATTTCTTCAAGCTTTCATAATGCAAATAAATCTAAAATCATATATATTAACTGACTGTCAGCTTTAAAACATCTTAAAAAACATTTGATAGACACAATATCTCTAAAATTCTTGCTACAGTGACTGCTTCGTTTCTATGCAGTTAGAAAACACAGCTCTAATGCTTCAAATGTAAAACATATTCACAGTGATAAATGACAGCGGTATCTCTTTAAAATGTATTTATTTTTTTTGCCTGCAGGCTGTAACGTCTTTTTCAGATAGTACAGTCTTTCCTTTGTATGCTGTTTTCACAGACAATTGATGCAGGTGCTTTTAAGTTGCAAATTACAGTCTCTGCTTCTATTAGCAATTGGTTTGGGTGTATTTCTTTAAAAAACTTTGTGCTCTGAGACGAGGTGATTATACAGTTCAGAGTATAATAAAATATTGGTTCTTGTGATTTATGGGAGGTAGCTCCCTTACGCTTAATCTATTTCAGCCTCTTTGTGTTCAGATGATTTCTCACCTCTTTGGCTGCCGTCTGCAGGAAACTTTAGGTGTATATACACTCTCACCTGCTTTTGGCTTTTCCTTCCGGCTGGTCTTCTCCCGCTGAGACACGCTGTGCACTGCACGTCTCAGTCTGCTGGAAAACTTTGTGTGGTTCTTCACTTGCGCAAGCCTTACTTACCACAATCGGACTCCCATCCAAGGAATGAAGATGCAATAGTTGCTCTGCTCTTAAGTATCAAGTACGCAGAGTTTCTCCTTTCAAGTGTCTTTCTGTTACCTCTCACAGCAGCTCGCATACAATCCTTTCTACGCGTTTCACCCTTTCACTCAGGGCTTTTTCAAGATGCTGTATGCTGCTTGTTGCTCTCCTTAAATACACCTCAAACACACCTGTAATTGCTAAGTTCACTCCTCCTTTGATCTGGAAGTCTTTCAACAGTTAAAGTGTGATCTTTGTATATAATCATATACCGCTGTCTTTGTGCTTTTTATTTATACCAGGCTGTTAATTATTCATTCTAAATTGATATAAGACTCATAAAATAGATAAAAATGTTAACATATTAGTTGTCAACCTAGTTTTGAAGCATATAAAAACTGAATCTCTAAATTAAAGTTTCCTAAAAATTATGATCTATCCGTGTATTGAACCCTTGTCTCCACGGTCTGAGGATGCAGAGTTTGCTCTTATATTTATTATGATCTTATATTCATTAAATCTGATTTATTTTTGTTTTGTATACCCTAATGTTTTATTAGGCCTACTGTGATTAGCTTCCTTAATTTATTTGTTCTAATACATAAAAAATATATATAAAAATATTTTTCAGAAAAGATAGGTAGTTTTTATTTGGGATTGAACACGGGTCTCCTCCTTCCTTGGTTTACATGGCTACCTCCATACCATAAACTCCTTCTCGTTCTCTCTTTCTTTTCTAGGTGTCCTTATCATATATCATTTTCTTCCTTTTTATTTTTGCTTCCTTCTAACTATAGAGACTTCTCCTCTAATATTTTATTTAGTTATTTTGTTATCCCTAAGTTAATGAAATAAGCTGATGTATGTTTGAGAGTGGGGAGACTTTTTATTTGTTCAAACTTCTTTTACATTAAAAATGGGCTTATGTCTAACTCAGAATTTAGACCATTGGGATATAAGGTGTCAAAATTGTAAATTATCTCTGCTTCTTTTTTGAGTAGGAGATTTTCAAAGTTCCCTCCTCTCCAGCTCCAGTGTTTATTTTTTTGTAATTTAGATAATTGTATTTTAATAATTTAATTTATTTTATTTTATTGTAATAGGTTTTAGTTTAAGGCAGATTAGGTTTTATTTTACAGGTATCTTTGTATTTATTTTAATTAGGTAGTTAGTAAGTAGTTAATAACTATTTACTAACTAGTCTACCTAGTTAAAATAAATACAAACTTACCTGTGAAATAAAAATAAAACCTAAGATAGCTACAATATAACTATCGGTTTAGGGGTTAATAGGTAGTTTATGGGTGTTAGTGTACTTTGTGACAGTTTAGTTATGAGTTTTATGCTACAGCTTTGTAACGTAAAACTCATAACTACTGACTTTAGATGGCGGAACGGATCTTGTCATTTTAGGCTGTACCGCTCACTTTTTGGCCTCCCAGGCAGACTCGTAAGTCCCATTGAAAAAGGACTTTTTTAAAAGTGCGGTACTGAGGTTGCGTGACGGCCAAAAAGGTGTGCGATTCACCTATTCTGACATGACTTGTAATAGCGGCGTTAGAGAAAAAGCATTGTTATGGGCCATAATGATGCTTTTTGAGTCATAACGCAAAACTCGTAATCTAGCTGTCAGTTTGTTAATTACTGACATGATACAAGCCCCACTGGGGCTCTGAGTGGCTGCAGTATTTAAAATGCAGGTGCACTGAGAATATCTAACTATGCTTCACATGCACGTGCAGAGAGAAATGTTAACACTAAAGCAGTCATCAAGTTTACTAGAAGCATTGCAATTCCTCTATGTGGTTTTAAATTTTGACCGGAATGTCCCTTTAAGACAGCATTTACAATCTGAAAAGAACTTTCTCTTTATGCTCTCTTGAAACTTAACTTCTTACCTGACTATCTCTATCATCTATATCTATCTATCTATCTATCTATCTATCTATCTATCTATCTATCTATCTATCTATCTATCTATCTATCTTTATATCTATCTTTATATCTATATCTATCTATCTATCTATCTATTTCTCTCTCTCTCTCTATCTATCATATCTCTCTCTCTTTATATATATATACTAGTACTAAAGCCCGTGTACACGGGCCATTTTTTTCAGAACAGCGGTCCCACCCCTTGCTCTCTCCCCCCTTTCTTTTGCTCTCTCTTCCCCCCTCTCTTTTGCTTTCTTTCCCCCCTCTCTTTTGCTTTCTCTCCCCCCTCTCCTTTGTTCTCTCTCTCCCCTCTTTTGCTCTCTCTCTCCCCTCTTTTGCTCTCTCTCTCCCCTCTTTGGCTCTCTCCATCCTTTCTTTTGCTCTCTCTCCCCCCTCTTTGACTCTCCCCCCCCTTTGGCTCTCCCCCCCCTCTTTGGCTCCCCCCCCTCTTTGGCTCTCCCCCCCCCCTCTTTGGCTCTCTCCCCTCTTTTGCTCTCTCTCCTCTTTGGCTCTCTCTCTCCCCTCTTTGGCTCCCCCCCCCCATTGGCTCTCTCTCCCCCCTCTTTGGCTCTCTCTCCCCCCTCTTTGGCTCTCTCTCCCCCCTCTTTGGCTCTCTCTCCTCTTTGACTCTCTCTCTCCCCCCTCTTTGGCTCTCCCCTCCCCTTTGGCTCCCCCCTCCCCTTTGGCTCCCCCCCTCTTTGGCTCCCCCCCTCTTTTGCTCTCCCCTCCCCTCTTTGGCTCTCTCCCCCCTCATTTGTTCTCTCCCCCCTCTTTGGCGCTCTCCCCCCCTCTTTGGCTCTCTCCCCCCCCTCTTTGGCTCTCCCCCCCTCTTTGGCTCTCTCTCCCCCCTCTTTGTCTCTCTCTTTGGCTCTCTTTCCTCTTTGGCTCTCTCTCTCCCCCCTCTTTGGCTCTCCCCCCCTTTAGCTCTCCCCCCCCCTTTGGCTCTCTCCCCCCCCCCCTCTTTGGCTCTCTCTCCCCCCTCTTTGGCTCTCTCTCCCCCCTCTTTGGCTCTCTCTCCTTTTTGGCTCTTTTTCCTCTTTGGCTCTCTCTCTCCCCCCTCTTTGGCTCTCCCCCCCTTCTCTTTGGCTCTCCCCCCTTCTCTTTGGCTCTCTTCCCCCCCTTCTCTTTGGATCTCTCTCCCCCCCCCTTCTCTTTGGCTCTCTCTCCCCCCCTTCTCTTTGGCTCTCTGCCCCCCCCTTCTCTTTGGCTCTCTGCCCCCCCCTTCTCTTTGGCTCTCTGCCCCCCCCCCCTTCTCTTTGGCTCTCTGCCCCCCCTTCTCTTTGGCTCTCTGCCCCCCCCTTCTCTTTGGCTCTCTGCCCCCCCCTTCTCTTTGGCTCTCTGCCCCTCCTTCTCTTTGGCTCTCTGCCCCCCCCTTCTCTTTGGCTCTCTGCCCCCCCCCCTTCTCTTTGGCTCTCTGCCCCCCCCTTCTCTTTGGCTCTCTGCCCCCCCTTCTCTTTGGCTCTCTGCCCACCCCTTCTCTTTGGCTCTCTGCCCCCCCTTCTCTTTGGCTCTCTGCCCCCCCCCTTCTCTTTGGCTCTCTGCCCCCCCTTCTCTTTGGCTCTCTGCCCCCCCTTCTCTTTGGCTCTCTGCCCCCCCTTCTCTTTGGCTCTCTGCCCCCCCCTTCTCTTTGGCTCTCTGCCCCCCCTTCTCTTTGGCTCTCTGCCCCACCCCTTCTCTTTGGCTCTCTGCCCCCCCTTCTCTTTGGCTCTCTGCCCCCCCCTTCTCTTTGGCTCTCTGCCCCCCCCCCCTCCTGCTCCCTCTCTGACTCTGTCTTCGCGGGACCCCGCCCGGCCACGCCCCATCGCGGCAACACCCGCCCGGCCACGCCCCTAGCGACGCCCGGCCACGCCCCTCGCGATGCCCGGCCACGCCCCTCGCGACGCTCCCGTCGGCCACAAACAGCTGTGAGGTCTGGGGAGCGCGTTGCCGCTTCTCACGCAGCAGACCTCACAGCTGTTGAGTAGCTTGCGCTCCCTATCTCACAGCTGCTTGTATGCTGTGTACCTCGCGCTCCCAATCTGTCAGCTGTCAGCTATGCCGAGGTGCGCGAGAATAGAATCTAAGGCCAAGTGTTTGTCTGTACTGCGCATGACGGCTTCAGACAAACACTTGTCTTTTATAATATAGGATCTGTCTTTTATATGCTTCTTAGCCTATCTAGATGAGTCAAACCGGAAAATTTTTAAAATTGAACACTCTTATCTGAATCAAAAAAGTTATATTTTAAATGCAAATACCTTTAAATATATTGTATTTGTGAAATGTAATGCCAAGGATGTAAAGTGTTTATAAGCTTCTATACATTTCTGTATGAGTGTGCACATCTGTTTCACATCTCTATTCAGGGCTCTGCATCCACTGTTTAGCTATTTAATAACTATTGGGTATTTGCATACTTAAAAGTCACTTTCATGCAAGTAACTGCCAAGGTTAATCCTTCTGATAGATGATAGACAGATTGGATAGACAGATTAGATAGATAAATAGATTAGATAGATAGATATATAGATTAGGTAGATAGATTATATATATATTGATTTAGATATCATACTTATAACAAAACATTTTGTATTGAACAGATAAACAGGAATTGCAGACAGAAAACAATGATGTGGACATTAATCTGATAATTGGTATCATTAATGGCATTGCAGCCTCACTTAATTTAATAGCATCCATTGGATTTGTGTTTATGTGCTGGTAAGTGTAACTTTTTTTCAATGGCATCTCTCTATTTTGTTTATGTGCTAAAAGAAATGCAATTTGATATGTTTGAGGATAAAATTGCCAACATACTTCTCTTTTTACCCTTCCCTCTTTCTTTCTTTCTTTCTTTCTTTCTTTCTTTCTTTCTTTCTTTCTTTCTTTCTTTCTTTCTTTCTTTCTTTCTTTCTTTCTTTCTTTCTTTCTTTCCTTCTTTCTTTCTTTCTTTCTTTCTTTCTTTCTTTCTTTCTTTCTTTCTTTCTTTCTTTCTTTCTTTCTTTCTTTCTTTCTTTCTTTCTTTCTTTCTTTCTTTCTTTCTTTCTTTCCTTCTTTCCTTCCTTCTTCCCTTCCTCCCTCCCTCATTTCCTTTCATACCTTTTGCTTTTCCTTTCATACGTTTCATATTTCAGTGTTTTAGCCAACAGTGAGGGTTTCCTCAAGGTGCATGATTTTCACATGATCTCCCTACCTATATGTATGAAGTAAAATGTTTATCTATCGCTTCAAAAATACTGGTCAAACCTAGTAATGGCATGATCATTTCTGATCATAAATAATAATGGCAATACATTGCTGCCCTCTATTGGTACAACTGCACATTACACAGTTTATATCTTACTGATTCACTATATTTATTTTCTGACACACTTTTGGAATAGGAATTAAACAGTATATTTAGAGCAACTACACATCTTAAACATCTCCCATGGTAAGACCTACAGACTAAATATTTTCTGTCTAAAAGACCCTCCTAAAAACACTTCCATTAAATTGTGCTTATATCTGGTTCCTCACACTTCCAATCTTGAAATATAGTATACATAGTACTTCACAAATAGGGCCAATGACCTACAGCTCTCCACTCTAAGAAGTCTTGTTAGTACTCTGAAGTCCTTCAAATGATTATATAAAGGCACATGTTACCTTGTGAGCTGTTTATCTCACTATGCTCATTACTGTAAGAGATACACCTACATTACAATATAATGCTCAAAGCTCCTAAAGATTTTCCATGATTTATCTCCATGTCAGCAAGTTTTTTATCATCAGCCCTTTAATATGCATCTGAATTATTGTATCTGTATCTAGAGCATTGTTTCTCAATTCCAGTCCTCAGTGCATACTTACAGACTGTTTTTTCAGGATTATATTGGGTGAGAGCAGGTTAATAACCATAGTTACTGATAATATGATTATTTCACCTGAGCTCTAGTTTAGAAAACCTTAAAATCCATCCTATTAGTGTGTCCCAAGTATTGGGACTGAGAAACACTGTTCTAGAGAATAACAGAGTGAATGGTTGTTTTAAATGGGGGAGCCTTCCAGATTTGTTAATTTGTTTCAAATCCAGAACTGGATTAAAAATAGCAGCAAAAACCCCTATGTGATCTAAAAGATCCAGCAGAATTTGCTTGACAGCTCTGCCTGTTACTGGATCAAGTGGAAACCGAGAAAGTGTTTCAAAATACTTCTAAGGGGACCAAAGAAAGTGTGTAAGACAACCCTAGGAAACAATGTTTACCCAGAGGTCTGAGAAATCCTATAGACAAGCTCCTTGAAATCATTTCATCTCCCTGAGCTTTGCATAGCAACAACTCTTGAAAATTCAGTTAGTTAATGTGAAAAGAAGTAAGGCTGCCCTGGATACATAGAAACTACATCACTGTTTTAGAAAAAAGGATGCTAATGAATCATATGTTTAAAAGTATGGAAATTCTGAAATGAATACAGTATATTATTATAAAATTATGGGGGGTGGACTTAAAATTTCAGAATTGACATGTGTGTACTTACATTATGTACATGTGTAGTGCTGGTTGTGTTTGTGTAGTGTGTGTGTGGTGGGAAGTGTGGCATTTTTGTGTTGTGTTTGTAGTGTTTGCACGGTGCATGTATGTGTGTAGTGTTTTTGAGGTGTGTGTACTGTTTGTGTAAATGTTTGTACTGTTTGTGGAGTGTGTGTGTAGTGTAGCAATTGTGTGGTGTATATATAGAAATTTGTGTGGGGTGTGTAAAGTGTTTGTGGGTAGTGTAGTATGCATGTAATGTGTGTGTATAGTTTGTATATGGATTGTGTGTGTATGTGTGGTGTGTGTAGTATTTTTTGTAGTGTGTGTGTGTGTGTGCTTAGTATAGCATTTGTGTATGTAGTGTTTTTTTTGAGGTGTGTGTAATGCTTATGGTGTATTGATGCAGCATTTAATGTAGTATGTGTATAGCGTTTGCGCGGTGTGTAGTGTGTGTGTAGTGGGTGGGCTTGGTATATGCATATGTGTATTTTAGTTTCCACCTATATATAAATGCTACATAAAATGGCTGAAGATACCCTCCCAGCTACAGCACCATACAGACCAATAACTTTCTACTGAGCATGACACAAGAGATTATTCACTTTCTTTCAAGATGGGCTCACATAATGATATTAAGCAGGGTGTGACAAGAAACTAATCTAGGCACAAGGAAGATGGTTTATATTAGGGCAGGAGCTGCACTGCACTGAAGACATAGGACAGATAGACATACTGACAGACAGACAGATACATAGATACATAGAAAGAAATACCATCCTGCTTTTATTTGTAAGATTGTTTATCTTGTATGGTCTTTGCGGTTCTCGTTTGTTAAGAAACTGCTTTAGTATTTCTGTTTGCTTTATCATCTGAGTGCTAGATTACAAGTGGAGCGCTAACGTTAACACACGCAACATAAGGCTATCGCGAACTCATTAATTTGCGCTTGTATTACAAGTTGAAAGTGAATGCAAATGCAGGAGCACAATCAAATTTAATAACCCATGTGTGTGTGTGTCTAAATGATAATTCCATAATTATATTTAATGTGTTTTACTGTGTATTTACTGTAAATATTTTACATTCCAATGTACTTCACATACAGGAAAATTATTTTTATTGTAAATACATACATTTATATACATATACAGTATATATATATATATATATATATATATATATATATATATATATATATATATATAAAAGAAATAAATATATATCAGTATATACCTATACCTGTATAGCTATTCCTATAAATATTTAGGTATATATATATATATATATATATATATATATATATATATATATATATATATATATATATATATTATAGTATCATTATCAGATATATAGATAGAAATATACATTTAATAATAAAAATTTATTTCTCATACATGGTGTATCCAGTCCACGGATTCATCCTTACTTGTGGGATATTCTCAATCCCTACAGGAAGTGGCAAAGAGAGCACACAGCAAAGCTGTCCATATAGCTCCCCTCAGGCTCCGCCCCCCCAGTCATTCTCTTTGCCGCTCTAACAAGTAGCATCTCCAAGGGAGAGGTAAAGAGTATGTGGTGTTAGATTTGTAGTTTTTATTTCTTCAATCAAGAGTTTGTTATTTTAAAATAGTGCCGGTTTGTACTATTTACTCTGAGGCAGAAAGTGATGAAGATTTCTGCTGAGAGGAAAAAGATTTTAGCATGTTGTAACTAAAATTCATTGCTGTTCCCACATAGGACTGTTGAGTACCGGAGAACTTCAGTTGGGGGGAACAGTTTGCAGGCTTAACTGCTTAAGGTATGCTCAATCATTTTTTTCTAACAAGACCTGGTAATGCTAGAAGACTGATAGAAATCCCCATGTGGGAAAGGGGAGGCGGAGCGTGCGGGCGTGCTGAATGGCCGCACCTAACTAGAGCTCCTGAAGTGGCGTCGACGGGGCTCTCTCTTACTCCACAAAAGACAGTCAGAGATGCCTGAATTAGACCTCTGAATACCTGAGGAGGGTCCGGAGGCCCTCTAATCACAATTCCGGAGACTTTATATTAAAGGAGGAGGTTGATATTATTACCGCGGTGTAGGCCGCGTTTGAAGCCGGGACCTAAAGTTGGGGGCGCAGTGACGCATCACAACCGATCACAACCGATATCCGGAAAGGGTAATTATCTGCTGCAAAACGGAGACCCTGTGAACATCATATACGATACCCAAGTAAGAAGCTATATTTACATGAAGTTTGGGGCATGCTTTTAACAGTCACAATAGCACGCATCTGACACACTATGCCATAAGCAGGGATTTAGGGCAAAAGGCCCCATGCACTTTCATCAGCAAGTATCTTATTGAAATAAAGGGGCTAAAGAAACTTATGTGTGACACCCTGCAGACCACTGTTCAACCCCTTTCACATTGAGATTGTCACTAACTATACATCCTCCATTATTTTTCACGCTTTCTGCTGCAAGGACAATCTACTTTGCTAAGCAACTATACTTACTCAGAAATCCCTGCATGTTTGCTGACATGGCACAACGCAGAGTCAACAAAACTGAAAAGAACTTAAAATCCAGTATGGGGTCTGGCTCTGTCAATACCTTTTTTAAAAGCACAGAGAATAAAAAGAAAAAGGCAGACCAACCTCAGATAGATAGCGAAGATGATGACATATCAGATAATCCTGACACTATGCATACACCTGTGTCTCCCTCTGGCTCACATATGCAATCAGAAGACGGCCCAGTCACATTAAAGGCAATGGAAGCTCTTATCAATCAGGTTAAGACCTGCATCAAAACTGAGTGCGCTGAGCTGAAAAAAGATATTAACGAACTGGGCCAGAGGGTGGAAACTCTAGAAGGAGACAGAGAAGAGATTATCAAAGAAATATCGGTCATGTCACACGCCATGGAAGATCAGCAGTCACAGATATCGGATTTAGAAAACAAGATAGACGATATTGAGAACAGGACACGGAGAAATAATCTCTGCATACGCGGAGTACCGGAGTCGGTAAAGAGTGAAGACATAATGGAACACTTACAAAATTTATTCCAATCACTGGCTATTTCAGATCAAAGAGTAACTGACTTAATACCGATTGAGAGGGCCCACAGATCTCTACGGCCCAAACCCAGTGACAATCAACCTCCGAGGGATATTATTGTGTGCTTTTCAAGTTATAGAGACAGAGAAAAAATATTTCAGATGGCACGCACTCAGCCCACTTTCTCATTTATGGGCGCGAAAATTCAAATTTACCAAGATCTCTCTACTAGAACACTACTACTCAGGAAGGAATTTGCTCACTTCACTACCCACCTGCGATCTCTTAAAATTCCTTACAGATGGGGTTTTCCTGTATCGATACAAATCATAAAGAATGGAAGGCGTTATGAATGCTCCTCAACAGGGGATATTGCTGACTTTTGCCAACTTCTTGACATTCCGGCCCCTGAGACAACGCAGCCTCCATCATCCAAACTTCCTACACTCCCGCCAAAGCCCCAGAGAAGACTTTGGTCTGAAGTCATCAGCAAACAGCGCATTAAAAAGCCCTGTATTGACAATACCAGCAAAGGAACTCTTGCAGAAATTATAACCAGCTGAACCTGATCATTGGAGGTCATGAGTATATGGGTTCATGCATCTCCTAACGGGTGGTATTTATTCCCCACTCACACTGACTCTGTGTGCTACAGACTACTCTCAGTTATGAAAGAAAGACACTCTCTAAAAATGATATTATATACTGTTTAAAGTATCTTTAGGCCCTGGTATAAACTCCCCTGATAACCCAAGAGGGCCCCGTCGGGCCACACTTTTCCTCCTTTTGTTTCTCTCTCTAGTTATTACTTTACCTTAGCCTCTCTCTCTCTCTACACATCCCACCTGTAAAGATTCTCCCTCCCCTACCCATCTTCCCCCTCTCGCCTCTCCTTCTGCTCTTTTCTACACGTTAGGCAACTAGCAATTATTGTTGTTATTTGATCAAAAATACTGTTTAAAAATATTTCATTTTTGTTTGTTGAAATTTATTTGTTGAATTGTTATTGTTTTTTTTAATTCTATTTTTCCAGCTCTCAGGATATAACACATTGTATTAGACCATCAAGGTTACTTGCTGTTAGCATCTTCAAAGTCATAGTATTATGTCAGAGCATCTCCAGACTAGTCAGTTCATACTTTCCACACAAAATGTTAAAGGTTTTCTCTCCCCACAGAAGCGCTCAATAGCCTTTCATGATTTTTAAAAAAAAAACATCGATATTATAATGATACAAGAGACACATTTTAAAAAAAACAATGAACCCACTCTCTCAAGGCTCTATTACGACCAACACTTTTTATGTTCAGGCCCGACGAGGCATAATGGAGTCTGTATATCTTTTAGGAAAGGTTCCTCCTTTGAATTATTGAACAAACACTTAGACAGGGAGGGTCGCTTTTTAATAATAGTGGGGCTGTACTTTGGCAGGCCTATTACTCTAGTTAATGTATATGCTCCCAACTGCCCTAAGCCCTCCTTTTTTCGCACAGTGATTAACCACATTATAGACATTTCAAAAGGCCCAATATTCCTCAGTGGAGACCTAAATTTCCCTGTTAACCCCATGTTAGACACATCTCAGGGCAAGTCTTATATTAGGAACTCCCAGATCAGATCCAACTGGAGAGCAATAAGCACTCTCCCTCTCTTTGACACTTGGAGAACCACTCATCCAAACACCAAAGACTTCACTTTTTTCTCAAATCCCCAGCGCTCCTACACCCGTCTTGATTATATTTTTTGTGAACAGCAGATTCTTACCTCACTTATAGATTCGAGGCTTCACCACACCTCCTGGTCAGACCATAGCATGGTCTGCTCCACGTTTTTGTGGTCCACTAAACCACGACACCAACACTGTTGGAAACTAAATGACCAAATTCTATTAGACCCCTTGATAACTACTGATCTGGCCGAAAAAACTTCAGAATTCTTCTCATTTAATAACCCCACTGCTACCTCAGCTATTAATAACTGGGAAGCATATAAATGTTATATAAGAGGGGTGATTATGGGCCATACACACAGACAGCGCAAGCAACGTTCAGTTATGTTTGATTCTTTATCAACTGAGTTTAAGGCCTGCGAAGATGCACTAAAGGGTAACCCCAAATCAACATTATTGCTGCAAAAATCACAACAAGCTAGGGAAGATTTAAATCATTATTTAATTAAGAATGCACATATGAGGGCGCTTACATCCAAATCCAAATTTTTTGTTGAAAACAATAAAGCGGGGCGCCTATTGGCGAGATCCTTGAAGAAGAAGAGATATAAAACCCACATATCTAAAATTACAGACTCCAAAGATGTCACCCACTCTGATAACGCAGCAATTGTTGATCAATTTGCAGAATACTACACCTCACTATATAACCTCCCGAGCACACACTTTGAAGATAAGCACAATAGTATACATACATACTTGGAAAAGGCCCTGCTTCCAACATTATCCGATTCCGATAGAGAAGCATTAGACGCACCATTTTCACTGCAGGAGGTACTGCTAGCCATAAGAGATCTCCCACAGGGCAAAGCCCCCGGCCCAGACGGCTTTACTCCCAAATATTACCATCTTTTCAAATCCCTCCTGGGTCCTCATTTGCTAGAAATGTACAATTCCTTTGACCAGTGTACGCACCTTCCACCCACGCTCCTGGAAGCTACAATCTCCATAATCCCTAAACCAGGTAAACCCCCAGATAAAGTTACTAACTACCGTCCTATATCCCTAATAAATGTAGATATCAAATTATACGCTAAACTACTTGCAGTGAGAATCAGTAATTACTTACCGTCCCTAGTACACGTAGACCAGGTAGGCTTTATCCCGGGTAGGGAGGCTAAGGAGCACACCATCCGAGTTTTACATACCCTATTCTCGGCTACAAACTCTAACTCGCCCCTAGTCCTTCTCTCCACTGATGCCGAGAAAGCCTTTGACAGGGTGGACTGGGATTTTCTCTGGTCTGCTCTGTCAAGGTTTGGATTCTCCCAAGTAATGATCTCATGTATTAAAGCCCTATATAGCAACCCCTCGGCATATGTTAACGCAAACAACACCCTTTCGCAAAAGATAATGATAAATAATGGCACGCGACAGGGATGCCCCCTTTCGCCCTTGTTATTTGCCCTAGCGGTAGAGGCGCTTGCCACCAGGATACGGAGTAACCCTCTTATACAGGGGGTCACTTTTGGAGAGCTCCATCAGAAATGTCTGCTATATGCAGACGACATCATATTCACATTGAGCTCCCCCTCTACGTCCCTAGCAGCCCTCCTTGAAGAGCTGGAGGAGAATAGAAGCGTCTCCAACTTTTCAATCAATATGGAAAAATCGATGATACTCCCAGTACACTTAAATGCAGAAGACATACACTACATTAAAACCCACACCTCTTTTCAGTTAACCTCGAAAATCAAATACTTAGGAATTGATATTTCCCCTACTCATACAGAATTATTCAATCTTAATTATGTCCCTCTTCAAATAGAAACTGAAAAGTCGTTAGAGTCCTGGCATAAACAAGGCCATCTTTCATGGATGGGGCGCATAAATGCATTAAAGATGAACATCCTTCCCAAATTCCTTTACCTATTTCAAGTCCTCCCCCTAGATCTCCCCATACAATACCTGCTGAAACAACAGAGAAAATTTGACCGATTTATTTGGTCACATAAAAGACCCAGAGTAAACAGAAATACGCTGTTTCTTAACAGAGCAGATGGGGGGCTCGGATCCCCTAATCTGGTTAACTACTACAAGGCGACTCATCTGGCATGAATAGTTGCCTGGAAAAGCTCGCTGACGAGCAAACCCTGGGTGCAGATAGAATCCTTTTTAGCGGGGAGGTTAGACTTGGGAGAACAGTGCTGGATCCCACATAAATCGAGGTCCCCCGACATAGGGAGTAATTACTATACAATCGCCACGCTGCGTATATGGGACAAATCCCTAGTAGAAGATAGATCGTTATCAACGCCAATATCTCCTCTTACTCCACTGCTCAATAACCCCCTACTGCTACAAAACCATACCATCCCGACCCCGCGTATTGCTGGAGCCCCCTCCAACGTACCAATACACATGCTGATACACAATGGCCTGATGCACCCACAGGCTGAGGTAAGCCAATTAATAGGTTCCCCGTTCCACTTATGGTTTCCATATTTGCAGGCTAGACATGCCATTTTTTCTAGTCCACACAGAGCAAACTTAACCAGGGCACTGACCCCATTTGAAACATTATGTACAACCCCCTCCATGACTAAAGCGCATATCTCTATAATTTACAAGCTACTAAGCGGATCCTTTCCCATTAAGAGACCTGCATATATCACCAAGTGGGAGAGGGAGCTTGATATAGCATTGACAGATGAGCAATGGGGCCATATTTTTATTGAAACCAAAAAGTCGTCCCTATCACTAACTTTGGTAGAAACAAATTTTAAGTTGCTTTCCAGGTGGTACCTTACCCCACACAGGATATGCAGTATTTTTCCTAACTCCTCTCCCCTGTGTTGGAGACATTGTGGTGAAGTCGGTACGCTCTCTCATATATGGTGTAAGTGCCCTCATATTAAGCCATATTGGCACAGTATAAACACACAAGTTAACAAGATAATAGGTAGGTCCCTGGATCTTTCCCCTAGCCTGATCCTATTAAATAACTTCCCAGTTGTAGCCTGTCAGTATTGGAAAAAATTGCTACATGTCATGCTTAATTGCGCTAGACGCCTTATACCAAGATTTTGGAAAAAAGCAGACACACCATCATATGGAATGTGGGTTAAAGAAGTGAAACATGTACTTGAACTTGAAAAAATACACTACACACATGTAGGTAAGCAAGATTTTATTGCTGATGTGATATTCCTCTGGGAGCAGGGCGAATGAACCCAACACAAATGCTTTGATTCAAATTATATGGTCCATTGTCTACTATCTTATTGTTTCTGTAACATTTTCTGTTGATCCAGTCTGGAAGTTTGATATAGCTGGTAACAATTTGTAATGTTGGCAAGTACTGTGATTCTATGTGTTATTCCTGATTTAATTGTATTTGCTGTTCATACCCGCCTACAGGCGTATTTATACACTGTATAAGACATATTTCTGTTTCTGTTCCTTTTCCTTAAACTTGTTTGAAAACAATAAAAAGATATATTGGAAAAAAAAAGAAATCCCCATGTGGGAAGGTAAGCCATTTTCTGAGACTCAGTATAGAAGGATGGCTTAGGTTAAGGACTAAGATACTGGTGGACACTATTTTGGGCTAAATCGATTACTTTATTAACAGAAGTCGCTCAGTGCATGGAGGTAATCGGTTTGATGGTTGCGGCAATGGACGTGGTTCCTTTTGCCCGAATTCATCTAAGACCACTGCAACTGTGCATGCTCAAACAGTGGAATGGGGATTATGCGGATTTATCTCCTCAAATACAAATGGACCAGAACACCAGAGGTTCTCTTCTCTGGTGGTTGTCTCAGGATCACCTGTCTCAGGGAATGAGCTTCCACAGACCGGAGTGGATCATTGTCACGACCGACGCCAGTCTGTTAGGCTGGGGCGCGGTCTGTAACTCCCTGAAAGCTCAGGGTCTATGGTCTCGGGAAGAATCCCTTCTCCCGATAAACATTTTGGAACTGAGAGCGATATTCAATATGCTCCAGGCATGGCCTCAACTAGCGGAGGCAAAATTCATCAGATTTCAGTCGGACAACATCACGACTGTAGCGTACATCAATCATCAGGGAGGAACAAAGAGTTCCCTAGCGATGAAGGAAGTATCCAAGATCATCAAATGGACGGAGGATCACTCCTGCCATCTATCTGCAATTCACATCCCAGGGGTAGACAACTGGGAGGCGGATTTTCTGAGTCGTCAGACTTTTCATTCGGGGGAGTGGGAACTCCACCCGGAGGTTTTTGCTCAGCTGACCCAGCTATGGGGCATTCCAGAGTTGGATCTGATGGCGTCCCGTCAGAACACCAAACTTCCCCTTTACGGATCCAGGTCCAGGGATCCCAAGGCGGCATTGATAGATGCCTTAGTAGCGCCTTGCTCATTCAGTCTAGCTTATGTCTTTCCACTGTTTCCTCTTCTCCCTCGGCTGGTAGCCAGAATCAAACAGGAGAAGGACTTGGTATGCAGACCTAGTGGACATGTCATCGGTCCCACCATGGAAACTGCCATCGAGGCACGATCTTCTAATTCAAGGTCCTTTCAAGCATCCAAATCTAGTTTCTCTGCAACTGACTGCTTGGAGATTGAACGCTTGATTCTAGCTAAGCGTGGGTTCTCTGAATCAGTTATAGATACTCTGATCCAGGCCAGAAAACCTGTCACCAGGAAAATTTACCATAAGATATGGCGGAAATATCTCTGTTGGTGTGAATCCAAGGGTTACTCGTGGAGTAAGGTTAGGATTCTAAGGATTTTGTCTTTTCTCCAAGAAGGATTGGAGAAAGGTTTGTCAGCTAGTTCCTTAAAGGGACAGATATCTGCTCTGTCTATTCTGTTACACAAGCGTCTGGCAGCTGTACCAGACGTTCAGGTGTTTGCACAGGCCCTAGTTAGAATCAAGCCTGTTTACAAGCCTGTGGCTCCTCCATGGAGTCTAAATTTAGTTCTTTCAGTTCTTCAAGGGGTTCCATTTGAACCTTTGCATTCCATAGATATTAAGTTATTATCTTGGAAAGTTTTGTTTTTGGTAGCTATTTCTTCTGCTCGAAGAGTTTCTGAATTGTCTGCTTTGCAGTGTAATTCACCCTATCTGGTGTTCCATGCAGATAAGGTTGTTTTGCGTACAAAACCTGGTTTGCTTCCAAAAGTGGTTTCTAATAAGAATATTAACCAGGAAATCATTATCTGTGTCCTAATCCAGTTTCTAAGAAGGAACGACTGTTACACAACCTTGATGTGGTTCGTGCTTTAAAATTCTATTTGAACGCAACTAAAGATTTCAGACAAACATCATCCTTGTTTGTTGTCTATTCTGGTAAGAGGAGAGGTCAGAAAGCGACTGCTACCTCTCTTTCCTTCTGGCTGAAAAGCATCATCCGATTGGCTTATGAGACTGCTGGACAGCAGCCTCCTGAACGAATTACAGCTCATTCCACTAGAGCTGTGGCTTCCACATGGGCTTTCAAGAATGAGGCTTCTGTTGAACAGATTTGTAGGGCAGCGACTTGGTCTTCACTGCATACATTTGCCAAATTTTACAAATTCGATACTTTTGCTTCTTCGGAGGCTATTTTTGGGAGAAAGGTTTTGCAAGCAGTGGTGCCTTCCATTTAGGTGACCTGACTTGTTCCCTCCCTTCATCCGTGTCCTAAAGCTTTGGTATTGGTATCCCACAAGTAAGGATGAATCCGTGGACTGGATACACCATGTAAGAGAAAACAGAATTTATGCTTACCTGATAAATTACTTTCTCTTACGTTGTATCCAGTCCACGGCCCGCCCTGGCAATTAAGTCAGGTTCAAATTTATTTTGTAACACTACAGTCACCACTGCACCCTATGGTTCTCCTTTTTCTCCTAACCGTCGGTCGAATGTCTGGGGGGGGCGGAGCCTGAGGGGAGCTATATGGACAGCTCTGCTGTGTGCTCTCTTTGCCAATTCCTGTAGGGATTGAGAATATCCCACAAGTAATGATGAATCCGTGGACTGGATACACCGTAAGAGAAAGTAATTTATCAGGTAAGCATAAATTCTGTTTTTTTTCTATGTTAAGAACATAGAAATATAAAATATGTGTAGCATGCCTCAGGTTTTGTCTTAGTTTTGCCTTAGGATAAACAGGGTGATGCGTTAGTGCACATGAAATTGTAGTTATCTTAAGGCGTGTTATTGAAATATTAAATATAAAATATTAAAAAATAATAATAATTATACAAATTATTATAAATATTGTTAAAATATATTCTATATATTATTTAGAAATTTTAAATATTTTATATGTAATATTTCAGTAACGCATGTTAAGATAACTAATGGCTAGATTATGAGTTTTGCGTTATGAGGGGTGCGGTGCTAACTTGCACGTTATTGTCACCGCTCACTTACCTACAGCGCTGGTATTACAGGTTTTCCTAAACCCAGCGTTATTAGGCAAGAAGTGAGCGTAGAGCAAAATTGTGCTTCATACCGCACTCCAATACCAGCGCTGCTTAAGTCAGCGGTGAGCTGGTTGTACGTGCTCGTGCACGATTTCCCAATAGACATCAATGGGGAGAGCTGCAGTAAAGCAGCGTAAAGCTCCGTAATGCAGCCCCATTGATTCCTATGGGGAAACAAAATTTATGTTTACACCTAACACCCTAACATGAACCCCGAGTCTAAACACCCCTAATCTTACACTTATTAACCCCTAATCTGCCGCCCCGACATCGCCGACACCTACATTATACTTATTAACCCCTAATCTGCCGCTCCCAACATTGCCGCCACCTACATTATACTTGTTAACCCCTAATCTGCTGCCCCCAACATTGCCGCCACCTACATTATACTAATTAACCCCTAATCTCCCTCCCCCAATGTCGCCACAACCTACCTACACTTATTAAACCCTAATCTGCCGCTCCGGACATCGCTGCCACTATAATAAACCTATTAACCCCAAAACTGCCGCACTCCCGCCTCGCAAACACTAGTTAAATATTATTAACCCCTAATCTCCCGCCCCTAACATCGCGCCACCTACCTACATTTATTAACCCCTAATCTGCTGCCCCCAACGTCGCCGCCACTATACTAAATTTATTAACCCCTAAACCTAAGTCTAACCCTAACACCCCCTAACTTAAATATAATTAAAATAAATCTAAATAAAAATTCCTATCATTACCTAAATTATTCCTATTTAAAACTATATACTTACCTATAAAATGAACCCTAAGATAGCTACAATATAACTAATAGTTACATTGTATCTATCTTAGGTTTTATTTTTAATTGCAGGCAAGTTTGTTTTTATTTTAACTAGGTTATTAACTATTTACTAACTACCTAGTTAAAATAAATACAAATTTACCTGTAAAATAATACTAACCTGTCTTACACTAACACCTAACATTACACAACAATTAAATAAATTAAATTAATTAAATACAATTACCTATGTTACAAAAAACAAACAAACACTAAATTACACAAAATAAAAACAAATTATCAGATATTTAAACTAATTACACCTAATCAAATAGCCCTATCAAAATAAAAAAGCCCCTCCCCAAGATAAAATCCCCCTAGCCTAAACTAAACTACTAATAGCCCTTAAAAGGGCCTTTTGTGGGGCATTGCCCCAAAGAAATCAGCTCTTTTACCTGTAAAAAAAAATACAAACAACCCCCCAACAGTAAAACCCACCACCCACACAACCAACCCCCCAAATAAAATCCTAACTAAAAAAAACTAAGCTCCCCATTGCCCTGAAAAGGGCATTTGGATGGGCATTGCCCTTAAAAGGGCATTTAGCTCTATTACTGCCCAAACCCTAATGTAAAACTAAAACCCACCCAATAAACCCTTAAAAAAAACCTAAGACTAACCCCCGAAGATCCACTTACAGTTTTGAAGACCGGACATCCATCCTAAACGAAGCCGGGAGAAGTCCTCAGCGAAGCGGCAAGAAGTCTTTAACAAAGCCGGGAGAAGTCTTCATCCAAGCCAGCAGAAGTGGTCCTCCAGACGGGGAGAAGTCTTCATCCAGATGGCATCTTCTATCTTCATCCATCCGGCGCGGAGCGGGTCCATCTTCAAGACATCCGGCGCGGAGCATCCTCTTCTTCCGACGACTAAAGACGAATGAAGGTTCCTTTAAATGACATCATCCAAGATGGTGTCCCTTTAATTCTGATTGGTTGAAAGAATTCTATCAGCCAATTGGAATTAAAGGTGAAAAAATCCTATTGGCTGATGCAATCAGCCAATAGGATTGAGCTTCAATCCTATTGGCTGATCCAATCAGCCAATAGGATTGAGCTCGCATTCTATTGGCTGATTGCATCAGCCAATAGGATTTTTTCACCTTTAATTCCAATTGGCTGATAGAATTCTTTCAACCAATTAATTAATTTATTTAATTGTTGTGTAATGTTAGGTGTTAGTGTAAGACAGGTTAGGTTTTATTTTACAGGTAAATTAGTATTTATTTTAGCTAGGTAGTTAGTAAATAGTTAATAACTATTTAGTAACTATTCTACCTAGTTAAAATAAATACAAACTTGCCTGTAAAATAAAAATAAAACCTAAGATAGCTACAATGTAACTATTAGTTATATTGTAGCTAGCTTAGAGTTTATTTTACAGGTAAGTATTTAGTTTTAAATAGGAATTATTTAGGTAATGATAGGAATTTTTATTTAGATTTACTTGAATTATATTTAAGTTAGGGGGTGTTAGGGTTAGGGTTCGACAGGTTTAGGGGTTAATAAATTTAGTATAGTGGCGGCAACGTTGGGGGCGGCAGATTAGGGGTTAATAAATGTAGGTAGGTGGCGGCGATGTTAGGGGCGGGAGATTAGGGGTTAATAATATTTAACTAGTGTTTGCGATGCCGGAGTGCAGCGGTTTAGGGGTTAATATGTTTATTATAGTGGCGGCAATGTTGGGAGCAGCATATTAGGGGTTAATAATTTTATTTTAGTGTTTGCGATGCAGGAGGGCTTTGGTTTAGGGGTTAATAGGTAGTTTATGGGTGTTAGTGTACTTTTTAGCCCTTTAGTTATGAGTTTTATGCTACAGCTTTGTAGCGTAAAACTCATAACTACTGACTTTAGATTGCGTTACAAATCTTGCGGGATAGGCTGTACCGCTCACTTTTTGGCCTCCCATAAAAAGCTTGTAATATCAGCACTATGGAAGTCCCATTGAAAAAAAGATTTTACGCAAATTGCGTAAGAAAAAAGTGTGCGGTACAGCTGTTCCTACAAGACTCGTAATAGCAGCGGTAGTGAAATAGCAGCGTTATAACCCATAACGCTGCTTTTTTACTCATAACGCAAAACTCGTAATCTAGCTGTAAGTTTTCATGTGCGCTAAGCTGACACTGCGTTAGACCTAAAGCAAGAAACCCGAAGCATGTTATGCATATTTTACATTCCTCACATAGAATTGTTTTTTAATTTTTATTATTAACTATATATTAGTTTATTTATCTGGTAATGTTAATGTAATATATATATATACATACCTATATATCTATAGGAATAGATATACAGGTATAGGTATATATAGATATATATAGAAATATATCCAAAGTCCTCAAGTTAGCGCTCATCGGGTTTCATTTGTGCGCAACCTTTTTACTTTCAACTTGTAACGCGCAAAAACATGTGTGCATAAAGATTACTTCTAGCAAAGTTTGCACTTGATCTAATCTTGCCCTAAATTTAAGACTGCATGTTTATGTGAGACCACAGATTACAATCTGTTCTTTAAACAACTTCTATTGTTGACAATCCCATATTTTGTTTCTCACTGTTTCCCAATAGAGTAGAACTCTAGTGCAACTCTTACAACTTTTAGTACAATTTCTTTATTCTTTTTACGTGTTTACGTTTTATTGAAAACAACTTCAGGATTTATTTAGATCATATTTTATATCTGTTTCTTGTTATTTTTCAGGAGGGATAAAAAGGGGAACTCTGGACAAGAGGAGGAAGTTGATTCATCATCTTCTGATATTGAAAAGGGAGAATCCGATGAAGCAGAGCCCTTTCTGGACTCATGACTGCTTTTTAAAAACTTAAGCAAAAATGAATAAATCATTTAAAAACAAACCTCTTCAATAAAAATGTCAAAAGCTAATTAGTACCTAGAAAATATATATTTAAAATGCACCAACTCCCTAGTAATGGATACCTAGTGAGTAAACTAACTGAGGGCTAGATAATGAGTCCCACTCACACGTTAACATTGCTAGATGGAGGCTTTTTGCTTTGAATATCATGACCATGTTAATTTATTGTCCCATACAAGTCAATGTAGACAAAAAACATCCATACTTGCACACTAACCCGATCGCATAAAACCAGACATGATATATGAATATTTCACAATTCAATGTTCAATACATAGAATAATATGTTCTTTCATGTCTATATATATATATAATTTTTTCGTAAAATGTATATATATATATATATATATATATATATATATATATATATATGTGTGTGTGTGATTATATATAGGTACTGTATGGACAGATATACTGTATACACCCTGTTCCAAATTATTATGCCAATGATATATTTCTCATTTACCTAAATAATTGATGCAAACAACAGTCAGCAGAATTCTCATGTTATCAACTATTAAGAGTACAATTCAAATTTTATTGAACAAACCTCCTAATGATAACAGTATTTTTTTCAAAATAAAAAACTTACAATGCACTGTTCCAAATTATTATGCACAGTAAGTTTCAAAACAGTTTATAGGTTGTAAAGAACTGAAAATTGTCATTTGTTGTGTTTGCAGCATATTTACTGAAATCAAAAGCTATTTCAATCAAACTTTGAACAGCATTTTAACTTTTTAAACTTTTTAACAGGTCACGTTACAATTTACATAGGACCCCTTATTTGATAGCAGCTTCACAAGTCTTGCATCCATTGAAGTTGTGAGTTTTTGGACAGTTTCTGCTTGAATTTGTTTGCAAGATGTCAGAATAGCCTCCCAGAGCTGCTGTTTGGATGTAAACTGCCTCCCACCCTCATAGATCTTTTGCTTGAGGATGCGCCAAAGGTTCTCAATAGGATTGAGGTCAGGGGAGGATGGAGGTCACACCATTACTTTCTCTCCTTTTATCCCCATAGCAGCCATTGATGCAGAGGTATTATTTGCAGCATGAGATGGTGCATTGTCATGCATGAAGATGATTTTATTACGGAAAGCATAGTTCTTCCTTCTGTACCAGGAAAGGAAGTGGTCAGTCAGAAACTCCACATACTTTGCAGAGGTCATATTTACACCTTCGGGTACCCTAAAGGGGCCAACCAGCTCTCTTCCCATGATTCTAGCCCAAAACATAACTCCACCACCGCCTTGCTGACGTCGCAGCCTTGTTGTAAAAGGGTGGCCATCCACCAACCGTCCACTACTCTATCCATCTGGACTATCCAGGGTTGCACGGCACTCATCAGTGAACAGGACTGTTTGAAAATTAGTCTTCATGTATTTTTCTGCCCAATGCAGCCGTTTCTGCTTGTGAGCATTGGTTAGTGGTGGCCGAATGGAAGGTTTATGCACAGTTGCAAGACTCTGGAGGACTCTACACCTTGATGTCCGTGGGACTCCAGAGGCACCAGCAGCTTCAAATATCTGTTTGCTGCTATATAATGGTATTTTAGCTGCTGCTCTCTTGATCCGATGCATGGATCTGGCAGAAATCTTCCTCAATGTGCCTTTATCTGCACGAACCCGTCTGTGCTCTGAATAAGCCACAAATCTCTTAATAGTGCGATGATCACGCTTAAGTTTTCGTGACATATCTAATGTTTTCATACCTCATCCAAGGCATTGAACTATTTCACTCTTTTCGGCAGAAGAGAGATCCTTTTTCTTCCCCATATTGCTTGAAAATGGTGCTCTGCTTAATAATGTGGAACACCCTCCTTTAGTAGTTTTTCCTTTAATTGGGCTCAGCTGGCAATCTAATTATCATAGGTGTCTGAGATTGTTTTCAGTGATCAAAAGAGCCCTGAGACACAATGCCATCCATGAGTTAAACTGAAAAAAAATATATTTAATCTTTGTGACACTGAAATAGAATTTGCATAATAATTTGGAACAGGGTGTAAATATATATATTATATATATATATATATATATATATATATATATATATATATATATATATATATATATATATATATATATAAACATATGTAAATATCTATTTAAAATTACTTAGAACATTTTTCCTTATGTGAAGAACATAAGGACATTAGAATATGAAATATTTATTGTACATACACAGGTAAACACTTTATTAAATATGAATTTTGCATAAATATGATTTTTCATGCTTTCAGCTACTCCAATGCACACATATATATATATATATATATATATATATATATATATATATATATAATGTCCACAGTAGTGCTCACTCCCACCTTAACGACAACTACCAGAGTGCAAGCAAAATTACAATTCCAAAAAGGCATGCACTCGCTGGGTTTGTGCAAAAAGTGCTTTATTGGCACATTAAAAATCAGTGAAGTTTGGGGGCGGAGCCTAGCCATAGCTGAACATGGCTGCTTTCTAGAAAAGCTCTGATGTCCCTGCTGAACTTACGCTAAAATAAGTGCATATATCAAATAATTTTAAGCAGAAAATAGCATTTTTGACTATCCTGACGTTAATCCTCTAATCGGAGACACTTTTTACAACTCAGAGGCAGCTTAATAGCCGCAGCTACACTTGATAACAGCTCCGCCATCACTGGGCCTGACCGCACCCGGAGGGAGTGATCGCACTCAAATACCTCCGATTCACAAAAAACGTTACCGATTAGGAGGAGGATCACAAACGGTGCATTATAGCGCCGGGAACAAGCTACACTGGCATACCTCCGGAGCCGTCCTGCACTAAGGTGAACTTGCGCACTGTGGCGCACATACCGAGGAGACTAACGGCTACATCGACTGAGGCTATCTGCAAGCTACGATCAGGAGGAACTCTATACCGGACACTGACCTCCTTCACGGTGAACCCTCACAGCCTGTTCAGACAGCGTAGCGGATTGGGAGGGGAGTAGGCCCAAACAAGACCGCAACATCAGGTCTAGCCACGTGGCGAACGGAACTGACACTCTCCATCTAACACTTATAAGGTACTGAACTCTACTATCCCCTTACCAGTACTACATCCCAGGACCTCCTAGTGGGTTCTGTATGTGAGGCTTCTTATGTGAGATCAGTGGAATATCCACGGCTACAACTGCATAGGCCGCAAACACTGCATGCAAAGCAAATCCATTAGACTGCTACTGTAATTTCAGTGCCTCAGTTTCCTCAAGATAAATCTAACCTCTTATAGTATAATAACGGCTGCATGTACGTTGCCACCACTACCTTACAGAGACATAATTCTTATTAAACTCTTGTCATTTGGCCTGTTACACTGCTTTCAGTTCATACATTTTGGGCTGGTGGTGTATATGTAATGACCAGCAAAAGACAGGCTAGACTCCCTAAGAATTCTCAAACCACAGTGATGGACAATTTTTTAATTGCAAATGAATCTACAGCTCCTCTGGAGAAGCCTGAGACACAACAGAAAAGAGTAGCTGCACAGATTCATAATACTGACACAATGCACACCCACCAAAACTGTGTGACCAAAGAAGATATAAAGCTTCTCTCATCCAAAGCAGATATAAAAGAGGCCATGAGAGATTTTAAATCTATGTTTCACGAACTTAAGCGAGATATTTCAGCTGTAGACCGCAGGGTAACCCAGGTAGAAGAAAAGCATGAAGTACTCAGCTCTGATCTCCAGCACCAAGCTAGCTTTCTACAGGCGCAAGAGAGCACAGTACATACACTGCTAGACAGAATAGAGGACCTCGAGAACCGCAGTAGGAGGAACAACCTCAGACTGCGAGGAGTTCCAGAGTCAATCGAACCCCCTGCTATACAGGAATATATTCAAGATTTTGTCAAGTATCTCAGAAATGAAATTATGGGTCCTGAGATCCAGATTGAAAGGGCACACAGGGCGCTGCGCCCTAAACCTCCAGGACGGGCCCCACCTAGAGACATCATTTTAAAGCTACTATCCTTTAAAGAAAAAGAAGAAGTGCTTCGATTAGCTAGAAACAAGCAACAGATAGAATTTAGAGGTGTTGAACTGCAAGTATACTCAGATCTGAGTCCAGCTACTCTCCAAAAGAGGAGGGACCTCAGGTTTGTCACCTCTGCCTTAAAAGCCAATAGAATCCCATATAGATGGGGTTTTCCTACCAGCCTCATGGTCACTAAAAATAATGTTACACATGTCCTCAAGACACCATCAGATCTCCCGTCTTTCAATCAGGCTCTTGGCCTCAATATAAGACTTCCTGTAAAGGCCCCTGTAGCCCCGGAGGGCCCAGCAGAAGGGGAACCTAGCGGCCTGCAACATCTCCCAGACTGAACATAAGGAACATTTCTTTTTTCTTTTTTTCTTTCACTACTTGGACGGTATGACCTACCTTCCCTAGCAGTAGCCCTGAAATTGGGCTTTAACCTCCTGGACACTGAGAACCACCTCAGATAAGTTATAACCTATTAGTGTTTTAAATTGTTACAATCCTTAACTGATGGTAATCCCTATGATCAATCCATAGTATAACATTGGTAGCAATACCTGATGCATGTATATAATTACAGTACTAATGATGTTCAGTTGTGTGTGCACATGTTTGATTACTTATATGTTATTACTTTACGGACCAGAGCTTGTTTCTGTAACTGTCACCATGATATCCCTATATGTTGCTAGGTTCTGATTGAATTATGGCTCATCTGACTAAGCTAGTTTATTACACACAGTCAGACGGGAATACCCTATCTAGGATGAGGCAAATAGAGGGAACACTGTTAAGATAAAAACTCTGAGACATAAGTCTCTGGCCCCGCAGTACCATTCTCCTGGAGCAGATTCCAGAAGCCCTTAATCTAAGCCCCTTACTAAATAAGTAGAGCTATAGTTATGCTTGTATTAATAATAACCAAGAACTATGGGATAAAGGGATATATTATATAGAGGATTCCTAGATTTATCGCAACCCATAGAATAATGTTAGTAGCAAAACCAGATGTTTGTCTATAATTATAACACTAATGATGTTCAATTGTGTCTATACATATGTGGCTACTTATATGTTATTACCTGGACCAGAGCCTGATCCTATAGAATCTCCATAGAGCTAGCACCTTTCATAGCAATTTTTTTAGTGAAAAATTTTTTTTCTTTCCATGATTAATTTATTTATTACTTTTTAATTCAAATTTTAAATTAATCAATTTTAACTCAGAAAACTATAAAATTTTTTATAAATTTTCACAAATTTTTATAAATTCTGACACTATTTTATATTAGTTTAAAAATATTAACTTTTACCTAGCCTAATATATTACAAAATCATATCCCCCTTGAACCTTTTTTTTCAGGGCATCCTCTGACCATTGCCAGAAATAAAGAAAATGAAATTAAGAACATGGTTATTCCTAAATTCATTAGAACTATATAGAATAGGTTTATTTTCAAGATCATCTTTTCTATACAGCAACGTTATTCCCTTAAACAAAATCTATGGAATCATTTGCTATAAGTATATATATAACAATTAAAAATTAAAAACATAAATAATCTTGTCTATACGTTTAGAAAAGAATAGTCATCCAGTTAACAATCCTCTATTTATATATTTAAATTTCCCAATCTACATATAACTTTAAAGTCATTCTAAAATTAAAATTAATAAGGACAGAACTCTACAAGTTTTTATATTTATATTTTTACCTTATCCTTTATAACGTCAATTTTTATTATAAGTTTATATGTTCAAGTTTAGGCTTATTATAGAAATCCTCATCAGGGCTATATATCAGTTATATACACTAATAAAACTTATGAAAGATCGTTTATAACCCTCAATGTGATAATTAGGGGTCCCAGAGGTAGTATTTTAAACACACAATGCATACCCGTATTTTAGCCTTATAATATGTTTTATTATACAATATATCTGTGGTTGTAACAAATGAGAATACTTTAGGTCTGTTTGTCCGTTCTCTGTATATGCCTTACATGTATGTATCATGGTTGTTTTCTGTATTTAATATTTGATATGTCCTCCACATGAAACTCTGCATTAAGCATAGTGATTGCATCTAATGGAGTATAACACACGAGCTTTTAACCCCAATCCGGGACTTTCCTATATGCGCTCACACCTTCCAGTAACGATTGGACAAAGAGCGCACACCTCTAACCTGATTGGTTAACACGCCTTTAAAACAAACAGGCGCCTGTTTCAATCCATTCTGCCTTTGAAAAAGCCCGACCGGAGTCGGGGGAAACGCGTCAGGCATCTAAAACCAAACAAAGACTTTATGGGAAAGCATTTATAAAGTACTGTTGGCTACCAGTGTCACTAGAGTTTGGGTGACAGGATCCGGAACACCGCCGCCCAATTGCTCTCATTGTGAACGGAGAGGAGAAGAACATCTAATCCCCGGTGCCACAGGTGCTGCGATAATCCCAGGAGCATATGCTCTCAATGCACATTTTGTTTTTAATCTAGTAAGTGTTTCTAACTGTGTGTCTATTATTCATAATAAAAACTCTACACTTGAATTGTGCCTTGTGCGCCTGTCTTTTCTTCCTTTCATTTCATGATCCTATAGTTACCATCACAATACCCAGGGGTATTAATAAGATCTTACTGAATCATGGCTCATCTGACCCAAATGGTTTGTTACTCACAGTCCAATGGAGGTACCCTAGCTAGTACGAGGCAAATAGAGGGAACACTGTTAAGATAAAAACTCTGAGACATGAGTTTCCGGTCCCGCAGCCCTAATCTTCTGGAGTAAATTCCAGAAGCCCTTACTCTACGCTCCTCCCTAAATAAGTAGAGCAATAGTTATGCTTGATTTAATAATAACCAAGATCTGTGGGATACAGGAAAATATTATACAGCCGATCCCTAGACTTATAGACTAGTATATAAGAAGAGAATGTTTTAGAATAAATAATGCTGTTAAACCCATAGGACAAATTGGGACCGAACAGAGGATATATAACCGTCAGGCCTTCCTCTCCCTAGAAAACTTAGTTTTGATCTTTATAGGGGTCTTCCCTTACCCAACTGAGGCAGAAAACACCCAAGAAGCATATAAGTGGTTGATAACAATCCTATTTGTCACAGGTACATAAAACACCTGAAAGCAATTACTAAATTTATCAAGTATCATAAGGGGCAAGGACCCTCGCATCACATAGACTAACATCCTCATATTAGGTTTTCCCCTGGAATTTGGAAAGAGGTTCATCACAGGAGCCCTCCCAGAAACATATGGAGGGTAGGTCGGGAAAAATGCACCTTTTTCTATGCACTTATTACTGTTGTTTATTTTTTCAATGTTAAATATATGTAGCGTAAGTAGGCGGGGAACACTACCCCTGCTTTTGTTGTTTATTAGTGTTATCCGTTCCTTTCTAGACGGATTAGTTTCTGCACAATACCAGTTACAGTTTCTTTCTATAACAAAGACTCTGTTATACAGAGTGCTTCACATTTAAGCTTCCCTCACTGTGACGTGACTCACTCTTCCCTATCCCTTGTAAGTATTTCTTGGTTTTCCTAACTTTAGTCTATTCTCCTCTACCCTTTTTCTTTTTCCCGCTATCCTTTCCCTCCCTCTGCACCCCGCCCCCCCCCCCTTCCCTTTTTTTTTTTTTTTTTTTTTCCTCCCAAAATAATAAGGTAAACATGACGAACCCACGCCTGGGAATTGTATCCCGTCCCATAGAATTAATTTCGATAAATGCAAAAGGCCTGAATAGCCCAGCTAAGAGATCTATGGTGCTGAGAGACTTACATAGACAGGGAGGTAACATCGTTTACCTTCAAGAAACACACTTTACTATAGGCCATGAACCCCGTTGGTATAGTCGTCAGTACCCGTTGGCCTTCTTCGCCTCAGGTCCCCAGAAAAAAAATGGGGTGGGTGTCCTATTCAGTGCAGACTTACCATTCAAACTTGCAGAAATATATAGAGACCCAGAGGGTAGATATCTGATCCTCACAGGTTCACTATACAATAGACCTATAACATTAGTTAATGTTTATTCCCCTAATCAATCTCAGCAGGTCTTCCTTCAGAAAGTAATTCACAAAATGCACGAGATCCAATCCGGTATTCTATTCTTGGGTGGTGATCTAAATGCCTCCTTGGACCCAGCCCTAGATACCTCCGATGGCCTCTCCAGCGTCCCTCATAAATCGCTTAAACGCATACTAACCACCCTCAGGGACTCAGCACTACATGATGTTTGGCGGTTGCACCACCCTACATCTAAGAATTACACATTTTACTCTCACCCGCATAGAAAATACTCCAGAATCGATTACTGGTTTACAGACACGATCGGACTCACACTCTCCACGAACAGCAATATACTCCCCATTACATGGTCAGACCATGCTCCGGTCACATGCACCGTATTGTGGTCTAATGTACCAGCCACCCCATACATCTGGAAGATGGATGACCTCCTCCTGGAGGATCCAGTATTTAAACTGGAAATAGAAAGGGCACTAATGGAATATTTCCAAATACACAAAGACTCGGATTCCCAGGCCTCAGTGATCTGGGAGGCTCATAAATGTACAATCAGAGGCCTCTTTCTCAAGCGAAAGGCTGGAATAATAAGGGGAAGGAGAGAGAAATATCGCAAGTTGCTCGCTGATGTAGAATCAGCGGAGCAAGCACATAAAAGAATACCAGCAGATATTACACTAGCCGAGAGATTGACTCAAGCGAGATCGGAACTCATGAAGTTCCTTCAAGTAGACTATCAAAAAGCTGCCTTAATCTTGAGGCAACAATTTTACGAACAAGGAGATAAAGCTGGACGTCTACTAGCCAGAGCAATAGCGAGGAAAAAAACCAAACATTATGTATATAGCATGACTTATCCAGATGGGGGTCAGAGAGAAGACGGTAAATCAATTGCTGAGATCTTCAGATCTTACTATGAGAGCCTCTATAACATACAGAGAGTAGATGATGTAGGAGATGAACCCCCCCCTCGGGCACGAGAAATGCAACAGATATTGGAATACCTAGAAAGAGTGGAGGTCCCTAGGCTCTCCGACCAAGATTCCGAGGCACTGGAATCTCCATTCACACTATTAGAAATTAAACAAGCCATTAAGGATCTAGCAACAGGGAAAAGTCCAGGTCCGGATGGATTTGGAACTAAATACTATAAAACATTCTGTGACATTTTGGCACCAGAAATGCTGATTCTTTTTAACCGGCTATCTGACTCTCCGATCCTGCCTCATACGATGCTCGAAGCACATATCACAGTAATCCCTAAGCACAACAAACCAGACAATAGACCAGAGAACTATCGTCCTATATCTCTACTAAACTCAGATATCAAGATTCTGGCGAAAGTTATAGCTAACCGCATAAACAAATACTTACCACAACTGATCTCTACTGATCAAGTGGGATTTATTCCGAAACGAGAGGCAAGGGATAATACCCTAAAAGTCCTCCAGATTATAACGCATGCCCACAACACTGGAACCCCTCTGGCCCTGGTCTCCACAGACGCAGAAAAAGCGTTTGACCGGGTCAGTTGGGAGTTTATGCGACACACTCTGGAGAAATTTGGGCTGGGCTCTAAATTTATAAATCAGATCATGTCCCTGTACTCGGCGCCGAACGCTAGAGTTAGGGTGAATGGAGTACTCTCTGACGCCTTTACAATTCGTAATGGGACCAGGCAGGGATGTCCCCTGTCTCCGCTCTTGTTCGCATTGACAATTGAAGTCTTGGCGAGCAGGATCCGGACAAACCCAGAAATACATGGTGTCCTTGTGGGAAGTGATGAACACAAGCTTGCCATGTACGCAGACGACGTCTTGCTTATGATATCGGATGTGAAGGGGTCCCTGACGGTGGCCCTAGAGGAGTTCAAACTCTTTGGCACAGTATCGAACTTTCTTCTAAACCCTTCCAAGTCAGAGATTATGAATATCTCGATCCCCCACATCGTCTTTCAAATTTTGGAAGGTACATGCCCAATAAAAATAGCACATGGCAAACTAAAATATCTGGGTATTCACTTAACCCCATGCATAAAAGAGACTGTAGACATGAACTACAAGGGCATAAGAGACGAGATCCTTAAAGATCTATCGTCTTGGAGAAATAAAACCATCTCTTGGATGGGCCGCATCGGAGTGGTTAAAATGAATGTGTTGCCACGAGTGTTATATGTCATGCAGACCATCCCACTATCGGCGGCCTCGCACATCATTCATCAAATACAGTCTGCTCTTGAGTCCTATATTTGGAGAGATCTAAAGCCTAGAATCAAAAGGAAAACTACCTTCCTCCCTCGGAATAGAGGCGGACTAGGTATTCCAGACCTGAGAACATATCATACGGCAATATCTCTTCAACGATTGGTGGAATGGTGTCATAACTCGGCCCAAAAGGCCTGGGTTCAGGTCGATGGCGCGCTGCTGAAGAGGGGCAACGTGGGAGCTCTCGCGTGGACCCCCTCTAAAGACAGACCTCTAGAGGTCAAACTCTACCCAATGATCGAGGAAGTGTTCTCGACTTGGGATAAACTGATTAAAACAGCCACCTACGTATCGACGCAATCCTCACCAATCACATCAATCAGAGAAAATCCTGATATGGAATTTCTATCAAGGCTCAATTTCCCGAACAAGACCTACAGCCTTGGTGACTCAGCAATGTATAATATACTCTGTCAAGGTAAATTGAAATCACAAGCGGCATTAGTTGAGTGGAACAGGGGGGCTTTTGCCTCATGGTTCACAGTGACACAGACACGGCACTACCTTGACACTCATAAAGCCAAACCGGACTTGACTAGACGCAGAACACATTTTGAAACCTTGTGCACAATGTCCGCGCCTCCATCTCATTTGATATCTCAGATTTATAGAATGTTACAGCTAGGCGGGGATGACTGCCTTCCGGGTTACACACAGACATGGCAAAACGAGCTGGGCCTAGAAATTGGACCCAAAGAGTGGAACAAGATATTTGACAAGACAAGGAGAGCCTCAATCTCGGCTAGAATTCAGGAAACACAATATAAATTGCTGAGCAGGTGGTACTTGACCCCCCAAAGGTTAAAACACATATACCCTCACTCAAATGGGGGATGCTGGAGAGGGTGCGGAGAAAATGGCACCCTATTGCATATTTGGTGGACCTGTCCCCTACTAACACCTTACTGGAATGATATAATGGCTGAAATGAGTAGGGTTCTCGAGGTGATCATCCCTCCTAATCCAAGTTACTTATTATACCATCAATTACCTAAGATCACAAGGGAAGACAAATCCAGGCTCTTCCTGGTGATGCTCAATGGAGCAAAAAGCTTGATTCCCGTATACTGGAAAAAACAGGCCACCCCGAGTGTTCAGGAGTGGAAAACTAAAGTAGCAGACCTGCTGAGACTTGAAAGATATCATTACCTTAAAATTGGAAAACTGGACATACACGAGATGATGCTGCTGACCTGGGAGGGACGAGGACTGTGAGTTAATAACGTGAGAGAGGTTCATTTCCTCCCAACCCCCCCCCCCTTTTTTTTTTTTTTTTTTTTCACCCCCCCTCCTTCTCCCCCTCCTCTCTTTTTGCCCTGTAGCCCTATCCTACTACTTCTTTCTTCCTAAAGCATTATCTTTAAATCGAGTGCAGTATTATAAGCAGCTGTGTAAGGAGTGTAAGCTGCTAAAAGCTATAAATACCGTATGATCTGTACCCGAGGATTTATATTTTTATTTTCTTCTTATGTTTTTGCTGTTATTTTAACTGGTATCACTAAACAGTTGCAGTTGGATGTTTGAGTAATGTAGTCGGTACACATTTCTGCAGTACCCGACTAGGTTTTTTTTTCTTATACTGTTTGAATTGATCTAATTCCTATCTGCGAAATTATACAAGCAAACCTTAATAGTACAGATGTTTGCAAATTATGTACAACTGACATTGTATTGTACTCATATTAATGCTCTGTATTTTTCTTATTTCGCCAATAAAGCTTTTTTGAAAACTTAAAAAAAAAAAAAAAAAAAAAAAAAAAAATCAGTGAAGTTTATGGGATCAATCACCCCTCAGACTAGGTGAAATTGTGAGAAACAAACAGTGTATATAACAAGTGTTAACCCCACCCCCAATCGGAGAAGAACAGCCCATAAATATCCAAATGTGAAACATGTGCATAATATACACGGAAAACAAAAAAACTAAAAAACTTTAACATAGTTCCTGTACTAACCAGTACAATCAGTGAATATACTTAAAACATCAATTTAAACAGGGCTGTATTAGCATCATCATGAAGATGGAACAAAGTAACCTATCAGCTAGTGTGTGTTTGTGGGCGTTGTTAGTAGCGTCATCTTGTAGGATGAAATGAAAAAGCCCATCAGCCAATACCTAAAATGTAAATATACAAACATGTTAATGAATATGAATCCAAAACAACCACTTACCATCACTGTCATATAAATGTAAAACCTTCAAACAAGTGGAGAATAGGGGAATAGGGGTATCATACAAAACGTAACAGGCCAAATAGGACACTCAGTTCATTTTAATAATCAGGGTGTACATACGCTCCACATTGTGATAACAAATAATAGGGAGCTAAATCATTTATAAGCATCAAGAAGCATTTTTAAACATTTGTAAGTATTTTTAGCAGTAAAGACAGCTAGTAAGGGCTAATAGAAAAAAGTTGGTAAGTGAGTAAAAATGAAGTTATATCAAGGTACATCCACGAATATATTCAAAGACTATATGCCAACTATTAAGGAGAAAAAGATTATCCTTGCCAACATATAATAATTATCTGAACTATGTTCATGCAGAATTGTTCAATACCTCTCAATAACGATCGTTAGGTAGAAATATGGGATGTGCACCTTTAATGCCATTACCCTAATAACACCAACGTTCAAATGATCATCCGGCGGCTCATCACAAACACTAATGATACTGCTATGATGAATTCTTGCATGTAAGTGGTCGTCAAATCATCTGACTATGGTCTACATATAATGCTCTACATAGGGACTTACAGATCTAGGCAGTGGAAAAATTAGGTACATATGGTCTAAGAGCTATTTAATGACAACCTAACTAAATAAATTAACTAACAACAGAGTATCCTAGCACTCTGAATAGATACACAGTATAGGGAGGCCAATCTTCAAACAGGTTACATGTGCAACATCTGACCTACTAATGGAAACGATACAACCAACTTATGTTATAAATAGCATTGCCAATCCATCTGGTGGTTCAGTCCATTGGGATATAAGGTTCTTAGTTTAAAGATCCACTTTGATTCTATCTGTAGAAGACATTGATTTCTGTCCCCTCCTCTCCTTAGAGGTGGTGCTACGTGGTCGATAAGAATGAATCTGAGGTCACTCACTGTGTGTTTGTGTTTCATAAAGTGCTTAGCCATTGATAATTCACTTTTCTCTATGTCTATGATTGGCCATCCGGGTGCGAATATTGTCGCTAGTTTTCCCCACGTAAAATAGTCCACACATGCAATTCAAAAGATACACTACATGTGTGGTGGTACATGTATGGTAGAACTTAATATCAAATGTCCGGTTCGTGTGGGGGTGTCTAAACTGAGTCCCTTGAATCATGGAGTTACATGTAGTACAGCCTAGACATCTGTAACAGCCCTTCTTCTTGTTACGTAACCAGTTTTTTTGGCAACAGTGTTCCGGATCTGTCAGCATTAGCTGGTCTCTAAGGGATCTACACCTCCTAAATGCGATCATAGGTGGACCATACTCTTTAAAAGGTAGTGTTGGATCAGTATTCAGAACTGTCGAATGGTGTTTAAGGTCAATGATGACCTTAAACGCC
This sequence comes from Bombina bombina, assembly GCF_027579735.1. Taxonomy (NCBI): domain Eukaryota; kingdom Metazoa; phylum Chordata; class Amphibia; order Anura; family Bombinatoridae; genus Bombina; species Bombina bombina. The sequence goes on from NC_069502.1 coordinate 559,971,369, forward strand.
ATTGGACAGTTGTCAATACTGATAATAATAACTTTTTTCTATTAGCCCTTACTAGCTGTGTTTACTGCTAATGTGTTTACTGCTAAAAATACTTAAAATTTAAAAAAAATGCTTCTTTATGCTTATAAATGATTTAGCTCCCTATTATTTGCTATCACAATGTGGAGTGTATTCACACCCTGATTATTAATATGAATTGAGTGTCCAATTTGGCCTGTTACGTTTTGTATGATACCCCTATTCCTCTATTCTCCACTTGTTTGAAGGTTTTACATTTACATGACAGTGATGGTTAGTGTTCGTTTTGGATTCATATTCATAAACATGTTGGTATATTTACATTTTAGGTATTGGCTGATGCACTTTTTCGTTTAATCCTACAAGATGATGCTACTAACACGCCCACAAACACACACTGGCTGATAGGTTACTTTGTTCCATCTTCATGATGATGCTATTAGTAACGCCCATCACACACATGCAGTGAATCATTGGCTAACCTGACTGATGTGTGTTACACAGCAACGACTTGATTGGTTGCATCAGTCTGTGACATTTGTTGTCCTCCCGACGGTTATGCCCACCACTCACATGTGTGGCGTCTTCGGTGCAGTATGGCGATGTGATTACCTAGCATGAGTTTATCTTCACTGAACATTGTTTGCTAATTAATATTTTTTTTTTCTAGATTGTTTCTGATGTACCACATGTAGCTACAGTGGAGGCTCCTCCATATGCGCACAGCCGCACGTGAACCCCCAGTGAACCCCCAAAAGAAACCCCCAAAAGAAATAAATAAATAAAAAAATTAACAAATTAAATAAATAAATCTTTTTGGCTTAATAAAAAGATTTATTTATATACGGCCAGATTACGAGTTTTGCGTTATGAGCTGTGTGGTGCTAACGTGCAGTGGCATTTGTATGGGCATTACCCTTAAAAGTGTATTCAGCTCTTTTTTCTTACAGCTCTTTTAGGATAGCCAAAACCCTTATCTAAAAAAAAAACCCACCCAAAAAAAGTTTAAAAAAACCTAACACTAACGCCCGACGATCCACTTACAGTTTCTGAAGTCTGGACATCCAGGCGGCAAGAAGTCTTTATCCAGGCTGCAAGGTTTTCATCCATCCAGGCGGAATCTTCTATCTTCATCCCGGCGGCGTCTTCTATCTTCACCCCGGCGGTGCGGGTCCATCCTGAAGACATCCGGCGCGGTGCATCCTCTTCATACGGTAGTTGCCGTATACTGAATCTTCAATGCAAGGGAACCTTTTCAAAATGGCGTCCCTTGCATTCCTATTGGCTGATTTGATTTTTGAAATTCAAATCAGCCAATAGGATGAGAGCTACTGTAATTCTATTGGCTTCTTTTTGGATGTTTTTTTATATATAGGGTTTGGGCTTTTCTTAAAAGAGCTAAATGCCCTTTTCAGGGCAAGAAAAAGAGCTGAATGCCCTTTTAAGGGCAATGCCCATACAAATTCCCTTTTCAGGGCAATGGGTAGCTTAGGTTTTTGTTAGTTTTTTTTGGGGGGGGGGGTTGGTTGGGTGGTGGGTTTTACTATTGGGGGGTCTTTGTATTTTGTTTCAGGTAAAAGAGCTGATTTCTTTAGGGCAATGCCCTACAAAAGGCCCTTTTAAGGGCTATTGGTAGTTTATTGTAGGCTAGGTTTTTTTTTTTATTTTGGGGGATCTTTTTTATTTTTATATGGCTATTAGATTAGGTGTAATTTTTTTATTTTGGATAATTTCATTTGTTATTTTTCGTAATTTTGTATTTTTTTATTTTTTTGTAATTTAGTATTTTTTATTTTTTATAATTGTAGATTTAATTTTTTTAGTAGTGTTAGTTTTTCTTAATGTGTAATTTAATTTATTTAATTTATAGTTATTTTAATTTTAGTATAATAGTAATGTTAGTTTAGTTTATAGTTTAAACTTGTTTTTTTTTACTTTCCCATGTAAGTTTTTATTTATTTTAAGATAGGGATCTTGTAATTTTAATTTAAAGTTAGAGGGTTCTTAGATTTAGGGGTTAATAGTTTAATTTAGTTTTTGGCGATGTGGCAGGCTGGCGGTTTAGGGGGTTAATGGGAGGCCAGAGGTTTAGGGGTTAATAACTTTATTTAGTGGCGGCGATGTCGGGGAGCAGCGGAATAGGAGTTAATATCTTTATTATAGTGTTGGGGTTATTATGGCGATGTTGGGGTGCGGGGGAATAGGGGTTAATAACTTTATTATAAAGGCTGCGATGTCAGTGAGTGGCGGAATAAGGGTTAATAAATTGTACAGGGAGTGCAGAATTATTAGGCAAGTTGTATTTTTGAGGATTAATTTTATTATTGAACAACAACCATGTTCTCAATGAACCCAAAAAACTCATTAATATCAAAGCTGAATAGTTTTGGAAGTAGTTTTTAGTTTGTTTTTAGTTATAGCTATTTTAGGGGGATATCTGTGTGTGCAGGTGACTATTACTGTGCATAATTATTAGGCAACTTAACAAAAAACAAATATATACCCATTTCAATTATTTATTTTTACCAGTGAAACCAATATAACATCTCAACATTCACAAATATACATTTCTGACATTCAAAAACAAAACAAAAACAAATCAGTGACCAATATAGCCACCTTTCTTTGCAAGGACACTCAAAAGCCTGCCTTCCATGGATTCTGTCAGTGTTTTGATCTGTTCACCATCAACATTGCATGCAGCAGCAACCACAGCCTCCCAGACACTGTTCAGAGAGGTGTACTGTTTTCCCTCCTTGTAAATCTCACATTTGATGATGGACCATAGGTTCTCAATGGGGTTCAGATCAGGTGAACAAGGAGGCCATGTCATTAGATTTTCTTCTTTTATACCCTTTCTTGCCAGCCACGCTGTGGAGTACTTGGACGCGTGTGATGGAGCATTGTCCTGCATGAAAATCATGTTTTTCTTGAAGGATGCAGACTTCTTCCTGTACCACTGCTTGAAGAAGGTGTCTTCCAGAAACTGGCAGTAGGACTGGGAGTTGAGCTTGACTCCATCCTCAACCCGAAAAGGCCCCACAAGCTCATCTTTGATGATACCAGCCCAAACCAGTACTCCACCTCCACCTTGCTGGCGTCTGAGTCGGACTGGAGCTCTCTGCCCTTTACCAATCCAGCCACGGGCCCATCCATCTGGCCCATCAAGACTCACTCTCATTTCATCAGTCCATAAAACCTTAGAAAAATCAGTCTTGAGCTATTTCTTGGCCCAGTCTTGACGTTTCAGCTTGTGTGTCTTGTTCAGTGGTGGTCGTCTTTCAGCCTTTCTTACCTTGGCCATGTCTCTGAGTATTGCACACCTTGTGCTTTTGGGCACTCCAGTGATGTTGCAGCTCTGAAATATGGCCAAACTGGTGGCAAGTGGCATCTTGGCAGCTGCACGCTTGACTTTTCTCAGTTCATGGGCAGTTATTTTGCGCCTTGGTTTTTCCACACGCTTCTTGCGACCCTGTTGACTATTTTGAATGAAACGATTGATTGTTCGATGACCACGCTTCAGAAGCTTTGCAATTTTAAGAGTGCTGCATCCCTCTGCAAGATATCTCACTATTTTTGACTTTTCTGAGCCTGTCAAGTCCTTCTTTTGACCCATTTTGCCAAAGGAAAGGAAGTTGCCTAATAATTATGCACACCTGATATAGGGTGTTGATGTCATTAGGCCACACCCCTTCTCATTACAGAGATGCACATCACCTAATATGCTTAATTGGTAGTAGGCTTTCGAGCCTATACAGCTTGGAGTAAGACAACATGCATAAAGAGGATGATGTGGTCAAAATACTAATTTGCCTAATAATTCTGCACACAGTGTATTAGTGGCGGCGATGTCGAGAGCGGCAGATTAGGGGTTAATAACTTTAATATAGTGTTTGCAATGCAGGAGGGCCTTGGTTTAGGGGTTAATAGATAGTTTATGGGTGTTAGTGTACTTTGTATCACTTTAGTTATAAGTTTTGTGTAACATTTTTGTTGCGCAAAACTCATAACTACTGGTCTCAGATTACGGAACGGATAGTGTCGGTATGGGCTGGAACGCAAGCTTTTTAGCCTCACCGCAAAACTTGTAATGGCAGCACTATGGAAATCCCATGCAAAAAACATAATTTTTTTGAGTGCGGGACTGACGTTGTGTTACAGGCTAAAATGCTTGCGGTGCAGCTATATCGACAAGACTTGTAATGGCTGCGGTCTGATTTTAATGCTGAAATGGCCATTTTTTTCCGTTAAAACATGAACGCAAAACTTGTAATCTAGGTAATTGTTAATAGGAGTGTAACTGTACTGTTATAAATGTTTTTTAAAGTGTTTTGTACAACATTTCTTTCTTGTGTAACAGTTAACCAGAGCTCTGAAAATGCACTAACCCGTCGAGCATTAAATTAAACGTTTATGATTCAGATAGAATATGCAATTTTAAACAACTTTCCAATATACTTCTGAAATTTGCGCTGTTCTCTTGGTATGCTTTGTTGAAGTTAAGTTTAGGAGAGGCAATGCACTACTGGGAGAGTGTGCTGCTGATTGGTGGCTTCACATATATGCCTCTTGTCATTGACTTTCCAGATGTGTTCAGCTATCTCACAGTAGTGCATTGTTGCTTCTGAGCGTACTCCTTAACAAAAGATATCAGCAGAATAAAGCAAGTTTGATAATAGAAATAGTCGGAAAGTTGTTTAACATTGCATGTTCTATCTGAATCATAAAATGTAAATGTTGACTTTGACTATCCTTTTAAACAGCCTATGCTAAATTGCCCAGTACAAATCCCAATATTTAAAGGGGCAGTCTAATACAAAAAAGACATGCTTTACTGACCCTAGATCAGTGGTTCTCAATTCCATTCCTCAGGACATGCTAACAGACCAGATTTTCAGGATTACCTTGGGTGGGAGCAGGTTAAAGGGACATAAAAGTGGAAAAGACATTCTCTAATGCACTACTGGGATCTAGGCTAGCTGAACAAATCTGGTGAGCCAATCAAAAGAGGCATATGTGTCGTGCTCCCAGCAGTGCATTGCTGCTCCTAGGCCTATGTAGGTACTCTTTTTCAGAAAAGAATACTAAGAGAACAAAATACATATTTATAATTGAAGTAAGCTGAAAGTCTCTTAAAATTATTTTGGAGCCATGCAAGTTTAATTTTGACTTTCATGTCCCTTTAATAACCAAGGTTACGGATAAGCTGATACTGCACTCTACTTCAGATATCCTGAATATCTGGCCTGTTCTTGTGTCCTGAGGAAAGGAATTGAGAAACATTGCCCTAGATGTTTAACTACAGCAAAATGGGACACAGGAGGGGATTATCTGGCAATGGCCATGCTCTGCTTGGTGGGTAAAGAAATAATTATTCAAGGTCAGTAATGCAAAAATGCATGCTGTAATGCAGTAATGGTCAACTTCCTAACACATCAGGGCACTAAAGCAGTGATAGCCAACTTCCTAACACATCAGGGCTCCAAAGCAGTGATGGGTAACTTCCTAACACATCAGGGCTCTAAAGCAGCGATGGGCAACTTCCTAGCACATCAGGGCTCTAAAGCAGCGATGGGTAACTTCCTAGCACATCAGGGCTCTAAAGCAGTAATGGGCTACTTCCTAACACATCAGGGATTTAAAGCAGTAATAGCCAACTTCAACACATCAGGGCTCTAAAGCAGTGATAGACAACATCCAAACACATCAGGGCTCTAAAGCAGTGATAGCCAACTTCCTAACACATCATTATTATTATTATTATTGGGTATTTGTAGAGCACCAACAGATTCTGCAGCGCTACATCAGGGCTCTAATGCAATGATGGACAATGTCCTTACACATCAGAGCTCTAAAGTAGTGATAGCCAACTTCCTAACACATCAGGGCTCTAAAGCAGTGATGGACAACTTCCTAATACATCAGGGCTCTAAAGCAGTGATGGACAACTTCCTAACACACCAGGGCTCTAGAGCAGTGATTGACAATTTCCTAACACATCAGGGCTCTAAAGCAGCGATTGACAACTTCCTAACACATCAGGACTCTAAAGCAGTGCTGGACAACATCCTAACACATCAGGGCTCTAAAGCAGTGATGGACAACTTCCTAACACATCAGGGCTCTAAAGCAGTAATGGGCAACTTCCTAAGACATCAGGGCTCTAAGGCAGTGATATACAGATATACTGTATATGTATATATATATATATATATATATATATATATATATATATATATATATATATATATATACTCTAAAGCAGTGATAGCCGACTTCCTAACACATTATGGCTCTAAAGCAGTGATGGACAACTTCCTAATACGTCAGGGATATAAAGCAGTGATGGACAACTTCCTAACACATCAGGGCTCTAAAGCAGTGATGGACAACTTCCTAACACATCAGGGATCTAAAGCAGTGATAGTCAACTTCCTAACACATCAGGGCTCTAAAGCAATGATGGACAACGTCCTAACACATCAGGGCTCTAAAGCAGTGATAGCCAACTTCAACAAATCAGGGCTCTAAAGCAATAATGGGCAACTTTCTAACTGTCAGGGTGCCAGGAATCAGACTGAGACGAGAAGTGCAAAAATATTCACACCTTTATTAATAGCAAAAAATAATAAAAAGCCCACAAGTCAAATAACAAGTCAAAACCAGAGCTGGTAGTCAGACAAGCCGAGTCAGGAGCCAAAGCGAATAGTCAGACGAGCCGGAATCAGGAACAAGGAAAACCGCAGAGACAGGAACAAGCCAGGGATCAGGAACCAGGAAGGACATCAGGCAGCCAGGTAATACACAGGAACTCTCACAAACAGGTCTGAGACAACGCAAAGGCAAAGCATACTGAACAGAGGCCCTTTAAATAATAAGTGATGACATCACAATTCTGAGACTGCATCCTGTCTCACAGGGATGATGCACACCAGTCTGGCCATAAAAGGAAGTGTAGGAAATGAGCAGCATCCCCCACAATGCACCATAGTCAGGAAGAGAGGTGAGTAAAATGGCTGCCAGCAGCACATGGCAAATAACAGGGAAAAAACCCTGACACTATCACATTAGGGCTCTAAAGCAGTGATGGACAACTTTATAATATATCAGGGCTCTAAAGCAGTGATAGCCAACTTCCTAACACATCGGGGCTCTAAAGCAGTGATCTTTCCTTGAAGCAAAATATAATCCAAGAAGAACTGCGTCTCAAAGCATTATATGGGGATTTAGGGGCAGATCAGCCAAATATTTAGGACACATTACAAAACAAAAAGCACGTAATCAGATTACAGCAATTAAAGTAGGTCCCAACAGATACACAACAAATACAGATATTAAAAAGATTTTTCATAACTTCTTTAAAACAATATATAAAGAAGAGGGAACCAACACAGAACAAAAAAATGCATTCTGGAGAGATGTTAAAATACAGAAACTACCAAGTGAAGTAGTTCAAGAATTAAATCAGACGATAACAACGCAGGAAATAATAAATGAGATTAAAGCAACTAAATTAAATAAAGCCCCTGGACCGGATGCTATCCCAATAGAATTCTACAGGTGACACCGATTTTACATAAATTGTACAATACTTATTTCAATACAGACATTAAACTGGTCCCTAACTTTACTACATCTAATATAACATTAATTCCTAAAAAAGACAGAGATCCAGAAAATCCAACATCATATAGACCAATAGCCTTACTTAATGTGCACTACAAAATTTTAACATCAATAATTGCCAATTGGTTAAAACCACATCTACATAAGATAATTCACGAGAACCAAACTGGATTCATGCCCAATAGGAATCCAGCAAGGAACATACGTAAAACTATGTTACTATTAGATTTTTTCTGGAAGGAACATAGATATAAAAAATTATCTAAAAAAGAGAGTACTGCAATCTTGACAGTCGATGCCGAGAAGGCATTCGACTATATAAATTGGAACCACCTGTTCTATACGTTGAAAAGATGTGGTTTTGCAGGTAATATTTATAACTTTATAAAACTAATTTATAATAAACCAACATCAGCTATTATAGTCAATGGATTAGTCTCTGAAAGATTTCATCTATATCGAGGTACTAGACAGGGCTGCCCACTCTCACCCCTCCTCTTTAACATCTCTTTGGAACCTCTAGCAATATTACTCAGACAACAACTACATGGCATTAAAATAGGTGGACAAAAATTTACCCTTTCTCTATATGCAGATGATTTAATATTATATTTAAGTGACTTACAAATAACCCTTCCAATACTGATTAAAGCTACACAACAATTTGGAACTATATCTGGTTACAAGATAAATATGGAAAAATCAGAACTGTTATGGCTAAATAAACCAATTAAATTTACATATAAACATCAGTTTAGCGAAGTACAAGAAATAAAATACCTAGGAATAATCCTAACACGAGACCCACAGGAATGGTACGAAAAGAATTTTGCTCAATTTTTTCAGATTGCAAAAAGAAAACTATAGATTGGATGAGTCTCCCAATCTCTATTACAGCTCGAACGATGCTAGTTAAAACAATTTTATTTCCTAAATTACTGTACCTACTTCAAAATATCCCTCTCCTTATAAATAAATCGGATATAAACAAGTTCAACCAAATATGTACAAAATTTATATGGGGAGGAAAAAGAGCGCGAATCTCCATAAACAAATTGATGAGAACTAAAGAATATGCCGGCCTGGCCTTCCCAAACATAGAATTTTATAATTTAGCTGCACTTCTTAAATTTGCTTTAGACTGGGTAACTGAACAGGACTATGTGACATTTTCCCAATGTGAAAACAATATTATCGCACCATACAACTTAAAAGCGGTACTACATTGCCATGAATCTAAACTACCAGCAATAATTACTAAAATGTATACCTTTAAACACATAATACTGGCGTGGCAAAAGTACTTCTCGGAAAATAAAATCAATCCACATTGCTCAGAATATCTAACTATCATGGGGAATTCGGAATTTCCACCAAGCCTTTCACAATGGAAATCTAAGGGTTTAATATATATTAAGCAACCCCTACTACCAAACCTAATTATCGACTCCTTCCAAAATATAGCAAATCAATTTAATTTACCTAACCGAGACTTCTATGCTTACCTACAAATTAGGAACTATATTAATAAGCTACAAATAAAATATAATCCAGACTGGACATTAGGGGTACTAGAAAGTAGAATCAAACTATTCCAAGGTGGAATACATTCAATAGCTCATCTATACAGTCTGATAAACCCTAATTTTAACTCAACTCAGATAGAGGGAATCGCCAATAAATGGCAACAGGATTTTCCAAATATAAATAGTTCAGATGTACAGGAGAGTCTTAAAATAATAAATAAAACATGGGTAGCAACTGCATGGCGTGAATCACACCTGAAATTAATAAATAAAGTATATATAACAGCATATAATCTTAGAAAGTGGTATAAATCAAATCATACTTGCCCAAAATGTAATGCACAAGTAGCAAATATACTACATTAATTCTGGGCATGCCCCAAAATCCATCAGCTTTGGTTACAAATTAACTACTGGTTGAAAAAGAACTTAGTAATAGGAGATGAAATCCTAAGACAACATGTGTTCTTTCTAGTAAAATACTCAGAACAATACAAAGATAACAATCTAATTAATACTATAATATTGCTAGTACGAAATCTTATATTAAAAAGATGGAAATCTCCAAAATCACCTAAGTTTGTAGAATACAAATAGGCACTGACAAACCAGTGTGCTATTGAACAAATATCCATACAATACCCCAGTAGCACCCAAATCCAAAGTTTTTTTTTAAAAATGGATAAAGGTTATCAAAAGCCTTCCAGAAAATGTACAAATCCAATTAGTTAAGCCATTTAGTACCACTGAATACGTATTGCAAAATGTATATACAGGCCACTTTCCGGAATACTGGGTACAGATATAGAGGGTGGCCGGCGGGGGGAGGAGAGAGGATTTACATGTATATCTTGGTTTTTTTTTTTTATATTCTGTGGAAGAAACTGGTTACTATGGTTCTTGCTATTATTGTTTATTTCAATGCTAATATGGAAAATGTTTTTCTTGTTTTTCTCCTCTGTTTTGTGTATTTATTTTGAAAATTAATAAAATAATATATATAAAAAAAAAGCAGTGATGGGCAACTTTCTAACACTTCAGGGCTATAAAGCAGTGATAGCCAACTTCCTAACACATCAGGGCTCTAAAGCAGTGAAGGGCAACTTCCTAACACATCAGGGCTCTAAAGCAGTGATGGACAACTTCCTAACACATCAGGTCTATAAAGCAGTGATAGCCAACTTTCTAACACATCAGGGCTCTAAATAAGTGATAGCCAACTTTCTAACACATCAGGGTTCTAAAGCAGCGATAGCTTACTTTCTGACACATCAGGGCTCTAAAGCAGTGATGGACAACTTCCTAACACATCAGGGCTCTAAAGCAGTGATGGACAACTTTCTAACACATCAGGGCTCTAAAGCAATGATAGACAACTGTGTAACACATTAGGGCTCTAAAGCAGTGATGGACAACTTTGTCACACATCAGGGCTCTAAAGCAGTGATGACCAACTTCCTAACACTTTAGGGCTCTAAAGCAGTGACAGCCAACTTCGTAACACATCAGGACTCTAAAGCAGTGATAGCCAACTTCCTAACACATCAGGGCTCTAAAGCAGTATTTGACAACTTCCTAACACATCAGGGCTATAAAGCAGTGATAGCCAACTTTGTAACACATCTGGGCTCTAAAGCAGTGATAGCCAAATTCCTAACACATCAGGGCTCTAAAGCAGTGATAGCCAACTTACTAACACATCAGAGCTCTAAAGCAGTGATGGGCAACTTCCTAACATATCAGGGCTCTAATGCAGTGATGGACAACTTCTTAACACATCAGGGCTATAAAGCAGTGATAGCCAACTTTCTAACACATCAGGGCTCTAAAGCAGCGATAGCCAAATTTCTGACACATCAGGGCTCTAAAGCAGTAATGGACAGCTTCCTAACACATCAGGGCTCTAAAGCAGTGATGGATAACTTCGTAACACAGCAGGGCTATAAAGCAGTGATAGCCAACCTTCTAACACATCAGGGCACTAAAGCAGCGATGGACAACTTTCTAACACATTAGGGCTCTAAAGCAGCGATGGACAACTTTCTAACACATCAGGGCTCTAAAGCAATGACATACAACTTCCTAACACATCAGGGCTCTAAAGCAGTGATAGCCAACTTCCTAACACATCAGGGCTCTAAAGCAGTGATGGGCAACTTCCTAACACTTCAGGGCTATAAAGCAGTGATAGCCAACTTCCTAACACATCAGGGCTCTAAAGCAGTGATAGCCAACTTACTAACACATCAGGGCTCTAAAGCAATGATGGGCAACTTCCTAACACATCAGGGCTCTAAATCAGTGATGGACAACTTCCTAACACATCAGGTCTATAAAGCAGTGATAGCCAACTTTCTAACACATCAGGGCTCTAAAGCAGTAATAGACAACTTTCTAACACATCAGGGCTCTAAAGCAGAGATAGCCAACTTTCTGACATATCAGGGCTCTAAAGCAGTGATGGACAACTTCCTAACACATCAGGGCTCTAAAGCAGTGATGGAAACATTTCCAACACATCAGGGCTCTAAAGCAATGATAGACAACTTCGTAACACATTAGGGTTCTAAAGCAGTGATGGACAACTTTGTAACACATCTGGGCTCTAAAGCAGTGATAGCCAAATTGCTAACACATCAGGGCTCTAAAGCAGTGATAGCCAACTTCCTAACACATCAGGGCTCTAAAGCAGTGATGGGCAACTTCCTAACACATCAGGGCTCTAAAGCAGTGATAGCCAACTTCCTAACACAACAGGGCTCTAAAGCAGTGATGGACAACTTCCTAACACATCAGGGCTATAAAGCAGTGATAGCCAACTTTGTAACACATCTGGGCTCTAAAGCAGTGATAGCCAAATTCCTAACACATCAGGGCTCTAAAGCAGTGATAGCCAACTTCCTAACACATCAGGGCTCTAAAGCAGTGATGGGCAACTTCCTAACACATCAGGGCTATAAAGCAGTGATGGCCAACTTTCTAACACATCAGGGCTCTAAAGCACCGATAGCCAACTTTCTGACACATCAGGGCTCTAAAGCAGTGATGGACAGCTTCCTAACACATCAGGGCTCTAAAGCAGTGATGGATAGCTTCGTAACACAGCAGGGCTATAAAGCAGTGATAGCCAACTTTCTAACACATCAGGGCACTAAAGCAGCGATGGACAAATTTCTAACACATCAGGGCTCTAAAGCAATGATATACAACTTCCTAACACATCAGGGCTCTAAAGTAGTGATAGCCAACTTCCTAACACATCAGGCCGTAGGTTAATATTCTAGATGTCTCAAGGGCTACATATAAATATATGACTATTAATTTACTTCGTAACACATTAGGGCTCTAAAGCAGTGATGGACAACTTTGAAACACATCAGGGCTCTAAAGCAGTGATAGCCAACTTCCTAACACTTCAGGGCTCTAAAGCAGTGATAGCCAACTTCCTAACGCATCAGGGCTCTAAAGCAGTGATAGCCAACTTCCTAACACATCAGGGCTCTAAAGCAGTGATTGACAACTTCCTAACACATCAGGGCTATAAAGCATTGATAACCAACTTTGTAACACATCTGGGCTCTAAAGCAGTGATAGACAAATTCCTAACACATCAGGGCTCTAAAGCAGTGATAGCCAACTTACTAACACATCAAGGCTCTAAAGCAGTGATGGGCAACTTCCTAACACATCAGGGCTCTAAAGCAGTGATGGACAACTTCCTAACACATCAGGGCTATAAAGCAGTGATAGCCAACTTTCTAACACATCAGGGCTCTAAAGCAGTTATAGCCAACTTTCTAACACATCAGGGCTCTAAAGCAGCGATAGCCAACTTTCTGACACATCAGGGCTCTAAAGCAGTGATGGACAGCTTCCTAACACATCAGGGCTCTAAAGCAGTGATGGATAACTTTGTAACACAGCAGGGCTATAAAGTAGTGATTGCCAACTTTCTAACACATCAGGGCACTAAAGCAGCGATGGACAACTTTCTAACACATCAGGGCTCTAAAGCAATGATATACAACCTCCTAACATATCAGAGCTCTAAAGTAGTGATAGCCAACTTCCTAACACATCAGGCCGTAGGTTAATATTCTAGATGCCTCAAGGGCTACATATAAATATATGACTATTAATAACCCAAATACTATTTCCCTAAAAATTCCCAGTGGCACAGGGCCAGATTTAGATAAGGCTGCTGTTGTCCCCTCCAGAGGGCTCTTGCTTGACCACCTTTTAGTGGTCCCAAAGCACACATTTTTAATTCTGCTTTTTCCTATTGTCACAAAAACAACACCGCACATTCACCTAGATTACAAGTTTGTGTGTTCGTCTTTTATTGCTGAAAATATGGTATTTTCAGCTTTAAAATAGCACCGCCGCAATTACAAGTCTTGTCGGTATAGGTGTACCGCAAGCCTTTTAGCCTGTACCGCAACGTCAGTCCTGCACTCCTAAAAATGACATTTTTCAATGGGATTCCCATAGCGCCGGTATTACGAGTTTTGCGGTATGGCTAAAAAGCGAGCGTTACAGCCTAAAATGACAAGATCTGTACCGCCATCTAAAGTCAGTAATTATGAGTTTTACACTACAAATCTGTAACATAAAACTCATAACTAAAGTGTTAAAAAGTACACTTACACCCGTAAACTACCTATTAAACCCTAAACCGAGGTCCTCTTGCATTGCAAACACTATAATAAATTTATTAACCCCTAATCTGCCGCTCCCAACATCGCCTCCACTTAAAAAAATTATTATCCCCTATTCCGCCGCTCCCTGACATCGCCACCACTATAATAAACTTATTAACCCCTAAACCGCTGCCCTCCCGCATCGCAAACACTATTTAAATATTATTAACCCCTAATCTGCTGTCCTCCCACATTGCCCCCACTATACTAAAGTTATTAAGTCCTACACCGCTGCCAGTATAAAAAACCTATTAACCCCTAAACCACAAGCCCCCCACAACTAAATATACTAAATTAAACTATTAACCCCTAAACCTGAAAGTGATGGCCAACTTCCTAACACATTATAGCTCTAAATCAGTGATGGACAACTTTGTAACACATCAGGGCTCTAAAGCAGTGATGGGCAACTTCCTAACACATCAGGGCTCTAAAGCAGTGATGGACAACTTCCTAACACATCAGGGCTCTAAAGCAGCATTAGCCAACTTTCTAACACATCAGGGCTCTAAAGCAGTGACGGGCAACTTCCTAACACATCAGGGCTCTAAAGCAGTGATGGACAACTTCCTAACACATCAGGGCTCTAAAGCAGTGATGGACAACTTCCTAACACATCAGGGCTCTAAAGCAGAGTTAGCCAACTTATTAACTCATCAGGGCTCTAAAGCAGTAATAGCCAACTTACTAACACATCAGGGCTCTAAAGCAGTGACGGAAAACTTCCAACACATCAGGGCTCTTAAAGTAGTGATGTACAGCTTCCTAACACATGAGGGCTCTAAAGCAGTGATAGCCAACTTCCTAACACATCAGGGCTCTAAAGCAGTGTGTCAGGTTAGGAAATGTCCAGAAGAAGACCCAAATGCTAGGGCGAACTTAAACAACACCCTTGCACTCTGAGTTTAATCCAGGACGTGACCCCACGACAACCTCTAAAAAACAATGTACTCAAGGAACTGGTTTCAGGAAATGTCTTCCACAGAATCAGGAGAGCAGGGATAGTCCACTTATACTCAAACAGAGGAAGGATAAAACAAGAAACAGTTAATAATGCAGGAGTAGGTAACTTGTTATCAGGCAGTTTGAGGGTTAACACTGTGTAGTCAGTCCTTGCAGAGTTTGGCAACAGGTTATCAGGCAGTTTGAAGGTTAATACTGAATAGTCAGTACTTGCAGAGTTAGACAACAGGATATCAGGTAGTTTGAGGGTTAACACTGTGTAGTCAGTCCTTGCAGAGTTTGGGAACAGGTTATCAGGCAGTTTGAGGGTTAATACTGAATAGTCAGTACTTGCAGAGTTAGACAACAGGATATCAGGTATATTGAAGGTTAACACAGATTAATCAGTACTTGCAGAGATTGGCAACAGGTTATCATGCAGTTTGAGAGTTTACACTGAATAAACAGTATTTGCCGAGTTTGGCAGCAGGATTTTAAGCAGTTTGAAGGTTCACACTGAATAAACAGTATTTGCAGAGTTTGGCAACAGGTTAACATGCAGTTTGAGAGTTTCACAGAATAAACAGTACTTGCAGTATTTGGCAACAGGATATCAAGCAGTTTGAAGGTTTACACTGAATAAACAGTATTTGCAGAGTTTGGCAACAGGTTAACATGCAGTTTGAGAGTTTCACAGAATAAACAGTACTTGCAGTATTTGGAAACAGGTTATCAGGAAGTTTGAGGGTTAACTCAGCATAGTCAGTCTTTGCAGAGTTTGGCAACAGAAAATAAGCAGTGAGTGGGTTTCACAGCGAAGTCCTCACAGGAGCCACAAAGAGTAACAAACAAACGGGCACTGAAGAAACAGGAAGCCCGGAATAAAAAGCCTGGTAGTGACATCATCAGGAAGGGGTGGCTCAGACTACCTTCCAATCAAGCACACAGAGAGGACCGCTGGAGCTTCCCAGCAGCCGAGCGTGACAGTGCCCCCTCCTCAAGGACCCCTCCGGGAGTCCCGACTGGGCCTGTCAGGGTATTTCTTGTGAAAAGACTTGACAAGAGCTGGAGCATGAACATGAGAGGCTGGTTCCCAAGATCGTTCAGAGATAGTATAACCCTTCCAATGGACCAGGTAGTACAGCCAATTGCCCCGTAGCATGGAATCCAAAATCTGGCTAACTTCAAACTCAGAAGTTCCCTCTACAGAAAGTGGACGAGGTGGTTTACTCTTGATAGAGTACCGGTTGTAGATGACTGGCTTGAGTAAGGAGACATGAAACACTGGATGGCTCTTGAGAGTCTTGGGTAAAGCCAGGGGGTATGCAGAAGAACAAACTTTGGAAACAATTCGAAAAGGTCCAATGTACTTAGGACCCAACTTAGTACAAGGTTGTTTTAGACGTATGAATCTGGGGGATAAAAATACTCTGTCTCTAGTACGAAGTAAAGGTGCCTACACCTTCTGCGATCAGCATATCTCTTGTGTCTTAAGGAAGAGGAAAGTAGATTTTGACGAATGAGTTGCCAGTGGTTACTGAGATTTTTCCCAATATGATCTGCTCCAGGGACTTCAGTAGAACTGGTAATCATAGGAAACGTTCTAAGTTCAAAACCATAAACTGCCTTAAAGGGAGAGGTCTGTAATGAGGAGTTATAGTGAGAGTTGTGAGCTAATTCCGCCAAAGGCAATAACTGAGACCAGTTGGAGTGGTGATGGTCTACATAATGTCTAAGAAAAGATTCCAAGGCTTGATTTACACGCTCAGTCTGTCCGTTGGATTGAGGATGATGTGCAGTAAAAAGAGATATGTTGATTCTGAAGTGCTTACAAAAAGACCTCCAAAACTTGGAAACAAACTGAACTCCGCGATCTGAGACTATGTCAGTGGGAAAACCATGTAAACGAGATATATGTAGAACAAAGAGTTCAGAAAGTCTTTGAGCTGAAGGCAAGCCTGGAAGAGGTATGAAGTGAGCAGACTTGGAGAACCGATCCACCACTACCCAAATGGTCGTATTTCCAGCAGAAACAGGAAGATCTGTAACAAAGTCCATGGATAAGTGAGACCAAGGGTAATGAGGAATAGGAAGAGGGTGTAATAGACCAAATGGTCGATGAGAAGATTGTTTGTTCGAAGCACAGGAACAACAAGCAGCAATATAATCCTTAACATCCCTCCTCATAGTGGACCACCAAACATGCTGCTTCAGTTTCCACAAAGTATTGGTTACTCCAGGATGACCTGCTGAAATGTTGTCGTGAGCCCAACGTAGAAGCTTAAGACATAATCCTTTGGGTACATACAGGATACCAGAAGGAAGTTTGCAAGAAGATGGTACTCTGCAAAGACTGACTATGCTGGGTACTTGAGCAGCATGTAAAGCCTGTACTGGAAAAGAGGATACTTGAGCCAAAACTTTGACTGGACGTAGTATAGGTTCAGAATCCAAAGGAGAAGGCTCAGACAATTGGAACTGCCTAGATAAAGCATCTGCCTTGGAATTTTTTGAACCAGGAACATAGGAAAGTACAAAATTAAACCTGGAGAAGAACAAGGCCCACCGAGCCTGATGAGGATTGAGATGAATAGCTGTATGGAGGTATAAAAGATTCTAATGATCTGTCAGAATGAAAAAAGGTTGACTGGTACCCTCTAACCAATGCCTCCATTCATCGAAAGCTAATTTTATAGCCAAAAGCTCCTTATTGCCCACATCATAATTTAACTCGGCAGGATTGAATTTTTTCGAAAAGAACGCCACAGGATGTATCTTGCTGGTAGTCGGATCACGTTGGGAGAGAACAGCTCCAGCTGCTATAGAAAAAGCGTCAACCTCCAAAATAAACTGGAGATCAGGAATTGGATGACTGAGAAGAGGTGCAGAAGAAAATGCTGATTTTAGCGTTTCAAAAGCCTGTACTGCCGAAGTGGACAAGTTCTTAAATTTTGCCCTTTCTTAGTAAGAGAAGTGAGCGGAGACGTGATGTCAGCAAAGTTCTTAATAAACTTTCTATAGTAATTGGCAAAGCCAAGAAACCTCTGCAGGGATTTGAGAGTAGTTGGTCTGGGCCAGTCCTTGATAGCTGAAAGTTTAGCAGGATCCATCTCAAAACCTGATTCTGAAATGATATAACCCAAAAAGGGAATGGAACTCTGATGAAAAGAGCATTTCTCCAATTTAGCGAACAGGGAATTGTCTCGTAACCTCTGAAGTACCAGTCTTACATGATGTACATGTTCCTGTAATGTTTTGGAATAGATCAGAATGTCATTGAGATAAATGATAACAAATTGATTTAGATATTCTCTGAAGATTTCGTTAACAAAGTGCTGAAATACTGCTGGTGCAAAAAAACCCTGAAAGTATTAACAGCGTAACTATGGGGGCTGTGGATATGCAATGATAAAATTTCATAAGAACAATTATCATAAAAACCATAAACATATTCACCTTAAGAATCATACTTAATACATAAATTCTGAATAGGAACAGGAGAAAAGCACTATTGAGAAGACACAAATATTATTAAAAAATCATACTTAATAAATAAATGCTAAATATTCATAACCATATATACCATTAAAATACTACATCAATTTATAAATAGATTGCACAATCCGAATGGCATTACTAGATACTCGTAGTGACCAAATCTAGTGTTAAATGCCGTCTTCCATTCGTCTCCTTTATGGATTCTGACCAAATTGTAGGCCCCACGGAGATCTAACTTGGAAAAAATAGAAGCACCCTGAAGACAATCAAATAACTCAGGAATGAGCGGCAGAGGATAGCTGTTTTTGACAGTAATCTGATTCAAGGCCCGATAATCGATACAGGGACGGAGACCTCCATCTTTTTTCCCAATGAAGAAAAAACCCACACCCACAGGTGATGAGGAAGGACGAATAAATCCTCTGGCTAAGTTGTCCTTTATGTATTCCTCAAGAGAGACATTTTCTTGACGAGAGAGGGGATAGGTCCTTCCCTTAGGTAGAGGAGCCCCTGAAAACAATTCGATAGGACAGTCAAATATCCGGTGTTGAGGTAACGTCTCAGCCTCCTTTTTAGAAAACACATCACTAATTAGGCAATGAATCAGGAACTTCCACCATAGCTACGACAGGACAAGATGGTTTTGAGGGATTTTGCAGGCAATGTTTGAAACAGGGAGTTCCCCAGGATATAAGTTCTCCTTTAGACCATGAGAAGACTGGATCATGAAGCTGCAACCAAGGTAACCCCAGAATCAACGGTATGTGGGGAGAAGTGATGACGTCAAAACGGATAATTTCAGAATGGAGTATGCCCACAAACAAAAGAAGAATAATGGTAGAATTTTGTATGATACCAGAACCTAGAGGCTGTCCACTAACAGTGGTTACCTTAATTAACTGTTTCTTGGCTTGAAGAGGAATCCTGAGAGAGTCAGCAAAGTTTGAATCAATGAAAACTCCAGCAGCTCCAGAGTCAATGAGGGCTTGAGTTCAAAACTTGGTGTTTCCAAAAGTGATAGTTACAGGAACAAAAAGTTTAGAATTGAGGGAAGACATGGGATTCTGGCTTAACTCTGTCCCTCTATCAAAAGTTAAGGCTTGGCTTTTACTGGCCGAATAGGACAGTCCTTCAGTAAATGTCCTTTGGTACCACAATACAGACATAATCCAAGAGTATGCCTTCTATGGCGTTCAGCTTCTGACAATTTAATAGCTCCTACTTCCATGGGTTCCACAGACTCAGGAGATTGGGCATTATTATTAGACAGACTTGAGGTTCAAATAGGAGGACGAAAAGAAGATTTAAGAAAGGATCTCCGATTCCTATCTCTCTCCTGAAGACGTTCAGAATGCCGGGCGTCAAGAGTAATACACAAATTGATAAGACCCTCCAATGAATCGGGGAGTTCCCGAAATACAAGTTCATCCTTAAGGCGTTCGCAAAGTCCCTTGCGAAAGGCTGCCCTTAAGGCTCCATGGTTCCAATCAGTTTCTGTGGCTAAAGTCCTGAATTCAATAACATATTGAGCTACCGAAAGGGATCCCTATCTCCGATCCAACAATCCTGCCTCTGAAGCTGCAGACCTCCCAGGCTTGTCGAAAACAGAAGAAAAAATGGACACAAATAATTCCACATCCTGTAGTAAAGGATCATTCTTCTCTAAAAGAGGAGACACCCAGGCTAGAGCCTTACCATTCATGAAGGATATAATAAAGGTGATTTTGGAAGTAGAATTGGAAAAAACTTGATTATTGGTTCTGAAGTGTAAATGACATTGATTAAGGAATCCATGGCATTCTTCAGGATTACCGTCATATTTATCTGGAAGTGAGATTCGTGGTATATACTGTCCAACAGGTTGAGGTGGGTTAAAGACAGCATTGGAGCTAGTAGCAGCTTCAGTAGGAGTTGCCGTAGCTTGAGAAGGAGCAGAGAGGTTATGTAGCAGAGTGGTCAAGTTTGGAATCCAAAGATTGCAAATGAGCAGAATGATTTCCTAGAAGTTGCCCTTGTAGAGCCACAGCCCTGGATAACTCATCAGGGTCCATATTATGGCCCGTTTGTACTCTCAGGTTAGGAAATGTCCAGAAGAAGACCCAAATGCTAGGACGAACTTAAACAACACCCTTGCACTCTGAGTTTAATCCAGGACGTGACCCCACGACAACCTCTAAAAAACAATGTACTCACGATATGAAGCAGAGTTAGCCTGAGTCCAAAGAAATACAAGATATCAGCCAAATAGACTTCTGAGTAAGGAACTGGTTTCAGATAATGTCTTCCACAGAATCAGGAGAGCAGGGATAGTCCACTTATAGTCAAAAAGAGGAAGGATAAAACAAGAAACAGTTAATAATGCAGGAGTAGGTAACTTGTTAGGCAGTTTGAGGGTTAACACTGTGTAGTCAGTCCTTGCAGAGTTTGGCAACAGGTTATCAGGCAGTTTGAAGGTTAGTACTGAATAGTCAGTACTTGCAGAGTTAGACAACAGGATATCAGGTAGTTTGAGGGTTAACACTGTGTAGTCAGTCCTTGCAGAGTTTGGGAACAGGTTATCAGGCAGTTTGAGGGTTAATACTGAATAGTCAGTACTTGCAGAGTTAGACAACAGGCTATCAGGTAGATTGAAGGTTAACACAGATTAATCAGTACTTGCATAGATTGGCAACAGGTTATCATGCAGTTTGAGAGTTTACACTGAATAAACAATATTTGCCAAGTTTGGCAACAGGATATCAAGCAGTTTGAAGGTTTACACTGAATAAACAGTATTTGCAGAGTTTGGCAACAGGTTAACATGCAGTTTGAGAGTTTCACAGAATAAACAGTACTTGCAGTATTTGGCAACAGGATATCAAGCAGTTTGAAGGTTTACACTGAATAAACAGTATTTGCAGAGTTTGGCAACAGGTTAACATGCAGTTTGAGAGTTTCACAGAATAAACAGTACTTGCAGTATTTGGAAACAGGTTATCAGGAAGTTTGAGGGTTAACCCAGCATAGTCAGTCTTTGCAGAGATTGGCAACAGAAAATCAGCAGTTAGAGGGTTTCACAGCGAAGTCCTCACAGGAGCCACAAAGAGTAACAAACAAACGGGTACTGAAGAAACAGGAAGCCCGGAATAAAAAGCCTTGTAGTGACATCATCATGAAGGGGCGGCTCAGACTACCTGCTAATCAAGCACACAGAGAGGACCGCCGGAGCTTCCCAGCGGCCGAGTGTGACACAGTGATAGCCAACTTCCTAACACATCAGGGCTCTAAAGCAGTGATAGCCAACTTACTAACACATCAGGGCTCTAAAGCAGTGATGGACAACTTTCTAACACATCAGGGCTCTAAAGCAGTGATAGCCAACTTCCTAACACATCAGGGCTCTAAAGCAGTAATAGCCAACTTACTAACACTAGTGATGTCCCGAACTGTTCGCCCGCGAACGGTTCACAGCGAACATAGCTTGTTCGCGTTTGCATTTGTGGGCGAACACATGGCGATTTTCGATCCGCTCCTATGTGTCATCATTGAGGAAACTTTGACCCTTTATGTCACAGCCGCCTAACACATTAGAGCCAATCAACATCAGACACTCCCTCACAGACCATCCCAGCTACTCGGAATCCGCCATTTTAGACTCATAACGACCTTGCTTTCTTAATGAGAGGACGTGTTGTGTTTTTGCTCCTGACATTAATAGGAAAAACATAGCTAGGCTAGTGTATTTACAGTCCAGAAGGACTCCACTCATCTCTGCTGCAAGCACAGCACCCCAAAAAGCCCTTTTTAGGGCTATATTTCGTGCCATTTTTTTTTTCGTTTTTTTTTTATTAGCATTTGCCTGGCTTTCAGGATGTGTGTTTAAGGCTCACAGCATATGCTGTGATTACTGCCACCACTGATATCTCCCTAACAAAATTAGTTTAAATTTAACTAACCAAAAAATTTAATTATTTTGCTAGTGTAATTTTTTTTCATTTTCTATCAGGCCTGTGTCACACAGCATATACTCTGGTTCATTGCTTTGTGCCAGCCAGCAGCCACCAGTGTTAATATCCGTTTATAACATTATTTTAAATTTAAAAAAAAATAAAAAAACATTTTGCTAGTGTAATCTAATTACATTTACTATCAGGCCTGTGTCTGTCAGGCTCACTCAGCATTAATATACCTCATTTTTTTTCAGTCTTTTGGTTAATTGGTCTGTGCCAGGCAGCCACCCAGCACTCATATCTTCTTCACCTTAATTTAAATATATAAAAAAAAAAGTTTAAATTTGTTTGATAGTGTAATCTAATATAATTTTCTATCCGGCCTGTGTGTTTTGCTGACATACAGAGCCTACTGTGTTTACTTGCTGCCCTCCCTAGTCTATGAGCCACGACTCATATGTGTTTAACCTTTTTTTAATTCCCCCCCCAAAAAAATAATTTAAATCATTTTTCTAGTGTAATCTAATAGTATTTTCTATCAGGTGTGTGTGTATCTGACTTACAGAGCCTACTGTTTTTAATAGCTGCCCTTCCAAGGCTATCAGCCACGACTCATATGTATGTGCTTAACCTTTTTCTTTAAATTCCCAAAAAAAGTCTTTAAATCATTATGCTAGTGTAATCTAATTTTATTTTCTATCAGGCCTGTGTCTGTCTATCGGACTTACACAGCATACTGTTGTTAATTGCTGCCCTACGTAGCAGTCAGATAGTGCAACCACTCATAGAGTCATATGTGCATTGCACTTCTTAACATAATTTTAATATTAAAATCTAAAATGTTAAAATATTTTGCTAGTGTAATCTAACTTAATTTTCTATCAGGCCTGTGTTTTTGTCACTTACACAGCATACTGTGTTAAATTGCTGCCCTACCTACCATCCACGACTCATATCTGCCAGCCTGTGTGCCAGGCCCAATTAGCCAATTAGTGGCACCAATCATAATTCTTCTAACAGTATATTAAAAAATAAAAATCATAATTTTTTAGACTGCAAATATTCAGTCTCCTAGTGCCATTGAATTGCATTTACCTCCTGCCTGCCACTGCCAGCCTTTTGCGCCAGGCCGTCTAGCCAACTATTTACACCAATCATAATTGTTGTCACAGATAGTATAGTTACTATTTAAAATTAAAAAAAAATTGATTGTTGATCTTAATCCTCAGTTTGCTCGTGCCATAGAATTGCACTTTTCTACTGCCTTCCAAGCCTGTGTGCCAGGCCTACTTGAAAAATATTTACACCAATCATATTTGTTGTCACAGTATTCTTAATAATTAAAAATTAAAATTTTTGGTAATAGTTGTTGTGAATCCTCATTTTGCTGGTGCCATTGAATTGCACTTTCCTCCTGCCTTGCAGCCTGCTGTGTGCCAGGCCCACCTAGCCAATTATTGCCAGGAATCATATTTCTTTTAACAATATTGCAAAAATTGTCAATCATCACTGTTTTGACTGTCAGTAATCAGTCTCCTAGTGTCCTTGAATTGCATTTACCTCCTGCCTGCCAGCCTTTTGTGCCAGGCATCTTGCCAACTATTTTACACCAATCATAATTGTTGTCACAGTGTAGTTACTAATTAAAATTAAAAAATTCTTGATTGTTGATCTTAATCCTCAGTTTGCTCCTGCCCTAGAATTGCACTTTTCTACTGCCTTCCAAGCCTGTGTGCCAGGCCTACTTGAAAAATATTTACACCAATCATATTTGTTGTCACAGTATTCTTAATAATTAAAAATTTAAATTTTTGGTAATAGTTGTTGTGAATCCTCAGTTTGCTGGTGCCATTGAATTTCACTTTCCTCCTGCCTTGCAGCCTGCTGTGTGCTAGGCCCACCTAGCCAATTATTGCCAGCAATCATATTTCTTTTAACAGTATTGCAAAAATTGTCAATCATCACTGTTTTGACTGTCAGTAATCAGTCTCCTAGTGTCCTTGAATTGCATCTACCTCCTGCCTGCCAGCCTTTTGTGCCAGGCCGTCTTGCAAACTATTTACACCAATCATAATTGTTGTCACAGTATAGTTACTAATTAAAATTAAAAAAAATTTGATTGTTGATCTTAATCCTCAGTTTGCTCGTGCCATTGAATTGCACTTTTCTACTGCCTGCCAGCCTGTGTGCCAGGCCCAACCAAACATTCAGCCTGTGTGCCAGGCCCAACTATCCAATTAGTGCCAGCAATCATATTTCTTTTAACAGTATTGCAAAATTTGTCAATCATCACTGTTTTGACTGTCAATCTGCAGTCTACTAGTGCCCTTGAATTGCATTTTCCTCCTGCCTGCCTGCTTGTGTGCCAGTCCCAACTAGCCAATTAGTGCCACCACTCATGTTTATTGTAACAGGATTGGAATTTTTGTTAATCATAACTGTTTTGACTGTGATTCTTCAGTCTCCTACTGCCATTGAATTGCAGTTTCCTTTCTCCCAGCATGTGTGCCAGACAGGCCCATTTGCCAACTAGTGCCAAACAATCATATTTGTTGTCACAGTACTTGTAATATTTAAAAAAAATAACAATTTGTGATTTTTAAAACATCTGTCTTTTTTGTAGTTGTCAGTCTCACAGCGTATACTGTGCCCACTTTCACAGTGCCACCACTCAATTGGTGTAATAGTATTATTAGTGTCCATTTAAAAAAAAATGACAGGCAGAGGCAGGCCACCCCGCAGGTTCCGTGGTTGTGGTTGTGGTGCTGTGATTCCTTTAGACCCTACAAATATGCACATTGTTCAGACGCCGGGTGCCAGGGGGGACACAAAAACTTCTGAGGAGGACCTAGTTGAATGGCTAACACAGGACACCCAATCTTCTTCAGCTTCCGCTGCTAGTCCTCCTAACTTTGACGCACCATCTAAGTCCAGCTGTGCTTTGGGCAGGTCTCCAGTGACCAGTGCCACTCCCCCGCCTGTTGCCACCACCAACACTAGCACAACAGCCGCTTCACTTGATCTGTCACAGGAGTTATTGACACATCATTTGGAAGAAATGAGTGATGCGCAACCATCATTGACAGAGGATGTAGATAATAGTGATCAGTCTCAGTCAGACAGCATTACCGACATGGAGGTACGGTGTGATGATGATGATGATGATGATGATGTTGTACCCGCTGCTTCTTCCTTTCTTGATGTTTAAGATACAAGTGAAGCGGTTGATGATGATGTGTCGGTGGATGTCACGTGGGTGCCTGCTAGAAGAGAAGAAGAAGAGGGGGAAAGTTCAGATGGGGAGACAGAGAGGAGGAGGAGGAGACGATTTGGAAGCATGGGGAGGTCGTCTCAAGGAGCTAGTGGCACAGTCAGACAGCATGCATCGTCACCAGGGGTCAGCCAGACAGCACGCCGACGCCCATCAACGCATGCTGTTGCCACCACCAGAATGCCGTCATCGCAGAGCTCAGCAGTGTGGCATTTTTTTGTGTGTCTGCCTCTGACAACAGCGATGCCATTTGCAACCTGTGTCAAAAGAAACTGAGTCGTGGGAAGTCCAACAGCCACCTAGGTACAACTGCTTTGCGAAGGCACATGGTCTCCCATCACAAAGGCCGATGGGAAGAACACATGAGTAGAAGCAGCACACAAAGTGAAAGCCGCCCTCCTCCTCCTGCTCCAGCATCTTCAGCCACGTCAACCAGTGCTGTCCTCCTTGCCCCCTCTCAACTATCCTCCACTCAGTCTCTCTTACGTAGCAGTTCCTGGTCATCTGCCCACAGTCAGGTGTCTGTCAAGGACATGTTTGAGCGTAAGAAGCCAATTTCTCAAAGTCACCCCCTTGCCCGGCATCTGACAGCTGGCTTGTCTGAACTCCTAGCCCGCCAGCTTTTACCATACAAGCTGGTGGAGTCTGATGCTTTCAAAAATTAGTATCTATTGGGACACCGCAGTGGAAGGTACCTGGCAGAAATTTCTTTTCACAAAAGGCAATCCCAAACCTGTACTCTGTTGTGAGAAAGGAAGTTATGGCATGTCTGGCACACAGCATTGGGGCAAGGGTCCATATGACCACGGATAGCTGGTCTGCAAAGCATGGTCAGGGCAGGTATATCACCTACACTGCGCATTGGGTAAACCTGCTGACTTCTGACAAGCATGGAATGCGTGGCTCTGCAGAAGAGTTGGTGACACCACCATGACTTGCAGGCAGGCCTGCTGCTACCTCCTCTACTCCTCCTACTCCATCCTCTTCCATAACCTCTTCCTCGGCTGAGTCCTCTTCAACTTCTGCGTCTTGCTCCACATCTATGGCACCCCCCCAGCTCCCCAGGTACTATGCTACATCCCGGGTACGGCAGTGTCACGCCGTCTTGGGGTTGACTTGCCTGAAAGCGGAGAGTCACACCGCACCAGCACTCCTGACCGCCCTGAACGCACAGGTGGATCAGTGGCTGACTTCGCACCAACTGGAGATTGGCAAGGTTGTTTCTGACAATGGAAGTAATTTGGTGGCGGCATTGAAATTGGGCAAGTTGACACATGTGACGTGCATGGCATATTTTGTGTAATCTAATTGTACAACGATTTGTCCATAAGTACCCAGGCTTACAGGACGTCCTGAAGCAGGCCAGGAAGGTGTGTGGCCATTTCAGGCATTCCTACACGGCCATGGCGCACTTGTCCGATATCCAGCGTCGAAACAACCTGCCAGTGAGGCGCTTGATTTGCGACAGCCCGACACGGTGGAATTCAACACTCCTAATGTTTGACCGCCTGCTACAACAAGAAAAAGCTGTTAATGAGTATTTGTATGACCGGGGTTCTAGGCCAGCCTCTGTGGAGCTGGGGATATTTTTTCCAAATTACTGGACGCTCATGCGTCCTTTTGAGGAGGTGACAAACCTTGTCAGTCGCACCGAAGGCACCATCAGCGACATCATACCATTTGTTTTCTTCCTGGAGCGTGCCCTGCGAAGAGTGCTGGATCAGGCAGTAGATGAGCGTGAAGAGGAAGAGTTGTGGTGTCCATCACCCCCACAAACAGCCGAATCAGCATCGCTTGCTGGACCTGCGGCAACGCAGGAAGAGGATTGTGAGGAAGAGGAGTCAGAGGAGGAATGTGGCTTTGAGGAGGAGGAGGAGGAGGAGGAAGACCGAGCACAACAGGCATCCCAGGGTGCTCGTTGTCACCTCTCTGGTACCCGTGTTGTACGTGGCTGGGGGGAAGAAGATACCATCAGTGAGATCAGTGAGGAGGAGGAACGGGACATGATTAGCTCGGCATCCAACCTTGTTCAAATGGGTTCTTTCATGCTGTCGTGCCTGTTGAGGGTCCCTCGTATAAAAAAGCTGAAGGAGAACGACCTGTACTGGGTGTCCATGCTCCTCGACCCCCGGTATAAGCATAAAGTGCCTGAAATGTTACCGAATTCCCGCAAGTCGGAAAGGATGGAGCATTTTCATAATAAATTAAAAACTATGCTTTACACAGCGTATAAGGGTGATGTCACAGCACCACGGGAATGTAACAGGGGAAGAGATGAAATTAATCCTCCTCCTCCCACGACCACAGCGGCAAGGACCGGACGCTTTCCTGACGTCTTGTTAATGGAGGACATGCGTACCTTTTTAACTCCCATGCACCATCAGAGCCTTTCGGGATCCAGCCTTAGAGAAAGACTCAACTGACAGGTAGCAGACTACCTAGCTTTAACTGTGGATCTCGACACTCTCAGGAGCGATGGACCCCTTGACTACTGGGTGTGCAGGCTGGACTTGTGGCCTGAGCTATCCCAATTTGCAATGGAACTTCTGGCCTGCCCCGCTTCAAGTGTCCTGTCTGAAAGGACCTTCAGTGCAGCAGGAGGTTTTGTCACTGAGAAGAGAAGTCGCCTAGGTCAAAAAAGCCTTGACTATCTCACTTTTATAAAAATTAATGAGGGCTGGATCCAGAAGGGACTGACATTGGGTGATACATTTGAATAAAAAAGGCCTGATGATGAGATGAGCTGGCTTGGGCTACAACTGGTACACAGGCTGGCCTTTTTTTTTTGTTATAAAGCCGGAGGACTTGCTTGACTTATCCGCCAACAACTAGTGTTCAAGCCACAAGCTTTTAGGGCACTTTATAAATGTTTTACAAACATCAATTTTTCTGTCCGCTGCTACAGCAGTTGCTACAAAAATACCCAATTTTTTCAGTCATTTGTACATTCCTAATTTTTCTGGCCTCTGCTGCAGCTCTGTGGGTACAAAACTCAAATAAAAAAATAAGGGCACATAACACTAGTGATTAAACTGTTATGAATTGTACAACTTTGCACACCACTCATATCTGGTGGACCATTAAATTGAACGCAAAATGCCACAAATTTGAAGGAGGAGGACCGACCAAGCATCTTTATCCGTTTCTTGGTTGCTCTAAATTATCTCCGTGTTCCATCTATGCCATACCTGTACTCTATTGTGCAAAAGGGTGGCATATGTGGTGTTTCATGCTGTTGTGCCTGTTGCGGGTCATGGCCCATGGTATAAAAAGGCTGAAGGAGAACGACCTGTAATGGGTGCCCCATCAAATTTTTAGAAAAATGTTCCTGGTTCCTCTCAATTATCTCTGGGTTTCTAAAATGGATGCCATACCTGTACTCGCTTGTGCAAAAGGATGGCATATGTGGTGGTGTTTCCTGCAGTTGTTTCTGTTGAGGGTGCTAGACCCTCTTATAAAAAAGCTGAAGGAGAACGACCTGGAGTGGGACTCCAAGCATGGTTTTTGGGGCTATTTCACTTTTCCAAACAATTATCTGTGGGTTTCTAAAATCAATGCCGTACCAGTACTCTATTGTTCAAAAGGATGCCATATGTTCTCTTTCCTGCTGGTATTTTGTTTGAGGGTCCTGGACCCTCTTATAAAAAGGCCTAAGGAGAAAGAGGTGTACTGGGTGTCCACTCAATTTTTTTTTCTATTTCACATTTGACCAAAATTATCTCTGGGTTTGTAAAATCAATGCTGTACCTGTACTCTATTGTTCAAAAGGATGCCATACGTCCTCTTTCCTGCTGGTGTTTTTTTTGAGGGTCCTGGACCCTCTTATAAAAAGGCAGAAGGAGAAAGAAGTGTACTGGGTGTCCATCGAATCATTTGTTTGATTCAAATTCCCGGTTGCAACAAATTATCTCCGGGTTTCTAAAATCAATGCCTTTCCTGTAATATAATTTTCAAAAGGATGCCATATGTCCTCTTTCCTGCTACTGGTTTTGTTGAGGGTCCTGGAGCCTCTGCTAAAAAAAGGCCTAAGGATAAATAAGTGTACTGGGTGTCTAACTAATGTTTTTTTAGATTTCACGGTTGCAACAAATTATCCCTGGGTTTCTAAAATCAATGCCTTTCCTGTAATCGATTATTCACAAGGATGCCATATATCCTCTTTCATGCTGTTGTTTCTGTTGAGGCTCCGGGAGCCTCTTATTAAAAAGGCCTAAGGATAAAGAAGTGTACTGGGTGTCTAATCTATGTTTTTTTAGATTTCACGGTTGAAACAAATTATCCCCGGGTTTCTAAAATCAATGCCTTTCCTGTAATCGATTATTCACAAGGATGCCATATGTCCTCTTTCATGCTGTTGTTTCTGTTGAGGCTCCAGGAGCCTCTTATAAAAAGGCCTAAGGATAAAGAAGTGTACTGGATGTCTAATCTATGTTTTTTTAGATTTCACGGTTGCAACTAATGATCTCTGTGTTTCTAAAATCAATGCCTTTCCTGTAATCTAATTTTCAAAAGGATGCCATATGTCCTCTTTCCTGCTGCTGGTTTTGTTGAGGGTCCTGGAGCCTCTGCTAAAAAGGCCTAAGGATAAATAATTGTACTGGGTGTCTAATCAATGTTTTTTTAGATTTCACGATTGCAACAAATTATCCCCGGGTTTCTAAAATCAATGCCTTTCCTGTAATCTATTATTCACAAGGATGCCATATGTCCTCTTTCATGCTGTTGTTTCTGTTGAGGCTCTGGGAGCCTCTTATAAAAAGGCCTAAGGATAAAGAAGTGTACTGGGTGTCCAATCAATGTTTTTTTCTATTTCACGGTTCATATAAATGATCTCTGGGATTCTAAAATCAATGCCTTAACTGTAATCAATTGTTCACAAGGATGCCATATGTCCTCTTTCATGCTGTTGTTTCTGTTGAGGCTCCGGGAGCCTCTTATAAAAAGGCCTAAGGATAAAGAAGTGTACTGGGTTTCCAATCAATGTTTTTTTCTATTTCACGGTTCATATAAATGATCTCTGGGATTCTAAAATCAATGCCTTAACTGTAATCAATTGTTCACAAGGATGCCATATGTCCTCTTTCATGCTGTTGTTTCTGTTGAGGGTCCTGGAGCCTCTGCTCAAAAGGCCTAAGGATAAATATGTGTACTGGGTGTCTAATTTTTTTTTTTTTAGATTTCCCGGTTGAAACAAATTATCCCCGGGTTTCTAAAATCAATGCCTTTCCAGAAATCTATTTTTCAAAAGGATGCCATATGTCCTCTTTCCTGCTGCTGGTTTTGTTGAGGGTCCCGGAGCCTCTGCTAATAAGGCCTAAGGATAAATAAGTGTACTGGGTGTCTAATCAAGGTTTTTTTAGATTTCCCGGTTGCAACAAATTATCTCTGGGTTTCTCAAATCAATGCCTTAAATGTAATCTATTGTTCGAAAGGATGCCATAAGTCCTCTTTCCTTTTTTTTTTTTTTTTCTCAGTATTTTTGTTTATTTTAGAAAATTTAATGCACTTATAGGTTCACTAAGATTATGACTTTGTGGACTGCCATTTTCCATGCAGCATTTTGACATGTCGTGTGATATGACTAGAAGAATGGTATGTTTTGAATCTGCTGAGCATAATAGAAAAAATAAAAAAAATTAATTTAACTTGAGTTAATAACTGAAGCATGACTTCAGGAGTCAGGTGTGGTCCTAGGTAGTGGTTGTTAGCCGATTCTTTTTAATGCAAATTGCAATTGCCACAGCGTGCATAAAATGTGCGTCACTAGTCTCCAAAACTTACCTTTTTTTCATTCAGGATTAGTTTGCTGACCAGCACAATATTGGAAAGGCAAAATACAGGTCTCCGTACCCGTTGATATAAGGGGTGATTAGTGCTTTTCCTTCTCTTTGTCAATAGTTGTGATTAACGAGTTGTCCAGTTACTATAGAACTGGTTTGATAACCCAGGGTCCTGGGGGGGTATATTGGGGCAGCTTTGACAGCACTATCAGGCTAGAGAGGCCTCTCAGTGTCACGGCTAGCTGTAACGCAGTCAGCTGAGGAACATAGGTAAGCCGATATGAGTAAGGTATCTCCAGGCTCCTCTTGGATAGCCCCAGAAAGTGTGACTATAAATCCCAAAAAGAAAATTAAATTAAGGTTGAAAACTAACACCAAAGTAACTTGTAAGACCTGGAGCTCCTCAAACACACGTCCTACCGCAACAGCTATAGGTTCCGCCCCCCCAAATCTTAACTTTTTAATGCCAATTGATATTGCCACAGCTGGAACAACAGTAAATAACATGTGCGTCGCCACAGTCTCCGAAGCTGTTGTCGGATGTATACAAAAACACTGGTAAAGTATTCCTTTCGGGGCGCAGATGGCTACCGGAACACTCCAGGAACTTCCCAAGAGTCGCTGTCTTGAGTTTCTGGTGATGTTGGAGACATCTGGGTAGTGTACAGGGAGGCCCAAAATCCTCTCCATCTCTGTGCACCGCAGGACAGGATATCCTTATCATCCATAAGCATATGAAATTGCTTGCATTTTCCTTGCTTCAAGAAGTTCAGCTTTTGTGGTGATAGTACTTTGGTTTCCTACCATACTCAAGACAATCTTGTAGTTCAAGCTTCGGACTTGCTGTGGGAAACAGTGGCCTGTCCATACCAGGAAGATGATTTAGACAGAAGTAACGAGCTCTGATTGCAGGTGACACATGTTTATCGTCAATCATCAAAGGGGTTGCGTGCAGAATATGGCTGATGGCCCCTTATTCACATGTTTGTCCAGAGCCACAACATTTGCAAACAGCCAGAAGAAAGGTCGGTTCTCACCAGCCTTAAGTCACGCTTCATTTACCAAATGCTGATATTCAAAAAATAGACAAACAGTGCCTTAAAAAACACATTTGCGATATGGATTCACCAGAGCAAGGTCATTGCAAGTACTTCCCACGATAACAAAATTAAAATGCCACAACTCCGCAATCTTCCCCTTCACATTATTATTGTCACACTCCATTGTACTCCTATGCCCAGCTCCCTGCTCTTGTTTTTGTTGAGAGTCCTGGAGCCTCTGCTAAAAAGGCCTATGGATAAAGAAGTGTACTGGGTGTCTCTTCAATGTTTTTTTAGATTTCCCGGTTGCAACTAATTTACTCTGGCCTAGATTTAGAGTTGGGCGGTAGCCGTGAAAACCAGCGTTAGAGGCTCCTAACGCTAGTTTTGGGCTACCGCCGGTATTTAGAATCAGTCATTAAAGGGTGTAACGCTCACTTTCCAGCCGCGACTTTTCCATACCGCAGATCCCCTTACGTCATTTGCATATCCTATCTTTTCAATGGGATCTTTCTAACGCCGGTATTTAGAGTCGTGTCTGAAGTGAGCGTTAGAAATCTAACGACAAAATTCCAGCCGCAGAAAAAAGTCAGTAGTTAAGAGCTTTCTGGGCTAACGCCGGTTTATAAAGCTCTTAACTACTGTGCTCTAAAGTACACTAACACCCATAAACTACCTATGTACCCCTAAACCGAGGTCCCCCCACATCGCCGCCACTCGATTACATTTTTTAACCCCTAATCTGCCGACCGCCACCTACGTTATACTTATGTACCCCTAATCTGCTGCCCCTAACACCACCAACCCCTATATTATATTTATTAACCCCTAACCTGCCCCCCACAACGTCGCCTCCAGCTACCTACACTTATTAACCCCTAATCCGCCTCACTCCCGCCTCAATAACCCTATAATAAATAGTATTAACCCCTAATCTGCCCTCCCTAACATCGCCGACACCTAACTTTAATTATTAACCCCTAATCTGCCGACCGAATCTCGCCGCTACTGTAATAAATGGATTAACCCCTAAAGCTAAGTCTAACCCTAACCCTAACACCCCCCTAAATTAAATATAATTTAAATCTAACGAAATAAATTAACTCTTATTAAATAAATTATTCCTATTTAAAGCTAAATACTTACCTGTAAAATAAACCCTAATATAGCTACAATATAAATTATAATTATATTATAGCTATTTTAGGATTTATATTTATTTTACAGGTAACTTTGTATTTATTTTAACCAGGTACAATAGCTATTAAATAGATAAGAACTATTTAATAGCTAAAGTAGTTAAAATAATTACAAAATTACCTGTAAAATAAATCCTAACCTAAGTTACAATTAAACCTAACACTACACTATCAATAAATTAATTAAATAAAATACCTACAAATAAATACAATTAAATAAACTAACTAAAGTACAAAAAATAAAAAAGAACTAAGTTACAAAAAATAAAAAAATATTTACAAACATTAGAAAAATATTACAACAATTTTAAACTAATTACACCTACTCTAAGCCCCCTAATAAAATAACAAAGACCCCCAAAATAAAAAAATGCCCTACCCTATTCTAAATTACAAAAGTTCAAAGTTCTTTTACCTTACCAGCCCTTAAAAGGGCCCTTTGCGGGGCATGCCCCAAAGAATTCAGCTCTTTTGCCTGTAAAAAAAACCATACAATACCCCCCCAACATTACAACCCACCACCCACATACCCCTAATCTAACCCAAACCCCCCTTAAATAAACCTATCACTAAGCCCCTGAAGATCTTCCTACCTTATCTTCACCATACCAGGTATCACCGATCGTTCCAGGCTACAAAATCTTCATCCAAGCCCAAGCGGGGGCTGGCGATCCATAATCCAGCGGCTGAAGAGGTCCAGAAGAGGCTCCGAAGTCTTCATCCTATCCGGAAAGAAGAGGCGATCCGGACCGGCAACCATCTTGATCCAAGCGGCATCTTATATCTTCATCCGATGACGACCGGCTCCATCTTGAAAACCTCCACCGCGGACCCATCTTCTTCTTCCGACGACTTCCCGACGAATGACGGTTCCTTTAAGGGACGTCATCCAAGATGGCTTCCCTCGAATTCCGATTGATCCTACCTTAATTCCGATTGGCTGATAGAATCCTATCAGCCAATCGGAATTCGAGGGACGCCATCTTGGATGACGTCATTTAAAGGAACCGTCATTCGGCGAGTAGGCGTCGGTTGAAGAGGTTGGATCCGCGTCGGTTGGAAAGAAGATGGCTCCGCTCCAGAAGAAAGAAGATTGAAGATGCGGTTTGATAGAAGACTTCATCCCGATGATGGACTTTCGACTTCAGCCCGATGATGGAGTTCTTCAGCCGCCGCTTGGATCCAGACTTCAGCCCGAGGATGGACGTCACTCTTCAGCCCCCCGCTTGGGCTTGGATCAACACTTCCGAGGCTTGGATCAAGACTTCCGAAGACGGATCGGTGAACCTGGCAGGGTGAAGATAAGGTAGGAAGATCTTCAGGGGCTTAGTGTTAGGTTTATTTAAGGGGGGTTTGGGTTAGATTAGGGGTATGTGGTTGGTGGGTTGTAATGTTGGGGGGGGGTATTGTATGTTTTTTTTACAGGCAAAAGAGCTGAATTCTTTGGGGCATGCCCCGCAAAGGGCCCTGTTCAGGGCTGGTAAGGTAAAAGAGCTTTAAACGTTTTAAATTTAGAATAGGGTAGGGCATTTTTTTTATTTTGGGGGGCTTTGTTATTTTTTTAGGGGGCTTAGAGTAGGTGTAATTAGTTTAAAATTGTTGTAATATTTTTCTAATGTTTGTAAATATTTTTTTATTTTTTGTAACTTAGTTCTT
Source organism: Bombina bombina (assembly GCF_027579735.1). Taxonomy (NCBI): domain Eukaryota; kingdom Metazoa; phylum Chordata; class Amphibia; order Anura; family Bombinatoridae; genus Bombina; species Bombina bombina. The sequence goes on from NC_069502.1 coordinate 560,006,554, forward strand.
TTTTATTTTTTGTACTTTAGTTAGTTTATTTAATTGTATTTATTTGTAGGAATTGTATTTAATTTATTTATTGATAGGGTAGTGTTAGGTTTAATTGTAGATAATTGTAGGTATTTTATTTAATTAATTTATTGATAGTGTAGTGTTAGGTTTAATTGTAATTTAGGTTAGGATTTATTTTACGGGTAATTTTGTAATTATTTTAACTATTTTAGCTATTAAATAGTTCTTAACTATTTAATAGCTATTGTACCTGGTTAAAATAAATACAAAGTTACCTGTAAAATAAATATAAATCCTAAAATAGCTACAATATAATTATAATTTATATTGTAGCTATATTAGGGTTTATTTTAGAGGTAAGTATTTAGCTTTAAATAGGAATAATTTATTTAATAAGAGTTAATTTATTTCGTTAGATTTAAATTATATTTAACTTAGGGGGGTGTTAGTGTTAGGGTTAGACTTAGCTTTAGGGGTTAATCCATTTATTACAGTAGCGGCGAGATTCGGTCGGCAGATTAGGGGTTAATAATTGAAGTTAGGCGTCGGTGATGTTAGGGAGGGCAGATTAGGGGTTAATACTATTTATTATAGGGTTATTGAGGCGTGAGTGAGGCGGATTAGGGGTTAATAACTTTATTATAATAGTGGTGCGGTCCGCTCGGCAGATTAGGGGTTAATAAGTGTAGGTAGCTGGCGGCGACGTTGTGGGGGGCAGATTAGGGGTTAATAAATATAATATAGGGATCGGCGGTGTTAGGGGCAGCAGATTAGGGGTACATAGCTATAATGTAGGTGGCGGTGGTGTACGGAGCGGCAGATTAGGGCTTAATAATAATATGCAGGGGTCAGCGATAGTGGGGGCGGCAGAATAGGGGTTAATAAGTGTAAGGTTAGGGGTGTTTAGACTCGGGGTACATGTTAGAGTGTTAGGTGCAGACGTAGGAAGTGTTTCCCCATAGAAAACAATGGGGCTGCGTTAGGAGCTGAACGCGGCTTGTTTGCAGGTGTTAAGTTTTTTTTCAGCTCAAACAGCCCCATTGTTTTCTATGGGGATATCGTGCACGAGCACGTTTTTGAAGCTGGCCGCTTCCGTAAGCACCGCTGGTATCTAGAGTTGCAGTGGCGTTAAATTATGCTCTACGCTCCCTTTTTGGAGCCTAACGCACTGAAAACCCAGCCATTCTGTGAACTCTAAATACCAGCGGTATTTAAAAGGTGCGGGGGGAAAAAAGCATGCGTAGCTAATGCACCCCTTTGGCCGCAGAACTCTAAATCTAGGCGTCTGTGTTTCTAAAATCAATGCCTTTCCTGTAATCTATTATTCAAAAGGATGACATATGTCCTCTTTCATGCTGTTGTTTCGGTTGAGGCTCCGGGAGCCTCTTATTAAAAAGGCCTAAGGATAAATAAGTGTACTGGGTGTCTAATCAATGTTTTTTTAGATTTCACGGTTGCAACTAATGATCTGTGGGTTTCTAAAATCAATGCCTTTCCTGTAATCTATTATTCAAAAGGATGACATATGTCCTCTTTCATGCTGTTGTTTCGGTTGAGGCTCCGGGACCCTCTTATTAAAAAGGCCTGAGGATAAATAAGTGTACTGGGTGTCTAATCAATGTTTTTTTCTATTTCACGGATGCAACTAATGTTCTGTGGGTTTCTAAAATCAATGACTTTCCTGTAATCTATTATTCAAAAGGATGACATATGTCCTCTTTCATGCTGTTGTTTCGGTTGAGGCTCCGGGACCCTCTTATTAAAAAGGCCTAAGGATAAATAAGTGTACTGGGTGTCTAATCAATGTTTTTTTTAGATTTCACGGTTGCAAATAATGATCTGTGGGTTTCTAAAATCAATGCCTTTCCTGTAATCTATTATTCAAAAGGATGACATATGTCCTCTTTCATGCTGTTGTTTCGGTTGAGGCTCCGGGACCCTCTTATTAAAAAGGCCTAAGGATAAATAAGTGTACTGGGTGTCTAATCAATGTTTTTTTAGATTTCACGGTTGTAAATAATGATCTGTGGGTTTCTAAAATCAATGCCTTTCCTGTAATCGATTATTCAAAAGGATGACATATGTCCTCTTTCATGCTGTTGTTTTGGTTGAGGCTCCGGGACCCTCTTATTAAAAAGGCCTAAGGATAAAGAAGTGTACTGGGTGTCTAATCAATTTTTTTTTCGATTTCCCGGTTGCAACTAATGATCTGTGGGTTTCTAAAATCAATGCCTTTCCTGTAATCTATTATTCAAAAGGATGACATATGTCCTCTTTCATGCTGTTGTTTCGGTTGAGGCTCCGGGACCCTCTTATTAAAAAGGCCTGAGAATAAATAAGTGTACTGGGTGTCTAATCAATGTTTTTTTCTATTTTACAGTTGCAAATAATGATCTGTGGGTTTCTAAAATCAATGCCTTTCCTGTAATCTATTATTCAAAAGGATGAAATATGTCCTCTTTCATGCTGTTGTTTCGGTTGAGGCTCTGGGACCCTCTTATTAAAAAGGCCTGAGGATAAATAAGTGTACTGGGTGTCTAATCTATGTTTTGTTCTATTTCCCGGTTGCAACTAATGATCTGTGGGTTTCTAAAATCAATGCCTTTCCTGTAATCTATTATTCAAAAGGATGACATATGTCCTCTTTCATGCTGTTGTTTCGGTTGAGGCTCCGGGACCCTCTTATTAAAAAGGCCTGAGGATAAATAAGTGTACTGGGTGTCTAATCAATGTTTTTTTCTATTTCCCGGTTGCAACTAATGATCTGTGGGTTTCTAAAATCAATGCCTTTCCTGTAATCTATTATTCAAAAGGATGACATATGTCCTCTTTCATGCTGTTGTTTCGGTTGAGGCTCCGGGACCCTCTTATTAAAAAGGCCTAAGGATAAATAAGTGTACTGGGTGTCTAATCAATGTTTTTTTCTATTTCACGGTTGCAACTAATGATCTCTGGGTTTCTAAAATCAATGCCTTTCCTGTGATCTATTATTCAAAAGGATGACATATGTCCTCTTTCATGCTGTTGTTTCGGTTGAGGCTCCGGGACCCTCTTATTAAAAAGGCCTAAGGATAAATAAGTGTACTGGGTGTCTAATCAATGTTTTTTTCTATTTCCCGGTTGCAACTAATGATCTCTGAGTTTCTAAAATCAATGCCTTTCCTGTAATCTATTATTCAAAAGGATGACATATGTCCTCTTTCATGCTGTTGTTTCGGTTGAGGCTCCGGGACCCTCTTATTAAAAAGGCCTAAGGATAAAGAAGTGTACTGGGTGTCCAATCAATGTTTTTTTCTATTTCCCGGGTCATATAAATGATCTCTGGGATTCTAAAATCAATGCCTTAACTGTAATCAATTGTTCACAAGGATGCCATATGTCCTCTTTCATGCTGTTGTTTCTGTTGAGGCTCCTGGAGCCTCTTATAAAAAGGCCTAAGGATAAAGAAGTGTGCTGGGTGTCCAATCAATGTTTTTTTTTATTTCACAGTTGCCAAAAAATTATCTATGGCTTTGTAAAATCTATGCCTTACCTGTCATCTATTGTTCAAAAGGATGCCATATGTCCTCTTCCCTGCTGTTGTTTTTGTTGGGGGTCCGGAACACTATTCTAAAAAGGTCGAAGGAGAACGACCTGTACTGTACTGGGTGTTCAATCATGTTTTTGTTTTCAATTTCACGGTTCATAATAAATATCTTCACAAACATAGCAAGAGAGTGGATTCCCCAAATTGAGGGGTTTCCAAAAGTCTAGGCTTAATCAGCACAACCGTTAGTAATAACAACTCAAGAGACATAAGTGTCAAAAAATATAAAAATATCCTTTAATAAATCACACAATTCACAAACATACCACATTCATGCATGGGATCCCAGTAATAAAAAGTCAATAGACTGAGAGCAAACTTCTGGTGCACCAGGGTGAACTGGACATGTATATATTAACCAGTGGTTAGATATTTGTAATCCACAAATGAGATAGTTCCATATCTTTAGAGTCCCCAAAGTGCCGCTCTGCTGAACTAGCCAGACCAAACCAGGAAGAAGCTCCACGCTGCATTATGTGAAGGAGTGAAACGAGCGTCCAGACTCGTCGGTGCTTTGCAGCCTCTCTTTGGTGCTTTGCAGCCTCTCTTTTTTGTTTCCGCAGCATTGGATCCCGACTAGCCCCGACCTGCCCTGTAAGACCGCGCTCCATGTAAGCATTGAAGATCCTGCCGTTGGCACTACAAACACAGGTAGTACTATTTACCAAATGTGGTCAAGAAGGAAATGACAGTTGATGTACCTGTGAATAACACACACGGCTTGAAAAAGTATGCTTTGAAAGGTGATTCGATCACTGTTTTTGGGTCGAGGGTTTGGTCTGGCTAGTTCAGCAGAGCGGCACTTTGGGGACTCTAAAGATATGGAACTATCTCATTTGTGGATTACAAATATCTAATACCACTGGTTAATATATACATATCCAGTTCACCCTGGTGCACCAGAAGTTTGCTCTCAGTCTATTGACTTTTTATTACTGGGATCCCATGCATGAATGTGGTATGTTTGTGAATTATGTGATTTATTAAAGGATATTTTTATATTTTTTGACACTTATGTCTCTTGAGTTGTTATTACTAACGGTTGTGTTGATTAAGCCTAGACTTTTGGAAACCCCTCAATTTGGGGAATTCACTCTCTTGCTATGTTTGTGAAAATATTATTTTCTAGGCAGCACCTGTTTCTTTTACAATAAGTATTTGAGTGCAGCTACTCTGTTTTGTTTTGTTTATCATAATAAATATCGCCGTGTAACTAAAATCATTGCCATACCTGTACTCTGTTGTTCAAAAGGATGGCATATGTGGTGTTTCATTCTGTTGTGGTTGTTGAGGGTCATGGCCGTGGGACATCGTATAAAACGGCTGAAGGAGAACAACCTGTACAGACTTGCTCCTCTTTTTAGGCAGGCCAGCTCTTTGCATACATGCCCACAGACTCTGTAACGCATGCCTCTTTTAGGGAGAGGTGCAGCCATAATGCAGGGTCAGAACCTCTGCCTGCAACTGTTATTAAGATTTTGCGAAAGGAAGTAACCTTACCATGGTTCCCTGCACGCACGTATTGTTGTTATATTTTGGTGAGGGTAATCATGATGGCCATGTAGACCACCACCACTGAGAGTCCTGGAAGTAACAGGGATGAGATGAAAGAGCTAAGAATAGTAGAACTTGAAACAACAGAGTTAGCCATGGGTGTTAGTGCAAGACTGCTTGGCTTTTTTTTGGCTTTGGGTGCGGCTATTCATTCAGGCCATATAGAGCTGCCACCATTCGGTGTTGTATCAGGTATTAAACTAATAAGAACAGTACTACCAAAATACAGCCAATGAAGGGCCTTATGAAGACTGAGCCTAGGTTGGATTGTAGTATTTGGTAAGGCTAATCATGATGACCATGTAGACCACCACCGAGAGTCCTGGAAGTAACAGGGATGATGAGATGAAAGTGCTAAGAATAGTACTACTTGAAACAACAGAGTTAGCCATGGGTGTTAATACAAGACCGCTTGGATTTATTTTTGCATTGGGTGCGGCTAATCATGCAGGCCATATAGAGCTGCCACCATTTGGTGTTGTATCAGCTATAAAAATAAGAACTGTACTATCAAAATACAGCCAATGAAGGGCCTATGAAGACTGAGCAAAGGTTGGATTGTAGTGTTTTGTTTGGCTAATCATGATGGCCATGTAGACCACCCGTAACAGGGATGAAAGTGCTAAGAATAGTACAAATTGAAACAACCGAGTTAGCCATGGGTGTTAGTCTAAGACCACTCGGCTGGCCTTCAGCTAATCATGAAGGCCAGATAGACCTGCCACCAATTGGTGTTCTTACTGGTATTAAACTGCAAAGAACAGTACTACTTTACACAACCTACTTACCATGGGTCCCAGAGCATATGTTTGGTTATTATATTTTGTAAGGGTAATCATGCAGGCCATATAGACCTCCACCGATAGGGTGAGTATGAGTAACAGCTATTAAAATGCTAAGGACATTACTAATTAACACAACATAGTTACCATGGGTCGCAGACCAAGAGCAGATGTCTTATTATTATATTTTGTATGGGTAATCATCCAGGCCGTATAGACCTCACCAAATAGGGGGAGTTACAGAGATTTAAGTGCTAAGAATGGTAGTACTTAAAACACAACCTAGTTAAAATGGGTACCAGACCGCATGTCTTATTATTATATTTTTTCATGGTAATCGGGCAGGCCATATAGAACACCCCCGATAGGGGAGGGAAACAGGGATTAAAGTGCTAAGAAAAGTACTAAGTAATTAACACAAGCTAGTTATCATGGGTCCAACACCGTGTGTCTTGATGTTATACTTTGTCAGGGTAATCATGCAGGCCATATAGACCTCCCTTGATAGGGGGAGTAACAGGGATTACAGTTATAAGAATAGTAGTACTTAAACACAACCTAATTACAATGGGTCCAAGACCAGATGTTTTATTATTATACTTTGTCAGGCTAATCATGCAGGCCATATAGAGCTCCAAGAAAAGGGGGGGGGGTAAGAGGGATTCAAGTGAGAAGAAAAGTTTTACTTAACACAATAAAATTACCATGGGTCCCAGACCGCGTGTCTTGTTGTTATACTTTGTCAGGGTAATCATAACCGCCATATAGACCTCCACCAATAGGGGGAGTTACAGGGCTCAAAGTGCAAAGAACAGTACTACTTAACACAACCTAGTTGGGTCCAAGAACGCATGTTTAATTATTAGACTTTATCAGGGTAATTATATATCTAACAAATCTATCTATTTCTCTTCTATCGATTCTATCTAACTATCAATCTATGTATATCTATCTATCCTATCTATCAATCTATCTTCTGTCCGGGATGTTTTGAGACAGCCACTTTGGGAATGTTAGTTGATTTAGGCCCATTATGGCTTAAAAGCAGACTCTGCATAAACTATGTAATTTTCCATCAGAGTTTTGCCAGGGATCCCCCTCCAGCATGCGACAGTATTGTGGGCAGAAAGAGTCCTTGTAGGTTTTAAAGTTCGCCTGCCTATTGAATTCAATGGCGGTTCGCGGGTTCACGAACAATTCCGGAAGTTCGAGTCCGCCGTTCGCGAACGAAAATTTTAGGTTTGCGACATCACTAACTAACACATCAGTGCTCTAAAGCAGTAATAGCCCACTTACTAACACATCAGGGCTCTAAAGCAGTGATAGGCAACTTCCTAACACATCAGGGCTCTAAAGCAGTGATGGACAACTTCCTAACACATCATGGCTCTAAAGCAGTGATAGTCAACTTCCTAACACATCAGGGCTCTAAAGCAGTGATAGCCAACTTCCTAACACATCAGGGCTCTAAAGCAGTGATGGACAACTTCCTAACACATCAGGGCTCTAAAGCAGTGATAGCCAACTTTCTAACACATCAGGGCTCTAAAGCGGTGATAGCCAACTTCCTAGCACATCAGGGCTCTAAAGCAGTGATAGCCAACTTCCTAACACATCAGGGCTCTAAAGCAGTGATGGGCAACTTCCTAACACATCAGGGCTCTAAAGCATTGATGATCAACTTCCTAGCACATCAGGGCTCTAAAGCAGTGATGGATAACTTCCTAACACAGCAGGGCTATAAAGCAGTGATAGCCAACTTTCTAACACATCAGGGCACTAAAGCAGTGATGGCCAACTTCCTAACACATCAGGGCTCTAAAGCAGTGATGGACAACTTTCTAACACATCAGGGCTCTAAAGTAGTGATAGCCAACTTCCTAACACATCAGGCCGTAGGTTAATATTCTAGATGTCTCAAGGGCTACATATCCCGCACTCCTAAAAATGAAATTTTTCAGTGGGATTCCCATAGCGCTGGTATTACGAGTTTTGCGGTATGGCTAAAAAGCGAGCGTTACAGCCTAAAATGACAAGATCTGTACCGTCATCTAAAGTCAGTAGTTATGAGTTTTACACTACAAATCTGTAACATAAAACTCATAACTAAAGTGTTAAAAGTACACTTACACCCGTAAACTACCTATTAACCCCTAAACCGAGGTCTTCCCACATCGCAAACACTATAATACATTTATTAACCCCAAATCTGCTGCTCCCGACATCGCCTCCATTTAAAAAAATTATTTTCCCCTATTCCGCCGCTCCCCGACATTGTCACCACTATAGTAAACTTATTAACACCTAAACCACCACCCTCCTGCATCGCAAACACTATTTAAATATTATTAACCCCTAATCTGCCGTCCGCCCACATTGCCCCCAATACACTAAAGCTATTAAGTCCTACACCGCCGCCACTATAATAAACCTATTAACCCCTAAACCGCAAGCCCCCCACAACGAAATATACTAAATTAAACTTTTAACCCCTAAACCGAAAGCCCCCCACATCGCAATAAACTAATTTAAACTATTCACCCCTAAACCTAATCCCCCCTAACTTTATATTAACATTACAATTTCCCTATCTTAAATTTAAACTTACCTGTCAAATTAAAAAAACTAGGTTTAAACTAACAATTAAACTAATATAATTATTAAACTAAAATTAAACTAACTACCAATTAAATAAAACTACACATTAAAAAAATCCTAATACTACTCTAAAAATTACAAAGTATCTAATTACAAAAAAATAACAAACGAAATTATCAAAAATAAAAAAGAATTACACCTAATCTAATATCCCTATCAAAATATAAAAGCCCACCCAAAATAGAAAAAAAACCTAGCCTACAATAAACTACCAATGGGCCTTAAAAGTGCCTTTTGTGGGGCATTGCCCCAAAGATATCAGCTCTTTTGCCTGTAAAAAAACCACAAAACCCCCCAACAGTGAAACCCTCCACCCAACCAACCCCCCAAAATAAAAAAACCTATTTCTAAAAAAACCTAAGCTACTCATTGCCCTGAAAAGGGAATTTGTATGGGCATGGCCCTTAAAAGGGCATTTATCTCTTTTACAAGCCCAAACCCTAATCTAAAAAAAAAAACCCCACCCAAAAAACCCTTAAAAAAAGCTAACACTAACCCCTGAGGATTCACTTACAGTTATTAAAGTCCTGCTTGAACAATCTTTATCCCGGCGAAGTCTTCATCCAGATGGCCTCTTTAATCTTCCTCCCGTCGGCGAAGTCCTTATCCAAGCGGCGAGAAGTCTTCATCCAGGCAGTCTCTTCAATCTTCATCCAGGCGGCATCTTCAATCTTGATCCCGGAGGTGCAGAGTGGGTCCATCCTGAAGACATTCGGTGCAGTGCATCCTCTTCATATGGTCGCCGTCATACACTAAATCTTCAATGCAAGGGACGCGATTCAAGATGTCATCCCTTGCATTCCTATTGGCTGAAAAATTTGAATCAGCCAATAGGAATTAGGGCTGCTAAAATCCTATTGGCTGTTCAAATCAGCCAATAGGATTTAAGCAGCTCGTATTCTATTGGCTAATTCGAATAAGCTAATAGAATGAGAGCTGCTTAAATCCTATTGGCTGAATTGAACAGCCAATAGGATTTTAGCAGCCCTAATGCCTATTGGCTGATTCAAATTTTTTAACCAATAGGAATGCAAGGGACTCCATCTTGAATCGCATCCCTTGCATTGAAGATTCAGTGTACAGCGGCGACCGTATGAAGAGGATGCTCCGTGTCGGATGTCTTCAGGATGGACCCGCACCGCGCCTCTGGAATCAAGATAGAAGATGCCGTCTGGATGAAGATTGAAGAGGCCGCCTGGATGAAGACTTCTCACCGCTTGGATGAGGACTTTGCCGCCGGGATGAAGATTGAAGAGGCCGTCTGGATGAAGACTTCGCCGGGATGAAGATTGTTCAAGCGGGACTTCAAAAACTGGATCGTCGGGGGTTAGTGTTAGGTTTTTTAAGGTTTTTTTATGTGTTTTTTTTAGATTAGGGTTTGGGCATGTAATAGAGCTAAATGCCCTTTTAAGGGCAATGCCCATACAAATGCCCTTTTCAGGGCAATGGGTAGCTTAGGTTTTTTAGATAGTTTTTTTTATTCTGGGGGTTTGGGGGGGGGGTTTGTAATGTTAGTGGGTATTTGTATTTTTTTCCACTAAAATAGCTGATATCTTTAGGGCAATGCCCTACAAAAGTCCCCTTCAAAGGCCATTGATAGTTTATTCTAGATTAGGTTTTTTAATTTGGGGTGTTTTTTTAATGGGAATAGGAATATTCCCATTAATTTGGGGTGTTTTTTTTTTAATGGGAATAGGAATAATTTTATTATTTTTGATAATTTGTTATTTTGTGTAATGTATATTTTTATGGGGTGTTTTTTTTTTAGCAAAAGAGCTGTTTAACTTAGGGCAATACCCTACAAAAGGCCCTTTTAAGGGCCCTTGGTAGTTTGGGGGTGGGGGTTTGTATAGTGTTAGGGGGGTTTGTATTTTTTTTGGAGCAAAAGAGCTGATTATCTCAGGGCAAAGTCCTACAAAAGGCCCTTTTAAAGGCCACCGTAAAGGCCCTTTTAAGGGCCTTTGGTCTTTTGGGGGGGTAGGGGTTTGTATAGTGTTAGGGGGTGTTTGTATTTTTTTTGGAGCAAAAGAGCTGTTTATCTCAGGGCAATGCTCTACAAAAGGCCCTTTTAAGTGCCCTTGGTAGTTTATTCTAGATTAGGCTTTTTTATTTTGGGGTGTTTTTTTTTTTAAAAAGGGTATTAGAATAGGAATAATCTTAATTTTTTTGGATAATTTCGTTTTTTTTTGTAATGGTATTTTTTTTTATTTTTTGTAATGGTAGGTTTTTTTATTTTTTGTGATTTTAGTGTTTTTTTATTTTTTGTAATGTTAGGTTTTAGTGTAAGGCAGGTTAGGTTTTATTTCACAGGTAAGTTTGTATTTATTTTAGCTAGGTAGTTAGTAAATAGTTAATAACTATTTACTAACTAGTCTACCTAGTTAAAATAAATACAAATTTACCTGTGAAATAAAAATAAAACCTAAGCTAGCTACAATATAACTATTAGTTATATTGTAGCTAGCATATTTTTTATTTCTCAGGTAAGTATTTAGTTTTAAATAGGTATTATTTAGTTAATTATTGTAAATTTAATTTAGATCTATTTTAATTATGTTAAAGTTAGGGGGTGTAAGGGTTAGGGGTACGGTTAGGGTTAGGTTTAGGGGTAGGTGTAGGGGTTAATATTGTTTAATTTAGGTTGCTGCAATGTGGGGGGCTGGCGGTTTAGGGGTTAATAGGTTTATTTAGTGGTAGTGATGTGGGAGGCCAGAGGTTGAGGGGTTAATCATTTTATTTAGTTGTGGTGATGTTGGGGAGCAGCGGAATAGGGGTTAATAGATTTATTATAGTGTGGGCGATGTTGGGGTGCAGCGGAATAGGGGTTATTAACTTTAGTATAGTGGCGGCGACATCGGGAGCAGCAGATTAGGGGTTAATAGTTTTATTTAGGTGGCTGCGATATCAGGACTGGCAGATTAGGGGTTAATAATATTATGTAGGTGTCGGCGATGTCAAGGACGGCAGATTAGGGGTGTTTAGATGTGGGGTTTATGTTAGAATGTTAGGTTTAAACTGTATTTTCTTTTTTCCTATAGACATCAATGGGACTGCGTTACAGAGCTTTTGTTTCCGCAATCGCAGGTGTTAGGCTTTTTTTAGCCGGCTCTCCCCATTGATGTCTATGGGGAAAGTGTGCACGAGCACATCAAAACACTGCCTGTATTTGGGTGCGGTATGGAGCTCAAAATCTCCATATCGCCCTGCCAAGCTGGGTTTTTTTTAAATTGTAATGGCAGCACTATAGGGGGTTAAATACAGCCACTTTTGTGGCATTCTTTCCCTATAGCGCTCAAAACTCATAATCTAGGTGATTATTAGTTCTGCCTTTTCCCAGGGGCAAAAAAAAAAAACTCGTGCACAGATATGCATGTTGCTCATGGGCTGCCAGTTAGCCATCCCTGTTAGAATCAGAATGTCCCTTTAATGAGGGTTATTTATCAAACCGTCAACTATGCTGCATTCACCGGCACCAATACGCTCGCCTAACATCGCCTAACATCGTGGCTGCGGACCTGAATACGCTCTCCTGATTTATCAAAAAAGCTGTCAAAAGCCGCGCACCAAGTACGGGGCGATGAGCAGCGGACTGTTGTTAACTAACAGTCATCGATCTCGCTGCTATTCGGCTTTTTCCCAACTTTATTTATACCCTGTCACTAAACACCGCCACTATACTAAAATGTTTAACCCCTATCCCACCGCTCCTGGAGCCCATCGCAACTAAAAGCAGCGTAAAGCTCAGTAACGCAGCCCCATTGATTCCTATGGGGAAACAAATTTTATGTTTACACCTAACACCCTAACATGAACCCCGAGTCTAAACACCCCTAATCTTACACTTATTAACCCCTAATCTGCCGCCCCCGACATCGCAGACACCTACATTATACTTATTAACTCCTAATCTGCCACTGCGGACATCGCAGACACCTACATTATACTTATGAACCCCTAATCTGCTGCCCCCAACATCGCCGACACCTACATTATATTTATTAACCCCTAATCTGTTGCCCACAACATCGCCGACACCTACATAATGTTATTAACCCCTAATCTGCCGCCCCCAACGTTGCCGCCACTATAATAAAAATAATAACCCCTAAACCGCCACACTCCCGCATCGCAAACACTAGTTAAATATTATTAATCCCTAATCTGCTGCCCCTAACATCGCGGCCACCTACCTACATTTATTAACCCCTAATCTGCCGTCCCCAACGTCGCCCCCACTATTCTAAATTTATTAACTCCTAAACCTAAGTCTAACCCTAACCCTAACACCCCCTAACTTAAATATAATTCAAATAAATATAAATAAAACTTATTAATAACTTAATAATTCCTGTTTAAAAATAAATACTTACCTATAAAACCCTAACGGCTAGATTTAGAGTTTTGTCTGTAACGACCCGCGTAGCTAACGCTGGCTTTTTTCTGGCCGCACCTTTAAAATAACTCTGGTATTGAGAGTCCACAGAATGGCTGTGTTAGGCTCCAAAAAAGGAGTGTACAGCATATTTAACGCCACTGCAACTCTCGATACCAGAGTTGCTTACGGAAGCAGCCAGCTTCAAAAACGTGCTCGTGCACGATTCCCCCATAGGAAACAATGGGGCTGTTTGAGCTGAAAAAAAACCTAACACCTGCAAAAAAGCCGCGTTCAGCTCCTAACGCAGACCCATTGTTTGCTATGGGGAAACACTTCCTACGTCTGCACCTAACACTCTAACATGTACCCCGAGTCTAAACACCCCTAACCTTACACTTATTAACCCCTATTCTGCCGCCCCCGCTATCGCTGACCCCTGTATATTATTTTTAACCCCTAATCTGCCGCTCCGTAAACCGCCGCTACTTACATTATCCCTATGTACCCCTAATCTGCTGCCCCTAACACCGCCGACCCCTATATTATATTTATTAACCCCTAATCTGCCCCCCACAACGTCGCCTCCACCTGCCTCCCCTTATTAACCCCTAATCTGCCGAGCGGACCGCACCGCTATTATTATAAAGTTATTAACCCCTAATCCGCCTCACTAACCCTATAATAAATAGTATTAACCCCTAATCTGCCCTCCATAACATCGCCGACACCTAACTTCAAACATTAACCCCTAATCTGCCGACTGGAGCTCACCGCTATTCTAATAAATGTATTAACCCCTAAAGCTAAGTGTAACCCTAACACTAACACCCCCCTAAGTTAAATATAATTTACATCTAACGAAATTAATTAACTCTTATTAAATAAATTATTCCTATTTAAAGCTAAATACTTACCTGTAAAATAAATCCTAATATAGCTACAATATAAATTATATTTATATTATAGCTATTTTAGGATTTATATTTATTTTACAGGTAACTTTGTATTTATTTTAACCAGGTACAATAGCTATTAAATAGTTAAGAACTATTTAATAGCTAAAATAGTTAAAATAATTACAAATTTACCTGTAAAATAAATCCTAACCTAAGTTACAATTAAACCTAACACTACACTATCAATAAATAAATTAAATAAAATACCTATAATTATCTACAATTAAACCTAACACTACACTATCAATAAATAAATTATATACAATTCCTACAAATAAATACAATGAAATAAACTAACTAAAGTACAAAAAATAAAAAAGAACTAAGTTACAAAAAATAAAAAAATATTTACAAACATTAGAAAAATATTACAACAATTTTAAACTAATTACACCTACTCTAAGCCCCCTAATAAAATAACAAAGACCCCCAAAATAAAAAAATGCCCTACCCTATTCTAAATTACTAAAGTTCAAAGCTCTTTTACCTTACCAGCCCTGAACAGGGCCCTTTGCGGGGCATGCCCCAAAGAATTCAGCTCTTTTGCCTGTAAAAAAAACATAGAATACCCCCCCCAACATTACAACCCACCACCCACATACCCCTAATCTAACCCAAACCCCCCTTAAATAAACCTAACACTAAGCCCCTGAAGATCTTCCTACCTTATCTTCACCATACCAGGTTCACCGATCGATCCAGAAGAGCTCCTCCGATGTCCTGATCCAAGCCCAAGCGGGGGGCTGAAGAGATCCATGATCCGGCTGAAGTCATCATCCAAGCGGGAGCTGAAGAGGTCCATGATCCGGCTGAAGTCTTCATCCAAGCGGGAGCTGAAGAGGTCCATGATCCGGCTGAAGTCTTCTATCAACGGCATCTTCAATCTTCTTTCTTCGGGAGCCATCATCTTCCATCCGACGCGGAACATCCTCTTCTCCCGACGCCTACTCGCCGAATGACGGTTCCTTTAAATGATGTCATCCAAGATGGCATCCCTCGAATTCCGATTGGCTGATAGGATTCTATCAGCCAATCGGAATTAAGGTAGGAATATTCTGATTGGCTTATGGAATCAGCCAATCAGAATCAAGTTCAATCCGATTGGCTGATCCGGATGGAAGATGATGGCTCCCGAAGAAAGAAGATTGAAGATGCCGTTGATAGAAGACCTCTTCAGCTCCCGCTTGGATGAAGACTTCAGCCGGATCATGGACCTCTTCAGCTCCCGCTTGGATGATGACTTCAGCCGGATCATGGACCTCTTCAGCCCCCCGCTTGGGCTTGGATCAGGACATCGGAGGAGCTCTTCTGGATTGATCGGTGAACCTGGTATGGTGAAGATAAGGTAGGAAGATCTTCAGGGGCTTAGTGTTAGGTTTATTTAAGGGGGGTTTGGGTTAGATTAGGGGTATGTGGGTGGTGGGTTGTAATGTTGGGGGGGGGTATTGTATGGTTTTTTTTTACAGGCAAAAGAGCTGAATTCTTTGGGGCATGCCCCGCAAAGGGCCCTGTTCAGGGCTGGTAAGGTAAAAGAGCTTTGAACTTTAGTAATTTAGAATAGGGTAGGGCATTTTTTATTTTGGGGGTCTTTGTTATTTTATTAGGGGGCTTAGAGTAGGTGTAATTAGTTTAAAATTGTTGTAATATTTTTCTAATGTTTGTAAATATTTTTTTATTTTTTGTAACTTAGTTCTTTTTTATTTTTTGTACTTTAGTTAGTTTATTTCATTGTATTTATTTGTAGGAATTGTATTTAATTTATTTATTGATAGTATAGTGTTAGGTTTAATTGTAACTTAGGTTAGGATTTATTTTACAGGTAAATTTGTAATTATTTTAACTATTTTAGCTATTAAATAGTTCTTAACTATTTAATAGCTATTGTACCTGGTTAAAATAAATACAAAGTTACCTGTAAAATAAATATTAATCCTAAAATAGCTATAATATAATTATAATTTATATTGTAGCTATATTAGGATTTATTTTACAGGTAAGTATTTAGCTTTAAATAGGAATAATTTATTTAAGAAGAGTTAATTAATTTCGTTAGATTAAAATTATATTTAATTTAGGGGGGTGTTAGTGTTAGGGTTAGACTTAGCTTTAGGGGTTAATACATTTATTAGAATAGCGGTGAGCTCCAGTCGGCAGATTAGGGGTTAATAATTGAAGTTTGGTGTCGGCGACGTTAGGGAGGGCAGATTAGGGGTTAATACTATTTATTATAGGGTTATTGAGGCGGGAGGGAGGCGGATTAGGGGTTAATAACTTTATTATAGTAGCGGTGCGGTCCGCTCGGCAGATTAGGGGTTAATAAGTGTAGGCAGGTAGAGGCGACGTTGAGGGGGGCAGATTAGGGGTTAATAAATATAATATAGGGGTCGGCGTTGTTAGGGGCAGCAGATTCGGGGTACATAAGTATAACGTAGGTGGCGGTCGGCAGATTAGGGGTTAAAAAAATGTGTGGCGACGATGTGGGGGGGGCTCGGTTTAGGGGTACATAGGTAGTTTATGGGTGTTAGTGTACTTTAGAGCACAGTAGTTAAGAGCTTTATGAACCGGCGTTAGCCCAGAAAGCTCTTAACTACTGACTTTTTTCTGCGGCTGGAGTTTTGTTGTTAGAATTCTAACGCTCACTTCAGCCACGACTCTAAATACCGGAGTTAGAAAGATCCCATTGAAAAGATAGGATACGCAATTGACGTAAGGGGATCTGCGGTATGGAAAAGTCGCGGCTGAAAAGTGAGCGTTAGACCCTTTTTTGAATGACTCCAAATACCGGCGGTAGCCTAAAACCAGCGTTAGGAGCCTCTAACGCTGGTTTTCACGGCTACCGCCAAACTCCAAATCTAGGCCTAAGATAGGTAAGTTAGGTGTTATTTTAAAACAGGTTAGGTTTTATTTTACAGGTAAATTTGTATTTATTTTAGCTAGGTAGTTAGTAAATAGTTAATAACTATTTAGTAACTATTCTACCTCGTTAAAATAAATACAAACTTGCATGTAAAATAAAAATAAACCCTAAGATATATACAATGTAACTATTAGTTATATTGTAGCTAGCTTAGGGTTTATTTTATAGGTAAGTATTTAGTTTTAAATAGGAATTATTTAGTTATTAATAGTAGGTTTTCTGTAGATTTATTTTAATTATATTTAAGTTAGGGGGTGTTAGGGTTTAACTTAGAGTTAGGGGTTAATAAATTTAGTATAGTGGCGGCGACGTTGGGGGCGGCAGATTAGGGGTTAATAAATGTAGGTAACTCGTGTTTGCGAGGCGGCAGTGTGGCGGTTTACAGGTTAATTTGTTTATTATAGTGGAGGCGATGTCCGGAGCAGCAGATTAGCGGTTAATAATTTATTTTAGTGTTTGCGATGCGGGAGGGCCTCGGTTTAGGGGTTAATAGGTAGGTTATGGGTGTTAGTGTACTTTTTAGCACTTTAGTTATGAGTTTTATGCTACGGCTTTGTAGTGCAAAACTCATAGCTACTGACTTTAGAATGAGTTACGAATCTTGCGGGATAGGCTGTACCGCTCACTTTTTGGCCTCCCAGGACAAGCTCGTAATACCGGCGCTATGGAAGTCCCATAGAAAAAAAACTATACGCAATTTGCGTAAGTTGATTTGCGGTAAGGCCAAAAATGTGTGCGGTGCCCCATAATCTGCAAGACTCGTAATACCAGCGGTAGTAAAATAGCAGCGTTATGAGACTTAACGCTGCTTTTTTACTCATAATGCAAGACTCGTAATCTAACCGTAAGTTACACAAAGTAAAAAATACATGGTCAAATATTTAAACTAATTACACCTAATCTAATAGCCCTATCAAAATAAAAAAGCCCCCCAAAATAAAAAAACCCTAGCCTACAATAAACTACCAATGGCCCTTAAAAGGGCCTTTTGCGGGGCATTGCCCCAAAGAAATCAGCTCTTTTACCTGTAAATAAAAATGCAACCCCCGCCCCAACAGTAAAACCCACCACCCACACAACCAAGCCCCCCAAATAAAAACCTATCTAAAAAACCTAATCTCCCTATTGCCCTGAAAAGGGCATTTGTATGG
Source organism: Bombina bombina (assembly GCF_027579735.1). Lineage (NCBI taxonomy): Eukaryota > Metazoa > Chordata > Amphibia > Anura > Bombinatoridae > Bombina > Bombina bombina. Next base: position 560,024,536 of record NC_069502.1, read on the forward strand.
GCAGTGCCCTTAAAAGGGCATTTAGCTCTTTTTCAGCCCAAACCCCTAATGTAAAATTAAAACCCACCCAATAAACCCTTAAAAAAACCTAACACTAACCCCCGTAGATCCACTTACAGTTTTTGAAGACAGGACATCCATCATCAAAGAAGCGGCAGAAGTCCTCAGCGAAGCCGGCAGAAGTCTTCATCCAAGCGGGCCGAAGTCTTCATCCAAGCCGGCCGAAGTCTTCATCCAGGCGGCATCTTCTATCTTCATCCATCTGGCGCGGAGCAGCTCCATCTTCAAGACATCCGGCGCGGAGCATCCTCTTCTTCCTCTTCTGAACAATGAAGAATCTCTTTAAATGACGTCATCCAAGATGGCGTCCCTTACATTCCGATTGGTTGATAGAATTCTATCAGACAATAGGAATTATGGTGGAAAAAATCCTATTGGCTGTTGCAATCAGCCAATAGGATTGAGCTTTCATCGTATTGGCTGATCCAATCAGTCAATAGGATTGAGCTTGCATTCTACTGGCTGATTGGAATAGCCAACAGAATGCGAGCTCAATCCTATTGGCTGATTGGACGGGTTAGGTTTTATTTTACAGGTAAATTTGTATTTATTTTAGCTAGATAGTTAGTAAATAGTTAATAACTATTTAGTAACTATTCTACCTCGTTCAAATAAATACAAATTTACCTGTGAAATAAAAATAAAACCTAAGCTAGCTACAATATAACTATTAGTTATATTGTAGCTAGCTTATTTTTTATTTCTCAGGTAAGTATTTAGTTTTAGATAGGTATTATTTAGTTAATTATTGTAAATTTAATTTAGATCTATTTTAATTATGTTAAAGTTAGGGGGTGTTAGGGTTAGGGGTAGGGTTAGGGTTAGGTTTAGGGGTAGGTGTAGGGGTTAATATTGTTTAATTTAGGTTGCTGCAATGTGGGGGGCTGGCGGTTTAGGGGTTAATAGGTTTATTTAGTGGTAGTGATGTGGGAGGCCAGAGGTTTTTTTTTATTTAGTTGTGGTGATGTTGGGGAGCAGCAGAATAGGGGTTAATAGATTTATTATAGTGTGGGCGATGTTGGGGTGCAGCGGAATAGGGGTTATTAACTTTAGTATAGTGGCGGCGACATCGGGAGCAGCAGATTAGGGGTTAATAGTTTTATTTAGGTGGCCGCGATATCAGGACTGGCAGATTAGGGATTAATAATATTATGTAGGTGTCGGCGATGTCAAGGACGGCAGATTAGGGGTGTTTAGATGTGGGGTTTATGTTTGAATGTTAGGTTTAAACTATATTTTCTTTTTTCCTATAGACATCAATGGGACTGCGTTACAGAGCTTTTGTTTCCGCGATCGCAAGTGTTAGGCTTTTTTTAGCCGGCTCTCCCCATTGATGTCTATGGGGAAAGTGTGCACAAGCACATCAAAACACTGCCTGTATTTGGGTGCGGTATGGAGCTCAAAATCTCCATATCGCCCTGCCAAGCTGGGTTTTTATAAATTGTAATGGCAGCACTATAGGGGGTTAAATACCGCCACTTTTGTGGCATTACTTTCCCTATAGCGCTAAAAACTCATAATCTAGGTCATTATTAGTTCTGCCTTTTCCCAGGGGCAAAAAAAAAACCTCGTGCACAGATATGCATGTTGCTCATGGGCTGCCAGTTAGCCATCCCTGTTAGAATGAGAATGTCCCTTTAATGAGGGTTATTTATCAAGCCGTCAACTATGCTGCATTCACCGGCACCAATACGCTAGCCTAACATCACCTAACATCGTGGCCGCGGACCTGAATATGCTCTCCTGATTTATCAAAAAAGCTGTCAAAAGCCGCGCACCAAGTACGGGGCGATGAGCAGCGGACTGTTGTTAACTAACAGTCATCGATCTCGCTGCTATTCGGCTTTTTCCCAACTTTATTTATACCCTGTCACTAAACATCGTCACTATACTAAAATGTTTAACCCCTATCCCGCCGCTCCTGGAGCCCATCGCAACTAAAAGCAGCGTAAAGCTCAGTAATGCAGCCCCATTGATTCCTATGGGGAAACAAATTTTATGTTTACACCTAACACCCTAACATGAACCCCGAGTCTAAAAACCCCTAATCTTACACTTATTAACCCCTAATCTGCCGCCCCCGACATCGCAAACACCTACATTATACTTATTAACTCCTAATCTGCCACTCCGGACATCGCAGACACCTACATTATACTTATGAACCCCTAATCTGCTGCCCCCAACATCGCTCCTGTGCGGAATTATACACTAGACGTGCCTTCCTCTGAGCGCCACCCGAGTCTTCTGGGCGTCTGACGTCATCATCGGGACATGCCGAAAGGGGGTGTGTGAGGATTATCCAATCCAATTGCTCCGGCGCCGGTCGAATCTTCAGCTAACACATGGGGAAAGGAATACTGAACGGCAGGTAAAAAACCAATAGGAGTGGAGGCTCTGAGGGCTCTTGAAAGTAAACGGACTCCTTGTAGTCCGTAAATATGAGCAAAAAAAGAGGATTCAAGAGTATCCAGTTATAAAGGAATCAAAGTGACTTTATTAAGGATAAAATCCAAACTATACCAGCACGGTAACAGAGAGACAGCTGGCCCTACTAGTTTCGGCGGTGTGCCGTAATCTAAGACCTGCTGTGTATTTACAAGTGGGTGTTTAAAAGTAACTCTCTACACAATCATTGGCTACAGAGGAGTGAAATACCACTCCCCTTTAACCCTTGATCTGGATGGAAACATATGGAGGAAATTGTTAACATAAATGTAAACAAATATATAGTATAATACATAATTTGAAGTACATTAATAAGAGTCAAATTTCAGTTGTAAGGGGGAAAAAAAGGAAAATTATGACATTAATAATCTGTAACTAGAACTGCATGTCATATTAAAGAATAACAATGTTTTTGTTTACCAACAGTGGATTGAATATATACACATATGTGCAATAATATAAATAAATCAATCAATAACAAACAAAGTAAACAAGCTGGAAATTAGAAATTAGAAAAATGCAATTTGTGAGCATACAAAAACCATTCAGAAAAAGCCAAAACACATAATGGCATATATAACTATAGAGCCTGGTTATACTAGAAAGCCGATGTAAAAGATGTAATCTGATGAGGAAATTTTCTCAATAGTAGTGGTACATAATGGGGTACTGAGATAAACCATTGAAAATATATAAACATAAGGCAGTCAAACTTAAGACTTCTCAAATATGAATATGTATATCTATGTACCCTCATATTTACCAAAACAGGAACAATCAGAATACAATACATAAACAGTATAATTTATTTATAATTCAATCAAATCTAATAACCTAAAAAGCCCTAATAGTGGGAATATAAACACTTGATATTGAACCTAAAACAACATAGTATGATGTTGATTATAAAAAGGTTTTTATTATTATTATTACTAATGTGGTTTCTCCAAAGAATGTGAATGGCTGAAAATATACTGAATGTTGTTTACTAATGTAAAAGTTAACTATACTGTAAGGGACAATGCTAAATTATATGTTATATCTTATATTCAGCACCAGTGATTAATCAGATCAAATTCCGAGTTGAAGCCATTAGGGACCTGAGTGCGTAGTCTGAAAATCCAGAATGCTTCCTGGCGTGCTAAAATAGCATCTTTGTCCCCACCTCTTGACGGTCTCCTAATGGCCTCAATTGCTCGCCACTTGAAAGATCTGACATCACCATGGTGAATTTCAATGAAATGTCTGGCTAATTCAGAACATGCTTTTTCGTTCCTGATATAGCCCAAATGTTCCCGTACTCTAGTACGGATGTCTCGAGACGTCATGCCCACATACTGGAGTTTATGACAGACACATTCAATGACATAAACTACATAGTTAGTTGAGCATTTTATGCAACCCTTTGTTTCATATGTGTAATTGGTAACACAAGAGTAGAAGTTTCTACCTTCTGTGATAAAATCACAGGCCTTGCATCTTGAAACTCCACACTTGTATGTCCCATTTACAGAAAGCCAAGTAGTGGGCCTGGTATTCTGTGTTATTTGACTTGGAGATAGGATGTTTCCTAATGTGACATTTCTGGAATAAACACACTTGAAACCTCTCTCCACTACCGGTTTTAATTGTTTGTCCCCATATAACATGGGGAAGTATTTTTTTTTTTTTTTTTTTTTTGAGAATTCCACAAATCTCGTAGAATTCCGTTGAATACTTGGTGATGAAGAGTGTACAATTCTTGGTTTTGTGATCAGACTTTGTAAGTTTGCTTTTCTGAAGGACATCACCTCTTTTCATTTTGGTTACTTCATCCAAGGCATTATCAACCAAAGATTGGTTGTACCCTCTTTCAAGCAACCTGTTTTTTATCTCTTGGCTCTCCTTTTTGTAATCATATTCCCTATTGCAGATCCTTTTTGCCCTAAGTAGCTGTCCTTTTGTGATACCCTTAAAAACATGTTTGGGGTGGGCACTTTTGTGATGTAAAAGGGTATTTCCTGCAATAGGTTTTCTGTACAAATTGGATATAATGGTGCCAGTGTCAGTATCTCCTCTAAGGTTAACATCCAAGAAATGGATTTCTGATTTATGCCATTCATGGGTGAATTTCACTCCATTGTCACTTGTGTTCAGGAATTCTGTAAAATCCTCAGCCGATTTACCATCAGAGGACCAAATAATAATCAAATCATCAATGAAACGTTTATACAATCGTATATGATGAATGAAGGGGTTTCTATCTGCATAGACAAAGTTGATCTCTAGCCATCCCATAAATATGTTAGTATATGATGGGGCAAATTTTGCCCCCATGGCAGTACCTTGTCTCTGCAGATAGAATACCCCCTCAAACATAAAATAATTATGTTTTAACAAAAAAGAGGTCACTCTGATGATAAAGTTAGCCGCAGGGTTATCCATGGAGTAAAAAGATTCCAAAAAGTGTTTAATGGCAATGATGCCCATTTCATGGGGGATAGTGGAATATAATGACACCACATCAATGGTGAGCCAACTATCCAATGGTGTCCAGACAAAACCATCGAGTATTTGTAAAATATGCGTGGTATCCCTGATGTAACTGTGTAAGGAATGTACAATGGGTTGCAGGATGGCGTCCAACCATTCTGACAATGGCTCAAGAAGTGAGCCAATGCCAGAAACGATCGGACGTCCCTTAACCTCCTCAAGACTCTTGTGAACTTTTGGCAAATGATGGAAGATCGGGACCACTGGGTTCTCAACATATAGATATTGAACAGTATCGTCATCCATGAGGTCCAAAAATCTTCCATCATCCAACAATTGTGATAGTTCTCTCTGGAATCTTTTAGTGGGATCACATGAGAGAACTGAATATGTATCAGGATCTCTCAATTGTCTCATGGCTTCATGGACATATGTGTCCTTGTCAAGGAGTACAACACTTCCACCCTTGTCAGAATTCCTAATGACAAGGGAATTGTTGTTTTTAAGAGCAGCTAGTGCTTCTTTTTCGCGTAAAGACAAGTTGTGTTTACTGTTTTTTCTAGAATAGTGGAGAGAGGTTAAATCCTCCACCACTCTCTTGTGATAAAGTTCCAGATTTTTACCTCTACTGTGAATGGGGTAGAATTTAGACTGGGGTTTGAATTTAGGAAAAACATGTGTTGTTGTTTCTGTAGTTGCAGATTCTGCTTGTAGACTCTCAAGAGTTGTTAAATCACAAACATCTTGAAAGTTGTTTATATTAGACATGGGCAAAGCAGACCTTCTAGAGGGAGCTCTGTTGGTTGCTTGTTCAATTTCAGTATTAGGATGTATGGATTCAGGATTGTTAAAATGCTTTTGTAAGGTAAGCTTCCTTATAAATTTATTCACATCCACTATGGTGTTAAATAGATTAAAGCTATTATCAGGGCAAAACCCCAAGCCATAATTCAACACTTTGATTTCAACTTGATTAAGTGAATGTGACGATAAATTTATAACACTACCTAAGTTAGACGTTTGGTCTCCCTCAGGGTATAACGATGTTTCTGGACCCCATCCTTCCCTCCCCCTTTGGATTTCTTTGGAACAGGCCGAAAAACCTGCGGTTTATTAGTAGCTATATGATCAGATGTCATATTAGACCCCCCTTCCCCAGCATGAGTTTTAAGAATAGATGGTGTATTATCTGTCACATTGCCAGGTGTTTTAGGCCTGACAGATTGACCATATTCAACTTCAAAACTAGCAGTATTACTGGGTAAGGTTGCTTGGTTAATGGATTCTGGTGGATCACCCCTCAATGATTGGGAGCTAAATTCACCATCTGATCCGGATTGTTCCTCGCCCGATGTTGAAGCTACAGGTGACGAATGTTCATCATCTGTTGAATCTACATCAGCAAAACTGACTTTTTTCTTTTGTTTGTTCTTATTCCTATTTTTATTTTTATTTTGTTTGTTTGTATTCTTGTGGTTATATGAACCACCACCCTGATCATCACTACCTGAGCCTTCGCTCCAATTGGACACCTGGATTATAAATAAATACCTTGGACTTAAGATGATACCCAGAGGCCTTAGGGTAAAAAAGTTTCCCAACTTTGCTGTCACAGACAGCGAATTCATCAGGGAATGGAATGACATTTTATCTGAATTTTCATTAAGGCTTATGGTTTTGTTGGTTAACTATAAATTTAAACAATTACAATCAGTAAGAGATGAAATTGTTATACTTCAAAATGAATTGTCTAAATTTCAAGATCTAGAAGAATACAGTTGTTTTGATAATATGCTGGCCGAGGTAGTTGAGAATAATCGGAAAACCCTTATATCTACTAAACATACTAAGTTCCTCAGGGATCAAAGGGATTATAATGAGGGAAAAGTTTTTATTTGGCAAAAACAAGCAAGATTCAGAGGAAGAAATACAAATAAAAATAAGAATAAAGGCATTTCAAATATTACAGATGGGAGCGAAGGCTCAGGTAGTGATGATCAGGGTGGTGGTTCATATAACCACAAGAATACAAACAAACAAAATAAAAATAAAAATAGGAATAAGAACAAACAAAAGAAAAAAGTCAGTTTTGCTGATGTAGATTCAACAGATGATGAACATTCGTCACCTGTAGCTTCAACATCGGGCGAGGAACAATCCGGATCAGATGGTGAATTTAGCTCCCAATCATTGAGGGGTGATCCACCAGAATCCATTAACCAAGCAACCTTACCCAGTAATACTGCTAGTTTTGAAGTTGAATATGGTCAATCTGTCAGGCCTAAAACACCTGGCAATGTGACAGATAATACACCATCTATTCTTAAAACTCATGCTGGGGAAGGGGGGTCTAATATGACATCTGATCATATAGCTACTAATAAACCGCAGGTTTTTCGGCCTGTTCCAAAGAAATCCAAAGGGGGAGGGAAGGATGGGGTCCAGAAACATCGTTATACCCTGAGGGAGACCAAACGTCTAACTTAGGTAGTGTTATAAATTTATCGTCACATTCACTTAATCAAGTTGAAATCAAAGTGTTGAATTATGGCTTGGGGTTTTGCCCTGATAATAGCTTTAATCTATTTAACACCATAGTGGATGTGAATAAATTTATAAGGAAGCTTACCTTACAAAAGCATTTTAACAATCCTGAATCCATACATCCTAATACTGAAATTGAACAAGCAACCAACAGAGCTCCCTCTAGAAGGTCTGCTTTGCCCATGTCTAATATAAACAACTTTCAAGATGTTTGTGATTTAACAACTCTTGAGAGTCTACAAGCAGAATCTGCAACTACAGAAACAACAACACATGTTTTTCCTAAATTCAAACCCCAGTCTAAATTCTACCCCATTCACAGTAGAGGTAAAAATCTGGAACTTTATCACAAGAGAGTGGTGGAGGATTTAACCTCTCTCCACTATTCTAGAAAAACCAGTAAACACAACTTGTCTTTACGCGAAAAAGAAGCACTAGCTGCTCTTAAAAACAACAATTCCCTTGTCATTAGGAATTCTGACAAGGGTGGAAGTGTTGTACTCCTTGACAAGGACACATATGTCCATGAAGCCATGAGACAATTGAGAGATCCTGATACATATTCAGTTCTCTCATGTGATCCCACTAAAAGATTCCAGAGAGAACTATCACAATTGTTGGATGATGGAAGATTTTTGGACCTCATGGATGACGATACTGTTCAATATCTATATGTTGAGAACCCAGTGGTCCCGATCTTCCATCATTTGCCAAAAGTTCACAAGAGTCTTGAGGAGGTTAAGGGACGTCCGATCGTTTCTGGCATTGGCTCACTTCTTGAGCCATTGTCAGAATGGTTGGACGCCATCCTGCAACCCATTGTACATTCCTTACACAGTTACATCAGGGATACCACGCATATTTTACAAATACTCGATGGTTTTGTCTGGACACCATTGGATAGTTGGCTCACCATTGATGTGGTGTCATTATATTCCACTATCCCCCATGAAATGGGCATCATTGCCATTAAACACTTTTTGGAATCTTTTTACTCCATGGATAACCCTGCGGCTAACTTTATCATCAGAGTGACCACCTCTTTTTTGTTAAAACATAATTATTTTATGTTTGAGGGGGTATTCTATCTGCAGAGACAAGGTACTGCCATGGGGGCAAAATTTGCCCCATCATATGCTAACATATTTATGGGATGGCTAGAGATCAACTTTGTCTATGCAGATAGAAACCCCTTCATTCATCATATACGATTGTATAAACGTTTCATTGATGATTTGATTATTATTTGGTCCTCTGATGGTAAATCGGCTGAGGATTTTACAGAATTCCTGAACACAAGTGACAATGGAGTGAAATTCACCCATGAATGGCATAAATCAGAAATCCATTTCTTGGATGTTAACCTTAGAGGAGATACTGACACTGGCACCATTATATCCAATTTGTACAGAAAACCTATTGCAGGAAATACCCTTTTACATCACAAAAGTGCCCACCCTAAACATGTTTTTAAGGGTATCACAAAAGGACAGCTACTTAGGGCAAAAAGGATCTGCAATAGGGAATCTGATTACAAAAAGGAGAGCCAAGAGATAAAAAACAGGTTGCTTGAAAGAGGGTACAACCAATCTTTGGTTGATAATGCCTTGGATGAAGTAACCAAAATGAAAAGAGGTGATGTCCTTCAGAAAAGCAAACTTACAAAGTCTGATCACAAAACCAAGAATTGTACACTCTTCATCACCAAGTATTCAACGGAATTCTACGAGATTTGTGGAATTCTCAAAAAAAAAAAAAAAAAAAAAAAAAATACTTCCCCATGTTATATGGGGACAAACAATTAAAACCGGTAGTGGAGAGAGGTTTCAAGTGTGTTTATTCCAGAAATGTCACATTAGGAAACATCCTATCTCCAAGTCAAATAACACAGAATACCAGGCCCACTACTTGGCTTTCTGTAAATGGGACATACAAGTGTGGAGTTTCAAGATGCAAGGCCTGTGATTTTATCACAGAAGGTAGAAACTTCTACTCTTGTGTTACCAATTACACATATGAAACAAAGGGTTGCATAAAATGCTCAACTAACTATGTAGTTTATGTCATTGAATGTGTCTGTCATAAACTCCAGTATGTGGGCATGACGTCTCGAGACATCCGTACTAGAGTACGGGAACATTTGGGCTATATCAGGAACGAAAAAGCATGTTCTGAATTAGCCAGACATTTCATTGAAATTCACCATGGTGATGTCAGATCTTTCAAGTGGCGAGCAATTGAGGCCATTAGGAGACCGTGAAGAGGTGGGGACAAAGATGCTATTTTAGCACGCCAGGAAGCATTCTGGATTTTCAGACTACGCACTCAGGTCCCTAATGGCTTCAACTCGGAATTTGATCTGATTAATCACTGGTGCTGAATATAAGATATAACATATAATTTAGCATTGTCCCTTACAGTATAGTTAACTTTTACATTAGTAAACAACATTCAGTATATTTTCAGCCATTCACATTCTTTGGAGAAACCACATTAGTAATAATAATAATAAAAACCTTTTTATAATCAACATCATACTATGTTGTTTTAGGTTCAATATCAAGTGTTTATATTCCCACTATTAGGGCTTTTTAGGTTATTAGATTTGATTGAATTATAAATAAATTATACTGTTTATGTATTGTATTCTGATTGTTCCTGTTTTGGTAAATATGAGGGTACATAGATATACATATTCATATTTGAGAAGTCTTAAGTTTGACTGCCTTATGTTTATATATTTTCAATGGTTTATCTCAGTACCCCATTATGTACCACTACTATTGAGAAAATTTCCTCATCAGATTACATCTTTTACATCGGCTTTCTAGTATAACCAGGCTCTATAGTTATATATGCCATTATGTGTTTTGGCTTTTTCTGAATGGTTTTTGTATGCTCACAAATTGCATTTTTCTAATTTCTAATTTCCAGCTTGTTTACTTTGTTTGTTATTGATTGATTTATTTATATTATTGCACATATGTGTATATATTCAATCCACTGTTGGTAAACAAAAACATTGTTATTCTTTAATATGACATGCAGTTCTAGTTACAGATTATTAATGTCATAATTTTCCTTTTTTTCCCCCTTACAACTGAAATTTGACTCTTATTAATGTACTTCAAATTATGTATTATACTATATTTGTTTACATTTATGTTAACAATTTCCTCCATATGTTTCCATCCAGATCAAGGGTTAAAGGGGAGTGGTATTTCACTCCTCTGTAGCCAATGATTGTGTAGAGAGTTACTTTTAAACACCCACTTGTAAATACACAGCAGGTCTTAGATTACGGCACACCGCCGAAACTAGTAGGGCCAGCTGTCTCTCTGTTACCGTGCTGGTATAGTTTGGATTTTATCCTTAATAAAGTCACTTTGATTCCTTTATAACTGGATACTCTTGAATCCTCTTTTTTAAACTAAATACTTATCAGAGTAAAAGGATTGGGGGGATTGGGCAAGAAGGGGTTATTTAGCACTCATTCCATTGTATTTTGTGAGGATTGTTGAAACAAAATTCAACTATAATTAGTAAAGATAGATTAATTAAAACTTAATATTTTATTAAACCACTATTAAAAGTAACTATTATTATCACTGGGAGAATTCCCATAAATCTATTGATAATCTCACACACAGAGATATATTACCATCTGCAATATACCGAGACAGGGAGCGTAGTTCCAGCCACCACCCTGTATTCCTGGCCAGTAACAGGATACTCTGGCTTCAAGTGACAAGGATGGCTAGTTTACCACGTTATAATCTCTTGCAGAAAATTACCTCATAAGGTGGATAAATCAATATTAGAAGTTAAAAACAAGAACACATTCATACTAGCATACACCACACACAAACGCGTTTTGGCCGAGTAGCGGTTTCCCACTTTTTGACAAAAAACAAAAATCTTACTAACGAGACCAAACAATTTATTGTAGATTTGTTGGAATTCGTTCTAGAACATAATTATTTTGTTTTCGATGGGAAGTTCTATTTGCAAGTATGTGGAACAGCGATGGGGATGTCGTGCGCCCCCACATATGCTAATATATACCTGGGCTGGTGAGAGGAAACTGTGGTATTCCATAACAATCTTTCACAGTTTACCAAACATATCACCCACTGGTCCAGGTATATAGACGATATCTTCTTTGTATGGGAAGGGTCTATAGAATTGTTGGATGAATTCATTACAACTCTTAACAATAACCCTTTTGGACTTTTCTTAACTATGACACATGATGACTATAAGGTAGAATTCCTTGATTTAACTATCAAAAAAGTAAATAATTGTTTAGAGACTGAAACTTTCAGGAAGCCAACAGCGACAAACAATATTTTAAATGCGAACAGTTTTCATCACCCCAATACAATAAGAAGCTTACCGATTGGGGAATATTTACGAATTCGCAGAAATAGTTCATCAATAGAATTGTTCCAAAAGGCAGCAAACGAACTAAGAGATAGGTTGCTATTAAGAGGATATTCTAGGAAATCTCTAAAAAGAGCTTACCATAGAGCCCTATATAGAGACAGACAGGAACTTTTAAGCCCCAAAAAAATAGAGGAAAATCTTAATCCTTTGAGGTTTATCTCTACATATTGTAGTCAAAGCCAACAAGTGTCCAACATACTGTCAAAACATTGGCACATTCTACAATCAGATGAACAATTAAATGCCATTATTCCAAAAACACCACTGCTTGCCTATAGAAGAGCTAGCAATCTAAATGATAAATTGACAGTTAGCCATTTTGATAGAAATGCCAAAAAAGCCCCTCTATATAAGGGATCATTAGCATGTGGGAATTGTAAGATTTGTACACACATGGTTAAAAAAGAAAACAGTAGTGGATAGGTTCAACAAAAAATGGACCATTCAAAACCACATTTCATGTAAAACCCCTAATGTAATTTACTGCCTATCATGCAGCTGCAATTTCTTATACGTAGGTATGACCACAAGACAAATGGGCATAAGAATGACGGAACACCTCAGTAACATTAGGAACGCAGCAAAAGATACTGAAAAAGGCAAACAAATTACAAGTGTTGCTAGGCATTTCTTAAATCATCATAATGGAAAAACTAGCACATTTAGATGCTGGGGACTGGAAGCTATACATCCAGGTATTAGAGGTGGTGATATGGAACAAATTTTTTTAAAGAAAGAAGCCAAATGGATATTTAATTTAAATACTGTAATGCCATACGGTATGAATGAGAACAATAATTTTTGGGCATTCCTGTAATTTATGTTGTAATTCTTTCATCAATTCTTCAACTTCACAATTAATACTCCTCAGATATATGTTATAATGGTTAAATTGGTACCTCTTTCATAAACGTGCACCCAGAAGTTCATTAATTTTATCCATAACAGACCCATATAATTATTGATGTTAAATAGACATCCAATGCTACAACACTATAACTTGCAGTAAAAATATTAGTTATATGATGGTACTATACATGCCGCTCAGAGTCCGGAATTCCTATTGTACTGTAATTAATCTATACACTACTTGATATGTTTATACATTCTTTTATAAGTGAGCCGCTGGCACTAAATGTCCTTAGGACCCCACCAGTGATAACACTAACATAATCGGCTTCCAATATAGTTGTATAGTAATGTTGGGTCAGTACATCATTTTAGGATTATGGTTTAATCATAACATAAGTAATAGCATACAATGAAAAACCATTGCATAGATATATTAAGCTTTAATCAATCATAATAAACAACATTAATATATCTATAAGAAAAATGAGACCACACAACAAATAACTATAAGCATAGATAAAGGCTTCAAAATTGAACTATATAAAGCAGTGTATTAAACAATAGACTCACTACAGATGAATAAACCTAAACAAGTTATCACTGTTAGTATGGCTGGAAAATTTGGACCAGACATTGATTTGCAAAGCGGGATAGTATATATTACCCTGAATGTCACCGTAGCGAAACACTGGATATGTCGTTATCAACATGTCATTTATGGGGAATGGGGGATTTGCTCGTGATGGGCACTTATCTCTAATATATATGGAATATGCTTAAATATAATTCGGCGGTGGCGCATGCGCAAGGTGTTAGAGTGGACATCGTTCTAGCAAGCAAATGTGCGGTCTACTATACTCCCTTGGTATACAATCAGCCGAATAAAAATGGTTATTTCTGGGTGCACGTAGAATTAGGTACTGGGTGTCTGAGCGACACTGTCACTGACGGATAGGAATACCTGTGTTAAAACAACGATCACATAGACATAACAACATTGCAATTCATGCTCGTAGGTTAATCCCCATTGGCTAAATCGGGACCAATCATGTGACTAGGTGTCAGTGCTGACTCCGGTTAGACAAGGTTGTTTTTGATTCGCCATTTGATGGGCGTGTACGCAATGAGCAACGGGATTGGTTGTGACAGTAACACATAGGGTATTTAAGGAATCGTCAGTGTAACACTCGTCTTGTCAATCGGTGATACACATTGAGAAAGGCCGCTACTCGGCCGAAACGCGTTTGTGTGTGGTGTATGCTAGTATGAATGTGTCCTTGTTTTTAACTTCTAATATTGATTTATCCACCTTATGAGGTAATTTTCTGCAAGAGATTATAACGTGGTAAACTAGCCATCCCTGTCACCTGAAGCCAGAGTATCCTGTTACTGGCCAGGAATACAGGGGGGTGGCTGTAACTACACTCCCTGTCTCGGTATATTGCAGATGGTAATATATCTCTGTGTGTGATATTATCAATAGATTTATGGGAATTCTCCCAGTGATAATAATAGTTAGTTTTAATAGTGGTTTAATAAAATATTACGTTTTAATTAATCAATCTTTACTAATTATACATGAATTTTGTTTCAACAATCCTCACAAAATACAATGGAATGAGTGCTAAATAACCCCTTCTTGCCCAATCCCCCCAATCCTTTTACTCTGATACTTGTTAATAAGGGTTAGAACCAGGGATTATTATATCCCTTTTTCCTGTGTAGTAACTTCACTGTGCCAATTTTCCTTGTTTTGTGAATAAAACTAAATACTTACCTATAAAACCCTAAAATAGGTAAGTTAGGTGTTAGTGTAAGACAGGTTAGGTTTTATTTTACAGTTAAATTTGTATTAATTTTAGCTAGGTAGTTAGTTAATAGTTAATAACTATTTAGTAACTATTCTACCTCGTTAAAATAAATACAAACTTGCATGTAAAATAAAAATAAACCCTAAGATAGATACAATGTAACTATTAGTTATATTGTAGCTAGCTTAGGGTTTATTTTATAGGTAAGTATTTAGTTTTAAATAGGAATTATTTAGTTATTAATAGTAGGTTTTCTTTAGATTTATTTTAATTATATTTAAGTTAGGGGGTGTTAGGGTTAGGGTTTGACTTAGATTTAGGGGTTAATAAATTTAGTATAGTGGCGGCGACGTTGGGGGCGGCAGTTTAAAGGTTAATAAATGTAGGTAACTCGTGTTTGCGAGGCGGCAGTGTGGCGGTTCACGGGTTAATTTGTTTATTATAGTGGCGGCGATGTCCGGAGCAGCAGATTAGGGGTTAATAATTTATTTTAGTGTTTGCGATGCGGGAGGGCCTCGGTTTAGGGGTTAATAGGTAGTTTATGGGTGTTAGTGTACTTTTTAGCACTTTAGTTATGAGTTTATGCTACGGCTTTGTAGTGCAAAACTCATAGCTACTGACTTTAGAATGAGTTACGAATCTTGCGGTATAGGCTGTACCGCTCACTTTTTGGCCTCCCAGGACAAGCTCGTAATACCGGCGCTATGGAAGTCCCATAGAAAAAAAACTATACGCAATTTGCGTAAATTGATTTGCGGTAAGGCCCAAAATTTGTGCGGTTCCCCATAATCTGCAAGACTCGTAATACCAGCGGTAGTAAAATAGCAGCGTTATGAGACTTAACGCTGCTTTTTTACTCATAATGCAAGACTCGTAATCTAACGTAAGTTACACAAAGTAAAAATTACATGGTCAAATATTTAAACTAATTACACCTAATCTAATAGCCCTATAAAAATAAAAAAGCCCCCCAAAATAAAAAAAACCCTAGCCTACAATAAACTACCAATGGCCCTTAAAAGGGCCTTTTGCGGGGCATTGCCCCAAAGAAATCAGCTCTTTTACCTGTAAATAAAAATGCAACCCCCGCCCCAACAGTAAAACCCCCCACCCACACAACCAAGCCCCCCAAATAAAAACCTATCTAATAAACCTAATCTCCCTATTGCCCTGAAAAGGGCGTTTGTATGGGCAGTGCCCTTAAAAGGGCATTTAGCTCTTTTTCAGCCCAAACCCCTAATGTAAAATTAAAACCCACCCAATAAACCCTTAAAAAAACCTAACACTAACCCCCGTAGATCCACTTACAGTTTTTGAAGACCGGACATCCATCATCAAAGAAGCGGCAGAAGTCCTCAGCGAAGCTGGCAGAAGTCTTCATCCAAGCGGGCCGAAGTCTTCATCCAAGCCGGCCGAAGTCTTCATCCAGGCGGCATCTTCTATCTTCATCCATCTGGCGTGGAGCAGCTCCATCTTCAAGACATCCAGCGCGGAGCATCCTCTTCTTCCTCTTCTGAACAATGAAGTATCTCTTTAAATGACGTCATCCAAGATTGCGTCCCTTACATTCCGATTGGTTGATAGAATTCTATCAGCCAATAGGAATTAAGGTGGAAAAAATCCTATTGGCTGTTGCAATCAGCCAATAGGATTGAGCTTTCATCGTATTGGCTGATCTAATCAGTCAATAGGATTGAGCTTGCATTCTATTGGCTGATTGGAATAGCCAATAGAATGCAAGCTCAATCCTATTGGCTGATTGGACAGGTTAGGTTTTATTTTACAGGTAAATTTGTATTTATTTTAGCTAGATAGTTAGTAAATAGTTAATAAATATTTAGTAACTATTCTACCTCGTTAAAATAAATACAAACTTGCCTGTAAAATAAAAATAAACCCTAAGATAGATACAATGTAACTATCCTATATTATAAAAGGCCAAGTGTGTTTGTCTGAAGCCGTCATGCGCAGTAGAGACTGCGCGCGGACAAACACACCTGGCCTTCAGCTGCAGAGTAGTGCGCACTGCGGAAGCTGCCTGGTGGGGGCATGACCGGCGGGCCAACGGGCGTGGTGGGCGTGACCAGCGGACGTGACGAGGGGACATGGCCTAGCGGGAGCTTGTGGAGGGGCGTGGCCGGCGGGAGAGACCAAAACAGAGGAAGGAAGGAAAGAAAGAAAGCGAGCAGAAGAGGGGGGAAGAGCAAAAGAGGGAGAGAGAGCGCAAGAGAGTGGGAGAGAAAGAGGGAGAGAGGGAGGGGGGAGAGAGAGCTCAAAAGAGAGGGGGGAGAGAGAGAGCTCAAAAGAGAGGGGGGAGAGAAAGCTTAAAAGAGAGGTGGGAGAGAGAGCGCAAAAGAGGGAGAGAGAGAGAGTGCAAAAGAGAGGGAGAGAGAGCGCAAGAGAGGGGGAGAGAGAGCGCACAAAAGAGGGGGAGAGAGAGAGCTCAAAAGAGAGGGGGGAGAGAGCGCGCAAAAGAGAGGGGGGAGAGAGAGAGCGCAAAAGAGAGGGGGGAGAGTTTGAAAGAGAGCGCAAAAGAGGGGGGAGAGAGCGCAAAAGAGAAGGGGGAGACAGAGTGCAAAAGAGGGAGAGAGAGAGCAAAAGAGGGAGAGAGAGAGCGCAAAAGAGAGGGGGAGAGAGCACAAAAGAGAGGGGGAGAGAGCGCAAAAAAGAGGGGGAGAGCGCAAAAAAGAGGGGGAGAGAGCGCAAGGGGGAGACAGCACAAAAGAGATGGGGAGAGAGCACAAAAAAGAGGGGGAGAGAGCGCAAAAAAGTGGGGGGAGAGAGTGCAAAAGAGTGGGGGGAGAGAGAGAGCTCAAAAGAGAGGGGGGGAGAGAGAGCTCAAAAGAGAGGGGGGGGAGAGAGAGTTTAAAAGAGAGGGGGGAGAGAGAGTGCACAAAAGAGGGGGAGAGAGAGTGCAAAAGAGAGGGGAAGAGAGCGCAAAAGAGAAGGGGGAGAGAGCGCAAAAGAGGGGAAGAGAGAGTGCAAAAGAGGGGAAGAGAGAGCAAAAGAGAGGGGGGAGAGAGAGAGCAAAAGAGAGGGGAGGAGAGATCAAAAGAGAGGGGGAGAGAGCAAAAGAGAGGGGGAGAGAGAGCAAAAGAGAGGGGGGAGAGAGAGCGCAAAAGAGGGGGGAGAGAGCGCAAAAAAGAGGGGGAGAGAGCGCAAAAAAGAGGGGGAGAGAGCGCAAGGGGAGAGAGCACAAAAGAGAGGGGGGAGAGAGCGCAAAAAAGAGGGGGAGAGAGCGCAAAAAAAGAGGGGGGAGAGAGTGCAAAAGAGTGGGGGGAGAGAGAGAGCTCAAAAGAGAGGGGGGGGAGAGAGCTCAAAAGAGAGGGGGGGGAGAGAGCTCAAAAGAGTGGGGGGAGAGAGAGTTTAAAAGAGAGGGGGGAGAGAGAGTGCACATAAGAGGGGGAGAGAGAGTGCAAAAGTGAGGGGGAGAGAGCGCAAAAGAGAAGGGGGAGAGAGCGCAAAAGAGGGGAAGAGAGAGAGCAAAAGAGGGGGAGAGAGAGCACAAGAGGGGAGAGAGAGAGCAAAAAAAGGGAGAGAGAGAGAGCAAAAGAGGGGGGAGAGTGCAAAATAAGGGGGAGAGAGAGAACTCAAGAGAGAGGGGGGGGGAGAGAGAGAGCGCAAAAGAGAAGGGGGAGAGAGAGGGAGCAAGGGTTGGAACCGCGGTACCTAAAAAATTGGCCCGTGTACACGGGCTTTAGGACTAGTTAGTTATATTGTAGCTAGCTTAGGGTTTATTTTATAGGTAAGTATTTAGTTTTAAATAGGAATTATTTAGTTATTAATAGTAGGTTTTCTTTAGATTTATTTTAATTATATTAAAGTTATGGGGTGTTAGGGTTAGGGTTAGACTTAGATTTAGGGGTTAATGAATTTAGTATAGTGGCAGCGACGTTGGGGGCGGCAGATTAGGGGTTAATAAATGTAGGTAACTAGTGTTTGCGAGGTGGCAGTGCAGCGGTTTAGGGGTTAACATGTTTATTATAGTGGAGGCGATGTCTGGAGCAGCAGATTAGGGGTTAATAATTTTATTTTAGTGTTTGCGATGCAGGAGGGCCTCGGTTTAGGGGTTAATAGGTAGTTTATGGGTGTTAGTGTACTTTTTAGCACTTTAGTTATGAGTTTTATGCTACGGCTTTGTAGTGTAAAACTCATAACTACTGACTTTAGAATGAGTTACGAATCTTGCGGGATAGGCTGTACCGCTCACTTTTTGGCCTCCCAGGACAAGCTTGTAATACCTGCGCTATGGAAGTCCCATAGAAAAAAGACTATATGCAATTTGTGTAAGTTTATTTGCGGTAAGACCAAAAAAGTGTGCAGTGCCCCTAAATCTGCAAGACTCGTAATACCTGAGGTAGTAAAATAGCAGCGTTATGAGGCTTAACGCTGCTTTTTTACTCATAACGCAAGACTCGTAATCTAGCCGCAAGTTACACAAAATAAAAAAAACATGATCAAATATTTAAATTAATTAAACCTAATCTAATAGCCCTATCAAAATAAAAAATCCCCCCCAAAATAAAAAAAAACCCTAGCCTACAATAAACTACCAATGGCCCTTAAAAGGGCCTTTTGCGGGGCATTGCCCCAAAGAAATCAGCTCTTTTACCTGTAAATAAAAATACAACCCCCCCAACAGTAAAACCCACCACCCACACAACCAACCCCCCCAAATAAAAACCTATTTAAAAAAACTAATCTCCCTATTGCCCTGAAAAGGGCATTTGTATGGGCAGTGCCCTTAAAATGGGCATTTAGCTCTTTTTTAGCCCAAACCCCTAATGTAAAATTAAAACCCACCCAATAAACCCTTAAAAAACCTAACACTAACCCCCGTAGATCCACTTACAGTTTTTGAAGATCAGACATCCATCATCAAAGAAGCGGCAGAAGTCCTCAGCGAAGCCGGCAGAAGTCTTCATCCAGACGGCATCTTCTATCTTCATCCATTCGGCGCGGAGCAGCTCTATCTTCAAGACATCCAGCGTGGAGCATCCTCTTCTTTCCGACGTCTTCTGAACAATGAAGTTTCTCTTTAAATGACGTCATCCAAGATGGCGTCCCTTACATTCCGATTGGCTGATCCAATCAGCCAATAGGATTGAGCTTTCATCCTATTGGCTGATCCAATCAGCCAATAGGATTGAGCTTGCATTCTATTGGCTGATTGGAATAGATTTTTTTCCACCTTAAGAATTCTATCAGCCAATCGGAATGTAAGGGACGCCATCTTGGATGACGTCATTTAAAGGGAAAATTCATTGTTCAGAAGACTTCGGAAGAAGATTGCTCCGCGCCAGATGTCTTGAAGATGGAGCCACTCCGCACCGGATGGATGAAGATAGAACATGCCGTCTGGATGAAGACTTCTGCCCTGTTGGATGAAGACTTCGGCCCGCTTGGACTTCTGCCAGCTTCGCTGAGGACATCTGCCGCTTCGTTGAGGATGGATGTCCAGTTTTCAAAAACTGTAAGTGGATCTTCGGGGGTTAGTGTTAGATTTTTTTAAGGGTTTATTGGGTGGGTTTTAATTTTAGATTAGGGGTTTTGGGGCGGAAAAAGAGCTAAATACCCTTTTAAGGACAATGCCAATACAAATGCCCTTTTCAGGGCAATGGGGAGCTTAGGTTTTTTTAGATAGGTTTTTATTTGGGGCGGTTGTTTGTGTGGGTGGTGAGTTTTACTGTTGGGGGGTATTTGTATTTTTATTTACAGGTAAAAGAGCTGATTTCTTTTGGGCAATGCCCTACAAAAGGCCCTTTTAATGGCCATTGGTAGTTTATTGTAGGCTAGAGTTTTTTATATTTTGGGGGGGCTTTTTTATTTTGATAGGGCTATAAGATTAGGTGTAATTAGTTTAAATATTTGATAAATTATTTTTTATTTTGTGTAACTTAGTGGTTGTTTGTTTTTTTGTAACTTAGTGGTTTTTTTTATTTATTTGTAACTTAGTAATTTTTAATAGTAGATTTAAAACATTTGAAAAAGGGTTAGGGTTTTTAAATATGTAATATAGTTAATTTAATTAGTAGTTTAATGTAATTTTAGTATAATAGTTAAGGTAGGTTAATTAATAGTTTAATATTGTTTAATTTAATTCTACAGGTAAGTTTAAATTTATTCTAAGATAGGGATGTTGTAATTTTAATGTAAAGTTAGCGGGTTGTTAGGTTTAGGGGTTAATAGGTTAATTTAGTTTATGGCGATGTAGGGGGTTGGCGGACTTATAGCTTAATAGGTTTAGTAAGTGGTAGTGATGTGGGAGGCCAGGGGTTTAGGGGTTAATAATTTTATTACAGTTGCGGCGGGGTCCGGGAGCGGCGGGATAGGGGTTAATAACTTTATTTAGTTGCGGTGGGGTCCGGGAGCGGAGGGATAGGGGTTAATACTTTTAGTTAGTTGCGGTGGGCTCCGGGAGCAGCAGGATAGGGGTTAATAACTTTATTTAGTAGCGGCGGGGTCCGGGAGCGGCAGAATAGGGGTTAATAACATTATGCAGGTGGCGGCGGGGTCGGGGCGGCAGATTAGGGGAGTTTAGACTCGGGGCTAATGTTAGGGTGTTAGGTGTAAACGTTACTGGTTTTCTACCATATAAATCAATGGGGTATCTGGCAGCATCGAACATAAGCTTTCTCTGCTTTCAGACTCCCATTGATTCCTATGGCATCCGCGGCCTCCAGGGTTGCAGATTGAAAACCAGGTACGCTGGGCCAGAATAGCCACGAGCGTACCTGTTAGAAGTTTGATAAGTTGTTAGATAGTGCCGAATTTGTATTCGGAACATCTGTAATGACGTAAGCATCGATCTGTGTCGGAATGAGACCGGCGGATCATATGTTACGTCACAAATTTCAACTTTTGCCGTTCTGTAGGCTTTGATAAATAGGGCGAATCAGGCTCGCCACAATTACGCTGCGGAATTCCAGCGTATTTGTGGTTGACGGCTTGATAAATAGGCCTCAATGACTGAAAATCCCAATGTCCAGCCTCTCAATAAGAAGAGTTTTTGAGAGGGGAACCAAAATTGGAGGTGGGAATGTATTGGAAATCAGCAAAATCAGCTAACTCCAGAAAAGGCTTTATTAAAACCGCTATCACAGCCTTTGTGAGAAGCTATCTTTTGTTACACGTATACACATTATATCAAACAGCTATATACATATTAACCCCTTTTCCATCAGCACTTTTCCATTTTCTGTCCGTTTGGGACCAAGGCTATTTTTACATTTTTGCGGTGTTTGTGTTTAGCTGTAATTTTCCTCTTACTCATTTACTGTACCCACACTTATTATATACCGTTTTTCTCGCCATTAAATGGAATTTAAAATATACCATTATTTTCATCATATCTTATAATTTACTATAATTTTTTTTTATAAAATATGAGGAAACAATGGAAAAAAACACACTTTTCTAACTTTGACCCCCAAAATCTGTTACACATCTACAACCACCAAAAAACACCCATGCTAAATAGTTTCTAAATTTTGTCCTGAGTTTATAAATACCCAATGTTTACATGTTCTTTGCTTTTTTTTGCAAGTTATAGGGCCATAAATACAAGTAGCACTTTGCTATTTCCAAACCACTTTTTTTCAAAATTAGCGCTAGTTACATTGGAACACTGATATCTTTCAGGAATCCCTGAATATCCCTTGACATGTATATATATTTGTTTAGAAGACATCCCAAAGTATTGATTTAGGCCAATATTGGTATATTTCATGCCAACATTTCACCGCCAAATCCGATCAAATACAAAAAATTGTTTACTTTTTCACAAATTTTTTCACATACTTTAGGTTTCTCACTGAAATTATTTACAAACAGCTTGTGCAATTATGGCATAAATGGTTGTAAATTATTCTCTGGGATCCCCTTTGTTCAGAAATAGCAGACATATATGGGTTTGGCATTGCTTTTTGGTAATTAGAAGGCCTCTAAATGCCACTGCGCACCACACGTGTATTATGCCCAGCAGTGCAGGGGTTAATTAGCGAGCTTGTAGGGTTAATTTTAGCTTTAGTGTAGTGTAGTAGACAACCCAAAGTATTGATCTAGGCCCATTGTGGTATATTTCATGCCACCATTTCATCGCCAAATGCGATCAAATAAAAAAAAAGTTACATTTTTCACAATTTTAGTTTTCTCACTGAAATCATTTACAAACAGCTTGTGCAATTATAGCACAAATGGTTGTAAATGCTTCTCTGTGATCCCCTTTGTTCAGAAATAGCAGACATATATGGCTTTTGCGTTGCTTTTTGGTAATTAGAAGGCCGCTAAATGCTGCTGCGTACCACATGTGTTTTATGCCCAGCAGTGCAGGGGTTAATTAGCGAGCTTGTAGGGTTCATTTTAGCTTTAGTGTAGTGTAGTAGACAACCCAAAGTACTAATCTAGGCCCATTTTGGTATAGAAGAAAAGTATCTCACAGCGCTCTCCCTATAAAGGATCCTTATAGCTTCTTAGAGTAGGGATACCTAGTATATCCCAAAAGTGTATGTTATAGAATAAAAGATCTAGGAAGCGCCTCAGAGTGGGCAAATGATACAATGGATGTATATGTGCACTAAAACATTTATTATACAATAAAACAAATTACAAAAAAAAAAATATTAAAATGATATTAGTCGCTAGACATAAAATCAATCATGGAACAAAAAAAAATATTAAAATGATATTAGTCGCTAGACATAAAATCAATCATGGATTAATTAATCCATTTTGGTATATTTCATGCCACCATTTCACCACCAAATGCGATCAAATAAAAAAAATCGTTCCCTTTTTCACAAACTTTTTCACAAACTTTAGGTTTCTCACTGAAATTATTTACAAACAGCTTGTGCAATTATGGCACAAATGGTTGTAAATGCTTCTCTGGGATCCCCTTTGTTCAGAAATAGCAGACATATATGGCTTTGGCGTTGCTTTTTGGTAATGCCAGATATATACATATTAACCCCTTAATGACTACAGCACTTTTCCATTTTCTGTCTATTTGGGACCAAGGCTATTTTTACATTTTTGCAGTGTTTGTGTTTAGCTGTAATTTTCCTCTTACTCATTTACTGTACCCACACATATTATATACCATTTTTTCCCGCCATTAAATGGACTTTCTAAAGATACCATTATTTTCATCATATCTTATCATTTACTATATATTTTTTTATAAAATATGAGTAAAAAATGGAAAAAAACACACTTTTTCTAACTTTGACCCCTAAAATCTGTTACACATCTACAACCACCAAAAAGCACCCATGCTAAATAGTTTCTAAATTTTGAATTAGAAGGCCGCTAAATGCCACTGCGCACCACACGTGCATTATGTCCAGCAGTGCAGGGGTTAATTAATGAGCTTGTAGGGTTAATTTTAGTGTAGTGTAGCATACAACCCAAAGTATTGATCTAGGCCCATTTGGTATATTTCATGCCATAATTTCACCGCCAAATGCGATCAAATAAGAAAAATCGTTCCCTTTTTCACAAACTTTTTCACAAACATTAGGTTTCTCACTGAAATTATTTAAAAATAGCTTGTGTAATTATGGAACAAATGGTTGTAAATGCTTCTCTGGGATCCCCTTTGTTCAGAAATAGCAGACATATATGGCTTTGGCGTTGCTTTTTGGTAATTAGAAGGCTGCTAAATGCCGCTGCGCATCACACGTGTATTATAGCTAACAGTGAAGGGGTTAATTAGGTCGCTTGTAGGGAGCTTGCAAGGTTAATTTTAGCTTTAGTGCAGAGATCAGCCTCCCACCTGAAACATCAGACCCCCTGATCCCTCCCAAACAGCTCTCTTCCCTCCCCCACCCCACAATTGTCCCAGCCATCTTCAGTACTGGCAGAAAGTCTGCCAGTACTAAAATAAAAGGTATATTTGGGTTTTTGTGTGTTTTTGTTAAGCATATTTGCATATGCTGCTGTGTAGGATCCCACCTTAGCCCCCAACCTCCCTGACCACCCCTCAAACAGCTCTCTAACCCTCCCCCTCTACCTTAATGGGCGCCATCTTGGGTACTGGCAGATGTCTGCCAGTACCCAGTTTAGAAAAAAATTGTGCTTTTTTAATTTTTTATTTCCCTTTTCTGTAGTGTAGCTTCTCCCCCAGACCAACCCTCCACCACTCCCAGATCCTTTAGATAGTTTTTTAAATATTAAATACCCCCTTTCTCCCACTTATATTATTGTTTTTTTCTGTAGTGTAGCAGTTCCCACCTGCTCCCGCCTCGTGCACGCGCCCATCCTCCGCCCCCCGTCCATGTGCGTGCATCTGTGCGTGCCCCCGTTGGTCCCGCCCCCTCCACATCACTCGGCCAATCGATGGCCGCCCACCCGCCTCCCACGTCGGCTCCCACCCACCAACGATACCGGCCATCGAAGTCCGGTGCAGAGAGGGCCACAGAGTGGCTCTCTCTGCATTGGATGGCCATGCAGGGTTAATGCAGGATGCCTCGATATCGAGGCATCACTGCAATAACCGGAAAGCGGCTGGAAGCGAGCAGGATCGTTAACTGTATTTTTTTAGAGGCCGTACCCTACATGTCGTTGGTCATTAAGGGGTTAAAGTGATGGTAAACTCTCCCCTTTATAAAAACAGATCCTTAAAAGTCAATTTTTCTGTGAGCTAATGGTTTGAATTGTTCTCCAATCAGCGCTCTAGCTACAACAAGTGCCATATGGGGATAGCACTGATTGGAGAACAGTTCAAACCATTAGCTCACAGAAAAATGTACTTTTGAAGTAGGCAGAGAAGCATGGGGTGTTTAAATTTCATATGTATATTAAAAAGAAAGTTATAGCACATCTTCATTACAATTGATGAATTAAACTCCCTCTAAAATATCACTAACATTCTGGATCTGATTTTAAAAAGGGGAGAGTTTACCATCACTTTAATATAGTTGTGCACATATAGGGCCAGATTACAAGTGGCCGCTATTGGATTTTTTCGCTTGCGCACTAGTTGTTCACAAAGTAAACTTTTAAAGGGGGTCGGTTAGTGCGCATATTACAAGTTCAAACTCGATGTGTTCTAACTTTCGGATATCACGTCACCTTTATCTTCTCCCTATAGACTTGAATGAGAACGCTTTCAAAAAAACCCTCACTTATCTCTTGCAATTTAACCAGACACCATGTAAGACCTACAGAGCTAAAGCTAAAGTTCTTTACATAGAAGAATTTTATTTTATCGCATTTGTTTGCATGCGTTGGATGTATCACTCGTATTAAAAGTTGAAAGTAACTGCAATCGCTTCAGTTAAATTGAATTTAACGTGTGTATGTGTGTGTATATGTATTATTTTGATCTTATCATTTACCTGGGCACTGATTTCTAGGCAAAAATGGTACTCAGAGCACTTAGTGCTAATCTCATGGTGCATAAAAAAAGGATAAAACAACCTTTTTTTTTATGCCCACTTTGCATACATTACCTTACATTAATTTACATACATTATGTTTATATTATATCCTGAGACGTATGATTCCATAAATATTATGTATGACTTTTTCCTTTTCACTTTAAATGACTGATATGAGTGTATAAGCAATTAATTTAAAGCAAATATTAAGTGTCTCACTGCTGGGAATGATATTGCTGTTAGTAGTATTTTGGAAATCTAATTAAATAACATTAACAATACACACTTCTGGTTTATATAATCACTTGCAAATGGAGAATTGACCATGCTTTATACATGCAGAATATTTCCAGAATATCTGATTAGGAGGCATTTCAAAGATACTTTAAAAATAGTAGTTAATGAGTTTAATTAAAAACCTCTTTATAAATGTTCTAAAGTATGTTCCTCAAGTTGACAATGGATTAGAGGTTATAATATGCACTTCACTTTCTAAAGAGAATGATGAAAATTTCCCAAAGGTCTTATTAATTAAATACAAATCTATAGTGATCAGAGATAAGTTATTCAATCACTTTATAGCGAGCTCGTCCATTTATACTTGAGGACTGGAGACAGAGCAGATTTTAAGCATATGCACTTAAGTGTTTTTGTGCAGTGATATCATTTTTTTTTTTAAATAAAATAAAAAATAATTTAGTCTGTCGCCAGCCCTTGGAGATACTGTAAATTCTAGACAAAACTGCTTTAGGGAACCCAAAATTCTGCATTTAGTGCAATAAATATGCTAAATTTTGAATATTGCAAAAATGCAACACTTTTAATAGTGTTAATTGTTTGAGAAGACATTAATTAAGAGATTAATTAAGAAATTGTATTGGCCTACAAAGGGTTTCAATATAATGTTGCAAATTGATAGGATACAAAAAAATCAGTTGATTAAGTTAAAGGACCAATTTGTATGATAAGCAAATGCATGATAAAAAAGACAATGCAATAGCACTTAGGGGCCAATTTATCATAGTGAGATCGGACATGATACAATGTAGTGTATCATGTCCACCGCACATCGATAAATGCCGACAGCATACGCTATCTGCATTTATCATTGCACAAGCAGTTCTGGTGAACTGCTTGTGTTTTATGGTATAACCCGGATATCAAGGGTTAATACCAGATGAAAGATGCCCTGAATACGGGATCAGCAACACACAAACCCAGTTAATTCCCCCCAAACATGAGACCAAGCTCCATCTTGAGGGTAAAACAGAATGTGTTTTATTGAGGGCTATATGCCCAGTATTTATGCAGGTCTCCCACCTGGTTGACACTCTCCAGCAACAGCTGCACAGGAAGAAGATAGTACATTAGATAGAGGGAAGACGCCCTTTTTCAGGATACAATAGAATTACATTACTTAACCAGATAAACAATTAAACACAAGAAACAATGGAGTCCTTCTTGACACCTGGCAGTCTGATTAAACAATGTGAACACTTATCACTTAAACTTAATTACAGTAAACAATAGGTGATGTCAGGAAACCTGTTTTCAGAAAATAGTTTCTCAAAGCTGAACAAAGCTTCCAGTACTGACAGAGGGGTTTGTCACATTGTGCAATGCCGCCCTCTGCAGATTCCGCTAGCAGGGGGTGTCAATCAACACGATCGTATTTGATCGGGTTGATTTCTGTCCGCTGCCTCATAGCAGGCGGATAAGTTATGGAGCAGCGGTCTTTAGGCCGCTGCTTCATAACTCCCGTTTCCGGCGGGACAGTAAAGTCCAAATTAAACATTCATGATTTAGATAGGGCATGTCATTTTAAACAACGTTCCAATTTACTTTTATCATCAAATTTTCTTTGTTCTCTAGGTATTCTTAGTTGAAAGCTAAACTTAGGTGGGCTCATATGCTAATTTCTAAGCCCTTGATGGCCACCTCTTATCTGCATGCTTTTGACAGTTTTTCACACCTAGAGGACGTTAGTTCATGACTGCCATATAGATAACAATGTGCTCACGCCCATGGAGTTAAAGAACCGGTGGACTCAGAAGTCACATGACAGCATTGACATCATCGGTCCTTTAGCCGGACTGGATCTAGCCGCTACCAGCGCTGGTCTATTGCTGACCATGGCCTAACATCTACTGTGGCAATCAGGAGTATCTCTGGACTCCCTCTGGTGGGACGAGGATACCATCTGTTCCAGGTGTGCCTAGGAGTCTGCCGGACGACTCATTGGTTCCGGCCTGCCTGTACCGCACAATTGTGCTTTTTATCACGTGAGTAGGATTTCATCTGTACCTATACTATTTGGTTCTCCAGCCTCATTTGCACTATGTGGCGCCCTCTATCTTTTATATTCTAGACCTTCTTATCCTGTGTCGTGGCGTGACACACTAGAGGGGCCGCCTAAAGCCGTGGACCCTGCCTTGGTATTGGATAAGTTCCTTATCAGGATTCCACTCCTTTTTATCTCTGGACTCTTGTACCTTATATTTATCAATCTGATGTATATGCAATATATGTGTCCTTGATTGTTATATGCTACTGATTTTGTGTATTGCTTTGTAAATAACATTAGAGATCCCTATATATTATGGTCTATTAGACCCACTGTATACTCCACTAAGGTATATTAACTTGTTACTTTGTTACCCTTTTTTATAAATATATATTACTTTATTACTCTTTTTATATATATATATTTTTTTTTACCAATACATCATCTTTTTATATTTGGCGCCTCTTATAGATACCAGTTTGGCACTTTGATTGCCTTCTGTGTATTTTGTTTTGCCCATGGAGTTATTTAAGAATCAGCACAATTTGCCTGAAATGCAAGTCTGTCAAAAGATCTGAGATAAGGAGGCAGTCTGCAGAGGCGCAGATACAAGGTAATCACAGAGGTAAAAAGTATATTAATATAACTGTGTTGGTTATACAAAATTGAGGAATGTTAAATAAAGGGATTATCTATCTTTTTAAACAATAACATTTTTGGTTACAGTAGAGGGATAATTCAGCGCCCACACTTATAGACTCTCACAGACTCAAAAAAAATTCCCTAAAAAATCTTGAGCTAATCACAATAATACAAGAGTAGGGAGCCCCAAAAAGAAAGGCTTAGGTGAGAAAATTAGAACATTTCAAAACATGTTAGCACATCATATTAGAAAATATGTATAAAATTAACATTTATTAAACACAATTTTCAACAATAGGGTACCCTATCAGAATGATAATGTTGCAGAAATGAAATTTAATGTGATAAATGTGACTGAAAAACAAATAGAACCATTAGTCCTAGTAAAAAAATGCTTATATAAGTGTCCCAAAAGAAAAGTGTCTCTAAGAGGCAATATAGCCAATATGTGAAGTTTGTCCCTCGCCGTGGATGGAGTTCCTTTAAATAAACATCCAAAAATCCCAAGTAGATAGCAACAAAAAAGGGAAAAAATAAACAATAAAATTATCTGTGAAGATCCTGAACAAGTACCTGTGGAAAAAAGATGTAAAAATAGTGCAATATTGCAAAATAATAAATAAGGCTCACCAAATAGGACACTCGAGCAGTGCCCTTCAACCCATTTGGGCCCTAGCCATTTTCTGCACTCTAGCATTTTTTTGTGTATAATATTATTAATAACTTAATATAGTATGTAAATTATTTATGAGTTATCAAAAGAAATAAAAATGTAGAACATACCTGAATTTTTAAGGAGATGAATAAAGTATTGCAAATTTATAGGGACATTAAACACTAATGGCTAGATTACAAGTGGAGCGATAATTAAACATATATTACAAGTGGCTGGTTATTGCTACCAGTAGCTCGCAGTAGCAATTAGCACTTATAAAATTTCAATTGTGATATACTTTATTAAAAAATAAAGATAGTAGCATCTTTGTTTTTTAACAAAATAACTGCAAAAAGCAGTTTTTGGAGTCTAAAGCGAACAGGTGTGCGGTGCCTTTACATTGCGGTCAATGGGAACTGTGTGTTTCCAGTAAATATACATATGTACATGCTTATATACATAAATATATATGTAAATAAGCATATACATATATTTACAATTTTCTGCAATCGCTGTGCTACTTACTCTCTTCGCTGCACTAGTTCTCATGCCGTGCCTAACGGCATGAGGACGAGACTCCCATTTGAGACTATGGAGGGGCGCTCTTGTGAGCCCAATGCTTCCCAGAAATGTGAACATGAGCTTGCATCGAAAGCGATATTTAGTGCTCCACTTGAAATCTGGCCCCAAATACATTTTATAAGCAAAGTATTTTGGCTATTTCCCACCTCTCTCAAGTCATGGATGCTGCCATGTTGCATTCTATCTTTCACTGCATTCCATACTGCATTCCGTGTGGTATTCTATCTTTAACTGCATTCCATACTGCATTCCATGTTGCATTCTATCTTTCACTGCATTCCATGTTGCATTCTATCTTTCACTGCATTCCATGTAGCATTCTATCTTTCACTGCATTCCCTACTGCATTCCATGTTGCATTCTATCTTTCACTGCATTCCATGTAGCATTCTATCTTTCACTGCATTCCATGTTGCAATCATCTTTTACTAACCTGTTTGCACATGTGCAGCAACTCTCCTTCAGGTACCTGCAGTCTAACCTAGGTTCCATAATGGCAGCAAACATATACCTAGATTACGAGTTTTGTGTTAGAGGCTATGCGTTGCTAATGAGCAGTTTTGTCTCACCGCTCACTTACCTGCAGCGCTGGTATTATTAGGCAAGAAGTGAGCGTTGAGCAAAATTTTGCTCATTACCGCACTCCAATAGCAGCGCTGCTTAAGTCAGCGGTGAGCTGGTCATAAGTGTTTGTACACGATTTCCCCATAGGAATCAACGGGGAGAGCCGGCTGAAAAAAAGTCTAACACCTGCAAAAAAGCAGCGTAAAACTCCTTAACGCAGCCCCATTGACACACCCTAACATGAAACCCGAGTCTAAACACCCCTAATCTTACACTTATTAACCCCTAATATGCCGCCCCCTACATTGCGGACACCTCCATTATATTTAGTAACCCCTAATCTGCCGCTCTGGACACCGTTGGTGAGGCAGATTAGGGGTTAATAAGTGTAGGTAGGTGGCAGTGACATTGGGGGCGGCAAATTAGGGGTTAATAAATATAATGTAGGTATCGGCGATGTTGGGGGCAGCAGATTAGGGGTTCATAAATATAATGTAGGTGGCAGCGGTGTCCAGAGCGGCAGATTAGGGGTTACAAATTTTATTTTTGTGTTTGCGATACGGGAGGGCCTCTGTTTAGGGGTTAATAGGTAGTTTATGGGTGTTAGTGTACTTTTTAGCACTTTAGTTATGAGTTTTATGTTACGGCGTTGTACCATAAAACTCTTAACTACTGACTTTAAAATGCGTTAGGACTCTTGACAGGGTATGGTGTACCACTCACTTTTTGGCCTCCCAGGACAGACTCGTAATACCGGTGCTATGGAAGTCCCATAGAAAAAAGACTTTACGAATTTTACGTAAGTCGTTTTGCGGTAAGGTCAAAGAAGTGTGCGGTGACCCTAAACCTTCAAGACTCGTAATACCAGCGGGCGTAAAAAAGCATCTTTAGGACCTCTTAACGCTGCTTTTTCAGCCTAACGCACAACTCGTAATCTAGCCGATAGTATTTAGTGTTCAGTGTCCCTTTAATTTTCCATATGTGTGGCTCATTCTCATCACAGTTAAAGGGACACTGAACCCAATTTTTTTCCCCGTGATTCAGATAGAACATGCAATTTTAAGCAACTTTCTAATTTACTCCTATTATCAAATTTTCTTCATTCTCTTGGTAACTTTATTTGAAATGCAAGAATGTAAGTTTAGATGCCGGCCCATTTTTGGTGAATAACCTGGGTATTCTTGCTGATTGGTGGATAAATTCATCCACCAATAAAAAAGTTCTGTCCAGAGTTCTAAACCAAAAAAGAAGCTTAGATGCCTTCTTTTTCAAATAAAGATAGCAAGTGAACGAAGAAAAATTGATAATAGGAGTAAATTAGAAAGTTGCTTAAAATTGCATGCTCTAGGTGGGGCGGGGGATGGTGGTTGCTGCATGCTCGCGGTGCCTCAGTGTGAGCCGGGCGGCTGGAGGGGACAGGTCTGCTTTTGCTCCTGTCATAGAGAGTTGGAAGCGGAGCTCGAAGAAGTGCCGTAAAGGAAAACTAGAACTGGAGCGTATCATTGTGGGACATACACGCGGATACCGAGCCCGGCATGGAGCTATAAGGGCTATTGAACTGTAGAGGGAAACGTATTCTCGTCCTGGAATTGGGGTATGGGAAGCTCGGATACCTGAGGGAGTACTTGGAGGCTTCGTATATTGGAGAAGTTCGATTCAGCCCAGGATAGGTGCGGATACTTGTGTGTACGGATGGCGGCTCCCCGGGAGCTACTCGGGCTCCTGCTCGCTATGTGCCGACTGTGCGCGGTGCTCAGCAAAGTCTTGGAGCCGGTGACATCGAACTCTCAGAACCCTAGGTTTGTGGCTGGAAAGGGGTTGGTCATTTATCCTGAGATTGGGGATCGTTTGGACATTATATGCCCAAGAGGGAGCAATCAAGGCCTTATGAGTATTACAAGCTCTATATGGTGCGGAAAGACCAAGCTGAGTCTTGCAGCACTGTGATGGACCCAAATGTGCTGGTGACTTGCCATCAGCCCGAAAAGGAGTTCCGCTTCACCATCAAGTTTCAGGAATTTAGCCCCAACTACATGGGCCTGGAGTTCAGGAAACATCAGGACTATTACATTACATCAACTTCCAATGGTACCCTGCCTGGCCTGGAAAACCGTGAGGGCGGTGTATGTCACACAAGATCTATGAAGATAATCATGAAGGTCGGACAAGATCCCAATACTGTGATACATGACCACTCTACCACCCGACCAAGCAAAGAGGCAGATAACACTGGTAAAATAGCAACCCTTGGACCCTGGAACCGTGTTGCAGATGGGGTAGAATATGGCAAACCAGACACCGTAAACCAAGCAGATAAATGCTCCCCTGGAGGTGGGGTCGATGGATTTTTCAACTCCAAGATTGCATTATTTGCTGCGATAGGAGCTGGTTGTGTCATCTTTATACTCATCATTATCTTTTTGGTTGTCATGCTTATCAAAATCCGCAAGAGACATCGCAAGCACACGTAGCAGCGGGCAGCTGCCCTATCACTCAGTACATTGGCCAGTCCCAAGTGCAGTGGCAATGCGGGCACGGAGAACAATTACTGCCCACACTATGAAAAGGTCAGCGGGGACTATGGGCACCCTGTCTACATAGTACAAGAGATGCCCCCACAAAGCCCTGCAAACATTTACTACAAGGTCTGAGTGGGACCTCAACATCTCATCCAACTCCCTATCTATGGAGCGACCAATCCAGCGCCAAGAGCACAGGCCAAAGGTCACTTGGCATCAAGGGACTCTGGGAGATGGAGCAATAAGACTAACTTTCTCTGTTAGATATTTTTATATAGTTTGCCCTTTCGCTCTGCTCCCTTTCAATGTCCTTGGAGGAGAGTGGGAGATTTGTCCCTGTTTAAATTTTGCAAGGGTGAAAACTTATTTGGCATTTGAAGCCAGGAAAGCTACTAGGACTTCTAAAGAGATGGATCTATGGCACAGCCTCGACCAGGGATCTTTCATACACTGCTCCATCATCCTGTATTTTGTTTCTGGATGGTGTGAGTTGGTGCCTCAGTCTTACCCTCTCTAAGAGGCTCGGCTCTTTGAGTACTCTTCTTTAACACTTCTACACAAACATGCACACTGTCTTTGAATCAGAATACACACACCACACGCTACCTGTGCACTTATATGCACTTAATTGCACACCTCTAATTTAATTTTCTTTTCTGTCTCAGCATACCTACTTATATGCACTTGTGTTTGTACGTTGATGTATATGTACATGCATACTTGCACACAGACCTTTTCATACACTTCATCCTCTAGCATTGTAAACAGATACATGCTTATTCTTGTTCACTCCCTCACACACCGTGTTGACTAGTCACGTTGTGCGGATGCATTTGCTTCTCATTTGTCTGGGCTACCACAGCCAAGTTGAAGCATGTGCAGTGTGTCGGATTTTCTTGTATATGGTGGTCTAAACCATCTAGTTAGACATGCACCACAGAGGTGTATACACGTATACAACATAGAGACACTTTCCTGAGAGCATGTACATATATGTATATCCTCATTCCTTACAGGCACCATCTGTGCACATATTAACACGCCAGGGACAGGCTCTCTGAAGGGGCACCAAGCATGGATTTCTGAGGGTTGTTTGCTACGGTTATGGATTTTAAATCACCTGTCCTTGTCATGTTAATGTACTTGTGAACACAAAAATCTACTGTATTTTCTCTCAGACATAGGAGAAGCACAGGGAAATATATCATAGGTAGGGAGCACATGCCCAAACTACCTGCCTTGTTAGCCATGCCTCTACTAAATCTTCCCACACCCTGGGCAGCTTGTGCTCCTTTTTTTTACCTTCTATGCAGAGTGTGATCTGGATTCCTCTTTGTGCTGATACAGAGATTAAGGGCTTGTGTGCTCTGCGCCAGCAGCTGTCTGTCTGTTGGAGAGGGGGTGTGAGACTTTCAGTCTCTAGTGTCAAGGAAAAAGGCCTTAAAATAGAATTTTAAAGCACCATACACCATGCTCCACCTTCATGATAAAATTAAGCACTGTAAAATACTGAATAGTTTTTAATTTGTATACACATCCTAGTTGTGAGAGAGGCCTGCTGGTTTCAGAGCAGGTTAACATACTAGAATATTTTTTTAATGTAACATATGAAACAATACTCTACCCTTAATTTGCTTTTAATGTCTCTAGTTCCATATTCATTATACACTTTTTTTTTTGTTCTTTTTAAAAACATTTTGCAGGTTGCTCCCCTAACCTGCCCATGATGGGGAGTAAACAGAATAATAAAAGTAGCTATAAAGATGTATCCTTTTAAGGCTCCAGTACTGGAGATGTATTAAATCATGGCCTTCTGGGCCAAGTGACTAATGGGGTATTAAAACCTTTTCTTATCTTCCTATTTACATATTTAAGGCTCCCCCGCCCGCTATAGTTACATGCACTCTGTCAGGCCCTGAGCACCCTGTATATATGTGAAATTAAAAGGTGAAATTTAATCTTAAATTTATTAACACCTTTGACTTTTATGAAATGATAAAATTGATTTTCTTCGTTATTAACTTTGATATTTTTTTTGTAAATAATGTGGGTTTTTTTCTTGAAAGGAATTCTGTAAAGCTGTTTTGTATAAACTCCAAATTTATTTTCATTTTGTTTCTTAGTAAAAAACAAATACATTTTTTCCAAAAAAAGGGGAAAAAAAAGAGAGAAAAAAATCCAAACACCCCACACCATATATATATATATATATATATATATATATATATATATATATATATATATATATATATATATATATATATATATCTTTTCAAACATTGTTTCATGTTGCATCCTTCATGTGTATTCACAGGAAATGAAGCAGGCTTCAAAATATCACCTCACTGTCACCAGAACATGAATTCTATTAAATCTTAATTTAAAGGGACGTGTCCTATACAAATAACTCCAAAAAATACTTTAGCCCTTATTTTGCAACCTTCCAAAATAACACAACAAAACAATTGGTTAAAGTTTGGGTAATCTCAGTACCTCCTTGCTGTTTTAGTTCTGTGCCCACTGTTGAGTGGGTATATGTTGGCATGGACAAGATAAGTATTGGGATGTTGTGTCATTTTTAAACAGCAATATATGCTTATTTCTCTACTTAATTATGGAGTTAGACCATATCATTGGGCCTTATGGAAATGTTGCATTTATTTTCTCCTAGTAGCAGTGAGCTTTTTAAAGCACACTAGATCTGCACCTTAATACTTGTCGGGGTTGGCATGCAGGTTTCATGTTTGCACTTCATTACAAGACTTGTTGAAAATGTGCACCCCTGTTATAATAAGCATATATTGCATACAGATTTATATTTTGTGGTGGGATTTACAATATCCTTTTTGTTTTAAATGACCCTACCCGGACTCCTCTTACTTTCACCACTTAGCAGAGTCCAAGTCAAGAATTATACCATTCTCTATTGTACCACCCTGTGGAGACCTGAGCAGTAAGTTGGCCCCATAATGCTTTGTAAATTAAATCTGCATAATGCTAATAACATTAACAATGCACTGCAGTGTTACAAAACTGACCGTTAACATTGGTGTTTCCAGGCAAACTGGGATACAAATTCTCGTTGTTGAGATTGAAATAGAACAAATAATAAATGTAAATGAACTTTTACGTATTCAACATTGTATTTTAGGGTATAGTAACATCTGCTATGCAGTGCATTGTAGGTATTTTAGGACTTAAGTGTGGGACCTAATTTTATCATCTTCCTTTCATACCTTAAAAATTGATATCTAACCTTAATTACATATCATGTTCTTCATTAATTTTTTCCTTGGCTGCAACATGGCTGTATTGTGTAATAAGGCAATGCCACTGTCATTTGTAGCTAAGAGATGAATCCCATAATGTACAATCTGCGAAGGAGTTAAAGATCAGGGACCTGAAGCTTGCTAGTTACACATATTCTATATTTGCTGATGAGCCTCACAACAATCTAGTGCCCCATGTCTTGCATCTTCTTTCCACATTTGGCTTTGCATTGAAACAACATGGGACACAATTAAATAAGCCCCTTATTTTATATGTATTCTGTTTGTTTTTGGTTTTTTTTACGTTTTTGGACTGTGCCTTGTAGACCCTGAAATCTCGGACAGGGGCTCTAGCCCCATCCCGCTATGCACTCCATTTCATGTCCGAGGCCTCTCAATCAGGACACTTCTCTCATATCACCTGATGTGAGAGGCGGGGTTTGATTCCATCACTTTTGGGGGAGAGATTTACATGCACACATTGAGTTTTCTCTGTACAACCCGTGCTCTGATACCACTTGTTTGCACGCCAATAATTAGGCGTTTTTTTTGTTGTTGTTGTTTTTTTGTAATTTTTTTTTTTAAATCTTGTTTTCATGTCTCACCTGGGACATGTTTCTTTCTCCTCTGTTTCCTGTTGAATACATTTGCACAATAGCTCTGCAGTTAAACATCATCCCATGTTCACGTTTTATGCCTGGAAGTCCAGTTCCCTGGAGATATGTTGGAAACCTGATATATTGTCAAATAAAGTTTTTTTCCTATGGAAAAAAAAAATAAAAATAAAAATTGCATGCTCTATCTGAATCACGAAAGAAAAAAATTGGGTTCAGTGTCCCTTTAAGAGGAACAAGCATAGTAAAGTTTAAGTAGAACTCTCTTCAGCATCGGTTTGTGAGTGTAAGAATTTATCTAGTATGAGCTGATATGAATATTTATTATTAGGATCTGTATATACAGCAAGTTTTAAGAGCTCATTTTATTAGGATACTATTTAGTAGAATTCTCAAGAAGATAATTATCATATCCCTCCTCTCATCACCCAAATTGTAGCAAGTACACAACATTCATCATAAAAAAATGTCATAGATATTTGTGTCATGAAAAATGTTAAGTCCAGTGAATTTTTGCAACCCATGGAAATTGAGCTTTAAAGTGAATGTAAAGTTTAATGCGAAAGTGCCCGTTTTTTAAAAATATGCTTAAAAACAGGGGCACTTTCATTCCTTAAACTTTATATTTAAGCGTTTGACGAATCCAGCTTCCTCCAATCATTGCATGCACCCCAAGGTGTCCAGCTCATGAGGCCACACAATGATTGGAGCAAGCCAGATTCGTCATTGCTGTGCTAAGTACAGCAGGAGCTGTGGGCAGAGGATCACCGGTCTGCTGTCATAAGGAAAAAGGTAAGTATTTAAAAAAAACAAAAAAACGCAAATGAATGAAAGTGCCCCTGTTTTTATGAGTATTTTTTAAAAAAACGGTCACTTTCTCATTAAACTTTACATTAGCTTTAAAGCTGAATTTGCACATTATGAAAACATTCAATTAAATGTCCTGGTTCCAGTATTCATCGAAGAGAAAACATTAAAAAACATTCCAGAAAATTCTGTATAGCACAAATTACATTAAGTGTGCCCTTTAAATCAAAAAGTCTGGCTTTTACATTTAGACAAAATATTGACAAACAGTATGGAAGATTATAGTACATCTAGGGGTCGATCCGATATAAAGCGTCGCCCGCAAAAGCCGGCGACGCCAATATTTGCGCGGATTTGGTATCACATATACGGCGTAACCTAGAAGTTACGCGCGTATATTTCTGCCGTCGCCCGCAGTTTTTTGGGCCATAGGCAGGTATACCAAACCCGCGCAGTTTGGTATCCAATATGCAGCGTAAGGACTTACGTGGCGAAAATGGAGAAAACTTACTCCATTTTCACCTCGCCACAAAAAGCAGCCGTAAGAAGCCTTACGCTGACTATTGGAGCCCCGTAACTCCCTAAACTAACTAGAAAATAAACCTAACACCTAACGCATGCGCAATGTCTATCTCCCTGTCAACCGCGATCTGCTAAAATAAACCTAACACCTAACGCATGCGCAATGTCTATCTACCTGTCAACCGCGATCCCCCCCCCCCCCCCGAAATCCCTAATAAAGTTATTACCCCCTAAACCGCCGCTCCCGGACCCCGCCGCCATCTACATAAACTAACCCCCTACTGTGAGCCTCTAAAACCGCCGCCATCTACCTTATCTATCCCCTAATCTGACCCCTTACACCGCCGCCACCTATATAAAAATGATTAACCCCTAATGTAAGCCCCTTACACCGCCGCCATCTCTATTAAAATGATTAACCCCTAATTTAATCTACCTACCCCGCCGCCAGCTATATTATCTATATTAACCCTAAGTATATTATAGTTAATATAGGTATTACATTATATATATTAACTATATTAACCCTAATTATATTAGGGTTAATATAGTTAATATAGTTACTATAGTATTTATATTAACTATTTTAACTCTATCTAACCCTAACTAAATTTATATTAAATTAATCTAATTCATTTATAAACTAAAATATTCCTATTTAAATCTAAATACTTACCTATAAAATAAACCATAAGATAGCTACAATATAATTAATAATTACATTGTAGCTATGTTAGGGTTAATATTTATTTTACAGGTAAATTGTTAATTATTTTAACTAGGTATAATAGATATTAAATAGTTATTAACTATTTAATATCTACCTAGTTAAAATAATTACCCAATTACCTGTAAAATAAATCCTAACCTAAGTTACAAATACACCTACACTATCAATAAATTTAATAAACTACTAACATCTATCTAAAAATACAATTAAATTAACTAAACTAAATTACAAAAAAAAACAAACACTAAATTACAAAAAATAAAAAAAAGATTACAAGATATTTAAGCTAATTACACCTATTCTAAGCCCCCTAATAAAATAATAAACCCCCAAAATAAAAAAAATTCCCTGCCCTATTCTAAATTCAACAAATTTCAAAGCTCTTTACCTTACCAGCCCTTAAAAGGGCCTTTTGTGGGGCATGCCCCAAAGAATTCAGCTCTTTTGCATACAAGAAATACAATACCCCCCCCCCCCCATTACAACCCACCACCCACATACCCCTATTCTAAACCCACCCAAACCCCCCTTAAAAAAGCCTAACACTACCCCCCTGAAGATCTCCCTACCTTGTCTTCACCACACCGGGCCGAACTCCTGATCCGATCCGGGCGATGTCTTCCTCCAAGCGGCAAAGAAGAATTCTTCCTCCGGCGATGTCTTCCTCCAAGCGGCAGATAGATGTTAGTAGTTTATTAAATTTATTGATAGTGTAGGTGTATTTGTAACTTAGGTTAGGATTTATTTTACAGGTAATTGGGTAATTATTTTAACTAGGTAGATATTAAATAGTTAATAACTATTTAATATCTATTATACCTAGTTAAAATAATTAACAATTTACCTGTAAAATAAATATTAACCCTAACATAGCTACAATGTAATTATTAATTATATTGTAGCTATCTTATGGTTTATTTTATAGGTAAGTATTTAGATTTAAATAGGAATATTTTAGTTTATAAATGAATTAGATTAATTTAATATAAATTTAGTTAGGGTTAGATAGAGTTAAAATAGTTAATATAAATACTATAGTAACTATATTAACTATATTAACTCTAATATAATTAGGGTTAATATAGTTAATATATATAATGTAATACCTATATTAACTATAATATACTTAGGGTTAATATAGATAATATAGCTGGCGGCAGGGTAGGTAGATTAAATTAGGGGTTAATCATTTTAATAGAGATGGCGGCGGTGTTAGGGGCTCACTTTAGGGGGTTATAGATATAATATAGCTGGCGGCGGGGTACGGGAGCGGCGGTTTAGGGGTTAATAACTTTATTAGGTTGCGGCGGGGTAAAGGAGCGGCGGTTTAGGGGTTAATAGCTTTTTTATTGTTAGGCTAGTGAGGGGGGATAGCGGATAGAGGGTTAGACAGTGCGGGCTATGTTAGGGAGGCGTGTTAGACAGTGCGGGCTATGTTAGGGAGGCGTGTTAGACAGTGCGGGCTATGTTAGGGAGGCGTGTTAGACAGTGCGGGTGTTTTAGACTTTAGTCAGGTTTTATAGGCGCCGGCAGATTCTAACGTGGCGCAAGTCACTGGCGACGCCAGAAATTTGTACTTACGCAGATTTCTGGACATCGCTGGTTTGTGAGACTTACGGCACGTTAGCATCTGACGGCGACCTATATGGGATGGCTCGAGTTGCGAGCTGAAACTGCGGGCAACGCCGGTTCCCTTGCTTGCGCCGCAAACTGCGATCGATATCGGATCGCGCCCCTAGAATTTAACACAATATTTAATATAATTTACAAAATAATACAATAAAAAGTAAAATTGCAGAAGGAATCCAAAAATTAGCATAGACTTAAAAGGAAATTCCACAAAACTTCCAAACAAAAGGATTAATCAACATAGGATATGTAGTTTCTGAAAATAAGACACATGGGGGCCTATTTATCAAGCCGTCAACCGCAAATACGCTGGAATTCCGCAGCGTAATTGTGGAGACCTTGATTCTCTATATTTATGAAAGCCTACAGACCGCCAAAAATAGAATTTTGTGACGAAACATACGATCCGCAGGTCTCAGTCCGACACAGATCGATGCTTACATCATTACAGATGTTCCGAATGCAAATTTGGCACTGACTACTTTTGGAAGTTAACAAATATCCACCAGGTACGCTCGCCACTATTCCGGCCCGGCGTACCTGGTTTTCAATCCGCCACCCTGGAGGTGGCGGATGCCATAGGAATCAATTGGAGTCTGAAAGCAGCGAAAGCTCATGTTCGCTGCTGCCCAATATCCCATTGATTCCCATGGGAGAATAAAGTTATGTTTACACCTAACACCCTAACATGTATCCCGAGTCTAAACACCCCAAATCTGTTGCCCCCTACACCGCCGCCACCTAATTTATACTTATTAACCCCTAAACCGCCGATCCCGGACCCCGGCGCAATGAAATAAACGTATTAACCCCTAAACTGCCACTCCCGGAGCCCACCGCCACCTACATTATGTTATTAACCCCTAATCTGCCGCCCCCTACACCGCCGCCACCTACATTACATTTATTAACCCCTAATCTGCCACCCCCAATGTCGCCGCCACTATTCTAAATGTATTAACCCCTAAACCTAAGTCTAACCCTAACCCTAACACCCCCTAACTAATAGTTACATTGTAGCTAGCTTAGGGTTTATTTTTATTTTACAGGCAAGTCTGTATTTATTTTAACTAGGTTGAATAGTTACTAAATAGTTATTAACTATTTAATAACTACCTAGCTAAAATAAATACAAAAGTACCTGTAAAATAAAACCTAACCTAAGTTACAATTACACCTAACACTACACTATAATTAAATTATTTCCCTAAATTAAATACAATTAAATACAATTTAATTAAATTATCTAAAGTACAAAAAAAACCAAACACTAAATTACAGAAAATAATAAACAAATTACAAGATTTTTAAACTAATTACACCTAATCTATTAGCCCTATCAAAATAAAAAAAGCCCCCCCCCAAAATAAATAAAACCCTAGCCTAAACTAAACTACCAATAGCTCTTAAAAGGGCCTTTTGCGGGGTATTGTCCTAAAGTAATCAGCTCTTTTAACTGTAAAAAAAAATACAAACAACCCCCCAACAGTAAAACCCCCACCCACACAACCAACCCCCCCAAAAAAATACTAACTAAAAATACCTAAGCTCCCCATTGCCCTGAAAAGGGCATTTGGATGGGCATTGTCCTTAAAAGGGCAGTTAGCTCTTTTGCAGGCCCAAAGCCCTAACCTAAAAATAAAACCCACCCAATACACCCTTAAAAAACCTAACACTAACCCCCCTGAAGATCGACTTACCGGGAGACGTCTTCATCCAAGCCGGGCAGAAGTGGTCCTCCAGATGGGCAGAAGTCTTCATCCAAGCCAGGCAGAAGTGGTCCTCCAGATGGCAGAAGTCTTCATCCAGACCGCATCTTCTATCTTCATCCATCCGGTGCGGAGCGGGTCCATCTTCAAGATATCCAACGCGGGGCATCCTCCTCAGCTGACGAATACCCGACGAATGAAGGTTCCTTTAAGTGACGTCATCCAAGATGGCGTCCCTTAGATTGCGATTGTCTGATAGAATTCTATCAGCCAATCGGAATTAAGGTAAAAAAAATCCTTTTGGCTGATGCAATAAGCCAATAGGATTAAACTTCAATCCTATTGGCTGATTGGAACAGCCAATAGAATGCAAACTCAATCCTATTGGCTGTAGCGAATCATGTCTGCCCGACATCGTTGAATGCCAACAGCATACACTTGTGCAATGCCACCTCCTGCAGATTCATGGCCGCCAGCAGTTGGTGTCAATCAACCCAATTGCATCTGATAGGGTTGATTGCTGTCCGCAGCTTTAGAGGCGGCAGACTAGTTGAGGAGCAATTGTCTTAAGATGGCTGCTTCTTAACTGCTATTTCCAGCGAGCCTGAAGGCTCGCGCAGAAACAGGAGACATTCGGCCCTTTCTAAATCGGCCCCATAAGCTGAATGTAAATAATAGTCAAAAGGAGAGTTCTCCAAATCTATTGATGTAGAGTCATAGTGCTCATTAGTAGACTATGACATGTAGCTAAAGATACAACTAGCATACATTGTGTCCCCAAAGCCTAGGCAACAATGGCAGACCATCTTAGCAAGACCATGAATTAAATCAATGTGCAATACAGCAAGTGGCAGACTAACATTGTGTTGTCCACTAATTACTAGGCATCATACCACGTCCACTGAACAAAAATAGGAGGTATAAACCTCCAATGGATTGTACACCTGAATAGCACTCTAATTCCCTATATCAAATGAAATGAAGACAGAGTACTATGTGACGGGTGACACTGGGTAAAATAAAATATAACTTTTATTGGGACTAATTAAAATCAATGGTAAGACAATACATTTAAAACTGCAAGAACTGTGTTAACTTAAATCCTGGACAGGAGTCTGCAAGTTAATATAAGAAATAAAACCCCAATATGGGCAGGTGAAATGTGCATTAGGTATATCACAATACTGTGCTACTCCTTTTACGTGATATAGAATCTAACTCCAGGTCTGACTTAATAGTATCCTACTGATTTAGAGTGATTTATGGTATAATGTGGTATACCATGTACATATAATAGGATATTTGTATCAATTATATTAATACTGCAATTTGCTTTGCCATGAATGGAGCTGCTTGTGTTAATATTGTTGAATTACACACCACCAAAATCTAATCACAGTAACTACACTATTGCCTTAATTACTTGCC
Organism: Bombina bombina; assembly: GCF_027579735.1. Lineage (NCBI taxonomy): Eukaryota > Metazoa > Chordata > Amphibia > Anura > Bombinatoridae > Bombina > Bombina bombina. The sequence continues at coordinate 560,068,504 of NC_069502.1, forward strand.
AAAAGGTACTAGTATGTTGGTTATATTGGTATCCCACTCAGATTATATATGACGTGAATTCTATCATATACTTATGATTGATACTGGTTTTTCTAATCAATTATTATCAGTGGGTCCTTCAAAAAATCCTTCAAATAATGGCTAAGTAATTTAATATTTAGGCAACGGTTAAGCAATTTAGTGTTGCAGTGCAGATAACCACAGATTAGTAACAGTTCGTCTGTGCGGTTCTAAGAACACAAATCTGATACTATTGTATCTATCAAGTAAAAATACTTAAAGGTAACTATATATCAATATACCTTATCTTAATCCACTGTTAAATTAGTGACTAGCAAAATTGCCTAAAGGAGCTGTCTTATAAGACAATAATCAAAGTGAATTAATTTTCCTCATTCACCTATATTCAAGCATTATAAACAAATTGTTAGACCACCTGTCCATATATCTATTGGCTGCCTTCTACCATCCAAGTATATAACTGTGTGTAGCTGGATATCTAGTACTGGATCGTGAGTGAGCTAACTGATTAAACATCAAATTTTAAAGTTTGAAATAATATAGCTCTTAGCTGTCCACAGCCGTCTAGATATATCAATGCATGCCGCTCAGTATCATTGGTTAAATCGTGAGTGCGCTAACTGGTTATAAATCAAGTTTTAAGTAGTTTAAAGTAATGTAGCTATTAGTTACCCACCACCTTCTAAGCAAATGTCTGATTACTGCTAGATATCATTAGCTGGAGCATAAGTAAGCCAACTGATTAAATAACAAGATTTTTTTAAGTTAAGTTCTTGCTTAATTAAAATAACACAACAATGGAGCCAATCAACTCCCCACCTCCCCTGACATGTTTCGCCGTTCACACGGCTTTATCAAAAGGGTTTTACCGAGGTTACGATTTGGCGGGTATTTATACCCAGTAACTCCACCCTTGGTGAAGGAGTGTTCTGTGACTGACCAATCCCTATATACGGGGTGTCACTGTTAGGTTACTGACAAAAGATTTATTGTATTTACATTAAAATCGAGATATTAATGGCAACAACGCTTGTAGTTTGAGACTTGTAGATTCAGCTACATAGACACACTTGTCATTTACATTTAGCTGTATTTTTAAATCGTGTGGTATATTTGCGCCTGCGATCAGATACTTATATTGTCATCCCTAACATAATTTGAGGCCACTCCCCACCAGGGGGTGTGTGTGTTTACACTGTGACGTAATATCTGTCACTTTGATTGTAAAACCTATACGTCTTGGATGTACTGATGGTAAATTTAGTGTTATTCTGTTCCTGTTCAGCAGCGCACGATATGCTCAGAAACTTATTATTGTATTTCAGATTAAAGTAAGCGTATGATAGCCCAAAAATGCTGAGTATCTGTATAACTACTGTTGATCCGGAGCTTGCAATATTTGTTTGAATCTATCTATGTGCCCTATAAACGATGTCACTACATCTAAAATGTTTATTTTAGTAAACACTGATTGGGAGCGTCAATGTAATGATTTTCTTCGATTCTGTATAGATATATAAACAGCAGTAACAATTAGCTGCTTTATTGAAGATATATTAATATATGTGACAGTTCGCTGTTTATGTTGTCCAAAGATATAAAGTATCTTGCCCATATCAGATACCATACATAAATGAAGATGTGTTGTAGGGCAAAGGACTCTGAAACAAATGTCGGTCTGTTAACATGTGCATTCAGTATACAAGCACTGGGATAAACAATCACGTGTGTTCCTTATCAGGATATATACCATATTAAATGAATGGTGTTTGAGCTGATCACATATTCTTATATATATACCGATACACATATATTGTAAAACTGGACTGTATTATGTAATACGTGTGTATACAATGATGGTTATAGTCCTGCCTTTTTAAAAATCATTTGGGGTATATATAACTCACACAAATAATTATTAGTCATCTTTTATATCTCTGTTCATCTAATAAATGTTTATGGAATTTGACTGAGATAATTCTCAATAGTATGGATAAGGAGTCTTTGTAAGTATTCCATATAACTGATTGTGTAGTCTAAAACAATATCCCTGGTCTAATGAGCTGATCTTATAGATTTCCTCTAAGTATGAGAAAGGGGGTTATTATTGATAAAGTTACTGCTGACTGTATCAGGTATAATCTAAATTCATAAAAAATAATAACTTAATAAATAAGTGTGATTTTAATGACAAATATTAAAAAAATAAAGAATTTTTTTTACAAATTATTATATGTGTTAAACCCAAAAGTGAAAAACTAATTATTTTAGAAAGAATTAGGGATCACAGCAATCTGTAATCCAAGTGTGTAAGAAAATACAGTGGTGAATTTCTGCCTAAAAACTAGGAAAAAGTGTATGTTATATATCTATATTTATAATTAAATATAAATAAAATTAATATATAGAGACTTAGCTTTAATGTTTCAGTGAAAACAATTCAATATTAACCAATATTAGGTGATTTTGACTATCTTTAAATTCTAGATAGAAAAAATTAAACATATTTGTTTAGTTAATGTATAGTGCAATTTTTAAAAAAATACCGTGATTGAATGTGACCAAAGGTATTGATTAATAGCAGTACCTTATTCTCTAATAATTGATTCCCTGATATATTTTATTTTGTAACTTACATTGGAATACATATTGTACTTACTTGGAAATGACATTATTCTAAAATGACCATATATTTAAATTAGATATTGATCTTAGGAACCTAAATTTACCATATACAGTGGATCTTATTTGTTCAAATTTGTGCAACGTCTATTCTCATATTGGAAAATTACAAATATGTAAAGTAATTATTGTGTTCATTTAGTCCTTGTGGCTGGAATGAATTCATGAGAAAAATCCATCTACTTTCCTGTTCAAGCAATAATTTGGATAAATCACCTCCTCTAATTCCCAAACTGATTTTTTGTATTCCTGCACATGAAAGTTTACCTACTTTACCTTGATGGTATTTTAAGAAATGGTATGCCACAGAGGTGATGTTCTTTTTGTTTTGCAAATCCTTGGCAGCATTCTTAATATTTCGTGTATGTTCTTGTAGGCGTATGCGTAACTTACGTGTGGTCATTCCGATGTATATTTTGGGGCAATCACACTTGATCATGTATATAACTCCAGATGTATTACAGCTTATGTAATTTTTGATATTATGTGTTTTGCCGAATCTGTCTTCGATTTTTGAAATTTTTAACATGTGTGTACAGCTGGAACAAGTACCACATGGATAAGATCCCTGAACTGTTTGATTTGTAATTCTCTTATAATTAAAGTGACTGGGGCTTATCATGTCTTTAAGATTTTTGCTTCTTCGATAACTGACATCAACTTTTTCACCCAGTAGTTCTTTCAACACAGTATCAGACTGTAATATTTGCCAGTGTTTGTTTATTACGTTAATTACTTTCTGACTGTTAGAATTGTATGTGAGGACAAGTCTGGTTTTGGTATCAGATTTTTTACTTTTTGGTTTTAATAGATCATTTCTTGGGGTTCTCTGTGCTCTCTTTTTTGCTTTTTTGATTGATGTGTTACTATAGCCTCTTGTTTGTAATCTGGTTTCTAATTCTTTGGCTCTTTTATTGAATAACACATCTTCTGAGCAATTACGTTTCGTCCTTAGAAATTCCCCAATAGGAAGGGATTTAATAGTACTTGGTGCATGTACACTAGTGCTATATAACAGAGTATTTGTTGCAGTGGATTTTCTGTATAGGTCTGTCGCAATCTGACCATTTGGTTTCTTAAAGATAAGTAGATCTAAGAATGGTACTTCAGTTTGGCTCATATGATAAGTTAATTTTATATTCAGATTATTGGAGTTGAGTATTGTCAGAAATGTATCCAGTTTGTCTTTTGGGCCTTCCCAGATGAATATGATGTCATCAATGTACCTCAACCACATATGAATGTGTTGGGAATATTCATCATGGTTGTCAGAGGATACAATGGTTTGCTCCCACCAACCTAGGAATACATTCGCATAGGTTGGTGCGCAAGCTGTCCCCATTGCCGTCCCGCGGATTTGTAAATAGTACCGGTTATTAAACACAAAAAAGTTTTTCTTTAATACAAAATCCAGTAAGGTTAGTATAAATTCGTTATGAATTTGGTTTTCATCTGACAACATCTCCAGATAGTGTTTAACAGCCTGTAAACCCAATTCATGGCTAATGCTGGTATATAACGCCTCAACATCTGCAGTAACCAACCAAGAATTCTCCTGTAACCAAATACCTTCTAACTGTTGAAGGGCCTCCATAGTATCTTTAATGTAAGATGGTATTTGTGTCAAGAACTCCCGTAGTCGCGAATCTACGTATTTACTTGCTTTTTCAGTCAAGTTATCAATTCCTGATCAAATACTGAGCATGTTTGCTTAAACAATGACTATATTGACACTTTTAATATTTTAAAAAGTATTAGTTTTTTAACCAATTGCCTGTTCATGATGAAAAGGGGTTGCTATGTAATTTACTGCCTGTGAGTGAATGATGACCCGTTCCGAATCACTAAAACTCACCCTTTCCGAATCACTGATCACAGTAACGGATTAGTGATTCCTCTGCACTGCAGGTCTGATCGTTGGTGGTATAGTGGGCGTCAATCCCAAAGTTACATGGGAGAGGTGGTGATGTTACCACAAATGTGCGTGGTGACATCATAGAGTGGGTGGGACTGCAAAATGACAGGGAGGTGAGGAAGCTGGTTGGGGTGGTTGCTGTTCAAACTACTAGCCACAAATCCTCCATGGCCCCTCTTTTGAAAGAGAATCACCTGCTCTTTCAAATGATGGTGGTCTTGGAAAGATACAAGAAAAAAATCTTTAAAGATCTTTAAAAAAGATCTTTAAAAAAAAAAGTTCAAACTCAATACATGGAGATTTGGTTGAGAATGGGATGTTTTATATACAAAATCTGTCTAGAGACCCTTAATGAAGTTTATTTTTTAGTAGACAAGTCCCTCTCTTAAAAACATATATAAATGTCTGTATAGCAAGGTGATAAATTTAGTAACAGTGATCACCTTGCAAGAAAAAAAAGTGCTTTTATTTCTGTACTGCATAAAGGAGCCTTTGCTTTTTTAAGGTTTATTTGTGTATATGAATTAGCCGTTTTTTGTATTTTGAAGCCACAACCTAATTAAATGGGTTGAGCTTGTAGGTATAATCAGATCTCATTACTTTATGACATTGTGTTCATATACTTGCTTCTTTATCTTATATCTGTCCATAAACCAATCACCAATACTTGGAAAGAACAATGGAAAATTAACATTTTATTACCTTATCTCTTCTATATCCCACTGGGAGTGTAATTTATTCTACTGGCTGTGTCTACACAGCTTGGCCTTGAGGTCAAAATTTTTCAGGATAGGTGGGGATACCACAGGCTAAATAAATGAATTAAAATGCTAATATGAGGGTAAAGGAAATACTTGTAAACAATTTAATACTCTCCAGCACGTAAAGTGGATCATTGGGAACAAATTAAAGGGGAGAAATGTTTTGAGTAAACTGTCCTTTTAAATATAGGCAACAAAAAAAGCTCAGCACTGGGGTGTGAAAATGACTTAGCAGCAAAAGGGTTAATATTTAAATTTATTGATTTTTAAAGCACATTTTTCTAGTTAGTGGTGATAAAAATTAAGAAGAAGATAACAGGTTTCCACTAGAAGGACTTATGTCATCTTCTAAAACTGGATTTAAACAGAACTAAAACTCTAAAAATGTGAAACTGCTCTATTGCAATACTGTAGTCCAACAATTATGTTCAAATGAGATATAACCTTTGTGACTGGGTTTCTAAAAGTAAAGATGCCTTTGTGAATGGGCTTTTAAATAGCATTGTGCCTTTGTGACCATTATGGCCTGTGTGCGCATAACGAGGTGTTGCAGGAGGACCGCCTATCAGAAGATGTTTTTTACGTTCCCTCACTCTACATGCTGGGGATCATTGGTGGTCTAGTGGGTGTCACTCCCAAGCCTTTAATGGGATTGCTGGTGATGTCGCCATACATGTGTGGTGAGGTTACAAAGGGGTGGAGTCACGGGAGCTGCAAGGGAGCTGGATGGGGTGAGGTTATTCAAACCTCTCAATCTCAGCTCCCTTAGCAGCTACAGATTATCAAGATCCCTCATTTAAATTAAAAATCTTTGCTCTATCCAATGCTTGTGATCTCAAAATACACTAAAGCCCCCAAAAATCATAAAAAAAGTTAATACACACAACATGGATTTCACTAGGGAAGGTATCTACAAGGACATATAATAAAAAAAAATCTAAAATGTTTATAGATCTCCAATAAAGTTTATTTTATAGCGTACAAGTTTCTATTAAAAAAATATGTACATTTTGTCTGAATGGCTGACAGTGATCACCTAGCAGTAAAATGTGCCTTTATCTCTTTTCTGGCACAAAGAGGCCTTCTAGTTTTAATCTGTGCTCATTGTGCTTGTATCACATGTTGTGAGTTAAGTGCTGCATTCAAGCGCAATCCAAAATAATGCTGTAAAATTTTGAGCTTTTTAAGACCTGAAGTAGACCTACATGAAGAACTACACTACTTGCACACTATTGTGTTAGTGTGCCCTCATCTTAGAGCTATATTGACATATGATTTGAGTGATATCTAACATGAATTTTGTTGTACACCTACATAGAAGTCTGTTATGTGAGGGATTTAGCGCACCTGCGCTATCTGACTTGCAGACTTTGGTGTGCCTTAGACTATTGCTCAAACAATAAAAAATAACTTTGTTATATGAGCACAAACATAGAAATGCAGAAAAGTAGCAATATTTTTGTGCTTCACTTGAAAAGACAAGTCTCTCAGACCATATATGTTCAAAAAAGAGTACTCTACCTATGAAAGTAGCGGCGCATTTCTCTATCGATTTCAGATGTGACATAACCACTGAGAGTTGGAATATCAATAGATGAATGGTGGAGAGCCACTACTAAGTACTAATACTGCTTGGCTGCTATGAACAAAAAATAAAGAAATATTGTTATGATGCTTATGTGAGGTGCAATTGTAGGAGAATTATAAGGTAAAGCACATATGGTCTAACACAGTGAAGGGCTTATTTGGTAAGAGAAACTGACCAACTCCACATAGGTATATAAAGGTTGAATTCCAGCTCCCTTACCCATTGTCTAAGTGGTACACTTTTAAAGAATAAAGTGAGTGTTAAGAAATCTAGAAAGCAGGGTGTAACTGACTTAAGACGTGTGACACTATAAAAAGGGGGTTGCTTCTGTTAATCACAGGATACAGTTGTGCAAAAGATGGTTTGGCAATGTTTTACAAAAACAAGCCAAGGTAAGGAGCTGGAAGTAACTGGGCAGCAGCACACAGAGAGAATCCAAAATAGTGGTCAGGTACACAGTTCAAAACGTTCACAGCCATGAAGTTAGTAGAATTCAAGCAACATAGCAAGGGGCCAGGCATGAATTATAGTTCAGAAATCAGTGGAAGATCAAAAATAATAGGGGATCTGAAATGAGAAATGCCAGGATCATTTCAAGAGAATAACTAACCACTGAGCTCTAGTGCCACAATTTAAAAATCACTGCATCACGCCTGTTGCTCTTTCCATAGCCGTGTAATTCCTGGCTTAATTATATAAACTGAATCATCTGCAGAGACAGCCTCAATATTCATACTATGTTTAGCATTTACACTGGAATGGCCAACATATTCATTGGTCATCAAATCCTGCTACAACCTACGTCCTTCTTGGCATAACCTGGGGACTGAGTGAATTGACATCTGTGGCATCTCCAATTTAAATTTACTCATCTATATTGTGTGACAAACAGATGAGTTTGGCCTCTGATGGCCATTACCAGAGATCTAGCCTCATGATCAACCCTCTTCTTAACACTTGTCCTACCCCAAATATTAGTTAAGGTAAACTCTCCCAATTGGTCAAAAGTATCATGGTACCTGAAAGAACCTCCAAGCCTACCCAACTTTGGAGCCTGAGGAATTAAAAAAAAGAGAACCCTTGAGATTACATGAGTATAACTAATGTCACATAAATCTGCAAATGTATTCTGAGGGAGTAAGACCAGAATTTCAGTGTCCTGCCATAATTTATGGTGAAAATCAGGTAAAGTGAGGGATTGGTGGTGACCGAAGCCAAATATCAGAGTTTGGTCCATGACGCTAAGACAATGTATAATGATAGGATGAGGCTCATAGGACAGCACGCAGATTAGATCAATTAAATTGAACTCCGTGGGACTTAATCTGCTTTCAATTCTGTGTGAGGCAATTCTCCAAGTCATAATGTGTATGAGGACAAAAATTTCTTAGTAGGTAGTAAGGTTAGCCATTGCCACAATGCACAATTTTTGGGGCATTGAAGCAATGTTAATTTATAAAGTTATATAGGTATATGCCAATAACACACAAATAATCAAATTACATATAAATGTCAACATCTCAATCTGTATAATTTGCTTGTGTTTTTTTAAACATATTATGTTGTTTTCAATTTCCCCAGTTTTAATTTAATTAATGTTGCTATTTTTTTTTGTAATTTGAATATTGCATACTTATTTTGTTAAAAAAACACACAGTTGGAAACTATTTGCTTTTAAACTAACTTTTTAAGGTGCTCTTAGCTACTCTCAATACCCTGTCAAACAAGGACATGCTCTCTATATTAGATCCACTTATGCATACAAATATAATTAGCCTTTGAACTTTTTCTCTGGTGAAACTGATTGCTATAAAATTTGTTAGCATTTTTGACTAAATTTGTCTCAGTCTGTTGGCACTGTATATTAATACTTTGAATAAAAATTAAATTATTATATATTTCAGTGCTGTGACTTTTAAACAATGTGATAAAAAAATAAAATCCATGTGCACTGTTATTTAAAAAGCAGATGCATTCCTAAAAAAAAAGCAAAGAGAAAATTTCCATGGTGTAAAACGGTTTCAATATTATTGAAATGCTCAATTTGGTCTGGTACTCACACATCATAGAGTTTCATTAGCTCTTAGAAAAGCACCCAGTAATAAATGGATCCAACTCTGTGACTTGCACAGGGATCTAAATTTATTACAATGTTAAAATAAACACTTGTTTAAAACAAATAAAATATAACAAAACAGTCCTTTATAGTCACTACAGGGTTATTGGATACACTGACCTCACACAATCTGCGCCCTCAGTAGCATTAGCATGTATTACTGATTACTAATATAGCATTCAAGTAACAATACTGCACCAGCTACTTGCAAATCAGCGATTCTGTGTTAGATGAAGTGAGACCCCCTCCTTGTGACGTCAGCTCCACCACACACATTTCACCTGTTGACTTTTTCAAGGATGTTGAGCCTTTGTAATTTTCTGTCTTATATATCCCTCTTCTGTTCCAGATTGGATCGTCATATGGGCGCACCTGTAACTTATATATCTCATCAATATAAGGGTGTACTAAAGAAAATACATACACAAGTTTTAAAACCTATATTTCAAAGGTTTGAGATGTCTTTAGTGGTGCATACAACATTATTTTATACGGATGGATGTTTGGAATGTATGAATTTGTGTTTACATAAACATCAAATTAAAATGATGTATAAAATTGTAACTGCCCTAGGGTGAAATTGAACCCCAGGCTCCACAGCCTACATATTGTAGGTTACAAGGACATTGTAGAACATATATTACGTTTGTGTTTTTTTCCACCGCCTCTAAAGAAGAGAAATGTAACTCCAAGTAATCCTGCATTGTCCTAAACAATGATTGATTGATCAGTTCAGTGTAGATGTTCATTTATGTTTCTGATTGGTCACATCAGGGGAGATAATGTAAACATACTAAAGTGATTTTTAAAAGGGTATGTCATGAGACATTTATTTATTTTGCACACATATCCTTTGAAATGCAGTGCTTAATTGTTTATATATAAACTATGAATATGTAACACAACAGTAACATTTTGCTCAATTGATTGCAATCCCTCTGTCCCTTTGGTACAAATGTTACATTGCATGTATATGACACTATCATCTCTGTTATTAGAACTTAGAATCATTGTTGAACCCTTGGTAGTTTCTTCATTTGAGTTAGTCAACACTGTCTCTCTCTTCTACAACTAGCAAGTGACGCATGTCAGAATACTTATTAATTATATTATGACGTAGTCATAAGGACATTACTCACAAGGACATTACTCACCTGTTATCTTTGAGTAAACAGCCGTGCTTGTCTCACACTTGCTAAACAGACTATAAAGCAAATTCTGTAACCCAGGTTTTCAAAATGCTGCAAATAGCCTAAAATAATTTAATTGATTTGTAGCATTTTGAAAACCTACATTGCAAAATTTACTTTTTGGCGTTTCTAAGGAGAATGGGCGAAGCCCACATTTTTTAACAAAAGCTTTTATAGAGGAGAATTTATAGTGTAGCAAAATGTAACAAATACAACATGTGAAACAATCTATTTTATCTATTCTTGCCTAGCAAGCTTAAAATGTTATGCACTATTACACAATAGTTATTTCTTTCTTTCTTAAAAAATGTCTCGTATTGGTCAGCTTGCAGTATTTTTATCCACTAAATTGGCATAACACCAGAAAGACCCATATTATTATCATCAGTTAATTGTAGAGCACCAACAGATTCCGTAGCACTATAAACATAAAGCATGATTTACAAGGTAATATTTACAGAGATCAAATGGATAGAGGACCCTACAGAGAGCTGCACTGTTGTAGTCAACTCTCATAAAGGTGATCTACAAACAAGCTGGGCTCATAGGCTTACATCCAAGGGGGTTCAAGGGGATAACAAATTAGGAGAGGAACTGAGGTTAGGCAAGGTTAGTTTAAGTTGTATGCCTCCTTGAACAGTAGAGTCTTTAGGGAGCGCTTGAAACGTTAAAAACTAGGGGAGAGTCTTGTGGAAAGAGGCAGAGAGTTCCACAAGATAGGGGCCAGTCTGGAGAAGTCCCGTTGTTTAAACCCTACTGTATCTGAGCTTTACTCAAATCTTCAACACTTTTATATTTTATTTCTAAAATGTTTATTAGTTCAGGAAAATTAGCCCTATCATGAGCAACACTGCAATATGAGGTTAGCACTTGCTGCCAGTTGATCCTGATTACTATCACAATTAGTAAACTATAAAACTCCTTTTTTGAATGGTGGGACCTTACTCTTTTAATTGACAGGGTGTTATGATATATTCCTATAGTGAGAGTAATAATGACCTCTTAAAAATTGCCAGAACGTCCAGAATAGAACTAATGCTGTGAGGTATCTGGGATTTTATGACAATCAACTGCCATCTGGACACAAACAGGACCATTCATTTAAAGTGACAGTCAAGTCCAAAAAAACCTTCATGATTCAGATAGGGCGTGTCATTTTAAACAACTTTCCAATTTACTTTTATTACCAATTTTGCTTTGTTTTCTTGGTATTTTTAGTTGAAAGCTAAACATGGGAGGTTCATATGCTAATTTCTTAGACCTTGAAGGCCACTTCTAATCTGAATGGTTTTTCAACACTGGAGAGTGTTAGTTCATATGTTTCATATAGATAACATTGAGCTCATGCACGTGGATTTACCAAAGAGTGAGAACTGATTGGCTAAAATGCAAGTCTCTCAAAAGAACTGAAATAAGGGGGCAGTCTGCAGAGTCTTAGATACAAGGTAATTACAGAGGTAAAAAGTGTATTATTCTAACTATGTTGGTTATGCAAAACTAAGGAATGGGTAATAAAGGAATTATCTTTCTTTTTAAACAACAAAAATTCTGGTGTTGACTGTCCATTTAAAGATCGGGATTGTTGCTATTAAAAAGGTTATTGGTATATTTTCCATTTTTTCCAAATAGGGGTTTAATGCCCCTTTGTGATTTATGGGGGAATAGGGTCTCTAAAAGTGTCCTTCCTTCTTATAAGACATTGCACAAGTGCATAATTGGGCAGGAGATCACCTTACTATCATGATTGCCTGAAAATTAATTAGGGTTTGATCCCTTATTTAAAAGAGGAGAATTCCCTCTTTCACATAAAATCATCATGAGCAAAGTAACACACTTTGGGGCCAATTTATCATGTCAGGCAGACATGATTTGCTTTAGGGAATTGTAGAGCAATTGTAGAGCTGAATCTATATTATTAATAAGGAGAACAACTTGTATTGGCTTTACTACTTTTATGTTGTGTAATAGTAAACATGTCATCTACCTTTTACAGTGTCATTGCAATTTGCAGTACATAGGCAGCAATTCTCATTTAAAAAAAAAACATTTTAGGGGAGCATGCAGTGTACATAATATGCAAAACATAATCTGTCTCCTTAAGTGGATAGAGTACATAATAGGGACCCTACATTACTTAGGTTTATGTGGACAAGTGAAAAGGATCCAAAATTTAACATCACAAAATGTAAAATCAGGATTTAGGATTAAAAAGCCAGAAAGGTAAATTATAAACTCAGCAGTACTTTATCAACATCAATAAAAGAGGAATGAGACTATTATTATTTCAGAAGATCTCAAGATTGGTAAGCAAAGCAATAGCATTAACAAAAGGCTAGTGGGATGCACTTTCGTATAGGAAGGGGTTTTAACAGCAAAACATTTGATTTTCTTATGTCACCTTGGCTACTGTGTGCAGTTCTGATAGCCATATCTCCTGTACGATATAAATACATTAGAAACTGTTCCAAAGAAGGCAATTTAATGATAAATGGTCTAAATATTATATGTCCTTTTTATGTATGGCTTAGCAGAGCTGACTGAGAGATGATGTGCTATAATTCTTCAAGTATGACAAGAGCCTTAATAAAACAAAGGATGAAAGTATTTTCACAAAAAGTGCAACACCAGAACAAGAGGTCATGATCTCAAGTTGCAGAGTAGCAGTTTCAGGAGTAGTTGTGTAAGCACATTTATATAAAAAGAGTGGTGGTTGATTCATGGACTGAAACATCTGTTACATCTGTTACAGCTGGTAGTGACACATACAGTTGTACTATTTTTAATTAATTCACAGAGATTTAATTCTAGGATACAACTGCAAAACTGCTTTTATATTATGCGCTTGTTTGCTTCAGTTGTTTTCAGTGAAAAAACATAGAAATGAGTTCCCTTTAAAATCCTGGCAGAGAAGTTATATAGAAAAGTAAGAATTACTGGTAAACTTTGGTAGTGCAGAGGTAAGTATGTATCAGGGATTATGTAACATATAAGCTCTTTAGTAAGTTTGTTACAAAATGTAACTGCAGCGATTGTAAGTTAGAGCTAGGAGTTGCTTGGCGGTTCAGCTGTGACATCAGGAGGAAGAGACATCTGGTCACGGAGATTCAGTAGCATGGATTCGGGAATTCGTAGCTGTACTAGTATTTACCTATTCTTAGGTTTGCTTGCTTAGCGGGTAAATGTTTGCAGATCCAGGCTGCTATGGTCTTGGAAGCAAGTTATACGGCTGCAGGTAAGAAAGGAGAAATGGATCTTCCCTGCGCTTGATTAGTGCGGATGATGGTAACAGCTGTGGTTGCTTCGTAAGGAAGTTAAAACACGTTTACTTGTAGTTTGTAGAACTTGTAGAGAAAACTCCGAATGAGAGTTGAACTGTAGTAGAAGGTATAAGAGGCTGAGGATTATTAAAGCTTGCACTTTAGCTTTTGGTCATCGATTCTCAATAAATCGCTGTCATGAAGAGAAATCCTCAGCTTTTTTTTGTTTTTACTGAGCACTATATTGTAACAAGTCTCTGTTTTACATAAAGCTTTTTAGTGAACTTTCCTTAATGAGATACAAAGTCCACAAAGTAAAAATGTTCTTATAGAATCTCATCAGACCAGAGAATTTAGAGAATAGAGTCCTTAGCATCCCATTCTCTAAAGCTCTCTGGTCCGGCAAGATTATCTAAGAAGCCTCATCAATACTGTGCGGTCAGTCAAAGAAGGGCACATTTGTATTTGGGAGATATTTATCTTGCTAGCTCAATAAAATGCAAAAAAAAAAGTTTTGTTTGACTTTTCAACATGTGCGTTTTTGATAATCAGGTATTTATTGTACAGTAACTGCATTCTTTATACGGTAAGATTTCTTTTGAGAAAAATCCTCATTATCAATTAATTCTAATATACCAAATTATACTAATTTATAATTTTACTAATTTACTAAATAATACAGTATATAATGACTGATTGACTTGCTGGTGCTTCATAAATCAATTTATAATACCAATTCTACTACTACTAATAATATAATATAATATCTAAGTTTTGAAAGAGAAGGCTTCTACTTTAAATTGTTATTTAGTTTATATGAGCTTTGTATATATTATATTTATTTCGATTTTTTTCTTCGCACCGATACATTACACTCCCCCTATTTAAATAGAAGATGCTTACACTGGTTAATATCCCTAGAGCACTAGTTTAGTTGAGATAGATTTTAAAAAATATCTATGTCTATCTTTTAATATCCTCAGTGACTGAGTTTATGAGACTGGCAAGAAGATTGCATATATTCATGCATTTGTACAGGCTCAAATTTATCTTCAAACAGGGAATTTAGCTATAATAATCCTTCTCTGAGACTGACTGATAACTCCCTTCTCTAATAATTAGACTGCAGAAATTCCTGATAGAAAAAAATATTGTAGAAGACATAGAAAATGTAATGCTGTAGTATTCATCTTATACTTAAAAAAATCATTGCCTGGCAAGTCTTATAATTAAGGAATGCAGATTGTTCTACATACTTTATGGATACAATCTGGTGAACATACTGTATTTGTCATTATGATTGCCTGAATATGAAATTTTAGCAAGCCAATCCATTTTTCCCATTACTTCATATTTAGCAAGGTATAGTTGTGCTTGTTGTCTGTTGACGAGTGATTCCAGCAAGAATTTAATTTTGTCCAGATACAGCTAATTAATCAAGGCGTTGCTTTTTGCCTTTCACGATCAGGATTATTCCCATGTGTTTGCTTAATCAGAATCTATTCTCTCTTTTTTTCACAATCTCTAAAACTGTATTTAGATCACGAGTCACACAATTTCACATCAAATGCAAATTGCCTATTTAAAGGGACAGTAAACACCTTGAGCTTTTAATATAAAATGTATAGTTATTTGTAGAACGGGTGACAATTTTTTTTAAAACACTAAAAATTGTGTGTACTTACAAATAGGTGTACTTGAAGTAAGCAATATTAAACCCCATATTGAGGTTCCCTCACAATTAATAGATGATAAAATAGCAATGCCTCACCTAATCTCAGTCCTGTATAAGAAGATTCAGCTAATGTATTGCAATGTTACTTTGAAATAACTCAAGCCTGATGTTCAAAAAAAATCGACACAATCGGACTGTCGGAATATTCTAAAAAAGAGGCGTGCCGCTCATCATCATTTTACTGTGAGGGTTGGCTCTTTAAAGTGTGCCTACACGGTGCAAACAGTGCACTCACTGAAACAAAAAATAATTTCCGTGAAGGCACACTACAAATATTGCCATGTGGACCTAAGTTTATTTACACCTACACTAACTAGCTTAGGTGCTGTCGAGGATAGCTGGTGAGACAAACATGGCCGCTACCCTCCTTGCAACCTGCATTTTGCTGCTTAAAATCATATCAATCTTGTGTCGATGTGTCCAAAGCAAAGTGCAGGCTACTCCCTCTTGCACGCCTTGCTAACTCCCCCTAAGCGTCTATATCTATGTCACCACTAACCTACACTCCCCCTGTACTGCCTCGCTACCTCCCACCGATCGTCTACACCTATGTCACGCCTAAACTACACACCCCAGAATGCCTAGCTAAGTCCCTAATACCGCCTCCACTGACAGCATGTGTAAACAAGATCCCCCTGGAACAAACCAGCTAACTGCCTACACTCTAATAAACTAAACTGTAAATCCTAAACCTCCCATTTATAACTATGAAGCTATGTTGCTAAAGTTATCATCAATGTTTAAATAATGTGTCACAGAGATGCGCTAAAACACCAGCGTCCGACTACTAGACAAAACCTCTCCGGCTTATCTGGGCTCCTGAACTCAGCTCCAGACTAGAAATGAGCCCTGGTCCACCATTGGGAGGACCAGCAAAACCTCTCCGTCCTATAAAAGCTCCTGGAACTCAGTGACGGACGGAATTGAGCCCCGGTCCACCGCTTCTTAATAGGGGTGTCGATCGACTAGGGTGTAAAGGTTCAAGTCAGTCTTTGGATTCTAAGTTATTTACAGTTAGATTTTGTTATTTTGGGGGTTACTTTAATGTAGGTGCAGGTTTTTGTGACTTTTTTTGCAAAAGAGCTAAGATCACTTTAGGGCAATGCCCTACAAAAGTCCCTTTTAAGGGCTATTGTAATTTATTTTAGTGTTTTTTTTTAAATTTATTTTTTTATTTTTATGGTGCATGTAGTTTAGTGTTAGGTATAATGATTTTTTATTTTGAAAAATGAAGTTTATTTATATTTTGTAACAGTTTTTTTAACAGCTTAGATTTTGTTGTTGTAAATTATTGGGATTAGTTTAGAGGAGGGTTTAGTTTAGAGAGGGGGTTAGTTTAAAGGGGGTTTAGGTGTTAGGTAGAGTAGGGTTAGACTTTGTTTGTGTTTTTGGGGTTTAGGATTTTTAATTGATTTTTTTTAAAAATATTACTCTGATTTTTTAAAAATATTTCTAACCTAGGGGGTTTAGTTTAAAGCGGTCTATGGTATGGCATATGGTTAATATTTTGATACTTGCGGTGGGTATGTGGCAACATAGGGGTTATTATTTAAATACTAGCAGTGGGTATGTGGTGGTTTAGAGGTTAATAGCAACTTGCAGTGGGTATGTGGCAGCATAGGGGTTTATAGATAGATACTTGAGGTGGGTATATGGCGGTTTAGATATTTATTAGTTTAGTGTTAGTTTGCGATCGTGGGGTACTTCGGTTTAGCGATATTAGGATTAGTGGTTAGGCAGACAACAGTTTTATTCTAGGGATCTTTTTACTCTACATTGCCAATATGGTCGGTGATGCTGGTTATTGCCTAAGCCAGCATCGCTGATGCCGTTATATCAGGAGCTTGGAATATTCTGACAAGCTCGCTAGACTTAGTGGTGGATCCCTTTAATATTTTGCCGCCTCCTAGCACTTTTGATCATTAGGGCCTCAGTGAGTTTTTAAATATTTTAATAGTCTCCAAATTTGAGAGCCTCATAAAAAAACAATGCAGTAATTTGCAAGACTCTTCTGATGGACTAATTAAAAAAACTATATATGGTTACATATTTTATTCTTAGTAATTTTCAAAATGACAAAAACATTTAATTTTGATCGCAGTTGTTTTTTTGTTTTTTTTGTTGTGTTTTATTTGTGTTTGGGGTGTTTTTAAACCTTGAACACTGAAACAACAACTTTAATACCCAGAAATACTCAAAATGGCTAAACAAATGGTACAAATATTGCAAAAAATATATTTTTATAGCTTACATGGTAAAAACAGTGTCTGTGAATTATTATTTTTCTATATTGCAACCCCACACTTAGCGTCAATTTACCACACAAAATTTAAGGTAAATTGACGCTAAGTGTGGGGTTGCAATATAGAAAAATAATAATTCACAGACACTGTTTTTACCATGTAAGCTATAAAAATATATTTTTTGCAATATTTGTACCATTTGTTTAGCCATTTTGAGTATTTCTGGAAATTAAAGTTGTTGTTTCAGTGTTCAAGGTTTAAAAACACCCCAAACACAAATAAAACACAACAAAAAAAAACAACTGCGATCAGTACAGGTAACTTGCAGAAAAGCACACAAATGAATGTTTAATCTCTTCAGTGGAGAGCTTCCTGAATTATGTGGATGACTAGGTGGTTCTCCAGGGATAAGCATATTGATTTAATGTTTATATTTTTTTCATTGATCCCCTACCACTGCAGCATGATATTTATAATGGGATTTATGTTTGATCCATTGTGCAGCAATAAAACATCAGGAAAAAGAGAGCTAATTTTTTTATTTTTAGAAGGATTATTACAGTGTATATATATATTACAATTCCAAAAATTCATTTCAAATCTGATGACTGCAACACACTCCAAAATAATTGGGACAGTCGACTATTTACCACTGTGTAACATAACTTTTTTTTTATAACACTTTTTAAGCGTTTGGGTACCAGTTGTTTAAGTTTAGCAAGAGGAATTTTCCCCCATTCATCCATTATGCATTTCTTCAGCTGCACAACTGCATGGGCCTTCATTGCCTTATTTTGCGCTTCATAATGCGCCGTACATTCTTAAATCGGAGACAGTTCGCACTGCCCTCCTGTATGCTCTTACTTACTAGTTAAATTGTTGGCCACATAATGGCATTTTTTTAGACCGCTTTAATCATTCCCACTGTTCGCAGTAGTGGTGGATAGTACGGCTATACTGGTGGTAGCAGCAACCAGCTGAGACTATTGTGCTATATTGGTGCAATCGTTGATGCTTTAGTAGACTAAGGAATCTGTTTTCCCTCAGTAGTCTGGCTGTTTTGCTCTAATTCGGTTACTGTACTTTAATTTATTGTTCTTTAGCGGTTCTCACTTATTTAGTATGACCATTAAGTACATACGGGAGGGCAGTGGTTATACGATTTAACCTTTTAATTACTTTTTTAATGTGGGACAATACAGTCGTTTTTTTGTTTTAAAATTTACATAATAAATGTTAAGTTTTATAATTTGTTCCTAAACCCTACTCCTTTGCTATACTTGTTAGTGACCACCTTACACAAAGTTGCAGTGTGCAACATACTGTTTCTTTCTCTTTCTCTGTTCATGTATTATTAATCAGACATAGGTCAGAACTGCAGGCAGACCATGCTAGCACCCCCACTCTCTGCTTACGCAACCATGTGCTTGTAATCCGGGCAGATTGTGGTTTGGTGTTGTCCTGCTGGAAAATGCAGGGATGTCCCTGGAAAAGACGACGTCTGGATGGCAGCATATATTGTTTCAAAATGTATACATATCTTTCTGCTTTAATGGTGCCCTCACAGATGTGCACTGACACATCC
Organism: Bombina bombina; assembly: GCF_027579735.1. Lineage (NCBI taxonomy): Eukaryota > Metazoa > Chordata > Amphibia > Anura > Bombinatoridae > Bombina > Bombina bombina. Next base: position 560,087,597 of record NC_069502.1, read on the forward strand.
CCATATCATGACAGACGCTGGTGTTTGGACCTGATGCTGACAACAGCTTGGATGGTCCTTTTCCTCTTTGGCTCGGAAAACACGACGGCTGTTTATTCAAAAAACTATTTAAAATGTTCACTTGTCGGATCACAAAACATGATTCCAATGTGTTACTGTCCATCTCAGATAAGACCGAGCCCATAGAAGTCGGCAACAGTTCGGGACAGTGTTGATGTATGGCTTCTGCTTTGCATAGTGAAGCCTTAACTTGCATCTGTGGATCCAGCGGTGAATGGTGTTGAGTGACCAAGGTTTACCAAAGTATTCCCAAGTCCATGTCAGGAAATCCATTACAGACTCATAACAGATTTTGGGCTTTGAAGTGATTTTCGGCCTTGCTCTTTACACATCGAGATTTGACTGGATTCCTTGAATCTTTTAATTATATTGTGCATTGTAGAAGGTGAAAGGTCCAAAATCCTACCGATTTGTCTTTGGGGAATGTTGTTCTCAAAGTGTTGGATTATTGGCTGACGCATCTGTTGGCAGATTGGCGAGCTTAGACCCATCCTTGCTCTTGAAGGACTAGGCCTTTTTTGAGGCTCCTTATATACTATGATTACACGATTGCCTCACCTGTTTCACATCACCTTCTTATTTCAAATTGTCACATCGCTATTAGTCCTAAATTGCCCCTGTCCCAACTTTTTTGGAACGTGTTGCAGTCGTCAGATTTGAAATGAGTGTATATTTTAAAAAATACATGAAATTTACAAAGTAAAACATCAAATACTGTGTTCATATTGTGTTTTTAATATAGTACAGGGAGAATTGATTTTTCAAATGACTCTTTTCGTTTGTTTTTTTGCAGTTTCCATACTGTCCCAACTTTCTCGGAATTGGGTTTACATATATATATATATATATATATATATATATATATATATATATATATATATATATAGTCAGGCACTCTCTATTGCAAGCACACAGACAGATTTAAAGAAACATGGAAGCGTTAGTTACAGCATTTGGCCAAGTGGTGATAGGCCCAGGACCAGGTCAAGGTCTCTTCCTTTCCAGCTTGGAGAGAAATTGTAGTTCAGACATCACAGGCTGAACTCACTGAATTTTCAAAAGAAAAAGGGCAGGACTCTCCAGCACTGCGAGATCTCTCATTTATGTATGTGAAGCAGAGACAAGCTCAGTGCAATATAGCACTGAATGATACTTTATTGCGTCAGACCCGAGGAAGAGAGGTAACGCTCGAAAGCTTGTATTTTACTATGTAGTGTTAGTCCAATAAAAAAGGTATTATTGCATGCTGCAATACGTTTGTTATTTTGATATATGTATATTTATACTGTATATATATATATATATATATATATATATATAAAACATGGAAGGGGACTGCACTCTCAGACCGGACTGGGTACACATCCCATGACCCTGCAACATGCACAGCCCTGGGTGCACAATAGCATTCTCAGGAAGCTGCACTGTCCCCAGAGTCACAGGCAGTTAACCCCAGACAGGTCTGGGTGCAAGGCCCATAGGGAAAATTACAAAACAAATTAATACAGCACACAGAGAAAGTAAAGCACTCACAAGCTCTCAGCTAAGATTTAAAAGCAAAAATGGAAAGGTTAGTTACCGCATCTGGCCAAATGGGATAAGCCCAGGTACCACGTCAAGGTCTCTTCCAAAACCTGAGTCCCTAAACAGCCACATAATGCAAGCTCTCAATCCAACAAACTGGGAACAAGTGAAGGGTGCACATTTTCTAACATTTTTATTCTCCCCTTGTAATCTAGGCCTACGGTAAGCCTGTTTATTTTAGTAATGGAGGATTAAAACAAAACGAAAGTGCATATCTTTGCTGAAAAATATATTTATTGGATTGTTTTAAATTAGTTACTAAATTTCTGTTATATACGGAAGCCCCGTGAGGCCATGCATTTTTATTTTTTTTTCTAACTTGTTATGATGAGAAAACAAGTTGTTTAATAAGTTTGTTATGTCGACAAAAAACTTATACTGACTAACTAACATGTTATATTGACAAAACAACTTGTTATGTCGACAAAACAACTTATGTTCTCAACATAAGTTAGAAAAACCCCCAAAATGCATGACCTCTCTGGGCTTCCGTAGTTTTATTACTTTTTTATTCGTATAGTATTATTTCGGAAAAAAAACAAAACAAAAAAAATAAATAAAAAACCTCTTAAATCCATCAAAGGTTACATTTTCTATTTAAATCTTGAGCTGCAGTATTTCCTAGTCAGATTGTCACTAATTCTAATGATAGTGATGTGTTTAGAATGTTAAGCTTGTGAGATTCTTGCAGTCAATATATGGCTCTAAAGGAACAAATGTAACATTATACGGTTGTGCATTATTTATGTCTCTCGCACATCCAGCAGAACACTGCAGTAGGTGATAATGATAAATAGCATTAATTAATTAAGCGTCAATAACAATGTTTCAGTAGCTAAGAACAATCCAACTAAGACTAGTCTGACAGAATCCGAAATCTTTATTTGTTATTCAGTTAATGGCTTTCCTTTTACAGATGTAACTTGCGCAGAAGCAGGTCTCACTAAGCCAAGATGTAGTTAATGACCAAGAAAGCTGCAGTGTAATATTGTTGTAATGTTCTGTCAGGAATAATAATAATAATAATAATAATAAGTTTTTTTTCTAAAAGAGGACAATTAAATGATAAACAAATCCTAGATACAATAATGTATGCAAAGCAGTTTCATCTCTGAATAACATACAGATCTATTTTTTTTAAATTTATATTAGTTGTTTAACTATTGAAAATAAATGTAACGACTAAGTGCCAGATTTCAAGTGGAACAGTATTTAATTCTCCTGCTTGTGCGCTAACTCTGCTAGAAGTAAGCTTCAGGTAGCACTCATATTACAAGTAGAAAGTAAAACATTTTCGCTCACACGATAACCCGATGCGCACAAAAAGTCAATAGAGAAAATAAAGTGGAAACAAACCTAACAAGACAAGATTTAGAATGGGCGCTAAAAAAAGCTAAGGTGATATTCTATTCTTTATTTAAAGAACATATATACAGGATGTTTTGGATCCAAGATTCAAGGAAAGTCCCTCTAATTTAGGGGATATGTTAAAAACAGGGTGAGATATATTAATCTGAGGTAGAAAATTCTTAGTGCATATGTGTAGATAGAAAGATTGTGAATCACGATCTTAAGCTAATAAGTATAAAGTTCTTATGTGGATATTAGTGTATGGATCAATAAATATTACTATGCGGTATGAAAGGTTAGATCTATACAAATATATTTTATTATGAAAACAATTTCGCTATGCGGTTTTTCGAAATTATTATCAATAAAAAGTTTCTCATGAGAAATAGGGACGTCTCCCTATATAATAAGTAATAAGTGGATATCTTTGATAAAAACAGTCTTAGTTTATAGGTCCCTTATAATAGTATGAAAAAATCATGTGTCCCTCTAATTTAGGGGATATGTTAAAAACAGGGTGAGATATATTAATCTGAAGAAAAAATTCTTAGTGCATATGTGTAGATAGAAAGATTGTGAATCACTATATCTTAACGATATTAATCTAATAGTAGATGAAAACATGTAAAATCATATTTATACAATATCCATATATAATAAAGTGTTTATGTATTTACTGTAAATATTTCACATGCCAATGTACTTCACATAGCAAAATATGTTCTATGTATTTGTAACAAGATATTCCTATATATATCTGTATATATCTCCATGTATATATATACATGAGGATATTTGAAATCAAAAGTTCATGAACCACTGTATTGGGTTAACTATGGAGCTAAATCCTGAGCCGTTACACATGCAACAAGTAGCTGGTGATAGAGCTAGTAGGTGATATACAATTTGCAGCGGTTAATAGTGTGGTCATCCGTGTGTTACTTTCTGTTCACATATAATCACACACAAATGTCCATTTCCAGCTACACCTATAGGCAGTATTCTCCCCTTGTAATAGCTATGATTACAGCTCTTGCTGAAATGCGTATGCTTTACACAGCTGTATCTTGAATTTATGTGCTGTTATGCTTTTTATGGTGGAGTGACCAAGAACTTTTAAATACCCATATGGGTGCAATAAATGCTAAGTTTTATATATATTACGGATATGCTCAGTTTCTTTCTCATTTATGCCTATTGGATCTATATCACTAGCTCCCAACAGGAATAATAATTAGCAAATTAACCCCTTATGTTCCAGATACCGTATCGAACATATGGAGGTCAAATATGAACATAGTGCATGCCAACATATAAAAAGATAACCAATGGGATCAAACTAATTAATTAAAGTATCGAATGCTAGAAATGAATATATATATATATATATATACACTGCTATAGTTAATAAATAGCATTATGTTATATATATATATCATGTCACATCCTGCATATCATATTGAAATAGTCGACTGGAAATATCACACTATTTGTCATGTCACATCCTAAATGTCAATTAGTTCAGTGATATATAGTGATGCTTGAAAAACCAACTTGTAATCTAACGATTCCATAGTTGATTATATCGAATTCAAAGTTGAACCCCATAGGTAGCAGGCTACCCAATTTGTGAATCCAGTATATTTTTTGTCTTGAAAGTATCTGGAGTTTATCCCCCCTTGGGGGTTTCTGGATCTGTTCGATAGCCTGCCACCTGAAGGTATCAACGTTTTCATTATGGATCTCCAAAAAATGTCTAGACAAAGCCGAGACTGCTCTTTCACCATTAATATTGGACAGGTGTTCTTTTATTCTTGTACCCACCTCTCTGGTGGTCCTGCCTACATACTGTCTGGTACATCGAGTACACTCGACTAAGTAGACCACAGATTTACACTTACACTTAACACATCCTCTCGTCTCAAATACCTCCCCAGTAGTTGTCGAGATAAAAGCATTTGAGACATTGATGTGTTCGCAAGACTTACAGGTACGTTTACCATACCTGAGAGTCCCCTTAAAGTGTAATCAGGAGCTCTCAGCCCTCGTGCTTTTTAACAGACTCAGGGAAAGGACATTACCCAGGGCCATGTTGCGTTTGTAGACAAATCTATATATACAGTTATAGATATATATTTTACCAAAAAGCCATCAGATATATGTAAAAATATATATTTATTATTAAATAACACATATTCTTCCTTGTGCAGAACATTCAAATGTGAATTATTCATATTTTCATTTTGGGTTAGCACACTTAAGAATATTTGATCGAGTTTGCGCATGAGTAGGGTGTTAGTTTTTTTTCGGGCGAGATAGTCTGAGACACTAGTAATTAGTTACCTATGCCACATAAAGTCCCTCTAATTTAGGGGATATGTTAAAAACAGGGTGAGATATATTAATCTGAGGTAGAAAATTCTTAGTGCATTTGTGTAGATAGAAAGATTGTGAATCACGATCTTAAGCTAATAAGTATAAAGTTCTTATGTGGATATTAATGATTGGATCAATAAACTATGCTGTATGAAAGGTTAGATCTATACAAATATATTTTATTATAAAAACAATTCCTCTATGCTGTTTTCCGAAATTATTATCAATAAAAAGTTTCTCAGGAGAAATAGGGACGTCTCCCTATATAATAAGTAATAAGTGATATATTTGATAAAAACAGTCTTAATTTATAGGTACCTTATTATAGTATGAAAAAATCATTTGTCCATATTAGGACAACTCACTGTGGTGTTTGGTTGCTTTCTTAAACTCCTTATATGTGCAAATGCAATTGTCCATTGTAGCAGAGTTTGTTCTAAGGTGCTCAATTTGTGGTTTATGTGCAGGATTCAGCCTCTTTGTGGTTTGTTGAAGCATCCAGTTTAGAGAAGAACTTTGCCCCAGCCAGTTTCAGAGCTATGTCTTCAAGCATCAGCAGCACATATCTCTCTCTCGTCACCGCCTCATTCAGCCTTTTCTAGTCTACGCAAATGCGTACCTTCCCGTTTTTCTTTGCAACAGGTACGATGGGGGCACACCAGTCAGTTGCTTCAACAACCTCTTCAATAGCTCCCATATTCTTCATACGCAGAAGTTCCTTCTCCACTTAAGGCATGAGCTGGAATGGAATTCTACGAGGAGTGGTAATGCTGTATGGGACTGCTTCACTTTTAAGTGATATATGGACTGGGTCGCAATTCAGTAGGCCCAATTTACCAAACATGTCTTCCGTAATCTCATTCACTCTGGCGACAAGGCACAAACCACAGGCTGCTTTCCTGCTCAATATCTTGTTAACACACTGACCTATTATTATATGTACCCACATGGTGAATTTCCTCTCCTTGTACTCACAGCTGGCAAAAAATATCCCCGCACAATCGATGCGGCCACCAGGACTATGAACTTTCATTTTAAATTTTTCCAGCTGAGGCTGTCAAGGCAGTTTTATAAATGCTGCAAGGAACATAACAGTGATGTCTGCTTCTGTGTCAATCTTGAAGGCAACCTTGGCTCCCATTACAGTAAGGGTAACCCGCCAATCTTGTCTGAACCAGATCGTTCAACAACAGACCCTACAAAGGACACTTCTCAACCCTCCTGGTCACTATCCACCTGCATCTCCTTAATGTATTCAGTTTTACACACCACTTCAAAATGACCTATTTGGTTACACTTTCTACCTCTTTTATCTTTAGCGGGGCATATGGCATTCTGATCATGGGTACGGTTACACTGCTTCTGGGCCTATCTGTTGCCTTCAGTCTTTACCGCTCACACTGTGCCTTTCTCTTGCAGCTCTCCTGAACTGCTACACTTCATCCACAATACTCTCAGACTTCAGATCAGCACTTTGATTTTTAACCAGTTATATATATATATATATATCAAAGTCATTGGGGATTTTCACTATCACCTCAAAAACAAATTGGCAGGATGTTATGAACGTTGAGGTCAAATACAATGATGAAGATCTGCAATCTCTGGGCTTTTCAAATTTCATGTGTGTGTATATATATATATATATATATATATATACATACATATGTATTTATGTGTTTATATGTGTATATTTGTATATATATGTCTATAAATATATATATATGCCTCAGCGCTAAAGAATGACACTCATAAATATAAGATAACTAATATATAATGAATAATGGTGTTTATTAATACCCTATGTCAAAAGATGCAAAACATAAACATGTGAGTGCATATATGCGTATTAGCACACCCTAATATTCAAGAAGAGGGTTATAAAGATAAGTAAAATAATAATAAAAGAGAAAACAGGAGTTTGAATATCTATAAGCCAATATTATATATGCTTTGAACGTATATCCTATGACTTTCAATTAATATTAAGGATTAACAGACATATGGTGCATAAAGATAACAATGCTAAAGTAATTGAACTGTTGGTATATGAGTCAATAACAGTCACTAAAAAAATCTTCAGGTAAAATCAAATCCCTGTTGGGTGTTCACTTACTGGAAATAACCTCAATCTTATGAGGTAAGATGGACACAACTGGTCAGATTACAGTTGTTTTCACAGGCACATCCGATACTTGATGTCTTTTTTCTTGGTACTTGTATCTTAAGAAACCGACCAGGTGTTTTAATGGTATGGTAGGTGATTGTAGATTTTTGGCTTTCAAATGCAAATGTTACCGATGGATCCAAAGAAGGATGTTTCTCATACAGGATTAGCGTGTATGCAAGACAAAAAATCAAAACATTGATAATAGTGCAACTCCGTTTAATGGAGACAAAAAGAACACATATATAGACAAATCATGTCACACTTACAAACTAAGACCTCAATGGAATGAGGTAACAGATCAGTGGTTATAAACACGTGATTCGCAACGATAGCCAATAGTCACCGGAAATGGCAATGTAAAGCAATAGCAGCAGCAGCGGGTGTCACTGATAAAAAGAGCAAAGATACGGCTAAAAGTCTGTACTGATGGTACAGTGAATAACCTCAAAAACAAATTGGCAGGGTGTCAGGAACGTTGGGGTAAATACAATGATCTGCACTCTCTGGGCTTTTCAAATTTTATGTGTATATATATATATATATATATATATATATATATACAGTACATACATACATATGTATTTATGTGTTTATATGTGTATATTTGTGTATATATGTCTGTAAATATATATATTTAAAGGGGAAAAATCCTATTGGCTGTTGCAATCAGCCAATAGGATTGAGCTTCCATCCTATTGGCTGATCCAATTGGCTGATACAGCTCAGCCAATAGGATTTTTCCCTTTAATTCCTATTGGCTGATAGAAATCTTTCAGCCAAAAGGAATGTAAGGGACGCCATCTTAGATGACGTCACTTAAAGGGAAACTTCATTTTCCAGCGACGATCATAAAAAGAGGATGCTCCACGCCGGATGTCTTGAAGATGGACCGCTCCGCGCCGGATGGATGTAGATTGAAGATGCCGCCTGGATGAAGACTTTTTGCTGTCTGGATGAGGACTTTGTCGGCAGGATGAAGATAGAAGAGGCCGCCCGGATGAAGACTTCTTGCCGCCTGGATGATGACTTTGCCGCCTGGATGAGGATGGATGTCCGGACTTCGATAACTGTGGATAGTCGGGGGTTAGTATTAGGTTTTTTTAAGGGTTTTTTAGGTGTTTTTTTATAGCTTAGGGTTTGGGCAATGTAAAAGAGCTAAATGCCCTTTAAAGGGCAATAGTTAGATTAGGTTTATTTAGATAGGTTTTTATTTGGGGGGGTTGGTTGGTGGGTTTTACTGTTGGGGGGTGTTTTTTTATTTTTTTTTACAGGTAAAAGAGCTGATTTCTTTGGGGAAATGCCCCACAAAAGGCCCTTTTAAGGGCCATTGGCAGTTTAGTGTAGGCTAGGTTTTTTTTTATTTTCGGGGGGCTTTTTTATTTTGATAGGGCTATTAGATTAGGAGTAATTCGTTTTTATGTTTGATAATTTCATTTTTATTTTTTGTAATTTAGTGTTTATTTTTTTTTAATTTAGAAAATTGTATTTTAATAATTTAATTTATTTTATTTTATTGTAATGTTAGTTTTTAGTGTAAAGCAGGTAAGTTTTATTTCACAGGTAAATTTGCATTTATTTTAACTAGGTAGTTAGTAAATAATTAATAACTATTTACTAACTAGTCTACCTAGTTAAAATAAATACAAACTTAACTGTGAAATAAAAATAAAACCTAAGATAGCTACAATATAACTATTAGTTATATTGTAGCTAACTTACGGCTAGATTTAGAGTTTTGTCGGTAAGGACCCGCATAGCTAACGCCGGCTTTTTTCTGGCCGCACCATAAAAATAACTCTGGTATTGAGAGTCCACATAAAGGCTGCGTTAGGCTCCAAAAAAGGAGCATAGAGCATATTTAACGCAGCTTCAACTCTCGATACCAGAGTTGCTTACACAAGCGGCCAGCCTCAAAAACGTGCTCGTGCACGATTCCCCCATAGAAAACAATGGGGCTGTTTGAGCTGAAAAAAACCTAACACCTGCAAAAAAGCCGCGTTCAGCTCCTAACGCAGCCCCATTGTTTGCTATGCGGAAACACTTCCTACATCTGCACCTAACACTCTAACATGTACCCCAAGTCTAAACACCCCTAGCCTTACACTTATTAACCCCTAATCTGCCGCCCCCGCTATCGCTGTCCCCTAGCCTTACACTTATTAACCCCTAATCTGCCGCCCCCGCTATCGCTGTCCCCTGCATTTTATTATTAACCCCTAATCTGCCGCTCCGTACACCGCCGCAACCTACATAATAGCTATGTACCCCTAATCTGCTGCCCCTAACATCGCCGACCCCTATATTATATTTATTAACCCCTAATCTGCCCCCCAATGTCGCTGCAATCTAACTACACTTATTAACCCCTAATCTGCCGCTCCGTAAACCGCCGCTACTTACATTATCCCTATGTACCCCTAATCTGCTGCCCTAACATCGCCGACCCCTATATTATAATTATTAACCCCTAATCTGCCCCCCTCAACGTCGCCTCCACCTGCCTACACTTATTAACCCCTAATCTGCCGACCGGACCTGAGCGCTACTATAATAAAGTTATTAACCCCTAATCCGCCTCACTAACCCTATAATAAATAGTATTAACCCCTAATCTGCCCTCCCTAACATCGCCGACACCTAACTTCAATTATTAACCCCTAATCTGCCGACTGGAGCTCACCGCTATTCTAATAAATGTATTAACCCCTAAAGCTAAGTCTAACCCTAACACTAACACCCCCCTAAATTAAATATAATTTTAATCTAACGAAATTAATTAACTCTTATTAAATAAATTATTCCTATTTAAAGCTAAACACTTACCTGTAAAATAAACCCTAATATAGCTACAATATAAATTATAATTATATTATAGCTATTTTAGGATTAATATTTATTTTACAGGTAACTTTGTATTTATTTTAACCAGGTACAATAGCTATTAAATAGTTAAGAACTATTTAATAGCTAAAATAGTTAAAATAATTACAAAATTACCTGTAAAATAAATCCTAACCTAAGTTACAATTAAACCTAACACTACACTATCAATAATAAATTAAATACAATACCTACAAATAACTACAATGAAATAAACTAGGATGATCTTCAGGGGCTTAGTGTTAGGTTTATTTAAGGGGGGTTTGGGTTATATTAGGGGTATGTGGGTGGTGGGTTGTAATGTTGGGGGGGGGGTATTGTATGTGTTTTTTTACAGGAAAAAGAGCTGAATTTCTTGGGGCATGCCCCGCAAAGGGCCCTGTTCAGGGCTGGTAAGGTAAAAGAGCTTTGAACTTTAGTAATTTAGAATAGGGTAGGGCATTTTTTATTTTGGGGGTCTTTGTTATTTTATTAGGGGGCTTAGAGTAGGTGTAATTAGTTTAAAATTGTTGTAATATTTTTCTTATGTTTGTAAATATTTTTTTATTTTTTGTAACTTAGTTCTTTTTTATTTTTTGTACTTTAGTTAGTTTATTTCATTATAGTTATTTGTAGGAATTGTATTTAATTTATTTATTGATAGTGTAGTGTTAGGTTTAATTGTAGGTAATTGTAGGTATTTTATTTAATTAATTTAATGATAGTATAGTGTTAGGTTTAATTGTAACTTAGGTTAGGATTTATTTTACAGGTAATTTTGTAATTATTTTAACTATTTTAGCTATTAAATAGTTCTTAACTATTTAATAGCTATTGTACATGGTTAAAATAAATACAAAGTTACCTGTAAAATAAATATTAATCCTAAAATAGCTATAATATAATTATAATTTATATTGTAGCTATATTAGGATTTATTTTACAGGTAAGTATTTAGCTTTAAATAGGAATAATTTATTTAATAAGAGATAATTAATTTCGTTAGATGTAAATTATATTTAATTTAGGGTGGTGTTAGTGTTAGGGTTAGACTTAGCTTTAGGGGTTAATAACTTTATTATAGTAGCGGTGCGGTCCGCTCGGCAGATTAGGGGTTAATAAGTGTAAGCAGGCGGAGGCGACGTTGAGGGGGGCAGATTAGGGGTTAATAAATATAATATAGGGGTCGGCGGTGTTAGGGGCAGCAGATTAGGGGTACATAAGTATAACGTAGGTGGCGGCGCTTTGCGGTCGGCAGATTAGGGGTTAATTATTGTAGGTAGCTGGCTGCGACGTTGTGGGGGGCAGGTTAGGGGTTAATAAATATAATATAGGGGTCGGCGGTGTTAGGGGCAGCAGATTAGGGGTACATAAGTATAACGTAGGTGGCGGTCTGCAGATTAGGGGTTAAAAAAATGTAATCGAGTGGCGGTGATGTGGGGGGGCCTCGGTTTAGGGGTACATAGGTAGTTTATGGGTGTTAGTGTACTTTAGAGCACAGTAGTTAAGAGCTTTATGAACCGGCGTAAGCCCAGAAAGCTCTTAACTACTCACTTTTTTCCTGCGGCTGGAGTTTTGTCGTTAGATGTCTAACGCTCATTTCAGACACGACTCTAAATACCGGAGTTAGAAAAATCCCATTGAAAAGATAGGATACGCAATTTACGTTAGGGGATCTGCGGTATGGAAAAGTCGCGGCTGAAAAGTGAGCGTTAGACCCTTTTTTGAGTGACTCCAAATACCGGAGGTAGCCTAAAACCAGCGTTTAGCCAGCTAAATCTAGGCCTCTGGTTTTATTTTACAGGTAGGTATGTATTTAGTTTTAAATAGGAAATATTTAGGTAATAATTGTAAGGTTTATTTAGATTTATTTTAATTATATTTAAGTTAGGGGGTGTTAGGGTTAGACTTATGCTTAGGGTTACGTTAGGGTTAGGTTTAGCTGTTAATATATTTATGTAGAGTTAGTGATGTGGGAGGTCAGAGGTTTAGGGGTTAATAATTTATTTAAGTATATTTCGTTGTGGGGTGTTTGCGGTTTAGTGGTTCATAGGTTTATTATAGCGGCGGTATGGGCGGAAATCAGATTAGGGGTTAATAATATTTAAATAGTGTTTGCGATGCGGGACGGCGGCGGATTAGGGATTAATAGGTTTATTATAGTAGCGACGATGTTGGGGAGCTGCGGAATAGGGGATAATATTTTTTTTAGTGGCAGCAATGTCAGGAGCAGAAGATTTAGGGGTTAATAGGTAGTTTATGGGTGTTAGAGTACTTTTTAACACTTTAGTTATGAGTTTTATGGTACAGATTTGGAACGTAAAACTCATAACTACTGACTTTAGATGGCGATACGGATCTTGTGGTTATACAGTATACCGCTCACTTTTTGACCTCCCAGGCAAACTTGTAATGCCGGCGCTATGGGTGTCCCATTGAAAAAGGACTTTTTAAAAAAGTGCGGTACTGACGTTGCGTGACGGAGAAAAAGGTGTGCGGTACACCTATACCTACAAGACTTTTAATTGCGGCGTTAGGGAAAAAGCAGCGTTATGAAGCATAACGCTGCTTTTCACTCATAACGCCAAACTCGTAATCTAGCTGAATGGTAGCTATTCAACAATGAATACCATGAGAACAAAGCAAAGTTGATAATATAAGTAGATTAGAATTTTTTTTAAAATTGCATGCTCTGTCTGAAACATAAAAGAGCATATTTTGGTTTTATGTCCCTTTAACCTATTTGAACTAGCTTATAATTCTGAACTGATACAATGATTTTGCCTTTTGATTGTCACTGCATATCAATATGGCATAAAAAGCTCTTTTCCAGTACCGACTGAAGAAGTTTAATATATTGCTAACTATTGTTTATGAGGTAGGTTGATGAACTATTTAGCTGTTATAGGCTCAATTCATAGGATAAAAGCAAAAATACATAGCAGCTATGTTCCATTTTCTGTTATGCAACTTAAACCAAAACCAGTAATTTAATGCTTGTGTGAATGACAAACACCAATTGTATCAATTTCAGCTTTTCTCCCAATGTTAGTTCATTTTTACAGGTACATTCAATAGTTAATAAAAGGATTCTAAAACGAATAACAAGTGTGCATGATTTATTAAATCAGTTTTTGTTTTATTTAGAAACACATTTAGTTTTAACATTTTACAACTAGTTTCAGCCACTAGGAGACACTGTTGCTTTGCTGCAAAAGAATATGCTTTTTTTTTTCATTAATTGCATGCTCACCATTTAAATCTCTCAGTTGTTCATGTTAGATTAATCCTGATCTTTTGAAAATAACTTTGCCGTAATTTATTTATACATGGAAAATAAATGACAAGATTTTAATTTATAATAGAAATGTATTAAATATATTTAACAACAGACTATCCAAGATAAAAAATAAATAAATACGTTAATATTAAATGTGCTTGACAAACTAATAGGATGTTATGTGTTCTTTAGGTGTTAAAGCTGGTTAGTTTGTGAAGAACATAAAGCAGTGAGAATAATGTTAAATGAAAATGTCTGTACTAAGACATTTTGGACACCTGTTAGAGTAAAAATGTCAGAAACGTGACATTTTCATTTATAACATTTGAAGCATAGGTTGCAAGAAAATTCAAGGGAATTTATATGGTGCAAATAAGACACGTTTGCATACTGATTTTACACTAAAATATAACTGTTGGTATGATTTGTTTATGTTTTGTCACAAAAGTGAGAGCAACAACATTGGTTAACAAAGATAATCTATTCTGTTCCCTGACATATAATTATTTTCACTGGAATTGAGCAAGAGTGCAGTAAAAATGATTTAAAGTGGGTCTTTCTGCTTTTACCCTGATGTAATCTAACTATGCAATCATTGATGTCATTGTGAAGTGAACCTTGTCATGTGATATTATGTTAACTCATCAGCAGATACTCACTGTACAGCATTAGGATGTGTTGAAGCAAAAATAATTCCTGTGTGCACGGTGGAAGGAGTCTATTCTTGATACTACTTCTTTAATTTGTGCTCCCTGACCTCAATATCCAAGAATCACCAATAAATCAATGGTTTTATTATATCATTAGTTATAGTATAATGTTGTTATAATGTGGATGATACCATAATATTTTCATACCTATCTTCAAACCCTCCTAACAGGTCAGATTTTCAGGATTACCTTGGGTGAGAGCAGGTTAATAACCATCGCCTAGATTACGAGTTTTGCTTTAGAAGCTGTGCGGTGCTAACAAGCAGTTTATCCTCACCGCTCACTTACAGACAACGCTGGTATTACAGGTTTTTACAAACCCGGCATTAAAAAAGTGAGACTAGAGCAAAATTTTGCTCCACATCTCACCTCAATACCAGCGCTGCTTACGTTAGCGGTGAGCTGATAAAACATGCTTGTGCATAATTTCCCCATAGGAATCAATGGGGGAGAGCTGGCTGAAAAAAAACCTAACACCTGCAAAAAAGCAGCTTAACGCTCCTAACTCAGCACCATTGATTCCTATGGGGAAATACATTTTATGTCTACACCTAACACCCTAACTTGAACCCTGAGTCTAAACACCCCTAATCTTACACTTATTAACCCCTAATCTGCCTCCCCTGACATCGCCGACACCTGCATTATATTATTAACCCCTAATCTGCCGCTCCGGACACTGCCGCCACCTACATTATACTTATGAACCCCTAATCTGATGCCCCCAACATCACCGAATCCTACATTATATTTATTAACCCCTAATCTGCCGCCCCCAACGTCGCTGCCACTATAATACAGTTATTAACCCCTAAACCTAAGTCTAACCCTAACCCACCCTAACCCCCCCTAATTTAAATATAATTTAAATAAATCTAAATAAAATTACTACAATTAACTAAATAATTCCTATTTAAAACTAAATACTTACCTATAACATAAACCCTAAGATAGCTACAATATAACTAATAGTTACATTGTAGCTAGCTTAGGGTTTATTTTTATATTACAGGCCAGTTTGTATTTATTTTAACTAGGTACAATAGTTATTAAATAGTTATTAACTATTTAATAACTACCTAGTTAAAATAAATACAAATATACCTGTAAAATAAAACCTAACCTAAGTTACAATTGCACCTAACACTACACTATAATTAAATAAATTCCCTAAACTAAATACAATTAAATACAATTAAATAAAATTATCTAAAGTACAAAAAACAAACAAACAGTAAATTACAGAAAATATTAAAGAAATTACAAGATTTTTAAACTAATTACACCTAATCTAATCCCACTAAATTACAAATAGCCTTTAAAAGGGCCTTTTGTGGGGCATTGCCCCAAAGTAATCAGCTCTTTTACCTGTAAAAAATTACAATTCCCCCCCAACATTAAAACCCACCACCCACACAACCAACTCTACTCTAAAACCCACCCAATCCCCCCTTAAAAAAACCTAACACTAACCCCTTGAAGATCACCCTACCGGGAGACGTCTTCACCCAACCGGGCAGAAGTGGTCCTCCAGATGGACAGAAGTCTTCATCCAGTTAAAAGGTGTAAGGGGCGCCTAAGTCAAAGGCCAGGTCATAAGGGGTGAATGATAGACGGATCAGACGTGTATGTATCTTTATATATATATACACAATATAGGATTTATTAGTAGAATAAAAATCAGATTAAAATAAAATTATTACATAAGCATACAATTACATGGATCCATGATATATAATAAAAATGACAAAAATCAATTAAAATTGGTAAAAAAATATACTATAAAACCAAGGTGACCGCTCCGGGGTCTGGGGTGTATAGTTGGATGAACCCTAGGTGTGTAATCAAGGTGTATACAGGGCTTAGAGGTGCGTAGGGCTTAGAGGTGGGTTCCTAATGGGTGTGACAATGTAAAATCTAATGACGATATACCATTACAATATAACAAAACCGTATATTAAAATAAAATTGCAAAATATACAGACGCTGTGTGGTGTGACAGTATAGGTTAATGTGACATAATAACACAGCAATAACGTGAAAAAGCTTAATGTGACATAATAACACAGCAATAAGTTAAAAAGCTTATTGAGAACTTTAAAAATAGTTACTAAAAAAGTTCCAATTGTGGAAAAAGTGTCCAAATAGTCGTCTAAATGGTCCAAATGATCCAGTAGTGTGGTGATACTCCAAGTGAAAAAAATGTGTAAAAAAAACAATTACAAATAGGGAGTGTAAAAAATGATACCTCAAGATGATGGTGATTTCAAGCCAAAAAAAAGTTAAAAATGTGAATAAAGTAAATAAGAAAAAATGATAAAAAATAGGAAAAAATGAAAAAATAGGAAAATGAGACAAAATATATACACAGTGTTAGATGGATTCTTGATAATGCTCCGATAAGAACACAAAATAGCCAAACCTGTGAAAAAAGAAATAATACAACATAGAGCAGTAAAGTCTATTATGAACTCTTAGTAATTAAAATGTGACTCACCGTATATGTCAACGCGTTTCGGCCCACCAATAGGGCCTTTTTCAAGACTAACATATGTTGGTGAGAGTGCTTCTTATATACTAGTATTGCTGACCCAAATGGCGCCAAATGTGTGTGAATGGCGCCATTTCAGTGACCTTGTGACCCGGATGTTGATACCACAACCAGATGTATAAAATGACCTTACATCCACATTGTCTTAAGACTTCTGTTTTCGTTGGTTTAGATGTTTATGTTAAATTATCCCTTTGTGAGTATTTGTATTTCTTTTCAGTATGGTAATTGTTGGTCAAACTATTACTCAGTGTTGCTGGCGACATCTGATTATGTTTGGACAACCGGAAGTGTAGATTTTGCGCTAGACCGGATGTTGTCTAGTGCGTGTGTAAACCGGAAGTGGTTAACACGGGTACAAAAATCTTTTAAAAATCTTTTAAATTTTTTTTTCCTTGGCGTAGCTTATTTTAGACACTTTTAATTGTTTCTCCAAAGGAGCCTCCTATTTTGCAGATATAGCTCCCAATATTTGATGAACATACTCATATTGACGTAAATATCTTCCCACTTCCCAAGTTTCATTACATATTACTATTACACACATGAAGATGCCAATATTCAGGCACACAAAACCGGAAGTAAGGACACATCCAGTTGTCACTAACATTCCAAAGTATAGATATGGCATAACTGATTTCCTACATATCAACAATGGAAATCAGCGACCATGCTTTTGGGGAACCGGAGAAAATAACAAGAATTTGATCACTTCAGGCATCCATTAGAATCAAAAACAAGCCCACTTCCGGTTTGGCGATACAACCCCACTTCCGGTTTACACACGCACTAGACAACATCCGGTCTAGCGCAAAATCTACACTTCCGGTTGTCCAAACATAATCAGATGTCGCCAGCAACACTGAGTAATAGTTTGACCAACAATTACCATACTGAAAAGAAATACAAATACTCACAAAGGGATAATTTAACATAAATATCTAAACCAATGAAAACAGAAGTCTTAAGACAATGTGGATGTAAGGTCATTTTATACATCCGGTTGTGGTATCAACATCCAGGTCACAAGGTCACTGAAATGGCGCCATTCACACACATTTGGCGCCATTTGGGTCAGCAATACTAGTATATAAAAAGCACTCTCACCAACATATGTTAGTCTTGAAAAAGGCCCTATTGGTGGGCCAAAACGCGTTGACATATATGGTGAGTCACATTTTAATTACTTAGAGTTCATAATAGACGTTACTGCTCTATGTTGTATTATTTCTTTTTTCACAGGTTTGGCTATTTTGTGTTCTTATCGGAGCATTATCAAGAATCCATCTAACACTGTGTATATATTTTGTCTCATTCTCCTATTTTTTCATTTTTTCCTATTTTTTCTCATTTTTTTCTTATTTACTTTTTTCACATTTTTAACTTTTTTTTGGCTTGAAATCACCATCATCTTGAGGTATAATTTTTTACACTCCCTATTTGTAATTGTTTTTTTTACACATTTTTTTCACTTGGAGTATCACCACACTACTGGATCATTTGGACTATTTGGACGACTATTTGGACAGTTTTTACACAATTGTAACTTTGGACTTTATATATTTTTTAGTAACTATTTTTAAAGTTCTCAATAAGCTTTTTAACCTATTGCTGTGTTATTATGTCGCATTAAGCTTTTTCACTTTATTGCTGTGTTATTATGTCACATTAACCTATACTGTAGAACCACACAGCGTCTGTATATTCTGCAATTTTATTTTAATATACGGTTTTGTTATATTGTAATGGTATATCGTCATTAGATTTTACATTGTCACACCCATTAGGAACACACCTCTAAGCCCTACACACCTCTAAGCCCTGTATACACCTTGATTACACACCTAGGGTTCATCCAACTATACACCCCAGACTCCGGAGCGGTCACCTTGGTTTTATAGTATATTTTTTACCAATTTTAATTGATTTTTGTCATTTTTATTATATATCATGGATCCATGTAATTGTATGCTTATGTAATAATTTTTTTTAATCTGATTTTTACTCTACTAATAAATCCTATATTGTGTATATATATATAAAGATACATACACGTCTGATCCGCCTATCATTCACCCCTTATGACCTGGCCTTTGACTTAGGCGCCCCTTACACCTTTTAACTGTATATCTATTTTTATGGGTAACTAGGGACCCATCTGTTTAGGGAGCTAAGGTCTTCTTAGTTAGCGCTGTCGGATTAATATTGCATTGTGTTCAGAAGTCTTCATCCAACCAGGCAGAAGTGGTCCTCCAGACGGGCAGAAGTCTTCATCCAGATGGCATCTTCTATCTTCATCCATTCGGCACGGAGCGGGTCCATCTTCAAGACATCCGACACGGAGCATCCTCTTCATCCGACGGCCGATGACTAAATGAAGGTTCCATTAAATGATAGCGTGTGGTGCTAGGGTGGAACAACTAACTGCATAGCATAGGGATTGCATAGAAGCCATCAGAATTAGAAAAGTTGCAGCAGTAATTTACAAGTGTCTGCTGAGGACAGCCTCTAATTTCATGCAGGGAGCTGGATGAATAATAGCCCCGCCTACTTGTGTGAGCATATTGTGTTTGCAGTCAGTGAGTGAGTGGAGGTTTTGGGGAGAAAGGTGTCACGGTAAGGCTGCTTTACTTTATTAATCCTCCTTACTATAGGGTAGGGCTAACATAAGGTAAAACAAGTCTTCAAACAGGAGCTGCCACTGCTTAAAAATAAAGGACCTTTTAAAGATCCCTTCTCTCTGGGGCAGCTGCACACAAACATTCCTATATGATCATGTGACATCCTTTTGACTGCCTGCAGACCGGGAGAGTGAGAGAACGTAACTTTGGCAGATTTAAAATTCCAGTGTTGAAAATTCTTTGAAAATTATTATCTCCTGGGTGCAACTGCAATTACAGAGCCGATTTTATACTCCTTTACCGGCTTGAGCTTTGTATGAGCTGTATTTTTCCCAGATTGGGATTCTACAAATAAGCTTGGCTCATCTCCAACCTCAGTACGTGTGGGGGATTCTGAAGTTAACCCTCTGGCTCTTCGATCGTGAGGATAAGCTCGCTGGACAGCTTTTAATAGTTCAGCCTGCACCTGTGGCACTTCTCAAGTGCTTGCAATCTAGTAAGTGATTCTGTATCATATTGTGGGGGTCTCTTTCATCTACGATCTCACACTATTGTGGCGCCTCCTTTTTTCTCCCTTCTATCCATTAAATGACGTCTTCCAAGATGGCGTCCCTTCAATTTCGATTGGCTGATAGAATTCTATCAGCCAATCGGAATTAAGGTAGAAAAAATCCTATTGGCTGATGCAATCAGCCAATAGGATTGAACTGGCATTCTTTTGTCTGATTGGAACAGCCAATAGAATGCCAGCTCAATCCTATTGGCTGATTGGATTAGCCAATAGGATTTTTTCTACCTTAATTCTGATTGGCTGATAGAATTCTATCAGCCAATCGGAATTGAAGGGACACCATCTTGGATGACGTCATTTAAAGGAACCTTCATTCAGTCGCCGGCCGTCGGATGAAGAGGATGTCTTGAAGATGGACCCGCTCCGTGCCGGATGGATGAAGATAGAAGATGCCGTCTGGATGAAGACTTCTGCCCATCTGGAAGACCACTTCTGCCCGGTTGGGTGAAGACATCTCCCGGTAAGGTGATCTTCAAGGGGTTAGTGTTAGGTTTTTTTAAGGGGGGATTGGGTGGGTTTTACAGTAAGGTTGGTTGTGTGGGTGGTGGGTTTTAATGTTGGGGGGGAATTGTAATTTTTTTTACAGGTAAAAGAGCTGATTACTTTGGGGCAATGCCCCGCAAAAGGCCTTTATAATTTGTAATTTAGTGTAGGGTAGGGCTTTTTTTATTTTGGGGGGCTTTTTTATTTTGTTAGGGGGATTAGATTAGGTGTAACTAGTTTAAAAATCTTGTAATTTCTTTATTATTTTCTGTAATTTAGTGGGTTTTTGTTTGTACTTTAGATAATTTTATTTAATTGTAATTAATTGTATTTAATTTAGGTAATTAATTTAATTGTAGTGTAGTGTTAGGTGTAATTGTAGCTTAGGCTAGGTTTTATTTTACAGGTATATTTGTATTTATTTTAACTAGGTGGTTATTAAATAGTTAATAACTATTTAATAACTATTGTACCTAGTTAAAATAAATACAAAGTTGTCTGTAAAATTAAAATAAACCCTAAGATAGCTACAATGTAACTATTAGTTATATTATAGCTATCTAAGGGTTTATTTTATAGGTAAGTATTTAGTTTTAAATAGGAATAATTTAGTGAATTGTAGTAATTTTATTTAGATTTATTGTAATTATATTTAAGTTAGGGTTAGGGTTAGACTTAGGTTTAGGGGTTAATACATTTAATATAGTGGCGGCAACGTTAAGGGCAGCAGATTAGGGGTTAATAAATGTAGGTAGGTGGCGGCGATGTTAGGGCCGGCAGATTAGGGGTTAATAATATTTAAATAGTGTTTGCGATGCGGGAGTGCGGCGGTTTATGGGTTAATATGTTTATTAAAGTGGCGACGACGTCCGGTTCGGCAGATTAGGGGTTAAAATTTTTATTTTAGTGTTTGTGATGTGGGGGCTCGGTTTAGGGGTTAATAGGTAGTTTATGGGTGTACTTTTTAGCACTTTAGTTAAGAGTTTTACGGCGTTGTAGTGTAAAACTCTTAACTACTGACTTTAAAATGCGTTACCAGTCTTGACAGGGGAGGGTTTACTGCTCACTTTTGGTCAGACTCGTAATACTGGCGCTATGCAAGTCCCATTGAAAATATAGGATACGCAACTGACGTAAGTGGATTTGTGGTATTTCCGAGTCTGGCCAAAAAAGTGAGCGGTACACCTGTATCTGCAAGACTCGTAATACCAGCGGGCGTTAAAAAAGCAGCGTTAGGACCA
The DNA here is from genome assembly GCF_027579735.1 of Bombina bombina. NCBI lineage: Eukaryota > Metazoa > Chordata > Amphibia > Anura > Bombinatoridae > Bombina > Bombina bombina. The sequence goes on from NC_069502.1 coordinate 560,109,453, forward strand.
CTTAACGCTGCTTTTTAACCCTAACGCACAACTCGTAATCTAGGCCCATGTTTACTAATCTGATGATTATTTCACCTGTGCTGCAGTTCAGATATCCTGAAAATCTGCCTGCTAGGGAGGCCTGTTTAACTAGATACTTATACCACAATGTGTTGATACTCATTACTTGCTACAGATATTTATTTTTTAACTTTCTTACCCGATACTTGATAACTAATACAGCTTCAAATTTACCATATTTTTAAAATACTGAATGAATTTCAAAGGCATAATTGAAATATCAAATGTGATATACTGAAATGTAGCATTTGTAATAGACAAACATCATTCATTTTTTGTAATTTTTATTTTATTTATTTACAATTCTTATCATTAAAGGGACATGAGACCCAATTTTTTTCTTTTATGATTTAAAAAGAGCGTGTCATTTTAAACAACTTTCTAATTTACTTCTATTATCTAATTTGCTGAATTTTCTTTATATCCTTTGCTGAAAAGCATATCTAGATAGGCTCAGTAGCTGCTGATTGGTGGCTGCACATAGATGCCTCATGTGATTGGCTCAACCATGTTCATTGCTATTTCTTCAACAAAGCATATCTAAAGAATGAAGCAAATTAGATAATAGAAGTAAATTGGAAAGTTGTTTAAAATGAAATGCTCTACCTTATTCATAAAAGAAAATGTTTGGGTTTAGTGTCCCTTTAAGTATTATTTACAGTACTCTCTATGGTACTGAGGTATTAAAAATATGGATGGCTCCTGAACTAGCCATTTTTATCTATTTTGTGTTATCTAATAAAACCTGATGATTGATCCCAATATTGACCAGCAGGAGCCTAACATTGCCCTGTTAATTGGATTTTAATTTTTAATGTAATTTTTGCAGTTTGAAATAAGTGCAAGGTCAAAAGTGTAACTATGCAATGATACCGATTTCCTCTGCGCTGTCTTTAAGATGATATATTTAAATTCTAATTTGTTTGGAAAAAGGTTGTCAATTATTCATTAGAGGGCAAATTTCATAACAGGGATAGGGCTAATTCTAACTGTTACATCAGACATCAAGATAATATATTAGATTGTTTTATAAATTCAAATTATCATTTTAAAAATCACTTCAATAGTGGCAGAATACATCAAAAGTAAACTAGGTTTAAAGGGACACTGAACCCAAATTTTTTCTTTCGTGATTCAGATAGAGCATGAAATTTTAAGCAACTTTCTAATTTACTCCTATTATCAAAATTTCTTCATTCTCTTGGTATCTTTATTTGAAATACAAGATTGTAAGTTTAGATGCCGGCCCATTTTTGGTGAACAACCTGGGTTGTCCTTGCTGATTGTTGGATAAATTCATCCACCAATAAAAAAGTGCTTTCCAGAGTACTGAACCAAAAAAAAAGCTTAGATGCCTTATTTTCAAATAAAGATAGCAAGTGAACAAAGAAAAAATCATAATAGGAATAAATTAGAAAGGTGCTTAAAATCGCATGCTCTATCTGAATCACGAAAGAAAAAAATTGGGTTCAGTGTCCCTTTAAGGGATAGACAGATTGATAGATAACTATAATACTGTAAATATATTTATAAAAGAATATATGATGTACAATTGAATTTTGTTTTTCTAGATTTGAGATACTAAATACTTTGAGTAGAATTTCTCCACCAAATAACATAAGGGTTGGGTTATCAGAAGAACGGCCTTTGGGATTTGTCAGACTTGATCACAATCTGGAAATTTGCTTTTCTTAAAAGAATGTGACATTCTGGAATCAAGAAGTTTTCATCATTATATGAGATACAATTGGTCAGATCTTTTCAAAATCATAAATTCGAATATCTATATCTATCCCAGCTACAATCTTCATATCAGGAAAGCTTATCACTTAGTTCTTTACAATGAAATTACCAGCATATCACATGGCTTATAACAATAATCATCACCCTACTGTTATTTAACCCCAACAGCTAGGCAATCCCCTCACTTTTTTCTATCACCTTAATAAACCAGTTACCGTTTTCAGGAGACAAATCTGGACTTCTCCAACCATATTTAAATGTATATATATTTTAGTAACTACTAGCATATTTATCTGACATGTGAAGGAAAATTTTGCTCCTCGGCAATGTCCATAAAGAAGCAGTAGACAGAGCATAGCTGAGGGATTCTTAAAAGTTATATAGCAATTAAGTACTACTTTGTAGAAGATCTGCATCCTTTGAGGTTACGTGTCCCTCTACAAACGCAAGTTTCACATCAGCTTCTGAAATTCAACTATTCACTAGATTGATGTGAACAGTAGGAGAGCTATCCATTATAAGACGGTCTTTTACTTGCGGAGGAGGAGTACACAGTGATTTTTTTCACAATCTGCATACTTTACTTTTAAATCTTGTACGTGCAATTTATGTTTTTGCGCTATTTTAAGTGTGTATTAAAACTTTAGAGGTGCTTTGGGCGCTTGTGTTTTTTGTTTCTATCTTCACAGCACTACTTTCGGGAGGCAAGTCACAGAAAACCTCCATACACACAAAGCAGCAGCCCACTACAAACAACGTATTGGAGGACAAGGAGCCTGCCCTTTGTGGGATACAACAGCCATACAATTACTCTGTATACTCCAATACAGGACAATATTCATATCAAAAGGTCGGTGATCTTTTTTGGAAATTATTCACAGCCACAAGTCTCTCATACAGGACTTTGGACATACATGCATTTAGACTTTCGGTGTTACACTGTGAGGATCACATCCACTAGACCATTGATATGTATCTTTAATATGTGCAAGCATTTGCTGTATATTCTGCGATAGAATGTTCTGAGTTTAGGGGAAGCACAACAGTTAATACTGATAAATTATAGGAAAAGCAGGAAAAATAAATATATTAATTGCAAAAGCCTTATTAAACTTTTCATGAGGAATTACATTTTAAGTTTAATGTTGCTGCTTAAAGGGACAGTCTACACCAGAATTATTATTGTTTAATTAAAATATAGATAATACCTTTACTACCCATTCCCCATCTTTGCACAACCAACATTGTTATATTAATATACATTGTAACATTTAAACCTCTAAATTTCTGCCTGTCTGTAAGCCACTACAGAAAGACTCTTATCATATGCAAAGAACTGCTAATTAATTTGGGCTATATAGAAAACATTGTGCTCACACCTGTGGAGTTGTGCAGGAACCACCACAAATTGGCTAAAATGCAAGTCTGGAATAGCCCTGAGATAAGGGGGCAGTTTGTAGAGGCTTAGATACAAAGTAATCACAGAGGTAAAAATTAATTAATATAACAGTGTTGGTTATGCAAAACTGGCGAATCGGTAATAAAGAGATTATCTATCTTTTTAAACAATAACAATTTTGGAGTAGACTGTCACTATAAATAATTATCTTCTGACAATTTCAGACTTGATTAAACTAGCCCCTTTACCTTTTGAATACATTTTCTTGTAACATAAGAGTGAAAACCCACTTTCACACCATGCTAGATTCATGGACGCTAGTTAAGCTCCTGAGGGGCCTTGTTATAAAAGAGAGCCTATATCCAAAACTAATTGAGGCTGATATCACTTATCTTTTCTAGCCAAGCACCAGTAGGCATTCCCTAAGATAACATATACACTGTGTGCAGAATTATTAGGCAAATGAGTATTTTGACCACATCATCCTCTTTATGCATGTTGTCTTACTCCAAGCTGTATAGGCTCCAAAGCCTACTAACAATTAAGCATATTAGGTGATGTTCATCTCTGTAATGAGAAGGGGTGTGGTCTAATGACATCAACACCCTATATCAGGTGTGCATAATTATTAGGCAACTTCCTTTCCTTTGGCAAAATGGGTCAAAAGAAGGACTTGACAGGCTCAGAAAAGTCAAAAATAGTGAGATATCTTGCAGAGGGATGCAGCACTCTTAAAATTGCAAAGCTTCTGAAGCGTGATAATCGAACAATCAAGCGTTTCATTCAAAATAGTCAACAGGGTCGCAAGTAGCGTGTGGAAAAACCAAGGCGCAAAATAACTGCCCATGAACTGAGAAAAGTCAAGCGTGCAGCTGCCAAGATGCCACTTGCCACCAGTTTGGCCATATTTCAGAGCTGCAACATCACTGGAGTGCCCAAAAGCACAAGGTGTGCAATACTCAGAGACATGGCCAAGGTAAGAAAGGCTGAAAGACGACCACCACTGAACAAGACACACAAGCTGAAACGTCAAGACTGGGCCAAGAAATATCTCAAGACTGATTTTTCTAAGGTTTTATGAACTGATGAAATGAGAGTGAGTCTTGATGGGCCAGATGGATGGGCCCGTGGCTGGATTGGTAAAGGGCAGAGAGCTCCAGTCCGACTCAGACGCCAGCAAGGTGGAGGTGGAGTACTGGTTTGGGCTGGTATAATCAAAGATGAGCTTGTGGGGCCTTTTCAGGTTGAGGATGGAGTCAAGCTCAACTCCCAGTCCTACTGCCAGTTTCTGGAAGACACCTTCTTCAAGCAGTGGTACAGGAAGAAGTCTGCATCCTTCAAGAAAAACATGATTTTCATGCAGGACAATGCTCCATCACATGCGTCCAAGTACTCCACAGCGTGGCTGGCAAGAAAGGGTATAAAAGAAGAAAATCTAATGACATGGCCTCCTTGTTCACCTGATCTGAACCCCATTGAGAACCTGTGGTCCATCATCAAATGTGAGATTTACAAGGAGGGAAAACAGTACACCTCTCTGAACAGTGTCTGGGAGGCTGTGGTTGCTGCTGCATGCAATGTTGATGGTGAACAGATCAAAACACTGACAGAATCCATGGATGGCAGGCTTTTGAGTGTCCTTGCAAAGAAAGGTGGCTATATTGGTCACTGATTTGTTTTTGTTTTGTTTTTGAATGTCAGAAATGTATATTTGTGAATGTTGAGATGTTATATTGGTTTCACTGGTAAAAATAAATAATTGAAATGGGTATATATTTGTTTTTTGTTAAGTTGCCTAATAATTATGCACAGTAATAGTCACCTGCACACACAGATACCCCCCTAAAATAGCTATAACTAAAAACAAACTAAAAACTACTTCCAAAACTATTCAGCTTTGATATTAATGAGTTTTTTGGGTTCATTGAGAACATGGTTGTTGTTCAATAATAAAATTAATCCTCAAAAATACAACTTGCCTAATAATTCTGCACTCCCTGTACACATTGTAAATACCCCAATACATGATATCTTGCACTGCAAATGTGAACCGCTTACTACATGGTAAAAAAATAACTACATCTGCAACACATTTGCAAAAGGGTTCAGTAAATGCATGTCTGTTTTGTTATACTAAAGTAATGCTGGGGGATAGAACATAATTTGCCTTTTCAATGTTGCAGACTAAAAAAAGCGTCTGACAAATGGGTGTTTTCGATATAGAGCTAGATTACAGGTGGAGCGGTATTCAAGACAAACAGGATTATTTTAGAGACCATCCTGGTGTCATTTGATGATCATCAAACTTCCTTAGAAGTCCTTTGCACATCATCAGACATCATCAGGCTTGTAAAATCATCAGCTAAGGTAAAAAATTCTGGAAGATGACTTCAGAATGATTAGCAGATTACCTTACTGATTTCTTCACAAGCATGAACAGTCAGTGAATGAGACTAGAGTCATCTCATTTAAATATTTAGGCCTGTGGGCATACTTCAGAATGGCTTCTGATGACTAGTCTGGAGTCATCGATTATTTTTGAATGACTCCACAAAGATAATCCTTTTTGACTAGGGTAATTCCTGCTCCCACTCGCATGCTAACTCCGCTTGACTTCAGCTTTGCGCACAAAGAGCCGAAGATAGAATATCATGACTGTGTTAACATACTCCCCCATAGACTTGGAACGGAAAAGTGGAAAAAAACACCCATACTCGTGCACTAACCCAAATTGCCATAAGCCCCCTACTCTAATAACCCCTAAACTGCAACATAACCGACTGCAAAGTAACCCACTACACTATTAACCCCTAAACCACCACAACCCCACAACACAAAGTTCTCGCTACACTATTTACCAATAAACCACCACACCCCCAGATCGGAAAGTACTCACTATACTATTAACCCCTAAAGCACCACAACTTCGAATAACAAAGTACCTGCTATATTATTAACCCCTAAACCACCACACACTAACACTGCAAAATACTCCTCTACACTATTAACCATTAAACCACCACAACCCCCATCGCAACATACCTCTCAACACTACTAACCTATAAAGCACAACAACCCCCATCGCAAAATGCCCACTAACATCTAAACCCCCTAACCAGCTAACTCCCTAACCTAACACTCCCTAAGATACCCCCAAAAAACCTAACCTTTCCTTAACAAAAAAAACCCCAACGTTACATGAAAAAACAAACTGCAATTACAGAAAATAAAAAACTATTTATTTAATGTAGGCCAGAATCATCTGGATTTATGAACATCTCAAATTCAGTGTACCAATATTTTTGCTGCACTCTATGGTCTTTCACGCAGTTTTTTCCTGCTTGTGTGAGTTGCAGAAATCTGGAGCTCTGAACTGTTAAGATAGATATCTGGTTAAAGTAATATTATGTATGAGAGAGGTCAGTGAACCATTTCTTGAACTGCATGAGAAAATCAGCTTATAGGATAGCGAGAGCAAATAGTATATGAAATATTTATTGTTTTCCAATCATTGTGGAATTGATAGAAATAAAAGCAAACATTACAACAAAATAAAAACGAAACCAATTGTGTTGAACTATTTTCTGACTGTACTAGGGCAGGCTTAGCACTTTAATATTGTAAACATACAGTGTGTTATTTCATAACTGTGCCTGATAAAACAACAGGATGACATGAAATTAGTTTGACATATGTTTTATACTGAAGCATAAAAATGCACTAGACGGTGTAAATTTAATGTTGGTACAGGAAGCACAAAAAATCACTAAACCTTTAAAATACCTTATGTTCTGAAAGCAATATATTTCTACCCTTCGCTAAATAAAAAAAACAACACATTTTTAATGTGTACAATTCCACTGCAATTCTTGCTCTAGTTATTTACATAATACCATTGTATTGTCAACATATATTTACCTAACAAACAATTGCTTATAAAATAAACATTTCCAAAATTAATTATTTATGGATATGGGTTTTGAGACTCCCTTGTGTCTTATCGATCAGCTAAAACATATTGGAAGTGTCAAATCATGCCCTACAGGGAAAATGACAAGTATTACTCAACCTGAAAGGATATTTTTGGTCTTATCAGTATAGAGAAAAGTAAGAAAATAGCACATGTTCATACAGAAATATCTAGGGATAATGAGTCATTTCCTTCTCAGTCCTCATTTAACAGAAGGTAAAATCTTGTTCATGTTAATAGTATTCCATTCATGTTACTGTATTAATATTTCTAATTAGAGTATCATATTAGGTATAACGTTGCTAGGTGTCTAGTATTTCAACTTCCTAACCAGTAAAATGTCTTTAAAAAAGGCACTTAGCCTATTGGGTGTAATCTGAGATCTTGTTTGAACATATTAAAGGGACATTATGTCATGTTTCTTGTGTGGGTATTTAGCAGTAGGAATAAGCACTACTTGATAGTAGGTACACAGAGCAGGTCTTTATTCAGCTCAGAGGTAAGCAACAACACTAACGGAACTAACTGAAAAAACTAACATAAATAAGATGGCTGCTGATCATAGAGTTCCCTCCCAGCTCCAGAGTGTCTTTACTTAAAGTAACAGTATACCGCACATTATATACTCATTTTGTCTTTGCATAAATGTTTTGTAGATGATCTATTTATATAGCCCATAAAGATTTTTTTTAATTTTTTTTTTATAGTTTTGCTTATTTTTAAATAAAATTGATTTTCAGACTCCTAACCTATGAGAATACCGTCAGCTACCTACTCCAGCTTGCTCCTGTTTGTGTAAAGGGTCTTTCATATGCAAAAGAAGGGGGAGGGGGGAGTGTCTTATTTCCCACTTGCAGTGGGCTTTCCAGCTACCTTTTCAACAGAACTAAACTGAGAGCTTCTAAGTACGTTTTTAAACAGTTTTATACTGGATTTTTATATCAGTATCTGTGCATCTTATTCTTTATAGTAGTGTCTATTACATGCAGTTATATGAAAACGAGTGTATACTGTACCTTTAATGAAAGAAGCTCAGAACCATTGAATTGACCTGAGGTCTGATATAGGCATATAATTGATAGGAACTGCAGGTAATGGAATCTGACCTGAGGTCTAATGTGGGCATATAGCTAACAGGAGCAGCAGGTAATGGGGTTATATCTGACATTAGATGTGGGATATAGCTGACAGGAGCTACATGGCCATGAGACCTGATCTAAGGTCTGATTATGAACCCAACTACCATTTTCTTCTGATTACCATCTGGCTGTTATTAATTTTGTGGAGGACAATTGATAACCCTAAATAGATAAGATTATTCACATACAGGGAACCTATGGAATAGGGGCTCTGAAAAGAGTGTAGTAACATGATCAATAAACAAGAAAAAGAATACTCTGGATGGCCTTAAAGATTACCAGTGGAGAAATGCTTCACCTTCTAGCGGTATTATTATATCTGCAGTCAATTAAAGCTGCATAGTTATTAAGATACACTAACAGCTATTCCACATATTATATCTGATTAGTACCAATCAGATTCTAATCACCAAAGCTCCTTTATTGCTACTTTTTATAGTAAGGGCCCTGGTAAAATAAGACAGACATCAGTAAGACTTGAGAGGTTGACAATAAATCTACCCCACTTTGCCTTTTTGTGCAGTATTTCCACCCACAAATTGTAACATTTTAAATTACTCCTTGTAATACTGCAAAAGTGTCATATGAAAATATCCTTTTTTTTTGACTTGGTAAGAACCCTAGAACAACACACAAACAATGTTGCATTTCCTGTGCATACTAAAGAAGACCACAAACTAGATAGAGGATATCAATTGTTTGCAGCACAGTACTGAGATGACAGCTTTGAGATTGATTTGAAAATGAAGAAAGACCTACTCTTGCCAAAATGAGATAGGCAAATACAACTCACACATGCTATTTATGCTGTTTTTGTAACTGTATTTCATGAGGATTTATGATGGATTTGTCTTTAGCTTGATCATGAATAGGGCTACTCCTTTGTTACACTACTATCTTTGTAATTAATTATCAACTAACTACAATAAACAAGATTACAGTAATATTGGACTGTAATTAAAGATACCCATGTCAGAACTTTATCCAGTTCAACAGCAGCCAAATTCCTGTTGCTAAATGAAATACTTAAACCACCATAATGACAGCTTCCTATATTGTGTAATCAATTTTCAAAAGGTACTTTAAAAAGCAATCTCAAGCAAAAAGCAATTGTTTCTGAGTTGCTGGTGTCTCACTAAATTCTCATAATGCCTGTCTTGACCTGTTGTGTAGAACCTGTTAAGAAGCCAGATACAATTAAATGCAAGAGATTACATTTAAATTACACTTATCCCATAGTTTCTATTTTTGCAACACTGACCAACTAGTAATCATTAAACTTCTGGACCCTTGTATAAACATAAATCAAAATGTAATATTTCCTCACTGTGTCAACATTTACCCCTTGTTCACCACAACTCCTTTCAGCTCTCATCAACCCCACTGTACCAACCCAAAAATGTTCACCAGGGCTATCCTGCTACCAGTGCACCTACTGAAAAAAACCTTACCCACTACAACCCCTCAGAACACCCTACAATCAACTGTAAAACTCCACTTAAGAGACTCCAACAAAGTGCAATACTTCCACCAAGGACCCAACCTAATCATGATTACCCATCAACATAGAATTTTTGTGGTGTTAAGATGAAAAATGATGATGATTAAAAAAAACAAGAAATCCTGGAATGAAGATTAAATGGACAGCAAATACTTTGAGATTGTCATCTAAAATGTTTAAAGGGACACTCAATCAAAATTAAACTTTCATGATTCAGATAGAGCATTACATTTTAAACAACTTTCCAATTTACTTCCATTAACAAAATGTGCACAGTCTTTTTATATTTAAACTTTTTGAGTCATTAACTCCTACTGAGCATGTGCAAGAATAAGTGTGTATGCATTTGTGTATGGCCGATGGCTGTCACATGGTACAGGGGGAGTGGAAAAAGACATAACGTTTAAAATTGTCAGGAAAAAAAAATCTACTACTCATTTGAAGTTCAGACTAAGTGCTATTGCATTGTCTTGTTATCTTGCATTTGTTGATTATGCAAATCTACTGTGTTGACTGGTCCTTTAATTATACATAGTAAAACAACTAAACAATACACATTCATTTTTTATTTTGCCCCTCTTTCCTGTAATTTAGCTCTGAAAATCAAATTCTTAGAATTGAAAGTGCAAATGGAAGGCTTCCCAAACCTAACCCTGCCACATATCTGTCCCTAATTGGCTAGTTGTGTCTACTCCATTAACAATTACAGCTATTAATGTTAATCTATTGGATGATGGCAGAAAATAATTGTAATTATAATGGGTTTATTCTCCCTTGATGTTATTAAGGAACAACATTTGGGGGACCCGGGAACTTATAATTGAGTTGACAACTTTCAGGTTGTAGAACCATGACATAGGGTGTTGTTAGGGTAGGTGTGGTAGGCATATTGTGTTGTGTAGAGTTATCTGACACATTAGACTTTTTCATAGGTTTATTCTTTGGAGTGCTGCTCACTTTCTGGGGTATGTATACTTTCAGACAGTAATATTGCTAAAGGTTGGCTATAGTGGGTTTAAACCCTGAGTGCAGCGCTTTGTAAACCCTTCAGGTTTTATTAGCAATCTATCAGATCAATCCAGATAAGTTTTTTTGGTATTTTTATTTATTTACAAATAAAGCTATTCTTATTTATAGGGCAGTCACTGATTATTGGTTAGAACTACTCTTGTGTGACTGTCAGCTGAATAACAGCTACTTCTATATCTAATTAGATATTAAACAATTGATCTCAGTATTTGGGAATGTAGGCAGTTTACCTAAGGGGCAGGCTCTGGGGAGTAATCCCTTTCTAGAAATATTATTGCTGGGCGTTATATGTCACTGTGTCTAAATTTCTATAGTTTGCTTTTTCTTTCCTAGCTCGATTTGCTCTTTTTGTGTTTTTATTTTATAGGCAGAGGCATTGTTTAGTTTTAGCCAGTTGAGTTGGGGGCTGTTTGTTCTGCAGCAGGAAGCTGAGGGTCATGGTGCCCAAGCTATTACTTTATTGTGAGGATATATAGACTATTTGCAAAGCTAACAAACAAACAAAAAAATAAACAAAACAACAATAACAAAAAAGCAAATTAAAAGAAAGTGTAGTAAAAAAAATATTCTACTGTCTCATAAAGTAGACATTATAATAAGTGATTGTGTAATATAAAATATTAGGTAAATAGTTAGCTTTGTTTACATTGTCCCCATCTATATCAATATTGATCAAAAGAAAATTGCTTGTCTGAGTTGCAAAGACAACACAAAAACAATAAATACCCCACAGTGCTTTAAAAGTGTTTGGGACACTACTGTGAATCTACTGCTAGTGTGGCTTGCATTACTATAGACACTGAAGAGTTCTAAATCCAGGAATATATTGACAGCTCAGGTAGCATAAGATAAAAAATGTGGGGCTTATATAAAAAAGATTCTTGATTTACCTTTAACCCATTAGGGGCAACATTTTCCATAGCAAATTGTAGCCATGGCCAAAGTTTTAAGCCCATTGCGACTGCCGCTGTAGGGTCTCGCTGCTGAGGCATGAAGAAATAGTGTGACTGTCTGTGAGACCCAAACTCCTAAAGCCCTGGAAGTGCCAAAGATGGCTGACATACAGAGTAATGTGGCCTTTCCAAAAGGGTTAAAGGGACAGTCTACTCCAGAATTGTTATTGTTTAAAAAGATAGATCCCTTTATTACCTATTCCCCAGTTTTACATAACCAACACAGTTATATTAAAACACTTTTACCTCTGTGATTACATTGTATCTAAGTCTCTCTAGACTACCGCCTTATTTCAGTTCTTTTGACAGACTTGTATTTTAGCTGACTCATAAGTAACTTCACATGAGTGAGCACAAAATATGGCACACATGAGCTAGTGCTGTCTAGCTGTAAAAAAACTCAAACAAAAATACTTTTGGTATTAAATAAAATGTCTTTAATTATGAGATGCTATCTATCTATCATCTATTTATCTATCTATCTATCTATCTATCTATCTATCTATCTATCTATCTATCTATCTATCTATCTATCTATCTATCTCTATCTACATCCAATTTAACTTAATATCACTTTTTCTTACATATAATAGGCCTGATATGTTATATTTAATAGAAAACATGTCTGTGCCGAGGGAGGGTAAGGAGAAGAGAACTGGGTCTAGATGCAGCACTGTTTTTTTGTAGAAAAGTACAAATCTATCAAGCAACAGTTCACAATATCCATGCTACTCTAACACATCCAAAATGAAGAGAAAAAGTGCCTACAGCTTCAATTCCATATAAACTATTCTTATTGGAATACTGCAAAAACAATCAATAATTCATTGTGAGACATATCTAAAGGGTCACAGAGGACTCCATAAATGCTTGTTTCACAATGAGCACCGGCACTCGATCACCGCTATAGGAGCAGCCTGTTCTCAGTCTTAAATACATATATATATATATATATATATATATATATATATATATATATATATGTATATACAGTATATATATATATATATATATATATATATATATATATTGCTGAGTTAGGCATATTTTTGAATAACCAGATAATAAAACACAAAAAATAAAAAACACAATACAAAACCAAAAGATTAACATCTGATTCACTACTTTAGATTTCCTTGTGTCCAGTAGCATCTCTAGAAATTAAATGCAAGAAAGCACTTCCAAGAGGCCCACTGGTCATTTGTAGCAGGGGCCATGACTTGAGGGCAGCATCTGGCATGCTGTGGGGCAGGGATGGGAAAACAAGGTACAGCCACTGTTCACTGCACACATGGGGGAGCCAGCCATTAAGTCTGGGGGGGGGGGGGGGCTAGTGTCCCTCCCTGCCGCCTAGCAATGCCACTGCTTGTGTCTAAATTAAATATACATGAGACCTTTTTCCGACTTAATAGATACTCTCTGTCACCTCCCCTCTGCAAAAATGGGTACATGATCAGTTGCTTGTATTTGAACCAGAGTATAATCTTCTGAATGAATCTCTAGAAACCAGGGTTAATACATCCAGATTTTAAATATGAATATTTCACATTCCAATGTTCTTCGCAAAGCAGAATATCTTCTATTTATAAATACATATTTCTATATCTATTTCTATATCTAGCTTATGTTTTTTGATAAAATATATACAGTATATATACCTATATATATATATATATATATATTTATATAAATATATATATATAATTATATATAGGTGTATATATATATATATATATATATATATATGTATAAATACATAGAACATAGTCCCCTATGTGAAAAACATTGGCATGTGAAATATTACAGTACATACACAGTTAAAGATGAATATTTTTACATGTTTTCAGATACTCGACTGTTAAGGGCTCCAATGCACTTATATATAGTTCTATATATGTATACCTATGTATTTATGTGTTTATATGTGTATATATGTTAACCTACTTCTGACGCTTTTCACTCACGTGCAACTTTTAGAGTGCCACTTGTAATCTGGCCCTATATAACAAAGATTTCTGAGGGTGACATTTTACTTGGGACAGTTAATGAAGAAAATTTGAGAAAGAAAAAAAAACATTTTTTAATACTGTATGAGGTATTGGCCATTACAATTAGTTTCCCCTATAAAAAAATAGCACAATATTAATGCAGTAGATACACCAAAACCCTTAAGAAGAAAGGTTTTCTAGCCTTTGTTTCAGATATGTCATAAGTTACTATTGATATAAGCTAAACATAGTGGAACAGCAATCTAGTCCTACATATACAGTATCTTCCTTTTAGTTAATGCCTACCCTGCACTATCAGACAGCACTTATCTGTGTCTTGTAGTTGTACATATTTTTTTCTCTGTACACTGCAGGCAGGACTCTATAACTGTTCACTGGAGGTGACAATATAATACTCTGCAGGCAGGACTCTCTATAACTGTTCACTGGAGGGGACAATATAATACTCTGCAGACAGGACTCTCTATAACTGTTCACTGGAGGTGACAATATAATACTCTGCAGGCAGGACTCTCTATAACTGTTCACTGGAGGTGACAATATAATACTCTGCAGGCAGGACTCTCTATAACTGTTCACTGGAGGTGACAATATAATACTCTTCAGGCAGGACTCAGTCTAACTGTTCACTGGAGGTGACAATATAATAATCTGCAGGCATGACACTCTATAACTGTTCACTGGAGGTGACAATATAATACTCTGCAGGCAGGACTCTCTATAACTGTTCACTGGAGGGGACAATATAATACTCTGCAGACAGGACTCTCTATAACTGTTCACTGGAGGTGACAATATAATACTCTGCAGGCAGGACTCTCTATAACTGTTCACTGGAGGTGACAATATAATACTCTGCAGGCAGGACTCTCTATAACTGTTCACTGGAGGTGACAATATAATACTCTTCAGGCAGGACTCTGTATAACTGTTCACTGGAGGTGACAATATAATACTCTGCAGGCATGACACTCTATAACTGTTCACTGGAGGTGACAATATAATACTCTGCAGGCAGGAATCTCTATAACTGTTCACTGGAGGAGACAATATAATACTCTGCAGGCAGGACTCTGTATAACTGTTCACTGGAGGTGACAATATAATACTCTGCAGGCATGACACTCTATAACTGTTCACTGGAGGTGACGATATAATACTCTGCAGGCAGGACTCTCTGTAACTGTTCACTAGAGGTGACAATATAATACTCTGCAGGCATGACACTCTATAACTGTTCACTGGAGGTGACAATATAATACTCTGCAGGCAGGAATCTCTATAACTGTTCACTGGAGGTGATAATATAATACTCTGCAGGCATGACACTCTATAACTGTTCACTGGAGGTGACAATATAATACTCTGCAGGCAGGAATCTCTATAACTGTTCACTGGAGGTGACAATATAATACTCTGCAAGCAGGACTCTCTATAACTATTCACTGGAGGTGACAATATAATACTCTGCAAGCAGGACTCTCTATAACTGTTCACTGGAGGTGACAATATAATACTCTTCAGGCAGGAATCTCTATAACTGTTCACTGGAGGTGACCATATAATACTCTGCAAGCAGGACTCTCTATAACTGTTCACTGGAGGTGACAATATAATACTCTTCAGGCAGGACTCTCTATAACTGTTCACTGGAAGTGACAATATAATACTCTGCAAGCAGGACTCTCTATAACTGTTCACTGGAGGTGACAATATAATACTCTGCAGGCAGGACTCTGTATAACTGTTCACTGGAGGAGACAATATAATACTCTGCAGGCATGACACTCTATAACTGTTCACTGGAGGTGACAATATAATACTCTGCAGGCAGGACTCTCTATAACTGTTCACTGGAGGTGACAATATAATACTCTGCAGGCATGACACTCTATAACTGTTCACTGGAAGTGACAATATAATACTCTGCAGGCAGGAATCTCTATAACTGTTCACTGGAGGTGACAATATAATACTCTGCAGGCATGACACTCTATAACTGTTCACTGGAGGTGACAATATAATACTCTGCAGGCAGGAATCTCTATAACTGTTCACTGGAGGTGACAATATAATACTCTGCAAGCAGGACTCTCTATAACTGTTCACTGGAGGTGACAATATAATACTCTGCAAGCAGGACTCTCTATAACTGTTCACTGGAGGTGACAATATAATACTCTGCAGGCAGGAATCTCTATAACTGTTCACTGGAGGTGACAATATAATACTCTGCAAGCAGGACTCTCTATAACTGTTTACTGGAGGTGACAATATAATACTCTGCAGGCAGGACTCTCTATAACTGTTCACTGGAGGTGACAATATAATACTCTGCAGGCAGGAATCTCTATAACTGTTCACTGAAAGTGATAATATAATACTCTGCAGGCATGACACTCTATAACTGTTCACTGGAGGTGACAATATAATACTCTGCAGGCAGGACTCTGTATAACTGTTTTCTGGAGGTGACAATATAATACTCTGCAGGCAGGACTCTCTATAATCTCTGGTGGTGCATAACTTTGAATCTGAAGAGATAAAGGCAGTGTGTGTGTGATCCTGTGTTAGACAGACTACAATGCCAAGCAAACCCCAGAAAAGTATAATATCCTAAAGCCTGTTAAAATGTTGAATTGAGGTGGAAACAAATAGAGAGGCATAATAGCAGGTATAGCAGGTATCTCCAGGCAAGCCTTTAATGCTTGTTATTAAACATGTAAATACTCACATATTCAACATTATTAAAATTACACAATTCACTGGTAGGAACTGAAATGGTCTGTCTTCTGGTAGCTGAATAAAGTGTTATAAACAAGCTTCAGGATAGTGAACACTGCAGGATTTGGGAGGCCTACAGTAAGGGCAGACCCACCAAGTATAATAAATTGCTGCTTTACCAGAGGCATTTTTTTACAATATTATGTGGGGTGGGGCTAAGTGCCTTAAAGGGACAGTATAGTCAATATTAAACTTTCATGATTCAGATAGGGCATGACATTTTAAACAACTTTCCAATTTACTTTTTTTTTTTTTTTTTTTTTTTAAATCCAAGCTTTATTGAGTTTGACAAGAGTTAACATCAGCAGCAGAAATAAGAAAAGATATACAATATTTACAGATTCTCTATGTTATGATCTTGATAACATGCAAAAGTTAAGGATTAGCGTACATTTCCGTATCATTACTATTACATCGGTTTTGATGCATAAATTAAGAAAATAGTAATAAAATAAAAGAAGAAAACAAATATAAGATATCAAGTATGTAAAAGTTCAAAGTTTCTCTTGTCAATATATTGTGTCCAGGGTTACTGCATTAGTCTTTACGCTTGGTTCTACGACCTATAAGCTCGTGGCGTTAAATATTCAAGATAAACAGATTATTGATAAACTTAGGTAATTGACATCAGATGATTAAACAAAAATATACGTGTTGGCTTTCAGCTTACTTGCTTCATACCGCTGAAAGTTTCCTATGATCTGATGTCGCTACCCATAGAGGGTAGCATGAACAGAGAGAGAGACAAGGTAGGAAAAGAGTAGGTTGGAGTATTATAAAGGAGGAAAAGGAAGTGGGGGAGAGAGGAGGAAGAGAAAAGAAGAAGAAAAAAAAAAAAAAAAAAAAAAAAAAAAAGGAGATGGGGGAAGGGAAGGAGAGAGGGTGCGGAAACCCCTGAGGGAGCGTCCCCATTTTGGATAGTTTACAGTTCTTTACCTTCCCAAGTTAAGGTCATCATTTCATGAGTGGCTAGCCTCCCCGTCTTGAGGAAGTAATATCGCTCTAGTCTGAGTATATCCCCCACCTTGCTCTTCCATTCTGGTACAGTGGGGGTCTGAGAGCTTTTCCAGTACGCTGGGATAAGTCCCTTCGCACTGTTCAGCATCAAGAGGAAAAGCAAATGCCTTTCCAATCCCACTATCTTGGGAAGCCCATGATATATCAAGTATGTCGGATTGGGAGGTATTATGACTTTGAGAATTTTGCTCATTTCTCCCAGCACTCCTCTCCAGAAAGGCTCTATCTGTGGGCATGTCCACCAAATATGCAGATAGGAGCCCTCTCCTCCGCAGCCCCTCCAGCATCCCCCGTCCGTGTGGGGGTAGATACTTCGCAGTCTCTGGGGTGTTAAGTACCATCTACTGAGGAACTTATAGTGCATTTCTTGTACTCTCGCGGATATAGAGGCCTTCCTGGATTTTTTGAAGATTTTCAACCATTCCCTTTCTGATATTTCCAGCCCTAGTTCTTCTTGCCATCTAATGACATATTCCGGAAGGGTGGTGCCCCCCTTGCCCACCAATAGCCGATATAAGTGTGAGATAAGGTGTGTTGGTGTTTGTTGCATGATACACAGTGTCTCGAAAGACGTTCTGTGTCTAGTCAGTGTGCCTCGATCGCTACAAGTGTTAAAGTAATGTGTAATCTGCATCACCCTATACCAGGACGCAAAGGTCCTCCGGTCCCACTCAAACAGTTCCGCCTGTGTCTTAAGTTTATTCTGTTGCAGAGCGTTGGAAAAGGCTATATCAGCAAGAGCCTGAGTTTCTCCCACAACACGCTTTGGGAGCTCAATTCCCAGATCAGGGTTTTCCCATATCGGGATGTTTGGTGAAGTGGGTGTGGAAATATAAGCACCCTCCTCCAATATTCTATCCCAAACCTTAAATGTATCATTTATCATTGGATACTTCGCGATTTGCTCCGGACGGTTTTTAATTGTGATCCAGGCCAGTGAACCAACATTCCTACGCTGCAAATTTTTATTATCAATTTGGATCCATAATTTGTTGCGGGAGTTATGGTTCCATTCCACAATCCTCTGCAGAAATATAGCTCTTTGATAATCTCTCAAGAGCGGAACCCCCAGGCCTCCTCGATCTCTAGACATATAAATAGTGGATCTTTTGATACGGGGCCTGATACCGTTCCAGATATATGTTTCAATGCCCTTTTGAATTTGTTGGAGGTATTGAGAGGCCGAGTTTGTTGGAATAGTCTGCATAATGTAAAGGATTCTTGGTAAGACATTCATCTTAACTATTCCTATTCTCCCCATCCATGAAATTGTTTTCTTCTTCCAATTAGAGAGATCCCTAAGAATTTCATTGCAAATGTTTTTATAATTCAGGTCAATTATTTCTTGTGGGTTTGGGGAAACCATGATTCCCAAATATTTTATGTTTTGGCTGGCTATTTTTATTGGGCAGTTTTTAGTTGAGGTCGCAAACTGTTCCGGGGGTTCAGTGATATTTAAGATTTCAGATTTCAGAGGATTAAGGAGGAAGTTTGAGACATGCCCATAACTATTGAATTCCTTTAACACCTCCTTAAGCGATGTGGCAGAGTCCGATATCGTAAGAAGAACGTCATCGGCATACATCGAGAGTTTATGTTCGGTGTCGCCAATTAAGAATCCTCTCACCGCCGAGTTAGACCTGATCCTACTAGCGAGTACCTCAATTGTGAGGGCAAATAGGAGTGGAGACAGAGGACACCCCTGCCTGGTTCCATTATTGATCAAGAATGTGTCTGAGAGAGTCCCATTTACTCTTAGCCAAACTTTGCAAGCGTTGACCGGATAAACTTCCAGCCGACCCGGTCAAACGCCTTCTCCGCGTCTGTTGTTACTAGTGTGAGGGGTAGTTTATTTATATGAGCATATGTGATCATTTGCTGTACTTTAAGGGTATTATCCCTAGCCTCTCGTGCAGGAATAAAGCCTACCTGGTCGGTTGAGATCAACTCAGGAAGGAGTTTGTTCAGACGTGTAGCCATGATTTTCGCAAGAATCTTCACGTCTGAGTTCAAAAGGGAAATCGGCCTGAAATTTTCAGGCCTATCCGGGGATTTCCCTGGCTTAGGGATAACAGCAATGTGAGCTGCTAACATGGAACCAGGAAGTACCGGAGTCTCCAGTAGGGAAGCAAACATGCTTGTTAGTTCAGGAACAAGAATGTCCGCGTATACCTTATAATATTTCAGACCAAAGCCATCTGGCCCAGGGCTTTTACCCGCTGGTAGGTCTTTGATGGCTTTCTTGACTTTGTCTGCTGTAATCGGAAGATCTAAAGAGTTTTCCAATTTACTTTTATCATTAAATTTGCTTTGTTCCCTTGGTGGTATTTTTGAAAAGCTAAACCTAGGTAGGCTCAAACTGATTTCTAAACCATTTAAAACCGCCTCTTAGCTCAGAGCATTTTGAAAGTTTTTTTTACAGTTAGACAGTACTAGTTCATGTGTATATAGATAACATTGTGCTCACTCCTGTGGAGTTATTTAGGAATCTACACTGATTAGCTAAACTGCATGTCTGTCAAAAGCACTGAGATAAGGGGGCAGTCTGCAGAGACTTAGATAAAAAGTAATAACAGAGGTAAAACATAAATTAATATGACTGTGTTGGTTATGCAAAACTGGGGAATGGGTAATAAAGGGATTATCTATCTTTTTAAACAATAAAAATTCTGGTGTGGACTATCACTTTAAGCCCTGCCTGCACTGAGCCATTAACGCCACTAGATGGAGATGCTCTTGATTTCAATTATAGGAGAAAAAGGGAGAGAGAGAAAAGGAAATCAAAATTGCATAAAATGTCTATAGACAAGCCTGAACTGCTGATTTTTTAAAAAGTATTTCGGCCAGATTACGAGTTTTTCATTATGAGCTGTACGGTGCTAATGAGCAGTTTTGTCTTACCGCTCACTTACCTGTAGCGCTGGTATTACAGGTTTCTACAAAGACAAGAAGTGAGCGTTGAGCAAAATTGTGCTCCTTACCGCACTCCAATACCAGCGCTGCTTAAGTCAGCGGTGAGCTGGTCGTACGTGCTCGTGCACGATTTCCCCATAGGAATCAATGGGGAGAGACTGCTGAGATAAAGTCTAACACCTGCTAAAAAGCAGCGTAAAACTCAGTAACGCAGCCCCATTGATTCCTATGGGGAAATACATTTTATGTTTACACCTAACACCCTAACATGGACCTCAAGTCTAAACACCCCTAATCTTACACTTATTAACCCCTAATCTGCAGCCCCCGACATCACCGACACCTACATTATTCTTATTAATTGTATCCAAAGGTGGGAAAAGAAAATAGTGCTCCAAGCCCAAATGTATAAAATACAACATTTATTCCAAGATGTTTAAAAACATACAAAAGTAAAAAGCCGTCAGCACAAAAAAATGTGCAAAAAACAGGTGCAAAACAGCATTATTCTTATTAGCCCCTAATCTGCCGCTCCGGACACCGCCGCCACCTATATTATACTTATGAACCCCTAATCTGCTGATTGGAACAGCCAATAGAATGCAAGCTCAATCCTTAATTGGCTGAAAGAATGCTATCAGCCAATCAGAATCTAAGAGACGCCATCTTGGATGACGTCACTTAAAGGTACCTTCATTCAGTAAGAAGACTCCGGGTGAAGAGGATGCTCCACGTCGGATGTCTTGAAGATGGACCCGCTCCACGTCGGATGGATGAAGATAGAAGATGCCTTCTGGATGAAGACTTATGCCCATCTGGAGGACCACTTTGGTGGGTTTTATTTTTAGGTTAGGGTTTGGGCCTGCAATAGAGCTAACTGCCCTTTTAAGGGCAATGCCCATCCAAATGCCCTTTTCAGGGCAATGGGGAGCTTAGTTTTTTTAGATAGTATTTTATTTGGGGGGTTGGTTGTGTGGGTGGTGGGTTTTACTGTTGGGGGGTTGTTTGTATTTTTTTTTACAGGTAAAAAAGCTGATTTCTTATAAGGGCTATTGATAGTTTAGTTTAGGCTAGGCTTTTTTTTATTTTGGGGGGGCTTTTTTATTTTGATAGGGCTATTAGATTAGGTGTAATTAGTTTAAATATCTTGTAATTTGTTTATTATTTTCTGTAATTTAGTGTTGTTTTTTTG
Organism: Bombina bombina; assembly: GCF_027579735.1. Lineage (NCBI taxonomy): Eukaryota > Metazoa > Chordata > Amphibia > Anura > Bombinatoridae > Bombina > Bombina bombina. Next base: position 560,131,162 of record NC_069502.1, read on the forward strand.
TACTTTAGCTAATTTAATTTAATGTATTTAATTGTTTTTAATTTAGTTATTTTATTTAATTGTAGTGTAGTGTTAGGTGTTATTGTAACTTAGGTTAAGTTTTATTTTACAGGTACTTTTGTATTTATTTTAGCTAGGTAGTTATTAAATAGTTAATAACTATTTAATAACTATTGTACCTAGTTAAAATAAATACAAACTTGCCTGTAAAATAAAAATAAACCCTAAAATAGCTACAATGTAACTATTAGTTATATTGTAGCTAGCTTAGGGTTTATTTTATAGGTAAGTATTTAGTTTTAAATAGGAATTATTTAGGTAATAATATTAATTTTTATTAAGATTTATTGTAATTAGATTTAAGTTAGGGGGTGTTAGGGTTAGGGTTAGACTTAGGTTTAGGGTTTAATATATTTAGTATAGTGGCAGCGACGTTGGAGGCGGCAGATAAGGGGTTAATAAATGTAGGTAGGTGGCGGCGATGTTAGGGACGGCAGATTCAAATGCCAATATATGGGTAATGGAAATATTTGTAAACTATTTAATACACTCCAGCAGGTAAAGTAAATCATTGGGAACACATTTTTGAGTAAACTGTCCCTTTAATTTACTTCAAAATGACTTATCAGGTTTACTTTACAGTTCAGGTTTTGTAGTATTATTCAAAACGCTAGCCAAACCTGTTGGCGTAATTAGGTGTCTCCAAAATAATCTATAATGGCACCATTGGCGGCCACAAAACCCAACATAGGCTTCATCTTTAATGTTTTTACTGAGACTTTTATAATAGGAATTCTGTATTGGAAAACAGTATGCTCCTCTCAAATGTAAACACAAGATCCTTACAGAATATAAAGTTTTATTTTATTCTTAATTTATCTTTCATTTAATAAACAATGTTTCCTAGTTTGTTTTTCTACTGAAAGGTGCACAGTGGCAATTGTATTACTTAGAGCTTTGATCTAAAATAAATTATGTACAGATTGCTGCAAGGTCACATTGCTAAGCAGATAAGCATTGTGCTGACTTTTATTTTTTCTGCCCTTATAATTTTAAAGTATAACTAATCTAGACAGTAACTTAACAATAAATGTAATGAATTCTTATCTGTAGAGATTACAGTGTGTACATCACAGGGAATTATTTAGCAGGCCTTAATGGGCTATATGAATGCAAGCATGAAGCAATTCATTATGAATTAAGAATGACAATTACAATCATTCGTTTTACTCCTTTTTAGCTAGATAAGTGACCTCTATTGCATTGGATTTCAAACAATTACCATTTGCAACCAAATTATAATTACCTGCATATGGCTTTTCAAATGTCTAGGAATGCTGTTATATCATATGCTTTTCTCAACTCAGTTATATATTCTCCATAAGTCTTGTAATTATTTAGTTTCTGGGAAAAAGAACATATTTCTAATTAAAGCCCTGACTATAAAAAACAAACAAAAATTCTTTCTTTCCTTCCTTCTTTCTTTCTCCTTAAAAAATCACTACTAATAATGTCCCTAAAACAAGATGGATGGAGAAAGAGTAGTGTGGTTAGCTTTATGGGGGGGGGGGGGGGTATTGTAACTGGAGGAGAACATTTACAGGTGTGGGTATCATTGGCAGGTGATTGCTTTGGTTTTAGGGGAGTATTACAATGGGGCAATCTTGTGATTGGTACTAATTAGGTTAATTGCATTGGGGCAGGGTTGTTGTGGGTACTGGGTCAAAAGTAACTATGTTAACAGCACTGGGACAGGATCACTGTTATGGTTAATTGTGATGTTGGGGCTGGGACAGCATCAGCTAGACTTAACTGTGATTCCGAGGGGCTGGTTTAGCAGCAGTTAGGCATAATAGCCTTTGTGCAAGGTCACAGCTAGGGTTACTTGCATTGTATGGGCTGGGATATTGGTGGTTAGGGTTAACTATAGTTTGGGGGAGCAGGGCAGGAGCTAATATGGTTACAAGTGGTGATAAAAGGATTTTGTTTTATTTTTGATAATAGTCTGATTATCTCTAAGTTAAGTGACTTTGTTTTTATCAATAGAGGCTTGCATAGTATCATGGTCTTTGTTTTTACAAATGATGATATCATTTTATTTTTTGATAAAATATTAATGGGGTCCTATTTCTTTACTTTGAATTATTTCAATAATTATTATTAAATTCAACACTCTTTGCTAGTTTTCTCATTTGTTTATTTAGAATGTTACAGACCAGTCATTTTTTACATATGCAATATTTTAGAGAAACCTCTGTTAATTTCAGATTGGTTTTCAAAGATACAAGGCAATTTGTTCCCTTAAAACCTTTCATTCACTTTGAATAAGCCATTTGCTTGACTGGGTAAGCAAACGTGAATTCAAATGGATTTGTTCCAGGGATTATATTGATGCAGATATTCTATTCAGCTTTGTTACAGAGCCTGACAAACTAATAGTTTCTAATAGAAATTATGAAAATATCTCCATCTATGATAAACATTGCATTTTAATGCCGGAGAAGCGAGTCAACTTTTGCAATGATGTTAATAACATAGCTAATCTGTTTAGCATACATTTTTTTATCACTGTGTTTAGAATGTAAAACAGAAAGCAAGTACAATGATTTACATTTATTGTTGGAGAAACAAATTCATGTAATTGATGTAAAAAAATTAAAATACTGTCACCTAGATTACGAGTTTTGCGGTAACAGGGGTGCGGTGCTAACAAGCCTTTTTTTCCACTGCTCCCTTAAGACAACGCTGGTATTACAGTTTTTTTTAAACCTGGCGTTACCCGCAAAAAGGTGAGCATAGAGCAAAATTTAGCTCCACATCTCACCTCAATACCAGCGTTGCTTAAGTCAGCGGTGAGCTGGCTAAACGTGCTCATGCATGATTTCCCCATAGGAAACAATGGGGCTGAGCTGGCCGAAAAAAAGCCTAACACCTGCAAAAAAAGCAGCGTTCAGCTCCTAACGCAGCCCCATTGTTTCCTATAGGGAAATTAATTCTATGTCTGCACCTAACACCCTAACATGAACCCCGAGTCTAAACACCCCTAATCTTACACTTATTAACCCCTAATCTGCTGCCCCCGCTATCGCTGATACCTACATTATATTATTAACCCCTAATCTGCCGCTCCGGACACCGCTGCCACCTACCTTATACTTATGAACCCCTAATCTACTGCCCCCAACATCGCCAAACCCTACATTATATTTATTAACCCTTAATCTGCCCCCCAACGTCACCGCAACTATATTAAATTTATTAACCCCTATTCTGCCGCCGCCAACGTCGCCGCCACTATTATAAATGTATTAACCCCTTATCTAACCCTAACCCTAACACCCCCCCTAACTAAAATATAATTTAAATTAAATGAAATAAATTTACCATAATTAAATAAATTAATCCTATTTAAAACTAAATACTTACTGATAAAATAAACCCTAAGATAGCTACAATATAACTAATAGTTACATTATAGCCATCTTAGGATTTATATTTATTTTACAGGCAACTTTGTATTTATTTTAACTAGGTACAATAGTTATTAAATAGTTATTAACTATTTAATAACTTCCTAGTTAAAATAAGTTCAAAAGTACCTGTAAAATAAACCCTAACCTAAGTTACAATTACACCTAACACTACACTATAATTAAACTAATTATCTAAACTACCTACAATTAATTAAAATTAAATTAAATAAACTAAATTACGAAAAAACCCCCACTAAATTACAGAAAAAAAAAAGAATTACAAGAATTTTAACACCTTAATGACCGGACCATTTTTAAATTTTCTTACCCTTAATGACAATGGCTATTTTTACATTTCTGCACTGTTTGCGTTTAGCTGTAATTTTCCTCTTACTCGTTTACTGTACCCACACATATTATATACCGTTTTTCTCGTCATTAAATGGACTTTCTAAAGATACCATTATTTTCATCATATCTTATAATTTACTAAAAAAAAAATGATAAAATATGAGGAAAAAATGGAAAAAAACACACTTTTTCTAACTTTGACCCCCAAAATCTGTTACACATCTACAATCACCAAAAAACACCCATGCTAAATAGTTTCTAAATTTTGTCCTGAGTTTAGAAATACCCAATGTTTACATGTTCTTAGCTTTTTTTGCAATTTATAGGGCAATAAACACAAGTAGCACTTTGCTATTTCCAAACCACTTTTTTTCAAAATTAGCGCTAGTTACATTGGGACACTGATATCTGTCAGGAATATCTGAATATCCCTTTACTTGTATATATTTTGTTTTAGAAGACATCCCAAAGTATTGATCTAGGACCATTTTGGTATATTTCATGCCACCATTTCACCGCCAAATGCGATAAAAAAAAAAAAAAGTTAACTTTTTCACAAATTTTGTCACAAACTTTAGGTTTCCCACTGAAATTATTTACAAACAGCTTCTGCAATTATGGCACAAATGGTTGTAAATGCTTCTCTGGGATCCCCTTTTTCAGAAATAACAGACTTATATGGCTTTGTGGTTGCTTTTTGGTAATTAGAAGGCCGCTAAATGCCACTGCGCACCCCACGTGTTTTATGCCCAGGAGTGAAGGGGTTAATTAGGGAGCTTGTAGGGAGCTTGTAGGGTTAATTTTAGCTTTAGTGTAGTGTAGTAGACAACCCCAAGTATTGATCTAGGCCCATTTTGGTATATTTTATGCCACCATTTCACCGCCAAATGCGAGCAAATTAAAAAAAAAACTTTACATTTTTCACAATTTTAGGTTTCTCACTGAAATTATTTACAAACAGCTTGTGCAATTATGGCAGAAATTGTTGTAAAAGCTTCTCTGGGATCCCCTTTGTTCAGAAATAGCAGATTTATATGGCTTTGGCGTTGCTTTTTGGTAATTAGAAGGCCGATAAATGATGCTGCGCACCACACGTGAATTATGCCCAGCAGTGAAGGGGTTAAATTAGGTAGCTTGTAGGGAGCTTGCAGGGTTAATTTTAGAGATCAGCCTCCCACCTGACACATCCCACCCCCTGATCCCTCCCAAACAGCTCTCTTCCCTCCCCCACCCCACAATTGTTACCGCCATCTTAAGTACTGGCAGAAAGTCTGCCAGTACTAAATAAAAGAGTTTTTTTTTTTTTTTTTTAATAAAAATTATAAAATATTTTAGTTGTGATGGACCCCTGCCTTAGCACCAACCTCCCTGATCCCCCCCTCCAGCTCTCTAACCCTCTCCCCTACCTAATTACCGCCATCTTGGGTACTGGCATCTGTCTGCCAGTACCCAGTTTGGCCCCACAAACCAAACTTATTTTAATTGTATTTATAACTGTTATTTGTGCTTAATTATTTCTGTAGTGTAGCAGCCCCCCCACAATACCCCCACCCCCTCCCCCTCACAGATCCTTTTAAATATAAAAAAAATAAAATAACTTTTTTTCCCCTTACTTTTTCATTGGTGTCAGTGTGGCTAATGTGCGCATGTGCACGTGCACGCGTGCCCACATGCACGCGCGCCCACGTGCACGCGCACAGCCATGCACGTGCACGCGCGCATCGCGCACGCGCGCGCACACGCTCCCTCCTCCCACCGGTCAGAGGCACCATCGGCACCATCACTACCGGTGCAGAGAGGGCCACAGAGTGGCTCTCTCTGCATCGGAGGCTTGTAAAGGGGTATTGCAGGATGCCTCCATATCAAGGCATCACTGCAATACCCTCAGAGCTGCTGGAAGTGATTGTGATCACTTCCAGCACTCTGTTAGACAACTGACGTACCAGGTACGTCCATTGTCATTAACTGCTTGTTAATGCATGACGTACCTGGTACGTCAGTTGTCATTAAGGGGTTAAACTAATTACACCTAATCTAATCCCCCTAATAAAATAAAAAAGCTCCCCAAAATAATAAAATTCCCTACCCTATACTAAATTACAAATAGCCCTTAAAAGGACCTTTTGCGGGGCATTGCCCCAAAGTAATCAGCTCTTTCACCTGTAAAAAAAAGACAAACTCCCCCCCAACATTAAAACCCCCCACCCACACACCCAACCCTACTCTAAAACCCACCCAATCCCCCCTTAAAAAAAACCTAACACTACCCCCCTGAAGATCTCCCTACCTTGAGCCGTCTTCACCCAGCTGGGCACAAGTGGACCTCCAGAGGGGCAGAAGTCTTCATCCAATCCGGGCAGAAGAGGACATCCAAGCGGCAGAAGTCTTCATCCAGATGGCATCTTCTATCTTCATCCATCCGGAGCGGGTCCATCTTCAATCCAGCCATCGCGGAGCTATCCTCTTCAAACGAAGTCCAAGCGAAGAATGAAGGTTCCTTTAAATGACGTCATCCAAGATGGCGTCCTTTGAATTCCGAATGGCTGATAGGATTCTATCAGCCAATCGGAATTAAGGTAGGAAAAATCCTATTGACTGATCCAATCAGCCAATAGGATTGAAGTTCAATCCTATTGGCTGATTCTAACAGCCAATAGGATTGAGCTCGCATTCTATTGGCTGTTCCACTCAGCCAATAGAATGCAAGCTCAATCCTATTGGCTGATTGGATCAGCCAATAGGATTTTTCCTACCTTAATTCCGATTGGCTGATATAATCCTATCAGCCAATCGGAATTCAAGGGACGCCATCTTGGATGACGTCATTTAAAGGAACCTTCATTCTTCTCTTGGACTTTGTTTGAAGAGGATGGCTCCGCGTCGGCTGGATTGAAAATGGACCCGCTCCTCTCTGGATGGATGAAGATAGAAGATGCCGCCTGGATGAAGACTTCTGCCCCTCTGGAGGTCCACTTGTGCCCGGCTGGGTGAAGACAGCTCAAGGTAGAGAGATCTTCAGGGGGGTAGTGTTAGGTTTTTTTAAGGGGGGATTGGGTGGGTTTTAGAGTAGGGTTGGGTGTGTGGTTGGTGGGTTTTAATGTTGGGGGGGCATTGTGTTTTTTTTTACAGGTGAAAGAGCTGATTTTGGGGCAATGCCCCGCAAAAGGCCCTTTTAAGGGCTATGTGTTATTTAGTATAGGGTAGGGAATTTTATTATTTTGGGGGGCTTTTTTATTTTATTAGGGGGATTAGATTAGGTGTAATTCTTGTAATTCTTTTTTTTCCCCTGTAATTTTGTTTTTTTTTTCCCCGTAATTTAGTTTATTTAATTTAATTGTAATTAATTGAAGGTAGTTTAGGTAATTTATTTAATGATAGTGTAGTGTTAGGTTTAATTGTAACTTAGGTTAGGATTTATTTTACAGGTATATTTGTATTTATTTTAACTAGGTAGCTACTAAATAGTTAATAACTATTTAATAACTATTGTACCTAGTTAAAATAAATACAAAGTTGCCTGTAAAATAAATATTACCCCTAAGCTAGCTACAATGTAACTATTAGTTATATTGTAGCTATCTTAGGGTTTATTTTATAGGTAAGTATTAAGTTTTAAATATGATTAATTTATTTAATTGTAGTAATTTTATTTAGATTATTTAAAATTATATTTAAGTTAGGGGGGTGTTAGACTTAGGTTTAGACTTAGGTTTAGGGGTTAATACATTTAATATAGTAGCGGTGACGTTGTGGGCGGCAGATTAGGGTTTAATAAATGTAGGTAGGTGTCGGTGATGTTAGGGCAGGCAGATTAGGGGTTGATAATATTTAACTAGTGTTTGCGAGGCGGGAGTGCAGTGGTTTAGGGGTTAATATATTTATTAAAGTGGCTGCGATGTCCGGTCGGCAGATTAGGGGTTAAAATATATATTAAAGTGTTTCCGATGTGGGGGGGGGGCCTCGGTTTAGGGGTTAATAGGTAGTTTATGGGTGTTAGTGTACTTTTTAGCACTTTAGTTAAGAGTTTTATGTTACGGCATTAGCCCATAAAACTCTTAACTACTGACTTTTAAATGCGGTAGGAGTCTTGACAGGAGAGGGTCTACCGCTCACTTCTTCCAAGACTCGTAATACCGGCGTTAGGCAAATCCCATGGAAAAGATAGTATACGCAATTGATGTAAGGGGATTTGCGGTAAGCTCGAGTCGCGGAAGAAAAGTGAGCGGTGCACCTGAACCTGCCAGCCTCGTAATACCAGTGGGCATTAAAAAGCAGCGTTGGGACCTCTCAACGCTGCTTTTTAAGGCTAACACAAGACTAATAATTTAGGTTTGTGTTTCCTATTAGAATACAGAAAACACATTATTAAAGGAACATTAAACAAATGGAAATTTTTATAAAATTGTATGCTCTATCTGAATTTTTAAAGGAACACAAAACCCAAATTTTATCTTTCATGATTTAGAAAAATCATCGCCTAGATTATGAGTTTTGTCGGTAAGGCTGTGCGATGCTAACCGCTCACCTACAGAAAACGCTGGTATTACGCGGTTAGCCGCAAAAAAGTGAGTGTAGAGCAAAATTTAGCTCCATATCTCACCTCAATACCAGCGCTGCTTACGTTAGCGGTGAGCAGGTAAAACGTGCTCGTGCACGATTTCCCCATAGGAGTCAATGGGGGAGAGCCGGCTGAAAAAAAACCTAACACCTGCAAAAAAGCAGCGTAAAGCTCCTAACGCAGCCCTATTGATTCCTATGGGGAAATAAAAATTATGTCTACACCTAACACCCTAACATGACCTAACCCCGATTGTAAACACTCCTAATCTTACACTTATTAACCCCTAATCTGCCGCCCCCGACATCACAGACACCTGCATTATATTATTAACCCCTAATCTGCCGCTCCGGACACCGCCGCCACCTACATTATACTTATGAACCCCTAATCTGCTGCCCCCAGCATCGCCAAACCCTACATTGTATTTATTAACCCCTAATCTGCCACCCCCAATGTCGCCACAACCTACCTACAGTTATTAACCCCTAATCTGCCGCCCACAAAGTCGCAGCCACTATATTAAAGTTATTAACCTCTAAACCTAAGTCTCACCCTAACCCTAACACCCCCCTAACTTAAATATAATTTAAATAAATCTAAATAAAATAACTATCATTAATTAAATTATTCCTATTTAAAACTAAATACTTACCTATAAAATAAACCCTAAGATAGCTATAATATAACTAATAGTTACATTGTAGCTAGCTTAGGGTTTATTTTTATTTTACAGGCAAGTTTGTATTTATTTTAACTAGGTAGAATAGTTATTAAATAGTTATTAACTATTTACTAACTACCTAGCTAAAATAAATTCAAATTTACCTGTAAAATAAATCCTAACCTAAGTTACAATTACACCTAACACTACACTATAATTAAATTAATTACCTAAACTAAATACAATTAAATACAATTTAAAAAAATTATCTAAAGTACGAAAAAAACAAAAACTAAATTACAGAAAATAATAAAATAATTACAGTTTTTTTAAACTAATTACACCTAATCTAATCCTCCTAATAAAATAAAAAAGCCCTCCAAAATAATAAAAAAGCCCTACCCTATAGTAAATTACAAATAGCCCTTAAAAGGGCCTTTTGCGGGGCATTGCCCCAAAGTAATCAGCTCTATTACCTGTAAAAAAGTACAATACCCCCCCAACATTAAAACCCACCACCCACACACCCAACCCTACTCTAAAACCCACCCAATCCCCCCCTAATAAAACCTAACACTAACCCCTTGAAGATCTCCCTACCTTGAGAAGTCTTCACCCAACCGGGCCGAAGTCCTCAATGAAGCCGGGCAAAGTGGTCCTCCAGACGGGCTGAAGTCTTCATCGAAGCTGGCCAGAAGAGGTCCTCCAGATGGGCAGAAATCTTCATCCAGGTGGCATCTTCTATCTTCATCCATCAGGCGCGGAGCGGCTCCATCTTCAAGACATCCGACGCGGAGCATCCTCTTCCAACGAAGTCCAACTGAAGAATGAAGGTTCCTTTAAATGATGTCATCCAATAGGATTTTTTCTACCTTAATTCCGATTGGCTGATAGAATTCTATCAGCCAATCGGAATTCAAGGGACGCCATCTTGGATGACGTCATTTAAAGGAACCTTCATTCTTCAGTTGGGCTTCGTTGGAAGAGGATGCTCCGCGTCGGATGTCTTGAAGATGGAGCTGCTCCGCGCCGGATGGATGAAGAGACAAGATGCCGCCTGGATGAAGACTTCTGCCCATCTGGAGGTCCTCTTCTGGCCAGCTTCGATGAAGACTTCTGCCAGTCTGGAGGACCACTTTGCCCGGCTTCTTTGAGGACTTCGGCCCGGCTGGGTGAAGACTTCTCAAGGTAGGGTGATCTTCAAGGGGTTAGTGTTAGGTTTTATTAAGGGGGGATTGGGTGGGTTTTAGAGTAGGGTTGGGTGTGTGGGTGGTGGGTTTTAATGTTGGGGGGGTATTGTACTTTTTTTTACAGGTAATAGAGCTGATTACTTTGGGACAATGCCCAGCAAAAGGCCCTTTTAAGGGCTATTTGTAATTTAGTATAGGGTAGGGCTTTTTATTATTTTGGGTGGCTTTTTAGATTAGGTGTAATTAGTTTAAAAAACTTGTAATTATTTTATTATTTTCTGTAATTTAGTGTTTTGTTTTTTTCGTACTTTAGATAATTTTTTTAAATTGTATTTAATTGTATTTAGTTTAGGTAATTCATTTAATTATAGTGTAGTGTTAGGTGTAATTGTAACTTAGGTTAGGATTTATTTTACAGGTAAATGTGAATTTATTTTAACTAGGTAGCTATTAAATAGTTAAAAACTATTTAATAACTAAGGAGAACAGAATAGAGGGCGCCACATAGTGCAGATCATAAACAACTGGGAATAGGTAGCGATAGGAACTAAAGAATCCTACTCACAAAATGTAAAGCACTGATATGCAATACCAGCAGTGGGCGCAAGGCTGAGAGATTCGACCAAGCAGTACATAGACATCTGTCACCGCGTTCAGGAAGAGACATCCTCCTCAGAGAGGCTCTGGACTTGCCGGCTGACCACTGCCATTCAGGTTCGCTTTGACCATTCCACTCTGGGCATCTTTGGACTCTCCCTGGTGAGACGAGGATCCCTATTGGTGACATCTCCATCTGGTCTACCAGACGTCGTGTGGTTCCGGACTGCTGGTATTGCACATCAGTGCTTTACATTTTGTGAGTAGGATTCTTTAGTTCCTATCGCTACCTATTCCAAGTTGTTTATGATCTGCACTATGTGGCACCCTCTATTCTGTTCTCATTAGATTCTCTTACCTGTGTTGTGGCACGACACCCTGGAGGAGCCTACCATTCCTGGATGCACTTTATTTGAAACCTCCTGACATTGCTTAAAGCAGGACTGTTACACCATTATATATTATTATTTACTGGACTATATAGTCTGTATATCCCCTTTTTTTTCTCTGCCTTTTGTCCTTTTTTGTTTTTGTTTTATATCCTTGCATACTATTGGAGTTTTATATCCTTGCATATTATTGTTGCTTTATTGTTGCTTTATCGAATTACCTAGATATCTTAACATATTGCTGTATCATTCGTTTTTTCCAGCATCATATTTATTTGCTCCTAGGCGCCTCTTATAAGTACCCTGGTGACGTTCGCTGTCACTAAGTGCACTAGTTGTTGATATTTAATAACTATTCTACCTAGTTAAAATAAATACAAACGTGCCTGTAAAATAAAAATAAATCCTAAGCTAGCTACAATGTAACTATTAGTTATATTGTAGCTATCCTAGGGTTTTTTTTTTATCGGTAAGTATTAAGTACTATTAAGGAATAATTTAGTGAATTGTAGTAATTTTATTTAGATTTATTTAAATTATATTTGTTAGGGGGTGTTAGGGTTAGAGTTAGATTTAGGGGTTAATTTAGTATAGTTGCGGCGACGTTGGGGGTGGCAGATTAGGGGTTAATAAATGTAGGTAGGTGTCTGCGATGTTAGGGACGGCAGATTAGGGGTTAATAAAATTTAAGTAGTGTTTGCGATGCGGGAGGGCGGCGGTTTAGGGGTTAATATATTTTTTATAGTGGCGGTGATGTCCGGTTCGGCAGATTAGGGGTTAATTTTTTAAATTGTTTGCGATGTGGGGGGCCCTCGGTTTAGGGGTTAATAGGTAGTTTATGGGTGTTAGTGTACTTTTTAGCACTTTAGTTAAGAGTTTTATGCTATGGCGTTAGCCCATAAAACTTTTAACTACTGACTTTTAAATGCGGTACCAGTCTTGACAGGAGAGGCTGTACCGCTCACTTTTTGTAAGACTCGTAATACCGGCGTTATGCAAGTTCCATTGAAAATATAGGATACGCAATTGACGTAAGTGGATTTGCTGTATTTTCGAGTCTGGCTAAAAAAGTGAGCGGTACACCTGTCATTTCAAGACTCGTAATACCAGCGTTAGCAAAAAAGCAGCTTTGGGACCTCTCAACGCTGCTTTTTAAGGCTAACGCAAGACTCGTAATCTAGGTGCATGTCATTTAAAAAAAAAAAAAATCTAATTTACTTCTATTATCTAATTTGCTTAATTCTCTAGACATTCTTTGCTGAAAAGCATATCTAGATAGGCTCAGTAGCTGCTGATTGGTGGCTGCCTCGTGTGATTGGCTCACCCATGAGAATTGCTATTTCTTCAACAAAGAATATCTAAAGAATGAAGCAAATTAGATACTAGAAGTAAATTGGAATGTGATTTAAAATTGTATTCTCTACCTGAATCATGAAATAATTTTTTTGGGTTTAGTGTCCCTTTAAATAAAAAATGGGTTTCATGTGCCTTTAATCCTTATGCAGTTTATAAAATACATGGAATCTATCTTTTATCATTTAATAAACCTTCCGTTTGAGGATGCCCCGCAGATGCTCAATAGGGTTTAGGTCTGGAGATATGCTTGGCCACTCCATCACCTTTACCCTCAGCTTCTTTAGCAAGGCTGTGGTTGTCCTGGAGGTGTGTTTGGGGTTGTTATCATGTTGGAATACCGCCCTGCAGCCCAGTCTCTGAAAGGAGGGGATCATGCTCTGCTTCAGTATGTCACAGTACATGCTGGCATTCATGTTTCCCTCAGTGAACTGTAGCTCCCTAGTGTTGGCAGCACTCATGCAGGCCCAGACCATGACACTTCCACCACCATGCTTGAGTGTAGGCAAGAAACACTTGTCTTTCTTCACCTGGTTGCCGCCACACACACTTGATACCATCTGAACCAAATACGTTTATCTTGGTCTCATCAGACCACAGGATATAGTTCCAGTAATCCATGTGCTTAGTCTGCTTGTCTTCAGCAAACTGTTTGTGGGCTTTCTTGTGCATCATCTTTAGAAGAGGCTTCCTACTGGGATGACGCTATGCAAACCAATTTAATACAGTGTGCGGCGTATGGTCTGAGCACTGACAGGCTGAGCCCCCACCCCTTCAACCTCTGCAGCAATGCTGGCAGCACTCATACGTCTATTTCCCAAAGACAACATCTGGATATGACGCTGAGCACGTGCACTCAACTTCTTTGGTCAACCATGGCAAGGCCTGTTCTGAGTGGATATACAAGAACAATTCCAGCAAGAGAGCTGGACAGGATACTAACCTGAAAAAGCACTCTACCCTCATACGTATGGGCTTAGTGTATATAGGTTTTAAATATATCAACTTTATTAGTTTTATTTAAAAGGGTTACACACAATAAAAAGAGTTGCAGCAAGTAAAAGTGGTTTTCAAACTAATGTAGTGAAAGGGTGGATAGTTACAAATTCTTATCCTGAATTGATATCATGGATAGTAACGCCCACCTAAAGAGGATTTGTGGTAAATCTTAATGGTAAAGGTATGTTTGTAATCTGCTGTGGGCTAACATCCCTGCAAAATGGAGCCAAACCTATTAGAGGCCACTAATCAGTCGAAATGTGTACTAATATATTGTATACCTCACTGAGTATTATATAGAATAAATTATGCTCATATGTACTCTGTGATAGAGTATTGCAACAGTAGTAGTATGGCTAGGTATTAATACCTTGTAAATTACGTGTAGTTTACACTCATATATACAAATTACTTGTTAGTGTGCCCGTGGGTCACAATTAAAATATTGGTTGCTCCACAGATTAGAGGTATATCTCCGCCGTCATTTTTACAGCCCAATTTCCAAAATGGAGCATGTGTATATAAATGAAACCACAGGAGTTACCATGTATTCAAATGTTAAGTTACAGTGTTACCAACGACTCACCACTAACTTTGTATCGGCTGCTATTGATTAATTATAAAGTTACATATCGTATACTATTGTTATAAGATTTTCAGCAACCTCCAAAGGAGTGTAATACTTAGCGAGGAGGCTTATACAGTTTACTTGTTAGTGTGGCCATGGGTCACAGTTAGAATATTCATTGCTCCAAAGATTAGATTAGAGGTATATCTCCACAGTCATATGTACAGCCCATTATCTAAAATGGAGCATATGTATATAAATGAAACCAGTGTAATACTTAGCGAGGAGGCTTATACAGATTACTTGTTAGTGTGCCCATGGGTCATAGTTAGAATATTTATTTCTCCACAGATTAGAGGTACAGTATATCTCCACCATCATATGTACAGCCCAATGTCCAAAATGGAGCATATGTATATAAATGAAACCACAGGAGGGAAGAGATGGGATGTATTTGTTGAAAGGTGCAACGAGAGGAAAGTAAAATACCTACACCACCTCCTTGTCTATTACCAGACCTAGGAGTGTGGCTGAAGTGGAGACCCCCGTGTGACAGAGCAGCAGTGGATGTTGTGTCTAGAGGAGAGAGCCAGGTTTCTGTTAGGGCCAGAAGGTTAAGGGATTGAGAGATAAAGAGGTCATGTATAGAAGTGAGCTTGTTGCAAACAGAACAAGAGTTCCAGAGTGCACAAGTAAAGGGGTAGTGGCTTTTGATGCAAGAGGAATGTAAGGTTGGCAGAGTTTTGTTTTCTGATTCTATGGGACAGTACACATGGATGTGCATGGCTAGGCAGTTGTTTAGGGGAGATGTCACCAGCAGTTAGTTTAAGCAAGAGGGAGAGTGACATGAGATGAGATACAGATTTGCAGTAATGAGACTGTTTTTGAGACGAGGTGCAGGGGGGCATTGCACAAGCAAAAGAGGGTGGTCAACAGTGTCAAAGGCTGCGGACAGATGAAGGAGGATAAGCAGAGAAAAGTGGCCTTTTGATTTTGCTGTAAGTAGGTCATTGGTAACCTTAACAATTGCTGTCTCTGTGGAGTGATGGGGACAAAATCCAGATTGCAGTGGGTCAAGGAGGGAATTTGATGCAAGGAAATGGGATAGGCATGCATATACTAGTTTTTCAAGAAGCTTTGAGGAAAGAGGAAGAAGGGAAATAGGACGGTAGTTGGTTGAGGAGGTAGGATGAAGGGAAGGTTTTTTGAGGATAGGTGTGACTAGTGCATGTTTCAGAGATGAGGAAAATATACCGGTCCTGAGGGAGAGGTTGAAAATGTGTGTGAGTATAGGGGTAATGGTAGCATAGAGGGAGGGGAGTAGCTGTGAGGGGATAGGGTCAAGGGGACAGGTAGTGAGGTGAGAGCGCAATATAAGTGCCGAAACTTCTTCCTCAGTAACAAGGGAGAATGATTTTAGTTTAAGGTTATGTGGGTTGTGGTTGATTGAGAGCATTTGATGGGGTGAGAGAATGGAATTATGTTGAGAGCTGATTTAGTTTCTAATGAAGTCGATTTTGTAAATTAAGTGGCTGGCAAAGTCTTGAGCTGACAGGGAAATTGTATTAGGAGGTGGGGGAGGGCAGAGAAGAGTATTGAAAGTGGAGAACAGACATTTTGGGTTTGAAGAAAGATTAGAGATAAGAGTAGAGAAGTAATGCTGCTTATGGAGATTAAGGGAAGAATAGTAGGAGTTCAAGATGAATTTGTAATGAAGAAAATCAGCTGAACTCCGAGATTTTCTCCAGTGCCGCTCAGCAGTACGGTAACATCTGCGTAGGTACCGTGTCAGAGGAGTATGCCAGGGCTGAGGATGAGTGTGTGATTTCCAAGCTATGGTAAGAGGGGCCAGATTGTTAAAGACAGATGTAAGGGTGGAATTATAGTGGCAGACAGATTGGTCAGGGCAGGAAAAGGAGGAGAAGGATGAGA
This sequence comes from Bombina bombina, assembly GCF_027579735.1. Taxonomy (NCBI): domain Eukaryota; kingdom Metazoa; phylum Chordata; class Amphibia; order Anura; family Bombinatoridae; genus Bombina; species Bombina bombina. Next base: position 560,147,236 of record NC_069502.1, read on the forward strand.
GGAGAGGTTCGAGGGAATTAGTAAGCTGTTGCTGATCTAATGACATAATGCTTCTGTGAAGTCTGGTGTGAGGAGTAGAAGGAGGGAGAGTTGTAGGTAGGGATTATATGTTGCAAGTAAGGAGATGGTCAAAAAAAGGAAAGGGGGAGTTTGTGAAGTTTGAGAGAGTGCATCGATAGTTAAGATCAGGTCAAGGGAGTGACCGTCTGTGTGAGTGGGAGAATCAGCCCATTGTGTCAAACTGAAAGAGGAAGTGAGTTGCAGAAATTGTTTTGCTGATGAGGCAGTGGGATTGTCAAGAGGGATGTTGAAGTCACCAAGGATGAGGGCAGAGGTGTCTGAAGAAAGGAAATAAGGTAGCCAGGCAGCCAAGTGATCTAGAAATTGAGTTAAGGAGCCAGGGGGTCGGTATATGACTGCAACACGTATAGAGAGAGGAGAGAATAAGCGAGGGAAGAGATGGGTTGTATTTGTTGAAAGGTGCAACGAGAGGAAAGTAAAATACCTACACTACCTCCTTGTCTATTACCAGACCTAGGAGTGTGGCTGGATTATTAACACATTATCAAAATTTTTTGTAATGTACTTTCATTTAGTCAATTACATTGTATATTCCACATTCTTTATACATAGGTACACAGGTAAGCCTATGTCCACACTTTTGTCTTTTTTTACTTTTGTATTCCCCCTGTATATACAATTTCACATCTTTATAGATATTGATTCAATGTTGATATATAACTTTATGTCAGTATATGCTCTATGTATAGCTATATATTTCCCCTGCCTGTTGTCCTACACTGGAAACTGTCTGCCTGTTACCTAAGACCCCCTCATGATTTTTACGACACCTCCTCCTCTCCCTGCACTTTCTGTCTTCTTAGCTATTCTGTGTTTTAAGATATAATCTGTAAATTCCATTGAATAGGTCAGTATTGCTTCAGACTTGATAAAGGAAGGGACTCTTCCGAAAGCTTGTCAACGTATAAATGTATAGTTAGTCCAATATAAAAGTATCATTGCTCAATGCAAAACTCTTGTTATTTTGATATCTAAATCTCTGGACTAACACGACTACTCCAATCAACGTGACTATGGAAGATACTGAATATAGCCAAAATAAGAAGCAAATCATGAAGCTGATCACGAAAGAAACACAGATCAACAGTGATATATACTTCCTATCATCCTGCAAAAAAATGAATCTCATTCCAAATGGACTGAAAATTAAGAATCCACTTGCAACCACTCATTACTGTGAGTATGTTGAAAAACTTTGCAGACGTACCAATGAGAAACTGAGAAATAACCTAATTCATCAACTATACAGCAAAAAGCAAAACATAAAAGACCAAAAGCAGCTCCTACTACAAAAACTACAAGAAAATAATGGGTACAATGAAGAAATTAAAAAAGAAATGCAACACTTCCACAAAGCACAACAACAAAATTTTATCAAGAAGAAAAAGAATAAACTTGCATGCCTGTCACAAAACAGAATAAAACACCAAATGCAAGAAAACAGAGCTCCAGGTGACAGATCAACTACAACTTCAACAACAAAGGACCAAACGTCCACAGAAAATAACAGCACCTCATTCAAAACACAAACTGTCACCAACCAAGAAAACCACACAGAAAACTCAGAGATTGTGAACCTTTCAAACTACCACCTGTCAGGGCCAGAGATATCAGTTCTGTGTAAAGGATTATCATTCTGTCCAAGTACAAATCTAGACAAAATCCAACTGTACTCAGACTTAGAAGAATTCTTCAGGAGATTGCGGTTAAAAGAATTCTTCTATGACAAAGAAAATACCAGCACTATGGAGGACTACAATGGAAGGAAAAAGAACACAATCTTCACACCTGCACCAGGACGCAACACAAAATTGGACAGCTATATTGAAAGCTTCCTGTTGAGAACTGCATCTCAGCTCAACACACAGCAGAAAAAAATAATGTATAACCTCTCACACTTAGAAAAAAACGCTATAAAAAACTTAAGAAATAATGAAAATATTACCATTAAGCCTGCGGACAAGGGAGGAGCAGTGGTGATCATGAATACACAGGACTACATCACAGAGGGAAATAGACAATTATCAGATCAAACTTATTACAAAAAACTGGAAAAGGACCCCACCCAGGAATACACTTTGCAACTTAGAAAACGAATTAAAACCTTCCCTAAACACATGCAACATAAACTGGACACACTGGTGCCCTCTAACCCTAGCATAGGGACATTCTACATGCTCCCAAAAATTCACAAACCAGGGAACCCAGGAAGACCAATAATAACAGGCATGGACACTCTGACTGAGCAAATATCGGGCCTAGTGGAGAATATTCTGAAGCCTTTAGTTATTAACACCACTAGCTTTATAAAAGACACCACTGATTTTCTTAACAAAATCAGCCAGATAACAGAATTGCCAGAGGATACTATACTTGTGACAATGGATGTAGAATCCCTGTACAGCAATATTCCACATAAAGATGGTATTGATGCCTGCTTAAACTTTCTTTCCTCCGACAGCCCTAACTAGACATATAGTGCTTCTACAGTCAATAAACTTACAGAATTTATACTTACTCACAATTATTTCATCTTCAACCACTCCATCTACTTACAAACCATGGGAACAGCCATGGGCAGCAAAATGTCACCACAGTACGCAAACCTCTTCATGGCTGACATAGAACAGAGATTCCTAGCCACTCACCCTCACAAACCCTTCAGATACTTTTGCTACATAGATGATATTTTCATCATATGAACAGAAGGAGAAAAAAACCTTGAACATTTTCATAAATCATTTAATCTATTTCATGCATCAATCAAGCTTAAAATGAACTTTTCTAGAGACTGTGTCAGCTTTTTGGATACAACAATATCCATCACAAATGGCAAACTGCACTCATCTGTATACAGGAAACCAAAAGATAGATGCAGCTACCTCCACAGCTTCAGCTCCCACCCCAATCACATTAAAAAATCCATAATCTACAGTCAGGCTACAAGATACCACAGAATTTGCTCAGATGCCAAGGACTGTGACAAACACTGCATCACACTGTCCCAATCATTCAGAGAAAAAGGTTACAAAACAAGGATTATAAATAAAAAAATTAACTCTGCCCTCAATACTCCACGTGAACACTCCACGTATCCCACTAGTAGTCAAATACAACCCTGCTGTGGAAGGGATACGAAAAATCATAAAAGACTTACAGCCACTACTCCTAGAGGATCCCACACTCAAAAAAAATCTTTCCAAAACCACCAATCCTGGCATACAGACAACCACCTAACCTAAAGCAGAAACTGGTACATAGGAAGCTACCCCTTGAGAAAAAGAACACTCAGAATGGAACCAAGTGCTGCTATAAAGCTCTCTGCAAACTGTGTCAACACATTTGTGAAAGCAGCACAGCAAATCACAATAATAAATCCTATAACATTAAAGGGGCATATTCATGTATATCTGCAAATGTGGTATACATGATACATTGCACTGCATGTGAAGTGGGATGCTATATTGGAGAAACAAGCCAAAAACTGCACCTTCGGATGAACTTACACAGACACTCAATCAAAAACCACTGTGAAACAAAATACTGCACCCCTGTTGGTCACCATTTCACCCAACCTAACCACTCCATCCAAAACCTCAAAATCAAAATTCTCAGAGGCAACTTCAAAAAAACCATGGAAAGAAAAAGCTTTGAAATGAAAATGATAATGCACTTCAACTTGTTTAATTCTGGACTAAATGTGAACTCTGGATTCTTAACACATTACCAATTATTTTTGTAATATACTTTCATCTAGTCAATTACATTGTATATTCCACATTCTTTATACATAGGTACAAAGGTAAGCCTATGTCCACACTTTTGTCTTTTTTTTTACTTTTGTATTCCCCCTGTATATACAATTTCACATCTTTATAGATATTGATTCAATGTTGATATATAACTTTATGTCAGTATATGCTCTATGTATAGCTATATATTTCCCCTGTCTGTTCTCGTACACTGGACACTGTCTGCCTGTTACCTAAGCCCCCCTCATGATTTTTACTACATCTCCTCCTCTCTCTGCACTTTCTGTCTTCTTAGCTATTCTGTGTTTTAAGATATAATCTATAAATTCCATTGAATAGGTCAGTATTGCTTCAGACTTCATAAAGGAAGGAACTCTTCCGAAAGCTTGTCAACTTATAAATGTATAGTTAGTCCAATAAAAAAAGTATCATTGCTCAATGCAATACTCTTGTTATTTTGATATATTTATGTAGATATATATATATATATATTTATAAATAAATATCAATTTATTATATATATATATATATATATATATATATATATATATAAAATTATTAATTATAAAATCATCAGCAATTTGTAATCTAATTAATTAAATTCATAGAACTTGAATTTTACATATTTTACATGTAGGTGCTATTAGCCGCCTTAATTTTTAGTTTGAATATTACTTACTATGTTGTAAATCTTCTTCTTGCACAACCACTTCCTCTGTTTCATCCTCAAAATCATCATCCTCTTGTAGTCTCTCATCGTTATTATTGTCCACTCCCTCATGATTTGAATCCTCCCTCTGAATTTCTGCTTCATCTAAAATGTAATTTTAATGACAAAAGAAAAAAGAAAAAAATATAGTTTTACCTTCCATAGCTGGCAATTCAACATCTTCTGCTTCATTTGAATTGTTTTCGATAATTGGCCTTGCCCGATGTTGTTGCCTTTGTCTGACTTTAAAAAAAAATAAAAAAAAATATTGTTATTTTATTTTGAATATTTATTCATATAATCTAACATACGATTGATAATTTTTATAAATACCTGTTGTATCATTCCCCTTGTTGTCCATAAATACTGTTGGCAAGGGGTCAGACTCTCCACCAGAACTCGAAGACTTTTCATCTATTGGGCATAGATATCTTGGTGCTCTACGGTTTTTGACTACAACATAATTTCAAAATTAAAATATAATTTTTCAGTAAAGCATGTATAATAATTTTTTTTATTATATATGAAATATATTACATTTACAACCAATTTATACTGTGAACATTTCAAGATTTATAATCATTTTTTAATCTAATCTCTTTCAAAGATTGGGAATATATCAAATCAAGAAAATCTCTTTGTGATATCTCTATTAGAAGAAATGTTGTCTCCAAAGTACAGAGCAAAAACTCAGAATCCCAAGACTGTCCTATCAGAGCAATCCTATGCAATGCCAGATCAATAAAGAACAAAACAGCTATTATTTCCGACCTTATTGAAACTTGTGAATTAGCATGCATCACAGAATCATGGTTAGATGAAAATGCAGGGCCTATTCTAGAGGCAGCTATTCCAGACAATTACACAGTGTTCCACCGCCCGAGACAAGATCGCAAGGGAGGCGGAGTTATGATCTGTGCAAAATCATCCTTAAATCCCAGACCAATTTCAGTCCACAAAACCCAATCTTTTGAATGTGTAGCTACCAGCCTCTCAATAGATAGAGAGAGGATTCCGAATACTGCTAATATACAGACCCCCAGGAGATGGGAAGAGATTTCTTCAGGAACTTCCAGACCTTTTGGCTGGCTTAATCCTTGAACACCCCAGATGGCTTATATTAGGAGACTTCAACACTTGGATTGACAACACCCTATCCCTGCTTGGGCAGGATCTCCTCAACTTGATGAGTACACTCGGCTTTACACAAATCGTCACCACTCCCACCCACAGAAAAGGTCATACACTTGATCTAGTGTTTCAGTCTGGACTAGAAGTGTCACCAGTAACTGTAAACCCAGTTACCTGGTCAGACCACCACTCCATTCACTTCTCCATTGTATCACAATCAACCAGACACCAGCCTCAGAACCTGGTCAAACACTGCTCAATGAAAGGGGTGACACCACTGGATGTAGCATCACATATGGATCTAAGTGAACTAATGGGCACCTGCGAAGACCCCAGCTCCTTAGTTCGACTCTACAACAAAACCATGAGAGACACCCTAGAAAGCATTGCACCATCTCGCATACACACTGTCCAAACCCACAACAATGCACCGTGGTTTGATAGCTCCATCAGAGAAATGAAAAGAACAGGACGTAAGCTCGAGAGAAAGTGGCGCAGAACACATGATCCAGAGGATAAAGCCGCTCTTACCAAACATCTAAATAAATATCAATCCAAGATAACTCAGAAAAAATCTTCATTTTATCACGCAAAATTGCACTCTCCCACAATAGACCCAGGCAACTGTTTCGCACAGTAGAAAGGCTCTGCAAACCAGCATGCATGCTTAGCCCCACCAACTTTCTCAGGATAAATCTGAAGCATTTGCGAACTTCTTCAGAGATTAGATTTCCTCAATCCGAACTGCTATCACAGCAGGCCAAACAGTTACACACCAGAACCACTACAATGGAATGCCAGACTGCCCCAGTTTATGGTCCACTTTTACAAATGTGGATATAAAAGAAGTTAAAAACACCATACAGAAGTTGCACCCTACTACGTGTGACTTAGACCCTGCTCCAACTCAGCTCATATCTGGATGCATTGAAACACTCGCCTCAGTCCTCACAAAAATAGTGCAGTGTTCACTAAAAACAGGAGACTTTCCAGATCCTCTAAAAGAAGCTGTGGTAAAACCACTCCTAAAGAAACCTTTATTAGACCCAGACTGCATGACTAATTACAGACCAGTATCCAACCTCCCATTTCTGGGGAAAATAATTAAAAAAGTAGTGGCAACTCAACTGGAAGCCCATCTATCACGCCTAAACATATTCGATCCTTTCCAGTCAGGCTTCGGATGCCACCACAGCACTGAAACAGAGCTAGTCCGAATGCTAAATGATCTCCTCATGGCAAGAGACAAAGGTGATTACTCCATTCTAATCCTCCTGGATCTCTCAGCTGCATTTGACACCATTGACCATAGGATTCTAATAGAGCGCTTGCAGTACATCTGTGGTCTAGGAGGCACAGTCCTTAACTGGTTTAAATCCTTCCTCACTGGTAGATCACAGAGAGTAATATCAGGATCAAGCTCATCAGCACCAACAGAACTGGCCTGCGGAGTTCCACAAGGATCTATCCTGTCTCCCATGCTATTCGCAATTTACTTACTACCACTGAGGGACATTATTAACCGACATGGCCTAAGGTATAATTGTTACGCTAATGACACACAACTCTACTTCTCCTTTGCTCCAGATACTACAGACCCAGCATGCCGCATAAACAGTTGCCTAACAGATCTCATAGAATGGATGAATGCTAGCTGTCTCAAAGAGTTACTCTTGGTGAGGGGACCCCGGGCATCAAAAATATCCCACGATCATCCAACTGGCCTGGAGCTTGGAGGCTCTGAACTCGTTAGTTCAGCAAAGGTACGAAACCTCGGAGTGCTGATTGACACTGGACTATCTTTTAAACAGCAGATTTCCTCCGTAATAAAATCTGCCTACTTTCATCTGAAAAACATAGCCAGGATACAACACTTAATTCCACCGGATGATATGCCAACATTAATCCATGCATTTATATCCTCTAGGCTAGATTACTGCAATGCACTTTACTTGGGCCTCCCAAAAAAAGAACTGCCTTCAGACAGTACAAAACGCAGCAGCCAGACTATTGACCAATCAAACTCGCTCCTGCCACATAACACCTGTTCTCCACTCCCTGCATTGGCTTCCAATTAAATGGCAAACAGATTTTAAAAAAGCCTTAAACAACCAAGGCCCACAGTACCTGAAATAGCTCCTGACACCCTACATCCCATCCCGTTCACTTAGGTAGGCTAACACATCCCTCCTCTCAGTGCCAAGAATAAGGACAAACTCAGGCTCCAGAGCATTCTGCCACGCTGCCCCTACTTTCTGGAATGCTTTACCATGCGCAATCAGAGAGGCACTGTCCTTACAGACTTTTAAAAAAAAGCTAAAGACCCACCTCTTCCATCAGGCATTCAGTCCGCTTATCTGACCTTCAGAAACTCCTAACTTTTATGTCTTATGTTGGTACAGTATATTTGTAAAGTGCTTTGAGTCTCACAGGGAGAAAAGCGCTATATAAATTGCAAATTATTATTATTATTATTATTATAAATCACTATTACATGACATCGATATCTTTTTATTCTTGCTAAGTTGCTATCAGCAAAAGAATGTAAGTTAATTAACTTTTGAAACAACTCTTACACATTTTATTCTAGATAAAGGATTAATGAAATTTGGACTATTCTAACAATTTTTACTTGATTCCAATTTGGATTGCTTTCTGTACAAATCATTGTACTGTTTGAGGCATTGCTTTCTTGTCCTATTCTGTCCTGAAATACGCCTCACTCTTCTCACCAGTTCGCACAGGATATTATTTCTCCTATCCTAATAGAGAGTATAAATTCCCCTTCTTTTTTTAGGAAAATATTTTTCCATGGTATAGGAAATAATTAACAATTCCCCAATTGAGAATTTCTTGGATTGTGCCATCTTGCTCTTAAGCTATCAATTTCTAAAATGCTGTACCAAAATAATGGAACTAATTTCTATTTAAAAATGTGCAATTGCGCGTAATAAAATAGTTCAATATCTAAAAGTAATTTTGCTATCATTTGTTACATTTCAAAGTTTAAATGTTTGTGTTAATATGTATTATAAACTAATTGTAACTTGTATTAACATCCTATGCTTTTGTAAGCTTTATTGTATCAATATAGTCTAGTCGTGTTTATGGAAATGGTAACTTTTTACATACGCTTGTGCAACAAATGTATTATTTTATTATAGTTTTTATGTACATGATTTGTTAAGATTAATAATGATATATATAAATTTAAAATTGGTACTTTTGTATAAAAATAAATAATAGATTTGTAAGCATATATATTTTTTCACATGACATTATAAAACCAAAAGATATCACATGACCGGAAAACAATAAAAAAACAGTTTACTGTGATATACCTAAATGCGACATAGGGATCTTTTCAGAAAAATAAAGTTTACGCCCTTTTTTATCAAGTTTACCGATACATTGTTTATAACTGCGCTTATAGGCGAAAGGAACTGGTGGAGGCCCAGGATACAGGGCAGAATTAACTGATTTCAAGCTTAAGAAGTTAACCTGTTGTGAATACCAATGTATTAAATTTTGCAGATGAATAGTTAAAATGTAATACCTATTGGTTAAAAATGATTTATTTTACAATGCCTGCAAACATTTTGAAATTTAAGTGATTATGTTCTATTTTATGTTCTGTTTATTGTTAGATTTTTTTGAAAAATTGAAAAAAAAATTGAAAAATTTAAAATAAAATAAAACAAAGGTTGACCTTAACAATTTATGAAAGGTTTTTAGTGCAATTAGCATTTGAAAGTAACCTTCACAATTTAGTATAATAACTTTTTTTTTAAATTGTTATTTGAAATTTGTTGATAAATTTGGTTCATTTAATGGTTTTTCATTCATTAATTGAAATGAACAGTGGCGTCACTAGGGTTGGTGTCACCCGGTGCGGTAAGTTATGGTGTCACCCCCCACCCCAGAAAGCAGACACACACAAACACAAAAACACAGGCACACACACATACAAACACTCAGACACACTTAAAAACACACTCAGATGCACACACAAACACTCAGAAACAAACACACAAAAACACAAACACAAAAAACACAGACACAAACACACAAAAACACTCAGGCACACACACAGAAACACTCAGGCACACACACAAAAACTCAGACACACACACACATGCAAAATATGTAAACTGCACTGCATTAATTATAAAGCTCATGCCTAGAACTGCTCCCTGGCTCAGCAGAGCATCAAATTAAAGATAAATGGAGCATTTTAAAAATAAATCACTAAAGAAAAGGTTTAGGCGCGCAAACTATGAAAATTCTGCTCTCTGACTCTGTACCAAGTCTGTCAGTGCACAGCCCCGGGCCGCGTGCCTACTGCTTCTTATGGCCAAGCACCTCTGCTCTCTGCCCACCCCAAGACCCCTGTCTGCCTTCCCCTCCTACCTCTTCAGTGTGCACTTAGTGTACCGTAACCGTACCGGTCTGGTGGGCATCATACGTAGCTCCTTCACTTTAGAGACAGTGTCAGACAGTCATGCGGTCAGGTGCCAGGCCTCCCCCTCATAATTTCCCAGTTCCCGTTTAGAGAGACATGACAGCAGTGAGTGACTCCACTGCTCCACACGTCATTGAGCAGTGAGCACAGATAGGCAGGCAGGTTTAGGCTAGCAGCGCAACTTTGCAAGCCCCACGGCACGCCCACAACATTCATAGTGAAATTGGGCTAAGGAGGAGCAAAGTACAAACAAGCAAAAGCAGCCGGGAAAACTATTTCTTTATGAAACATAGTGCACAGATAAATAAAACATAGTTAGAAATAAAAAGTTTTTAATATACATTTTTTTTCTCAACAGGTGTTAGAGCATTGCTACAAATTATAAGTGACAGTGGATGGTACACTAAGCGCCTGCCTAAAGGACCCTAGCTCTGGATATTGGCTCCTAGTAGCCAATAGAATAAATAAATAGAAAAGGGTTGGAACCAAAGCGCCTAAAAGGCCGGGTCTGAACAAAGTTAATTAAACAGATTCACTTTAAAATAAAAATTACACTTTAATTCGTTACAGACATGGATCCATGTTACATAATAAAAAACAACTTAAAATTCTTTAAACAATAAAATTCTTTAAACAATAAAATAGTAAAAGAATCACTGATGATTCTCTTATAGGTAACTGGTACAGACCTATCTATACTGGTATCCCAGTATCTCTAGGTATTCTTTAAACAATGAAATAATAAAAGAATCACTGATGATTCTCTTGTAGGTAACTGGTACAGACCTATCTGGACTGGTATCCCAGTATCTCTAGGTACGGCGGTCACCTTTCTAGGTGTTATGTGCCTTAGTATCTGATATTGAGGTAGACTCCCTAAATATGTGAGTGGTGCTTTAAGTGCAAATATGTGCTAGAGGATACCAAATCCTTCTAGGTAAACAATGAACAAAAAATGATGAAAAAAATATAATAAGGTGGTGGTGTATAGAAGTAACAGTGATAAGTATTAAAACTTAAATCAAATATTGATGCAGGTAATAAACATTTCAATGTGAATATTCAAACAGAAAAAATATAAGCAAGGCGTTGCAGATGTGAAAACGAAGACATAAACAAAAAAACAAAAATAGTCCTCCAAATGATAGTGTTAAATCCAAATTGCAGTGTTCACTCCAAAAAGTGATGGTAATAAAAACAAAGCTAAAAAAATCAGTGGCCACTGTAAAATATGAGCAAAACAAGTCAATCCTGTGAAGAGATAAATATATTCCTGCAACCTTAGCAGTACCGGAAAATGGTGATATATCAAAGTCTCATCCGGGGCCCGGCTGACCCAAATCACACCTAAAAATAAAAACAAACACACAATAGTGCAGAGCGTAATTTCTCAAGTAGAATAAAAGGAGGAAGACTCTCCAGTCGACGCGTTTCGGTCTGTGCTAGACCTTTATCAAGACTGGATTGTATAGATTTTGGTGATCTTTTATACCTGTGTTCTAGATGCATACCGGAAGTGATTGCATAGTACTTCCTGTTTCATCGAGGGAGATTTATTCATTGTTCCACCCTGGGGGGGGTGTTTCTGGATACTGTGTTTGAGGTAGGTAGCAAGCGATGTATTACGAAGCATTATTCTTATTGGTCCCCTCTGGGGGTATGTACCTGAACTCTGTATACATAGTAGGTGGCACGCGATTTTATTATTACTGATCAGCTAGATTTGTTTACAATAAACATTCAACATTATTCCCCCCATTTTGTAGGGATTTAGGGTAAATCTTAATCAAATTTATTTATCCATCTTTATTTGATCGGTATATAGTGTCTTTGAGTCTTATTTGACTCGTAGTACAAGATTTAATTATAGTTTTCCCTTTTAGTTATAAAGGGTTCATTTTCCATACGTGTATCAATAATCAAAATATCGCCAGCTTCTTGATACATTTAAAGGAAGAGCGGAGTGAGCTAGTTCACAACTCGGTGATATACATATATATGTTCACTTCCTTGTTACTATATGGATACTGCTAAGTTTGCAGGAATATATTTATCTCTTCACAGGATTGACTTGTTTTGCTCATATTTTACAGTGGCCACTGATTTTTTAGCTTTGTTTTTATTACCATCACTTTTTGGAGTGAACACTGCAATTTGGATTTAACACTATCATTTGGAGGACTATTTTTGTTTTTTTGTTTATGTCTTCGTTTTCACATCTGCAACGCCTTGCTTATATTTTTTCTGTTTGAATATTCACATTGAAATGTTTATTACCTGCATCAATATTTGATTTAAGTTTTAATACTTATCACTGTTACTTCTATACACCACCACCTTATTATATTTTTTTCATCATTTTTTGTTCATTGTTTACCTAGAAGGATTTGGTATCCTCTAGCACATATTTGCACTTAAAGCACCACTCACATATTTAGGGAGTCTACCTCAATATCAGATACTAAGGCACATAACACCTAGAAAGGTGACCGCCGTACCTAGAGATACTGGGATACCAGTCCAGATAGGTCTGTACCAGTTACCTACAAGAGAATCATCAGTGATTCTTTTATTATTTCATTGTTTAAAGAATACCTAGAGATACTGGGATACCAGTATAGATAGGTCTGTACCAGTTACCTATAAGAGAATCATCAGTGATTCTTTTACTATTTTATTGTTTAAAGAATTTTATTGTTTAAAGAATTTTAAGTTGTTTTTTATTATGTAACATGGATCCATGTCTGTAACGAATTAAAGTGTAATTTTTATTTTAAAGTGAATCTGTTTAATTAACTTTGTTCAGACCCGGCCTTTTAGGTGCTTTGGTTCCAACCCTTTTCTATTGCTTCAAATTATGCCAGACAGTTCAATATCATTATAAGATGAAATGTATGAAAGATTGTAATATTACGGTTTATATGTATAAAGGTTGTTACTAACTTAAATTTATTTTCTTAAAAAAGAAGAACAGGTAGAAATAACATTGGAACCTCTCGTAGAGGATACCATCGATCAAGACGATGATGATGAGACCCAAATAGAGGGACACACACAGGAGGGACCATCATCCCTTGAATTAAAAACACCAGAGAATCCTATGGTCAATGAATCTGACATTGAGGAAACAGCAGAAGAAGTCAGACAGCCTCAAGTAACAGAGAGACCCAATGACATTTAGACACTGACAGATATGGCTTTGTCATTTAGAAATGAACAAAGTGTATTTTTTTAAGGAATTACTGTAATTGCAGAAAGAAAGGAATAATATTCTGCAACGTGATTCTGAAATAAAGAGTATTACTTTATTTATTTTTTAGAAATAATGAATCGTAGATCGCAGAATTGATCCACCCAAAAATTGATTTTATGTGAATAGTTAAAAAAAATATTGTTACTTTGTTGTCTTTAACTTTGTTTAAGCTTTGTTTGTTTGAAAGTTATATTTGTGTCAATTTTTATTACATTATTTATAGATCATAAATACAGTATTCTATTTTTGAAAATGTTAATTATCTTTTATTAAAATAAAAACAAAATTGTGAAATCAGAACAGTTTTTATTATTCACATTAATGAGTCAAGGTAACAACATAGATATCACACAGAAAATTACAATTTATTTCAAACATGGAAAGAAAAAAATAAAATAAACGTGAATGTACATGGTTCTTATAAAAGAATTCAAATCCAATGTGATGACATGTTTTCTGAAAGAAAAAAAAAATATTAGTCATTTTTAAAAATATAATTTATATATATATTAAAAAAAAACACAGGAAAAATATTTTTCAATTATTTCCAAATGATTTTGTACACCTGCCCTGGTAGTGTGCCTGTGGGATCATTGGTACACTCTTCCTCTAAGTTGCATTGCGAAATAGCAATATTGTGCAACATGCATGTAACTAGAATATCATTACATTTTTCTGGAGAATATTGAAGGTCTCCTCCAGATCGATCCAACACTCTAAAAACGCATTTTTAAAACCCCAAATGTTCTCTCTATTGCACTTCTGGTGCTACAGTGGGATTCATTAAATTTGATTTCTCCTCGGGTATGAGGCATTGGGACTGGGGTCAACAGCCAAGGTCACACGGATAACTACTATCACCTAAACAATTAAAAAAAAATTAAAGTCAATTACACATTCAAAATAATAGCAATCTAGAATTAACTATTAACAAATAATTCATAACTGAAAATTCCATTAATGGAATTTGATATATAAATTTCATGGAACATATTGAAAATTTAAAATGAAATAAATAAACAACACTTGTAATACCAATACTATCATTTAAACATATTCCTCATTTCATTTAGAATTAAAAAATTGAAAATAATGTAATATTTACCCAATAGCCAACCCTGTGGCATGTCGCCACATTCAAATGCAGAAAATAAAGCTGATTGTTTCAGAATGTGGAAATCATGGCATGAACCAGGAAATCCTGAATGAACAGCCCAAATTCTAAGGTTAGAATCACACACAGCCTGTACATTTAGTGAATGAAAGCTTTTCCGGATCCAATATTGCTCCTCCCTTAAGGATGGTGGTCTAAGAGCAATATGGGTGCAATCAATATCACCTAGAACATTGGGCATACCAGCTACTTGGTAAAATGATGACTTTACTGTATGCCATTCATGCACATTCCTGGGAACATCAATACACTTTGATAGATGCTTGAGAATAGATTTCAAAACAATCTTTAAATAGTGGCAAAATGAAGGATGACTCATGCCCACAACATCACTAGATACATGAGGTGATCTAATCAACAAGGGGACACTAGTGAAAGAATAAGTATGCTGATGATGTACAATTAACAGCAAATAATCTATTGTGTTAATAACAAGACTATAAAAGTAATCCATAAATACAGAATTGTAAATACACAGGATTGTCCCAGAGTAGATAAAGGTAAAATTTAACTTTTGGTATGTGAAAGTAAGTCCTCCTTAAATCCAAAAGAGCAAATGCTGTCTGCCTCCTCCTCACCGACAGGTCCAGGTTGACTATAAAGATTAAGAAAGAACAGAGGGGCGCCTCATGTGTAATATCATCAAGTGTGTGTAAAAACACAATGTAGTAAGAGCCAAGTGGGTACTCACATATTCATGGAGCATACCAATGTGCTGGTATGTGCAGGCTGTAGATTTAACAGGTGTAACCGCTCACCCACAACTAGAATTTCCTGTATGCTGCAGTAAATGGATAAAGCATAGACAAAAATAGCACTATATGTGCAGATCACTCAGAGTACAGTTGTATCTACTTTGCAAAATGCCAAATTGGTACTCACATGTTGACCAAGCACACCAATGTGCTGGTAGAAGCATGCTGGCAGATTGGGGGAAGGTGTGTAAGCTCACCCCAAGGAAAGATCTCCTTAATAAGCAGTGTTCAAGTGCAAAGAGATTTGAATGATTAAGCTCCCATATGGTAACGATGAACGCAGGTAGGTAAGGTATATCCACTCAAAATTGTTTTTCATAAAAAATATAGTATTTATTAAAAACAAATTAAAAACAAAAACACAGAAGAGTGGAATAGGGGTATTCTAATATCCACCTAAACATGCAACGCGTTTCTCGGCATAACACACCGTTTCCTCAGGTATATTGTTCACCTTACCACTATCCCTGCTTTAAGTACCTGTTCCCTAACACAAATGAACACTTTCCTCCCTTTAGGGGTGTGTGTTCTCTAATTGATGTAATACACCTGTTTGTTCTGAATCTACCTATTTAATTAGCAAGCATTGAGGTTGTATTTCATATGTTGTACCATGTATAATATAATTATTACAAAACACATATATTCCATTGTGTTACCTTGTGTGTATATAGAAAACAACAGTTATCCAGCAAAATATAAAGCTTCTTCCATCAAAAGTTATATGTCAGTTAAATAAATTTAATTTTTTCAAAAAAACATATTACTTCATTTCATATTATTTAAAAAAATGAATGATCATTATGGCTTATGTTACATTGTATCTGCATTATCATAAATGTTTAATACGGTCAACAGCACTATCATAAATGTTTAATACGGTCAAACAATTAATATAATTTATTATCTCACAAAAATTTACAATTCTACAACGTATATCCCAAAATCAGCCAATCTCTCTTCCAAAAAGTGTTAGTCTCATATTCGACATCTGAAAAACTTATCCCAAATTGGACAAACAGCTTGATTCCAACAAACGATAGTTGGATGGAACTAATCATTCTTATTTGCTTTTATTAAATGGAACCCTCATCTTTTAAACAGGTCCCTGGCAGGTTTATATACCCAGATCCTACCTTTATGTACATCGTTGGTTGATTTTCTTTTTTTTCCAAAAGATGAGAAATGTGTTTTATTTTTTCTGGTTGCACCAATTTAGATTTGTGTTACTAACAACCATTCTGAATTACGGGTGCTCTGGGTTAAATGTATGTCAAGTGTAATACTCTTCTGTGTTCAGTTTAAACTGCAATTTGATTGGCCCATGTATACTTTCACCAGTATGGAAGGCATGTACTAACAAGAGGAACCTATCAGATCTTAGGTGTGTTTGCTCTTACTGCTGCCCACTCAATTTAACTACCAATGATAAGGGCTTTTTGTATGTTTCCTCTCTTGGTGTGTTCATATGGTTTATATGGGCTAACAGCTGACAAGGCGTCAATGGTGGATTTAAAATTAACCCCTTAGTGACTTATCTACAAAGTCGTCAGTTATGATCATAACGATATAAGATGTGCACGCTATCCAAACTAATCTAGCTGCTATATCTTTGTAATCCAACCCTAAGCGACATGTGTCACAAATATTGGGTGTACCTGCATAAAATATAATATAACTATCAGGCTTCTATTGAAATTATGGATGTGTTTGTCCATAATCCGGATATCCTTATATTATAATATAGCGCATTAAATGTGAACTTATGGGTCTAAACTCTTAGTGATATATTGAATTGAGCAATTTTATCCGTGACTCATGTATGGAGGTATGTGTGTGATGGCACGAATAAAATGCCCATACTATGGTACTTCTGTTCTTATCATATTAGATTAGTGTAATATGTGATGTGAAAAGTTTGTGTAATTTACCTATTTGGACATATCGCCTATCTCTACTAAAATAAAAGTGATATAAATTACCTAATTTAGTGTAATTTATTATAAGTGACATATGCCTCAATGTTAGTAAAAAACATTTATCACTCTTATATTAGTGTTTCTAAAACATTAACCCTCACACTTTACTTAGGATAAAGTGATATAACACAGGATCTTTTGAGTATTTTTCATTTTTCTACTTATTTGTCCCTTCTGGTCTAGGTGCAAGGATAGTATTTCTTTCTTCAGTCCTTGCTTTAACGTAACCATCTTTAATTAATTCCATAGAGTAACCTTTCTCTCTGAATCTTGTCATTAAAACTTCAGATTGGTCATCATAAAGTGCCATTGTGCTGCAATTTATCCTGATTCTTCTGAATTTACTGTAAGGGATGTTGGTCTTCCAGCTATTCAGATGGTTACTTACTAAGAAAATGGTTACTAAAAAAAAAAAGGTTACTAAGAAGATTATTACTATCCACTTCCTTAAAATAGGTGGAAGACTCAACATCCCTTACGTCAGTCCATTCAAAATTTACATCCAAAAATTCAATTTTTTTCACTTGTATGTTATGAGTGAAGGAGAGGCCCATATCATTGGAATTTAGACTATTCACAAATAACGTGGCATCCTCTACAGAACCATTCCAAACGAAAATTAGATCATCTACAGGGAGTGCAGAATTATTAGGCAAATTAGTATTTTGACCACATCATCCTCTTTATGCATGTTGTCTTACTCCAAGCTGTATAGGCTCGAAAGCCTACTACCAATTAAGCATATTAGGTGATGTGCATCTCTGTAATGAGAAGGGGTGTGGTCTAATGACATCAACACCCTATATCAGGTGTGCATAATTATTAGGCAACTTCCTTTCCTTTGGCAAAATGGGTCAAAAGAAGGACTTGACAGGCTCAGAAAAGTAAAAAATAGTGAGATATCTTGCAGAGGGATGCAGCACTCTTAAAATGGCAAAGCTTCTGAAGCGTGATCATCGAACAATCAAGCGTTTCATTCAAAATAGTCAACAGGGTCGCAAGAAGCGTGTGGAAAAACCAAGGCGCAAAATAACTGCCCATGAACTGAGAAAAGTCAAGCGTGCAGCTGCCAAGATGCCACTTGCCACCAGTTTGGCCATATTTCAGATCTGCAACATCACTGGAGTGCCCAAAAGCACAAGGTGTGCAATACTCAGAGACATGGCCAAGGTAAGAAAGGCTGAAAGACGACCACCACTGAACAAGACACACAAGCTGAAACGTCAAGACTGGGCCAAGAAATATCTCAAGACTGATTTTTCTAAGGTTTTATGGACTGATGAAATGAGAGTGAGTCTTGATGGGCCAGATGGATGGGCCCGTGGCTGGATTGGTAAAGGGCAGAGAGCTCCAGTCCGACTCAGACGCCAGCAAGGTGGAGGTGGAGTACTGGTTTGGGCTGGTATCATCAAAGATGAGCTTGTGGGGCCTTTTCGGGTTGAGGATGGAGTCAAGCTCAACTCCCAGTCCTACTGCCAGTTTCTGGAAGACACCTTCTTCAAGCAGTGGTACAGGAAGAAGTCTGCATCCTTCAAGAAAAACATGATTTTCATGCAGGACAATGCTCCATCACACGCGTCCAAGTACTCCACAGCGTGGCTGGCAAGAAAGGGTATAAAAGAAGAAAATCTAATGACATGGCCTCCTTGTTCACCTGATCTGAACCACATTGAGAACCTGTGGTCCATCATCAAATGTGAGATTTACAAGGAGGGAAAACAGTACACCTCTCTGAACAGTGTCTGGGAGGCTGTGGTTGCTGCTGCACGCAATGTTGATGGTGAACAGATCAAAACACTGACAGAACCCATGGATGGCAGGCTTTTGAGTGTCCTTGCAAAGGAAGGTGGCTATATTGGTCACTGATTTGTTTTTGTTTTGTTTTTGAATGTCAGAAATGTATATTTGTGAATGTTGAGATGTTATATTGGTTTCACTGGTAAAAATAAATAATTGAAATGGGTATATATTTGTTTTTTGTTAAGTTGCCTAATAATTATGCACAGTAATAGTCACCTGCACACACAGATATCCCCCTAAAATAGCTATAACTAAAAGCAAACTAAAAACTACTTCCAAAACTATTCAGCTTCGATATTAATGAGTTTTTTGGGTTCATTGAGAATATGGTTGTTGTTCAATAATAAAATTAATCCTCAAAAATACAACTTGCCTAATAATTCTACACTCCCTGTATGTAGCGATCATAGAATACAAGATTCTCCTCCCAACTAGAGTCATAGATATATCTCTCTTCAAATTTGCCCATAAACAAATTGGCAAAGCTGGGGGTGAATCTGGTACCCATGGCTGTCCCTTTAATCTGCAAATGATAGTCATCTAAAAATTGGAAATAGTTGTGAGACAATATATATTCTATGCATGTTAAAATAAATTCTTGTTGTAACAGTGGTAAATAGATATCATCTTCAAGGTAACTACCTACAGCATTTATACCTAATTTATGGTCAATGTTAGAATATAGTGACCCTACGTCACATGTTAACCAAAGGTGCTGGTTTCCTCTTTTTACCATTAATAGTTTATTTAACAAGTCAGTAGTATCTCTTATTGCGGGAATAAATAGTCTCACGGATCGGTTATCTGAATATGTAGACCTCCAGCTACAAAAATATGTCACTAAATGTCATGAACTCCTCAGTTCCACCTTAACTTATGTTACTACATCTCACATACCACCTTAAGAATCAATTATCTGGCTCTCTTTTCCTTTAAACGCTTTCCATTTCCCATACACCTTTGCTGGTTTATTGAAGGTTGATACCCACTCACTCTCCAGCCTTTCTTGTTACTTGTCTAAAACAGAGTATCACTTGTTCTGTGATTAGCTCTGTCTCCTTCAACTGAAGCTACTTCTCATCTAAAGCAGAAGTCACCTGTTGCAACTGCAGCACGCACGCCGCTCTAACAACTTCCAGCTTAACGGACACAGGCCGCAATCTGCGGAGAGGATCAGAGAGGCTGTACGCACACAGCTGCTAGAGCCAGGTTCCGTATACAAGTGTTAGCATTGCCGTTAAGACTGTGAACTTATCTTTACCGTATGGTGTAATGTTTAACAGCGCAGCAAGCTGATACAGTATTCTTAACATTGTTTACAAATCTTTACTGCAAGGTGTATTATTTAAAGGCCCAGCAAGCTGAAACAGTAAACTTAACACTGTGAACTTATCTTTACCACAAGGTGTATTATTTAAAGGGCCAGCAAGCTGAAACATTATACTCCACACTGTGAACTTCTCTTTACCGCCAGGTGTATTATTTAAAGGCACAGTATTACCTTAAAGGGGACCTCACTTATCTGTCACAAACCTATATAAACTGCTACTTATTATCTATAAAAGTTTACATAGTTCAAACTTATCTCTGGACCCAGATATAATTCACCTGATCTTACTACTTATAATTTTGAGGTGAATATTCCGGGCTATATTAATCCAGGTGATTAAGACTCTGTCTCCTCACTAGCAGACAGACTTAATCACATGATACATACAAACTATTTACCAGAGAATACTCATAATCAGACTAAAGAAACAGCAATCGAATTGCTGATCATTACATAATAAACCAGCCCTAAAATCTATATTTGATAATGGAGCCCAGTGACCTGACATCACAAATCCATACCCTCAATCAGCGTTTGGATAGTCTGACACAGGCTTTCAGAGAGCTGCAGGTAGAAAACCAGAGTCTCAAAGCCTGTTTAAGGGAAGCATTGTCAAATAGGAACTCTGGAACTGATCATCAAGCAGAACCCCAAGTCTCCTACCCGGAGAAATTTTCTGGAGATCGTTCCACATTTAGGCAGTTTAGGAATGAATGCCTCTTGCTTTTTGACCTTCGTCCTAGGACATATGCAATTGATAGGTCCAAGGTTCTAACCATACTCTCCTATCTCAGGGGAGAACGCAGGGCCTGGGCCGACTCCTTTTATGGGACCCTGGACCCTATTCTAAATTCCCTGGATGCTTTCCTAAAGGCATTATCAGGCCTCTACGATGACCCCTACCATCAAATAACTGCAGAAAGTAAACTCAGGAACTTAAAGCAGTCTAAAGCACCGGTAGAAGAGTACATTACCAGATTTAGAATCTGGGCTAGAGATTCCCTCTGGAATGAGGTATCTCTAAAAAACCAATACCGTCTCGGACTTGCAGAGGAGATCAAGGATGAGCTCGCCAGGATTGGTATACCGGATCGTCTTGACGACCTTTATGCCCTCACGATTACAATTGACAGACGCCTTAGAGAGAGGAAGCAGGAAAGAAGCCCATCTACAGCACCTGTTCGCAGGGTACTGCCAACTCCTCCAACCGTTGGTCCACCGTCCGACCAACCCATGGACATCAGTTTTATTAGGGGTCCACTTACCCCGCAGGAAAAGGCTAGACGCCGAACTGCAAATTTATGTATGTACTGCGCAGGTACTGGTCATGCAGTTAAGGAGTGCCCTCTATTACTAAAGCAGAAGATAGGTAAGATCCATAACATAAAACATTGTTTCCACACAAAAACCACTGCTACAGCTTACCTTACCATTCCCTTGCTTTTGCAGTGGGACACAGGATAGAGTGTAACGCCATAATCGATACAGGCGCTTGCGCCAACTTTATTGATTTACGTTTGGTTGAATTAAATAAAATACCCTTTCAGTTTAAAAGCACACCTTTGCCTATAAAAGTCATTGATGGTTCGCATTTAGCATCTGGTCCAGTGTCTCAACAGACTATTCCTTTACTCGTTTCCTCTCCACCTGGTCACAATGAAACTATCTCCTTTGACATTATTTCTTCTCCCATTTACCCTATTGTTCTGGGAATCACTTGGCTTCAACTACACCAACCTGTGGTACATTGGGATACCCTCACCATTTCATTCTCCTCTCCCTACTGTGTCTCAACTTGTTTTCCAAACACTCACTTGTTCACTACTTCCTCATCTCCTATTCCTACACAATATCTTGACTTCTCTGCTGTCTTCAATAAAACAGAAGCCGAGTTGTTGCCCCCACATAGGCCTTACGATTGCCCCATAGACTTACTTCCCGGGGCAACCATTCCCTATGGCCACATCTATCCTCTTTCTAGACCTGAATTGGCTCATTTAAAAACGTATATCACTGATAATCTAAAAAAAGGTTTTATTCGCCCTTCCACCTCCCCTGCCGGTGCCGGCATTTTTTTTCGTGAAAAACAAGGATGGGTCTTTACATCCGATAATAGATTATCGGGAATGAAACAAGCGTACTAAAAAGAACAGGTACCCTTTGCCTCTCATTCCCAAGTTAATTGAGAGGTTAAGAGGCGCCACTATTTTTACTAAACTTGATCTTAGGGGCGCCTACAACCTTGTAAGAATAAGGTCCGGAGACGAGTGGCTGACTGTATTTAGGACCAGGTATGGTCTTTTCGAATATACAGTTATGCCATTCGGGTTGTGTAATGCTCCGGCAACATTCCAGAATTTCATTAATGATATCTTTAGGGACATCCTCGTCACTTTCCTGGTGGTCTATCTAGATGATATTCTTATCTATTCTTCCTCTTTCTCTGAACATGTCAAACACGTCAGGTTAGTGTTATCCAGATTACAGACACATAAGCTGTATGTCAAGTTAGAGAAGTGTCTCTTCCATGTAAATGAAGTATCATTTCTTGGCTATCGCATTAGCAATAGCAGGATATCTATGGAGGATAGTAAAATCTCTGCCATCACCACTTGGCCTATACCTTCCAACATAAAAGAAGTCCAGCGGTTTTTAGGCTTCGCCAATTTTTACAGGCGCTTTATCTGCAATTTTGCAGCCATTGCTAGGCCACTCACTAACCTGACTAGGACCTCTAAGCCATTCATCTGGACTCCAGAAATTCAAAAGGCATTTGAACTCCTTAAATCTCTATTTGTCACTTCCCCAGTACTGCACATTCCCAACAGAAAACCACAATTCGTATTGGAAGTGGATGCGTCCGAATACGCCATCGGATCTATTCTATCCCAGAGACTCTTACCAAAAGATCCTTTGCACCCAGTGTTTTACTTATCCAGACTCCTTACACCTGCTGAACTCAACTATCCAGTGGGGGAAAAGGAGCTTCTCGCAATTAAGACTTCATTTGACCAGTGGAGACATTTGCTGGAGGGCGCAGAACATCCAATAGTAATTTATACGGACCATAAAAACCTACAATATCTTCAAACTAGTCGTACTTTGTCAGCTCATCAGCTCAGGTGGAGCTTGTACTTTTCACGATTCAATTTCACCATCACATATCGACCTGGATCAAGAAACGGTAAGGCGGATGCTCTGTCTCGAAAAGATATTAAGCCTTCCACAGCTCCTCCCAACTCAACAATAGTTCCCGTTACATCCATAATCAGTGTACTCTCACCTGATAGCACTGAATTAAAGAACCAACAACAACTGGATACAACAAAGGCTACTTACCCTCTCACCCCTGATCACAACGGTATCCTCTGTAATAAGTCAAGATATTACATACCACCATCTCTCCGGACAAAAGTGTTATCTATAACTCATGATTCCTCCTTAGCTGGTCATTTGGGAATACATAAGACCTATGACCTTCTACAAAGGCACTTCTGGTGGCCTTCTATGAGACACTCAGTAAAACAATATATAAGGTCCTGTTCCACCTGTCAAACCTTAAACCATCTCATCAACTCCCTCTGGGCCTATTGCAAAACATACCCTTACCATACTATCCGTGGGCATACGTCTCTATGGATTTTATCGTTGATCTTCCAAGCTCCTGTGGCATGACTGTCATCTTTGTCGTAGTTGACCTGCTCTCTAGAATGGCCCACTTTATTCCTACAGCTTCACTTCCTACAGCACAGCAGACTGCAGATCTATTTATCAAAGAGATTGTTCGACTGCATGGCCTTCCAGTATCTGTACGCAGTGACAGAGGGTCGCAATTTACATCCATGTTTTGGAGATCCCTATGTCAATCTCTTGGCATTCAGCAACACCTGACTACATCGTACCACCCGCAAACAAATGGGCTATGTGAATGTACCAACCAATGGTTGGAGCAATACCTGAGATGTTTTTGCTCCCATAAACATGACTCTTGGGCTTCGCTCCTTCCCCAGGCTGATTTTTCTTTCAATAACACTACTAATTCATCCACAGGATTTTCACCCTTTTATGTCAACTCAGGAAGGCACCCTCATTTTCACCCGCTACCTCCTGCAAACAGTCCCTGTCCACAAGTAAATGACTTGGTCAACTCCATTAAACAGACCTATACTGTCAAACAAGAGAACATCAAGTAAGCACAAGCCAACCAGAAACGATACTATGACCTACGCCATCGTCCCCAACCCACCTACAAAGTGGGTGACTTAGTTTGGCTCGCCACCAAAAATCTTAAATTACCTACACCCTGTAGGAAATTCAATAAACTGTTTGTGGGACCCTTCCCGATAGTGGCTATAAGCAACCCTGTGACTGTTACCCTACAACTCCCAGCAACTTACCGTATACATCCCACATTTCATGTGTCACTTGTCAAACCCTGTGATCCCTCTACCCATGTCTCTCCATCTCCTCCAGAATTTCCTACACCTGACCCCAAATACGAAGGTATCACGGTGAACTCCAATACCTTGTCCGCTGGTCGGGGTATGACTCATCTGAGGATTCCTGGGAGCCGGCATCCAATCTATCGGCTCCCCGTCTGGTGTCTGTGTTCCACCGTAGGCATCCTGATCGTCCAGCGCCTTGACACCTCCTTGAGGTTCTTTTGAGGGGGGGATGTATCATGAACTCCTCAGTTCCACCTTAACTTATGTTACTACATCTCACATACCACCTTAAGAATCAATTATCTGGCTCTCTTTTCCTTTAAAAGCTTTCCATTTCCCATACACCTTTGCTGGTTTATTGAAGGTTGATACCCACTCACTCTCCAGCCTTTCTTGTTACTTGTCTAAAACAGAGTATCACTTGTTCTGTGATTAGCTCTGTCTCCTTCAACTGAAGCTACTTCTCATCTAAAGCAGAAGTCACCTGTTGCAACTGCAGCACGCACGCCGATCTAACAACTTCCAGCTTAACGGACACAGGCCGCAATCTGCGGAGAGGATCAGAGAGGCTGTACGCATACAGCTGCTAGAGCCAAGTTCCGTATACAAGTGTTAGCATTGCCATTAAGACTGTGAACTTATCTTTACCGTATGGTGTAATGTTTAACAGCGCAGCAAGCTGATACAGTATTCTTAACACTGTTTACAAATCTTTACTGCAAGGTGTATTATTTAAAGGCCCAGCAAGCTGAAACAGTAAACTTAACACTGTGAACTTATCTTTACCACAAGGTGTATTATTTAAAGGGCCAGCATGCTGAAACATTATACTCCACACTGTGAACTTCTCTTTACCGCCAGGTGTATTATTTAAAGGCACAGTATTACCTTAAAGGGGACCTCACTTATCTGTCACAAACCTATATAAACTGCTACTTATTATCTATAAAAGTTTACATAGTTCAAACTTATCTCTGGACCCAGATATAATTCACCTAATCTTACTACTTATAATTTTGAGGTGAATATTCCGGGCTATATTAATCCAGGTGATTAAGACTCTGTCTCCTCACTAGCAGACACACTTAATCGCATGATACATACAAACTATTTACCAGAGAATACTCATAATCAGACTAAAGAAACAGCAATCGAATTGCTGATCATTACACTAAATTACCATCTTATATTAGAGATACTACTGACTTGTTTCCCTCTGGCCTAAATGGCGTGTTAGATCTAGCTGCATTTTAAGGATGGCCAAATGGACATTAAGTCATCCATTTATAGAAAGATCATTAAGACTCAGTTCATAGAGAATGGAGAACCATACCCATTGGATGAGCTTGATATTGGCTAGTACCACCAGTAATATAGTAATATCTGTATAAGAATTGAACATAAAAATACACATGAGATAAATTAGATTTATTTATATATAATTCCACATATTCATTTTTATATATTTTATTTATATATTTCATTTTATTAACTAGTTGTATTCACATAATCATTAGGAAACACATAATAATTTATGGGTTAATAGAGTTAATATAAAATTTTAAGAAAACCCCTCTTAGGAGAATTCATTATTTTGTTAAAATCATAAGTTATATATGGGGCCACTTGAGGGACACTTTTGGTCACCACATAGGGTATATAGTAAATTTAATATATTATATATATTAAATACACACTTACACAAGATCACTTTAATAGATGTACATATTAAATAAAAAAACACATCATATACTCTCACCACCCTAGCTGAGTGATATTAATAATATGTGGCATATTGTTGTTGCCATAATTTCAACACTGGTGGATATCACTTTGTCCTAAGTAAAGTGTGAGGGTTAATGTTTTAGAAACACTAATATAAGAGTGATAAATGGTTTTTACTAACATTGAGGCATATGTCACTTATAATATATTACACTAAATTAGGTAATTTATATCACTTTTATTTAAGTAGAGATAGGCGATATGTCCAAATAGGCATATTACACGACCTTTTCACATCACATATTACACTAATCTAATATGAAAAGAACACAAGTACCATAGTATGGGCATTTTATTCGTGCCATCACACACATACCTCCATACATGAGTCACGGATACAATTGCTCAATTCAATATATCACTAAGAGTTTAGACGCATAAGTGCATGATTAATGTGCTATATTATAATATAAGGATATCCGGATTATGGACAAACACATCCATAATTTCAATAGAAGCCTGATAGTTATATTATATTATATTTTATGCAGGTACGCCCAATATTTTTGACACATGTCGCTTAGGGTTGGATTACAAAGATATAGCAGCTAGATTAGTTTGGATAGCGTGCACATCTTATATCGTTATGATCATAACTGACGACTTTATAGATAAGTCACTAAGGGGTTCATTTTAAACCCACCATTGACGCCTTGTCAGCTGTTAGCCCGTATAAACCATATGAACACACCAAGAGAGGAAACATACAAAAAGCCCTTATCATTGGTAGTTAAATTGAGTGGGTGGCAGTAAGAGCGAACACACCTCCGGTCTGATAGGTTCCTCTTGTTAGTACATGCCTTCCATACTGGTGAAAGTATACATGGGCCAATCAAATTGCAGTTTAAACTAAACACAGAAGAGTATTACGCTTGACATACATTTAACCCAGAGCACCCGTAATTCAGAATGGTTGTTAGTAACACAAATCTAAATCGGTACAACCAGAAAAAATAAAACACATTTCTCATCTTTTTGAAAGAAAGAAAATCAACCAATGATGTACATAAAGGTAGGATCTGGGTATATAAGCCTACCAGGGACCTGTTTAAAAGATGAGGGTTCCATTTATAAAAAGATTAGTTCCATCCAACTATCGTTTGTTGGAATCAAGCTGTTTGTCCAATTTGGGATAAGATTTTCAGATGTTGAATATGAGACTGACACTTTTTGGAAGAGAGATTGGCTGATTTTGGGATATACGTTATAGAATTGTACATTTTTGTGAGACAATAAATTATATTAATTGGTTGACCGTATTAAACATTTATGATAGTGCGGTTGACCGTATTAAACATTTATGATAATGCAGATACAATGTAACATAAGCCATAATGATCATTCATTGTTTTAAATAATATGAAATGAAGTAATATGTTTTTTGAAAAAATTAAATGAATTTAACTGACATATAACTTTTAATGGTAGAAGCTTTATATTTTGCTGGATAACTGTTGTTTTCTATATACACACAAGGTAACACAATGGAATATATGTGTTTTGTAATGATTATGTTATAAATGGTGGAACATAAGAAATACAACCTGAATGCTTGCTAATTACATAGGTAGATTCAGAACAATCAGGTGTATTACATCAATTAGAGAACACCCCCCCTAAAGGGAGGAAAGTGTTCATTTGTGTTAGGGAACAGGTACTTAAAGCAGGGATAGTGGTAAGGTGAACAATATGCCTGAGGAAATGGTGTGTTATGCCGAGAAACGTGTTGCATGTTTAGGGGGATATTAAATACCCCTATTCCACTCTTCCGTATTTTTGTTTTTAATTTGTTTTTAATAAATACTATATTTTTTATGAAAAAAATTTTGAGTGAATATACCTTACCTACCTGTGTTCGGTAGGTATTGTTTTTATTTTTTTGGGGTGTTTTTTTTCAGATTAGGGTTTGGGCAATTTGAAAAAGAGCTAAATGCCTTTTTAAGGGCACTGCAAAAGAGCTGAATGCCCTTTTAAGGGAAATGCCCATACAAATTCCCCTTTAGTGTATTCATTACTAATTTGGAAATGGTTATTCTATCCCTAATTCCACAAAACTGGGACGATACCACACCAAGTTGGTTGTCAGGAAGGCCCATCAGTGTCAAGCAAGCCTTCAGTGATATAAGCAGGAAGAAGCCCGTATGTAGCACGGGTGAAACCTGCGTAGCTCTATGTCAGCAGTGTTGTCAGCTGAACACTAGTGATGTCGCAAACTTAAAATTTTCCGTTCGCGATCGGCGAACACAAACTTCCGCAAATGTTCGCGAATGGGCGAACCGCCATTGACTTCAATAGGCAGGCAAATTTTAAAACCCACAGGGACTCTTTCTGGCCACAAAAGTGATGGAAAATTTATTTCAAGGGTACTAACACCTGGAATGTGGCATGCCGGAGTGGGATCCATGGCAAAACTCCCACGTAAAATTACATAGTTGATGCAGAGTCTGGTTTTAATCCATAAAGGGCATAAATCACCTAACGTTCCTAAATTGTTTGGAATAACGTGCTTTAAAACATCACATAGTAGGAGCAGGTTAAAATAGAACGACGTTTCGGGTAGTCATCCCTTAGTCATGTTCACATAGTGTTTGTTAAGCTTAATCACATTTAAATAGCCATCAGCCAGGTGAGACCACACCTTTTCACTCAATTGTTAAGGCATACATTTTTCTTAACCTCTATTGCCATCTAGTGGTCTAACCTATATCAAACATAGAATTTTATTTTACAAAAAAATATTTTTCTAAAAAAAGAGAACAATCACATTTGTTGAAGAGCAGATATCAAAATGTCAAAATATAGAATTAAATGCCAGAAAGGGAATTGTACAAAGATAAAAATATGCTACTTTATAAGAATACACTTAAATCTAGTTCCCTATTCATACCATTGGGGATTAAGCAATCTAATTTATTAATCCAAAATGCCTCACGTTTTTTGAGAAGCAATTCTCTATTGCCACCACGTCTAGGGCTCTGTATGTAATCTATTATTTGAAATCTTAATTGTGCAATAGAGTGACCTTTACTTAGAAAATGGTGGGCAACTGGGGCCTTTAAATCTCCTGTCCTGATATTAGATTTATGTTGGACTATTCTGTCTCTCACTCTCTGAGTCGTCTCCCCAATGTAGATAAGCCCACACGGACATTTAATTAAATATATAGCAAAATTAGTATTACAATTATAATAGCCCTTGATCTTAAATTTCTGTCCCGTAAGGGGGTGGATAAATGTATCACCTTTTATCATGTTATTACAACTGGAGCAATTAAGACAAGGGAAGCAACCATTTTTCTCTGAAGTAATGTACCCTAATCTGGATTTCTTACTGGAGCCAACGTCAGCCTTAACAATTTTATCTTTTAAACTAGGAAGTCTAGTATGTGCTGGCATAGGTGGTTGGTGGAATGCTAATACCCCAGGGTTACACTCTCTTAACACATACCAGTGCTTCTTAATGATCCTTTGTATTTCTGAACTGCAAGAATTATACTCCGACACAAATACCATCCTGTCAGGGTCCTTTCTCTTATGGGTATTTCCAGTATTAACCCTTTCATCAGGTAACTGTACCACCTTATCAATAGTCTCCTGAATCAAATGAGGGGGATATCCTCGCTGCACAAATCTGATGCCCATCTCCTGCAATCTCTGTAAAGCCAAGGACTTGTCTTTCACTATCCGCTTTACTCTCAGCATTTGACTATAAGGTAAAGATTTCACCAAAGCAGGTGCATGGGCACTAGAGAAGTGTAGGAGACTGTTCCTATCAGTATCCTTTCTGAATATATCTGTTTTTAGAAGGGAACCATCTTTATAGATTTTAGTATCAAGGAAGTTGATAGACTCTTCGCTCCAAGACATTGTAAATTTAATGCATCCTGATGCCCTGTTCAGTTCACTCACAAATTGTTGTAGGGATCCAACGTCACCCCACCAAATGCCAAATATATCATCTATGTAGCGCCACCAGGTGGCGCCACATAGAATGAAGAGCTCATTTTCATATACAAATTTCTCCTCGAAAATACTCATAAAAATATTGGCATAGGTAGGGGCGACGTTGGACCCCATAGCAGTCCCCTGTTTTTGTAAGAAATAAGAATCTTCAAAAAGGAAATAATTACAGTGCAGAATAATTTCCATTAACTCCATAATAAATTGCTGTTGCATAGCGGCGAACCTATTACTTTTACCAATAGCATATTTAATAGAATCTAGCCCACTACTGTGGTATAGACGTGTAAAGGTTAACAATGTCCAAGCTATACAAAATACATTTATCCATATTCCCAGGCAGACCTTCAATCTTAGATAGAAAGTCATTAGTATCTTTAATAAAAGACATAGCCTGAGCTACAAATGGTCTCAACAGTCTATCAAGGTATATGGATATATTTGTAAAGATAGAGTCAGAACCCGCCACTATGGGATGTCCAGGAGGGGTCCCCAGATTTTTATGAACCTTTTGGAGAGTGTAAAGCACTGGTATAGTGTATTCCTCTTTAATAAGGTAATTCCTAGTTTCATTATCAATAATCCCATTCTGGAATGCTCTCTGTATGCATCTTTTTATGTCTACTGCAATTTTAGATGAGGGGTCTGATGTTAATGGCGTATATACATCTGTATTAGCTAATTGAGCTTTAATTTCCCCAATATAGTACCCCCTATCCAAAATAACTGTGGCTCCACCCTTATCAGCTTGTTTGCAAATCAATTCTTTATTATTGCAAATTGCTTGTAAGGCTTGACCATCTTCTTTTGACATATTGGGCAAAAAACGTAATTTCTTATTACAGTATTTTTTCTTTAAGTTATCCAAGTCAGATTTTACCAATTTCATGAATACATCAACACTTGAATCATAACATGTTGGAACAAATGTACTCTTATTTTTCAATCCCAGACTCTTAATAGCTAAATCATCAAAGGTAGAAACATTTTTCAATTGACTTTTAAACCCATAATCAGCATTGGAAAAAAAGGATTTTAACTTAAGACTTCTATTGAATTTGTAAAGGTCCTGATCTAATTTAGACCAATTACAATAATCTTGTTTGCAAAAAGAAAGTCCCTTCTCCAACACCTTATGTTGGGCATTTGAAAGTTCTACCTTAGAGATGTTCAACACTAGTGTTTGGCCCCCCGGCGTGTCCTCCTTGGGGGTGCCTGTGACAGCTTGCTGTGGATTGGTTTTGCGGTGATGCCTCCTACCGCCCCGTCTCCTCCGACATCTGAATCCCCTGAATGGTATGAATAGGGAACTAGATTTAAGTGTATTCTTATAAAGTAACATATTTTTATCTTTGTACAATTCCCTTTCTGGCATTTAATTCTATATTTTGACATTTTGATATCTGCTCTTCAACAAATGTGATTGTTCTCTTTTTTTAGAAAAATATTTTTTTGTAAAATAAAATTCTATGTTTGATATAGGTTAGACCATTAGATGGCAATAGAGGTTAAGAAAAATGTATGCCTTAACAATTGAGTGAAAAGGTGTGGTCTCACCTGGCTGATGGCTATTTAAAGGTGATTAAGCTTAACAAACACTATGTGAACATGACTAAGGGATGACTACCCGAAACGTTGTTCTATTTTAACCTGCTTCTACTATGTGCTAAATAAAGGAAATTTTTATATGAAAAGTGGTGCTGCTGCATTCTTTGAAGATTTTGGATACTGTTTGGATCTTTGCAGTGATCCTGTGCTAGCCTGCACACACCCTGGGTCTGAGTGCTGGATTTTTATTCTGTTTTCTGGATTTCTACTGCTATTTTCCCTACACCTACCCTGCCATGGAAGAAATATTGGATTCTCAAGGAGCAAAGGTTTTTGCATACACAGATGTTGAAGCTGCCAGAATCACTACCCTGGTAAGGGGCTCTCGTGACTTTCTGAGGACACCACAGACAGAGGTCAATATGAATAATTATGAGAGACTTGCTAAAAGAAATATGTCTTATCAATTGCATGCATCTACTCAGAATACTACAGAATTAAACGCATCCCTAGAGGGTTGAGGATGAGTACAAGACCAACACTTCTATCAAGCAATAAAGATTATTGCACTAAATTTAAACAAATTTTGAACAAATGCTCGCTGGACTTAATCGTACTCACGGTTGAGTATTTACAGATGGCCATTGACGCCCAGACAGAGGAAAGTAAGGAGGTGATAGCAAGCCTCAAACAGTCCGCAGGCGATTTCGACATCGACAAATCTATAAAGGAAATAAACATGAAGATTATCGAGCTGAAAAAAGAGCTTGAAAATAAGAAGCGGATTAAATTCAACCGGGATGAGAACGATTACCTCACCGGAGTGGTTTACAGGTGGACCCGGGACCCGACAGGAAGTTCAAGAAACGTCACTTCCGGTGCGGCTCGTCGACGAGAACGGAGGTCACAGAAGACGGCTAGCGGCTCTGACAGTACCATGGAATCCACTTCAGGGGATTCAGATGTCGGAGGAGACGGGGCGGTAGGAGGCATCACCGCAAAACCAATCCACAGCAAGCTGTCACAGGCACCGCCAAGGAGGACACGCCAGGGGGCCAAACACTAGTGTTGAACATCTCTAAGGTAGAACTTTCAAATGCCCAACATAAGGTGTTGGAGAAGGGACTTTCTTTTTGCAAACAAGATTATTGTAATTGGTTTAAATTAGATCAGGACCTTTACAAATTCAATAGAAGTCTTAAGTTAAAATCCTTTTTTTCCAATGCTGACTATGGGTTTAAAAGTCAATTGAAAAATGTTTCTACCTTTGATGATTTAGCTATTAAGAGTCTGGGATTGAAAAATAAGAGTACATTTGTTCCAACATGTTATGATTCAAGTGTTGATGTATTCATGAAATTGGTAAAATCTGACTTGGATAACTTAAAGAAAAAATACTGTAATAAGAAATTACGTTTTTTGCCCAATATGTCAAAAGAAGATGGTCAAGCCTTACAAGCAATTTGCAATAATAAAGAATTGATTTGCAAACAAGCTGATAAGGGCGGAGCCACAGTTATTTTGGATAGGGGGTATTATATTGGTGATATTAAAGCTCAATTAGCTAATACAGATATATATACGCCATTAACATCAGACCCCTCATCTAAAATTGCAGTAGACATAAAAAGATGCATACAGAGAGCATTCCAGAATGGGATTATTGATAATGAAACTAAGAATTACCTTATTAAAGAGGAATACACTATACCAGTGCTTTACACTCTCCAAAAGGTTCATAAAAATCTGGGGACCCCTCCTGGACGTCCCATAGTGGCGGGTTCTGACTCTATCTTTACAAATATATCCATATACCTTGATAGACTGTTGAGACCATTTGTAGCTCAGGCTATGTCTTTTATTAAAGATACTAATGACTTTCTATCTAAGATTGAAGGTCTGCCAGGGAATATGGATAAATGTATTTTGTATAGCTTGGACATTGTTAGCCTTTACACGTCTATATAACCACACAGTAGTGGGCTAGACTCTATTAAATATGCTATTGGTAAAAGTAATAGGTTCACTGCTATGCAACAGCAATTTATTATGGAGTTAATGGAAATTATTCTGCACTGTAATTATTTCCTTTTTGAAGATTCTTATTTCTTACAAAAACAGGGGACTGCTATGGGGTCCAACGTCGCCCCTACCTATGCCAATATTTTCGAGGAGAAATTTGTATATGAAAATGAGCTCTTCATTCTATGTGGCGCCACCTGGTGGCGCTACATAGATGATACATTTGGCATTTGGTGGGGTGACGTTGGATCCCTACAACAATTTGTGAGTGAATTGAACAGGGCATCAGGATGTATTAAATTTACAATGTCTTGGAGCGAAGAGTCTATCAACTTCCTTGATACTAAAATCTATAAAGATGGTTCCCTTCTAAAAACAGATATATTCAGAAAGGATACTGATAGGATCAGTCTCCTACACTTCTCTAGTGCCCATGCACCTGCTTTGGTGAAATCTTTACCTTATAGTCAAATGCTGAGAGTAAAGCGGATAGTGAAAGACAAGTCCTTGGCTTTACAGAGATTGCAGGAGATGGGCATCAGATTTGTGCAGCGAGGATATCCCTCTCATTTGATTCAGGAGACTATTGATAAGGTGGTACAGTTACCTGATGAAAGGGTTAATACTGGAAATACCCATAAGAGAAAGGACCCTGACAGGATGGTATTTGTGTCGGAGTATAATTCTTGCAGTTCAGAAATACAAAGGATCATTAAGAAGCACTGGTATGTGTTAAGAGAGTGTAACCCTGGGGTATTAGCATTCCACCAACCACCTATGCGAGCATATACTAGACTTCCTAGTTTAAAAGATAAAATTGTTAAGGCTGACGTTGGCTCCAGTAAGAAATCCAGATTGGGGTACATTACTTCAGAGAAAAATGGTTGCTTCCCTTGTCTTAATTGCTCCAGTTGTAATAACATGATAAAAGGTGATACATTTATCCACCCCCTTACGGGACAGAAATTTAAGATCAAGGGCTATTATAATTGTAATACTAATTTTGCTATATATTTAATTAAATGTCCGTGTGGGCTTATCTACATTGGAGAGACGACTCAGAGAGTGAGAGACAGAATAGTCCAACATAAATCTAATATCAGGACAGGAGATTTAAAGGCCCCAGTTGCCCACCATTTTCTAAGTAAAGGTCACTCTATTGCACAATTAAGATTTCAAATAATAGATTACATACAGAGCCCTAGACGTGGTGGCAATAGAGAATTGCTTCTCAAAAAACGTGAGGCATTTTGAATTAATAAATTAGATTGCTTAATCCCCAATGGTATGAATAGGGAACTAGATTTAAGTGTATTCTTATAAAGTAACATATTTTTTATCTTTGTACAATTCCCTTTCTGGCATTTAATTCTATATTTTGACATTTTGATATCTGCTCTTCAACAAATGTGATTGTTCTCTTTTTTTAGAAAAATATTTTTTTGTAAAATAAAATTGTATGTTAGATATATGTTAGACCACTAGATGGCAATAGAGGTTAAGAAAAATGTATGCCTTAACAATTGAGTGAAAAGGTGTGGTCTCACCTGGCTGATGGCTATTTAAAGGTGATTAAGCTTAACAAACACTATGTGAACATGACTAAGGGATGACTACCCGAAACGTCGTTCTATTTTAACCTGCTCCTACTATGTGCTAAATAAAGGAACTTTTTATATGAAAAGTGGTGCTGCTGCATTCTTTAAAGATTTTGGATACTGTTTGGATCTTTGCAGTGATCCTGTGCTAGCTTGCACACACCCTGGGTCTGAGTGCTGGATGTCTATTTTGTTTTCTTTAAAACATCAGGTATGATGTTGTATCTATCAGGTAGTGTAAGGGTTACTCCTGCTTCACAGTGACAGACCAAAGTCCCCATTTAACGCACCGCAAACAACCCCAAACAGTCCATTTGCACAACCGCAAACTCCCCATTTGTACAAGGTTGGATACCAAGCTAGCCATGTCCCATTCCTTGTCCTCACTGATGTCATTGAAGGTCTCTTCCTTCACCCAGCCACGTACAACACCAAGGTTCCCCGAAAGGTGACAACTAGCCCCCTGGGACGCCTGCTGTGTTTGGTCTTCCACCTCCTCAAAGCCACCTTCCTCCTCTGACTCCTCTTCTTAAGACTCCTCTCTCTGCGTTGCCTCTCTCTGCTTTATTATAAGGTGTGTTAAGTAGTACTATCCCTATCAGTTTAATCCCTATTCCTTCCCCTATCAGGGGACGTGTATATGGCATGGATTTTAGGAACCGGGAGATTGAAAAAGATGCATGGTTGGTCCTCCTACTTCAAATTTGGGGCACTGCGCATGCAATCGTGGCCGGACTTTTAGCCGATGGACATTTGGCAGACCGACATTTGGCCAATGGACATTTGGCCGACGGACATTTGGCCGAAACACAAGTGGCTGTCAGATAACAGTCCGGCCACGAGATAGATAGATTTGATAGATAGATACATAGATTAGATATATAGATCAATAGATGCAATAGATACATTTGATAGATACGATAGATAGATTTGATAGATAAATAGATAGATTTGATAGATAGATAGATAATTTCCCAGACAGAGAATTACAAGACGTGCGGTCTAGGACCCATGGTAAGGTTCCCAGAGGCAGTTGCGGCGCCAGGGGACGTGTATATGGCATGGATTTTAGGAACCGGGAGATGGAAAAAGATGCTTGGTCGGTCCTCCTACTTCAAATTTGGGGCACTGCGCGTGCAATCTACTGTGCCACCAGATATGAGTGGTGTGTTAAGTAGTACTATTTTTATCAGTTTAATCCCTGTTACGTCCCCTATCAGGGGACGTGTATATAGCATATATTTTAGGAACTGGGAGATGGAAAAAGATGCTTGGTCGGTCCTCCTACTTCAAATTTGGGGCACTGCGCATGCAATCGTGGCCGGACTTTTAGCCGACGGATATTTGGCAGATGGACATTTGGCCGACAGACATTTGGCCGAAACACAAGTGGCTGTCAGATAACAGTCCGGCCACGAGATAGATAGATTTGATAGATAGATAGATACACAGATTATATACATAGATCAATAGATGCAATAGATACATTTGATAGATACGATAGATAGATAGATTTGATAGATAAATAGATAGATTTGATAGATAGATAATTTCCCAGACAGAGAATTACAAGACATGCGGTCTGTGACCCATGGTAAGGATCCCAGAGGCAGTTGCGGCACCAGGGGACATGTATATGGCATGGATTTTAGGAACCAGCAGATGGAAAAAGATGCTTGGTCGGTCCTCCTACTTCAAATTTGGGGCACTGCGCGTGCAATCTACTGTGCCACCAGATATGAATAGTGTGTTAAGTAGTACTATTCTTATCAGTTTAATCCCTGTTATGTCCCCTATCAGGCGTTGTGTATATGGCATGGATTTTAGGAACCGGGAGATGGAAAAAGATGCTTGGTCGGTCCTCCTACTTCAAATTTGGGGCACTGTGCGTGCAATCTACTGTGCCACCAGATATGAGTGGTGTGTTAAGTAGTACTATTCTTATCAGTTTAATCCCTGTTACGTCCCCTATCAGGGGACATGTATATGGCATATATTTTAGGAACCGGGAGATGGAAAAAGATGCTTGGTCGGTCCTCCTACTTCAAATTTGGGGCACTGCGCATGCAATCGTGGCCGGACTTTTAGCCGACGGACATTTGGCAGACAGACATTTGGCCGATGGACATTTGGCCAAAACACAAGTGCCTGTCAGATAATAGTCCGGCCACGAGATAGATAGATTTGATAGATAGATACATACATTAGATAGATAGATCAATAGATGCAATAGATACATTTGATAGATACGATAGATAGATTTGATAGATAAATAGATAGATTTGATAGATAGATAATTTCCCAGACAGAGAATTACAAGACGTGCGGTCTGGGACCCATGGTAAGGTTCCCAGAGGCAGTTGTGGCGTCAGGGGACATGTATATGGCATCGATTTTAGGAACCTGGAGATGGAAAAAGATGCTTAGTCGGTCCTCCTACTTCAAATTTGGGGCACTGCGCGTGCAATCTACTGTGCCACCAGATATGAGTGGTGTGTTAAGTAGTACTATTCTTATCAGTTTAATCCCTGTTACCTCCCCTATCAGGGGACGTGTATATGGCATGGATTTTAGGAACCGGGAGATGGAAAAAGATGCTTGGTCGGTCCTCCTACTTCAAATTTGGGGCACTGCGCGTGCAATCTACTGTGCCACCAGATATGAGTGGTGTGTTAAGTAGTACTATTTTTATCAGTTTAATCCCTGTTACGTCCCCTATCAGGGGACGTGTATATAGCATATATTTTAGGAACTGGGAGATGGAAAAAGATGCTTGGTCGTTCCTCCTACTTCAAATTTGGGGCACTGCGCATGCAATCGTGGCCGGACTTTTAGCCGACGGATATTTGGCAGATGGACATTTGGCCGACAGACATTTGGCCGAAACACAAGTGGCTGTCAGATAACAGTCCGGCCACGAGATAGATAGATTTGATAGATAGATACACAGATTATATACATAGATCAATAGATGCAATAGTGTAACATATCTCAGCCTAATGTCACTATCCCTTTAAGAAATCCTTTTCTGACTGCTGCATTTGGGCAGTATTCACATTCAGCTTGCCTGCCTGCCTGATTAATCATTCATGCACCTGATTACCTCAGCCTCTTTTTAAGCCTTCTCAGGTCTAATGTGCCTTGCATTAACATTGAAGTTGTGATCCTGAACAGAGGTCTGTGACTGTTTCCTGCATGAACTTAGCAACTATTCCAAGATACAGCATTTCCTATTACCTATGCAAAATATCATCAAACCGCAAGTATCAAAAATATCTCCATTCTGTTTCCTGGACACAGCTACTTAACAATCTCTGAACTTTATTATAATTCAACTATGCTTTTGCTTACCATCACTCTCTAATTACAACAGCATCTTACTCAGAACTTTATAACTATTTCTCTGCTACAAGTTGTCATTGCTGAAATATCCTGCTGCAAATATGTTAACATATTCTGAACTCTGCATCTATGTGTTCAATTAAAAGCTTTCCTGTGATTCTCCAATATATGTTCAAACAGTAATTAATGCCTTAAACTTAACTTTCACCTGTGCTGCTCTGCTAATTGCTGACATACAGCTCATTATAATAATATGTACTGTGAACCTGCAATAAACCAAGTTTGCATCTAAATGCACAAACAGTAATTAATGCCTAAACTTGCAGCTTGTCTAAGTACCTGTGCAGCTGTGCTTTAACTCTGACATACAGCTTTATATAATATTATGTACTGTGAACCTGCAACAATCCTTAGTTTGCATCTAAGTGTCAAACTTTCACCAGATTACTCTGAAGCCTGAACATTCCACTTTGCTATATTTCTCTCTCATTGAATCCTGCAGTTACTTCTATTAACTAACTATAAGTCACAGTGAACTCAGAATATATTGTATACAAATGTTGCACTCTCCATTTATTCTACAATAACTTCTAGCAACTATGAATCACAGAATATCATCTATCCACGTCCAGGATACTCTTCCCCGGGTCAGGGGTCGGTGTCTTCAAATCCCTACCACTGCCCCGAGGGTCTGTTTCCTGAGCGCATGTACACCGGATCATGACAGAATGTTAATGCCTAAAAAAGGGATCCGCAGTGGTAGTGGATGCACCGACCCTCAAAGGAAAATAAAAAATTACAACATAACTCAGACCCAAGCAATCCCTAAAGGAAAAACAGAAGATTTTCAAACTTTAAAAAATTTAAAGACACAGTACTCCCATTCTAGACAATCCTCTACTCATGTTCGTGGTTACCATTTTGGTGAAACTGATCCTGAATCTGACTATGAAAATGAAGAGGATTTAACCATAGCTTCAGCAGAAAAAAATCAGATCTTTAAAGATTTAAAGAGACAGAACCACTTTTCTAGAATTTCATCTGTTCCTCATGTTTGTGATTCCTATCCTGATGATACTGATTCTGAGTCTGTATATGTCAACAAGGAGGATGACTTCACAGATCCAGCTGAATTGGCATTAGACTGGTATGAGCGCAACTTTAATTCGCCACAAACTCAGACAAGACCTCAACCTATTTGCTATAATGACATCCTTGGTTGTTATATTTACAACATGGATGATACAGACAGCTCCCATCATGAAACCTCTCATGGAAATACTGATATTACCATGGATTCGTTAGATTGGACAGATTCAGAGCTGGAAGAAAGGACATCTGGTTTACAGACTGCTGTTAGGAGTAAAGGTCCGCTCAACTACTATGCTGATTTATCACATCAGAATTATGCATCCAGTGATGAAGAGGATTTCTGTTCTCAACCTTACTACAAGCCACAATGGCAGCAACTTAAGAAGCCTCATACTGGGAAGAAATCTAAGCTCTCTAAGAAAAAGAAGAAGAAGAAGAAAATCCTTCTGCCCACAGAAAATCAGAAGTGCAAAGAGGAAACTCAGCCTGATTCCCCTGTTTTAGATTCTGTTGTACCAGACCCTCTCTTGCCTCCTGACACTGTCAACACCGAGCTGGATGATGTCTATAGTCACTATCAGTCTCTTCTTAAAGCATCTAATGGTATCTCTTCTCAGACTCTACAACAACTACAAAAACTGTTTCCAACTATTGATTTCTTGCATCCCTCTCATGCTGCCTCAATACCTGTAAACCCTGTGCTAGAAGCAAAAGATAATTCTGTTCCAGATATACAACCTTTCAGTTTACCAGAGATAATCCCTGGAGAATTTAGCTCTGATATTCAAACTCAAATAAGCATGCCTGCTGAACTCCAGATAACTTCTCAGTCAGAATCTTGTGTCACAATTCCTCCGCATCTACCTGAGTGT
The DNA here is from genome assembly GCF_027579735.1 of Bombina bombina. Taxonomy (NCBI): domain Eukaryota; kingdom Metazoa; phylum Chordata; class Amphibia; order Anura; family Bombinatoridae; genus Bombina; species Bombina bombina. The sequence goes on from NC_069502.1 coordinate 560,188,325, forward strand.
GGCATATTGCAGTACACTTCACCTTCTCAAAATTCTTCTGTTATTGCATCTAAGAAATTGTTTCCCTTGGGAGATACTTTGCATCAACCTACATTTTCTACTACATCAGTTTCCTGTACAGGAATTCCTGATACTCAATCCTGTGAGGACAACTTTGAACCAAGTTTGCAAGTGGACATTCTTGAACCTGAAACTTGTACAAAAGTTCTTCAAGAAGATTCCCCTGTGCCCATTCCTGTTCCTGTTTTCCATGATTATACTACTAAACCTGACATCAAGGTGGACTCTCTTGTTTTTGACCCTGGTATGGGTATTCCTTTGTTTAACCCAGAAATGGGTGTAATAATACTTGATCCTGAAGATAGCCATGCCCTCTACTCAGAAGCGAGTATGGTTCTTGGCTCTAAAGTGGGTCTTGTTAATTCTTCGTTTATGAACCCTGAAGAAAGCCTTGCCCTCTGCTCAGAAGAGAGTATGGTTCCTGGCTCTAAAGTGGGTTCTTTTTCTTTCTCTATAGTTGAACCTTGCCCTGGCATGGGCATACCTTCACCTGATCCTACTGAGGATATTCCTGAACCTTGCCCAGATGTGGGTACTTCTGAACATTGCCCTGGCATGGGCATTCCTTCACCTGATCCTACTGAGGATAGTCCTGAACCTTGCCCAGATGTGGGTACTTCTGAACATTGCCCTGGCATGGGCATTCCTTCACCTGATCCTACTGAGGATATGACTGAACCTTGCCCAGATGTGGGTATTCCTGAACCTTACCCTGGTGTGGACATTCATATACCTATTCTTAGTGAGAACACTTTTGATTCTGAATCCAGTAAGGAGACATTTCATTTTGAATTAGAAGATGGCAAGAACTGGACAAATCTTGCACTCTACACTCCTATCTCCTATTTTGAAGAAAGCCCTGCTATTGCGTTAGAAGTGGCTATAGCTTTTTCTTTTGGAGTATATCTAATCCTCAGCCAAGAGGTTAATTCTGAGGATACTCAAATCTCTGACCCAAAGGTGGTTAATCTGGTTATCAATCCAGAATGCTGCATCTCTATTTCTGAAGCTGAGGAAAGCCTTTTCATATCTCTAGGACTGGCTGCCTTTTCATTGGCTATATACATGGTCATCTATCATGAAGAACATCCACCTGTCTACCCTCAGAATGATTCTGTGGTAGGAAGCTCATTGTATGTTACGTTCATGCATTCTCACGATGACTACAAAAAAGTTGACTTCAAGTTTTGCTCTCATCATTGTCAAGATCTTTTGATACCTGAATTACATGGCCTTTACTTCGTCATTCAACTTTTTCAAGAGATCTCCAACCCTCCTTTCTTGATTTCCGATTGGACTCACTACCTCCATACACCTACTACCGATTCTCCATATCAATTTTGTTCTCTCTCCTTTTGGATTGTATTGGGCGCCCGGAGGTCGCCTTTAAGGAGGGGAATCTGTAACATATCTCAGCCTAATGTCACTATCCCTTTAAGAAATCCTTTTCTGACTGCTGCATTTGGGCAGTATTCACATTCAGCTTGCCTGCCTGCCTGATTAATCATTCATGCACCTGATTACCTCAGCCTCTTTTTAAGCCTTCTCAGGTCTAATGTGCCTTGCATTAACATTGAAGTTGTGATCCTGAACAGAGGTCTGTGACTGTTTCCTGCATGAACTTAGCAACTATTCCAAGATACAGCATTTCCTATTACCTATGCAAAATATCATCAAACCGCAAGTATCAAAAATATCTCCATTCTGTTTCCTGGACACAGCTACTTAACAATCTCTGAACTTTATTATAATTCAACTATGCTTTTGCTTACCATCACTCTCTAATTACAACAGCATCTTACTCAGAACTTTATAACTATTTCTCTGCTACAAGTTGTCATTGCTGAAATATCCTGCTGCAAATATGTTAACATATTCTGAACTCTGCATCTATGTGTTCAATTAAAAGCTTTCCTGTGATTCTCCAATATATGTTCAAACAGTAATTAATGCCTTAAACTTAACTTTCACCTGTGCTGCTCTGCTAATTGCTGACATACAGCTCATTATAATAATATGTACTGTGAACCTGCAATAAACCAAGTTTGCATCTAAATGCACAAACAGTAATTAATGCCTAAACTTGCAGCTTGTCTAAGTACCTGTGCAGCTGTGCTTTAACTCTGACATACAGCTTTATATAATATTATGTACTGTGAACCTGCAACAATCCTTAGTTTGCATCTAAGTGTCAAACTTTCACCAGATTACTCTGAAGCCTGAACATTCCACTTTGCTATATTTCTCTCTCATTGAATCCTGCAGTTACTTCTATTAACTAACTATAAGTCACAGTGAACTCAGAATATATTGTATACAAATGTTGCACTCTCCATTTATTCTACAATAACTTCTAGCAACTATGAATCACAGAATATCATCTATCCACGTCCAGGATACTCTTCCCCGGGTCAGGGGTCGGTGTCTTCAAATCCCTACCACTGCCCCGAGGGTCTGTTTCCTGAGCGCATGTACACCGGATCATGACAAATAGATACATTTGATAGATACGATAGATAGATAGATTTGATAGATAAATAGATAGATTTGATAGATAGATAATTTCCCAGACAGAGAATTACAAGACATGCGGTCTGTGACCCATGGTAAGGATCCCAGAGGCAGTTGCGGCACCAGGGGACATGTATATGGCATGGATTTTAGGAACCAGCAGATGGAAAAAGATGCTTGGTCGGTCCTCCTACTTCAAATTTGGGGCACTGCGCATGCAATCTACTGTGCCACCAGATATGAATAGTGTGTTAAGTAGTACTATTCTTATCAGTTTAATCCCTGTTATGTCCCCTATCAGGCGACGTGTATATGGAATGGATTTTAGGAACCGGGAGATGGAAAAAGATGCTTGGTCGGTCCTCCTACTTCAAATTTGGGGCACTGTGCGTGCAATCTACTGTGCCACCAGATATGAGTGGTGTGTTAAGTAGTACTATTCTTATCAGTTTAATCCCTGTTACGTCCCCTATCAGGGGACATGTATATGGCATATATTTTAGGAACCGGGAGATGGAAAAAGATGCTTGGTCGGTCCTCCTACTTCAAATTTGGGGCACTGCGCATGCAATCGTGGCCGGACTTTTAGCCGACGGACATTTGGCAGACAGACATTTGGCCGATGGACATTTGGCCGAAACACAAGTGCCTGTCAGATAACAGTCCGGCCACGAGATAGATAGATTTGATAGATAGATAGATACATACAATAGATAGATCAATAGATGCAATAGATACATTTGATAGATACGATAGATAGATTTGATAGATAAATAGATAGATTTGATAGATAGATAATTTCCCAGACAGAGAATTACAAGACGTGCGGTCTGGGACCCATGGTAAGGTTCCCAGAGGCAGTTGTGGCGCCAGGGGACATGTATATGGCATCGATTTTAGGAACCTGGAGATGGAAAAAGATGCTTAGTCGGTCCTCCTACTTCAAATTTGGGGCACTGCGCGTGCAATCTACTGTGCCACCAGATATGATTGGTATGTTAAGTAGTACTATTCTTATCAGTTTAATCCCTGTTACATCCCCTATCAGGGGACGTGTATATGGCATGGATTTTAGGAACCGGGAGATGGAAAAAGATGCTTGGTCGGTCCTCCTACTTCAAATTTGGGGCACTGCGCGTGCAATCTACTGTGCCACCAGATATGAGTGGTGTGCTAAGTAGTACTATTCTTATCAGTTTAATCCCTGTTACGTCCCCTATCAGGGGACGTGTATATGGCATGGATTTTAGGAACCGGGAGATGGAAAAAGATGCTTGGTCGGTCCTCCTACTTCAAATTTGGGGCACTGCGCATGCAATCGTGGCCGGACTTTTAGCCAACGGACATTTGGCCGACGGACATTTGGCCGACGGACATTTGGCTGAAACAAAAGTGGCTGTCAGATAACAGTCCGGCCACGAGATAGATAGATTTGATAGATAGATACATAGATTAGATAGATAGATCAATAGATGCAATAGATACATTTGATAGATACGATAGATAAATAGATTTGATAGATAAATAGATAGATTTGATAGATATATAATTTCCCAGACAGAGAATTACAAGACGTGCGGTCTGTGACCCATGGTAAGGTTCCCAGAGGCAGTTGCGGAGCCAGAGGACGTGTATATGGCATGGATTTTAGGAACCGGGAGATGGAAAAAGATGCTTGGTCGGTCCTCCTACTTCAAATTTGGGGCACTGCGCGTGCAATATAATGTGCCACCAGATAGGAGTGGTGTGTTAAGTAGTACTATTCCTAATCAGTTTAATCCCTGATATGTGCCTTTTGGTTTTTGAAGCCACAGTGCAACACCAGAGGCCAGAAAAATTTGGCATGTACACATGCCTGAAAAATTAGGTATTGCTGTAGCAGCGGCCAGAAAAATTAATGTTTGTTTCCCAGGCAGAAAGTGCCCTAAAACATTGCGGCTTGAACCCTAGTTGGTGGCGGATAAGTCATGCAAGTCATCCGGCATTCGAAGATAAAATACAGCAGCATGTGGACCATTTTTAGCCCAAGGCAGCTCATCTCATCAGGCCTTTTTTACTCGAATGTATCGCCCAATGCCAGTCCCTTCCGGATCAATCCCTCATTAATCTTAATAAAGGTGAGGTAATCTAGACTTTTTTGACCTAGGCGACTTCTCTTCTCAATGACAATACCTCCTGCTGCACTGAAGGTCCTTTCTGACAGGACACTTGAAGCAGGGCAGGCCAGAAGTTGTATTGCAAATTGGGATAGCTCAGGCCACAGGTCAAGCCTGCACACCCAGTAGTCAAGGGGTTCATCGCTCCTCAGAGTGTCGAGATCTGCAGTTAAGGCGAAGTAGTCTGCTACCTGTCATTCGAGTCGTTCTCTGAGGGTGGACCCCGAAGGGCTGTGGCGATGCATAGGACTTAAAAAGCTCCACATGTTCTCCATCAACAACATGTCTGTATAGCGTCCTGTCCTTGCCGGCGTGGTCATGGGAGTCTGAGGATTACTTTCACCTCTTCCCCGGTTAGATTCCGTTGTGCTGTGACATCACCCTTATACGCTGTGTAAAGCATACTTTTTAATTTATTTTGGAACTGCTGCATCCTTTCCGACTTGCGGTAATTCTGTAACATTTCAGGCACTTTATGCTTATACCGAGGGTCTAGTAGCGTGGACACCCAGTACAGGTCGTTCTCCTTCAGCTTTTTTATACGAGGGTTCCTCAACAGGCACGACAGCATGAAAGACCCCATTTGCACAAGGTTGGATGCCGAGCTACTCATGTCCCGTTCGTCATCCTCAGTGATCTCACTGAAGGTATCTTCTTCCCCCCAGCCACGTACAACACCACGGGTATCAGATAGGTGACAACGAGCACCCTGGGATGCCTGTTGTGATTGGTCTTCCTCCTCCTCCTCAAAGCCACATTCCTCCTCTGACTCCTCTTCCTCACAATCCTCTTCCAGCATTTCCGCTGGTCCAGCAAGCGATGCTGATAAGGCTGTTTCTGGTGGTGATGGTGACCACAACTCTTCCTCTTCATGCTCATCTACGGCCTAATCCAGCACTCTTCGCAGGGCACGCTCCAGGAAGAAAACAAATGGTATGATGTCGCTGATGGTGCCTTCGGTGCGACTGATAGGTTTGTCACCTCCTCAAAAGGACAAATGAGCCTACAGGCATTGCGCATGAGTGTCCAGTAACGTGGCAAAAAATTCCCAGCTCCGCAGAGGCTGTCCTAGCACACCGGTCATACAAATGCTCGTTAACAGCTTTTTCTTGTTGGAGCAGGCGGTCAAACATTAGGAGTGTTGAATTCCAATGTGTCGGGCTGTCGCAAATCAAGTGCCTCACTGGCATGTTGTTTCACCGCTGGATATTGGAAAAGTGTGCCATGGCCGTGTAGGAACGCCTCAAATGGCCACACACCTTCCTGGTCTGCTTCAGGATGTCCTGTAAACCTGGGTACTTATGCACAAAGCGTTGTACGATCAGATTACACACATGTGCCATGCACGGCACATGTGTCAACTTGCCCAATTTCAATGCTGCCACCAAATGACTTCTATTGTCAGAAACCACTTTGCCGATCTCCAGTTTGTGCGGAGTCAGCCACTGATCCACCTGTGCGTTTAGGGCGGACAGGAGTGCTGGTCCAGTGTGACTCTCTGCTTTCAGGCAAGTCAACCCCAAGACGGCGTGACACAGCTGTATCCGGCATGTGGAATAGTACATGGGGAGCTGGGGGGGTGCCGTTGATGTGGAGCAAGATGCAGCAGCAGAAGAGGACTCAGCCGAGGAGGTTATGGAAGAGGATGGAATAGGAGGAGTAGAGGAGGTGGCAGCAGGCCTGCCTGCAAGTTGTGGTGGTGTCACCAACTCCTCTACAGAGCCATGCATTCCATGCTTGGCAGCCGTCAGCAGGTTTACCCAATGCGCAGTGTAGGTGATATACCTGCCCTGACCATGCTTTGCAGACCAGCTATCAGTGGTCAGATGGACCCTTGCCCCAACACTGTGTGCCAGACATGCCATTACTTCCTTTCGCACAATCAAGTACAGGTTGGGGATTGCCTTTTGTGCAAAGAAATTTCAAATTTTTTGAACGCCTCAGATTCCACCAGCTTGAATGGTAAAAGCTGGCGGGCTAAGAGTTCAGACAAGCCAGCTGTCAGATGCCGGGCAAGGGGGTGACTTTGCGACATTGGCTTCTTACGCTCAAACATGTCCTTGACAGACACCTGACTGTGGGCAGATGAGCAGGAACTGCTCCGGAAGAGAGACGGAGTGGCGGATGGTTGAGAGGGGGCAAGGAGGACAGCAGTGGTTGACGTGGCTTAAGATGCAGGACCAGGAGGAGGATGGCGGCTTTGAGTTTGTGTGCTGCTTCTACTCATGTGTTGATCCCATAGGCGTTTGTGATGTGCGATCATGTGCCTTCGCAAAGCAGTTGTACCTAGGTGGGTGTTGGACTTCCCACGACTCAGTTTCTTTTGGCACAGGTTGCAAATGGCATCGCTGTTGTCAGAGGCAGACACACACAAAAAATGCCACACTGCTGAGCTCTGCGATGATGGCATTCTGGTGGTGGCAACAGCATGCGTTGATTGGCGTGCTGTCTGGCTGACCCCGGGTGCCGATGCATGCTGTCTGACTGTGCCACTAGCTCCTTGCGATGACCTCCCCCTGCTTCCAACTCGTCTCCTCCTCCTCTCTGTCTCCCCATCTGAACTTTCCCCCTGTTCTTCTTCTCTTCTAGCGGGCACCCACGTGACATACACGGACGCATCGTCATCATCAACCGCTTCACTTGTATCTGACAAATCAACAAAGGAAGCAGCAGCGGGTACAACATCATCATCATCACACCGTACGTCCATGTCTGTAATGCTACCTGACTGAGACATATCACTGTTATCTACATCCTCTGTCAATGATGGTTGCGCATCACTCATTTCTTCCAACTGATGAGTAAATAACTCCTCTGACAGATCAAGTGAAGTGGCTGTGGTGCTAGTGTTGGTGGTGGCGGTAGGCGGGTGAGTGGTAACTTGAGAGGTGCCCGAAGATAAGCTGGAGGAGGATGGTGCGTCAAGGTTCGGAGCGGAAGCTATAGAAGATTGGGTGTCCTGTGTTAAAAAGTCAACTATGTCCTCAGAACTTTTCGAGTTCATGGGACGTGGCCTCTGAACACTGGGCATTATTCTAGGGCCAAAGGGAATCACAGCACCATGACCACGACGGCACCTGTGGAATGGCCTGCCTCTGCCTGTCATTTTTTTTTTAAATGTACACTTAGACTACTATTAAACAAGATATGAGTGGTGGCACTGGGCAAGTGGGCCCAGTATAAGCTGTGAGCCTGACACAAAAAAGCAGACTGATGTTTCACAATCCAAAAAGTCTTTTTTGTTTTTACATGTACACTTACACTACTATTAAACAAGATATGAGTGGTGGCACTCGGCAAGTGGGCACAGTATGCGCTGTGAGCCTGACACAAAAAAGCAGACTGATGTTTCACAGTCCAAAAAGTTTTTATTTTTTTAAATGTACACTTACACTACTATTAAACAAGATATGAGTGGTGGCACTGGGCAAGTGGGCCCAGTATAAGCTGTGAGCCTGACACAAAAAAGCAGACTGATGTTTCACAGTCCAAAAAGTTTTTTTTTTTTAAATGTACACTTACACTACTATTAAACAAGATATGAGTGGTGGCACTGGGCAAGTGGGCACAGTATATGCTGTGAGCCTGACACAAAAAAGCAGACTGATGTTTCACAGTCCAAAAAGTTTTTATTTTTTTAAATGTACACTTACACTACTATTAAACAAGATATAAGTGGTGGCACTGGGCAAGTGGGCACAGTATACGCTGTGAGCCTGACACAAAAAAGCAGACTGATGTTTCACAGTCCAAAAAGTTTTTTTTTTGTTTTAAATGTACATTTACACTACTATTAAACAAGATATGAGTGGTGGCACTGGGCAAGTGGGCACAGTATACGCTGTGAGCCTGACACAAAAAAAGCAGACTGATGTTTCACAGTCCAAAAAGGTTTTTTTTGGTTTTAAATGTACACTTACACTACTATTAAACAAGATATGAGTGGTGCCACTGGGCAAGTGGGCACAGTATACGCTTTGAGCCTGACACAAAAAAGCAGACTGATGTTTCACAGTCCAAAATTTATTTTCTTTTAAATTTACACTACTGTTACACCAGATATGAGTGGTGGCACTGGGCAAGTGGGCACAGTATACGCTGTGAGCCTGGCACACACGCTGGCAGGCAGGCAACTGTAATTAGATTACACAAGCAGACTGATATTTCACAGTCAAAAAAGTTTTTTTTTTTAAATTTACAATACTGTTACACCAGATATGAGTGGTGGCACTGGGCAAGTGGGCCTGGCACACACGCTGGCAGGCAGGCAACTGCAATTAGATTACACAAGCAGACTGATGTTTCACAGTCAAAAAAGTTTTTTTTTTAAATTTACACTACTGTTACACCAGATATGAGTGGTGGCACTGGGCAAGTGGGCACAGTATACGCTGTGAGCCTGGCACACACACTGGCAGGCAGGCAACTGCAATTAGATTACACAAGCAGACTGATGTTTCACAGTGAAAAAAGTTTTTTTTTTTTAAATTTACACTACTGTTACACCATATATGAGTGGTGGCACTGGGCAAGTGGGCCTGGCACACACGCTGGCAGGCAGGCAACTGCAGTTAGATTACACAAGCAGACTGATGTTTCACAGTCAAAAAAGTTTTTTTTTAATTTACACTACTGTTACACCAGATATGAGTGGTGGCACTGGGCAAGTGGGTCTGGAACACACGCTGGCAGGCAGGCAACTGCAATTAGATTACACAAGCAGACTGATGTTTCACAGTCAAAAAAGTTTTTTTTTAAATTACACTACTGTTACACCAGATATGAGTGGTGGCACTGGGCAAGTGGGTCTGGAACACACGCTGGCAGGCAGGCAACTGCAATTAGATTACACTAGTAGACTGATGTTTCAGAGTCAAAAAAGTTTTTTTTTTAAATTTACACTACTGTTACACCATATATGAGTGGTGGCACTGGGCAAGTGGGCCTGGCACACACGCTGGCAGGCAGACAGCTGCAATTAGATTACACTAGCAGACTGATGTTTCACAGTCAAAAAAGTTTTTTTTTAAAATTTACACTACTGTTACACCAGATATGAGTGGTGGCACTGGGCAAGTGGGCCTGGCACACACTCTGGCAGGCAGGCAACTGCAATTAGGTTACACAAGCAGACTGATGTTTCACAGTCAAAAAAGTTTTTTTTTTTTAAATTTACACTACTGTTACACCAGATATGAGTGGTGGCACTGGGCAAGTGGGCCTGGCACACACGCTGGCAGGCAGGCAACTGCAATTAGATTACACTAGCAGACTGATGTTTCACAGTCAAAAAAATTTTTTTTTTAAATTTACACTACTGTTACACCAGATATGAGTGGTGGCACTGGGCAAGTGGCTTGGCAGGCAGACAACTGCAATTAGATTACACAGTAAAATAAAGACAAAAAACAGACTGATGTTCTAGCCCTAAAAATGGCTTTTTGTGGGTGCTGTCCTTACAGCAGAGATCAGATGAGTCCTTCAGGACTGTAGTGGACACTGGATACACTAGCCTAGCTATTAATTTCCCTATTAAATCACCAGCAGCTACACTGTCCCTCCTCTCACTAACAATGCAGCTTCCAAATGAATCTAAAATGGCTGCTATCCAGGAGCTGGGAGGGTCTGGGAGGGAGGGTCTGCTGCTGATTGGCTGGAATGTTTCTGCAGACTGTGAGATACAGGGTCAAAGTTTACTCAATGATGACGAATAGGGGGCGGATCGAACATTGCATATGTTCGCCCACCGTTGCAAATGCGAACAAGCTATGTTCGCCGGGAACTATTCGCCGGCGAACTATTCGCGACATCCCTACTGAACACTGCTGAACGTTTCAGTCTGCATTCAGATTTGGGGATTACCACTGAAGGTGTGCTTGACACTGATGGGCCTTCTTGAAAACCAACTTGGTGTGGTATTGTCCCAGTTTTGTGGAATTGGGGATAGAATAACCACTTCCGAATCAGTAATGAATACACTTGGTGATTTGCAGGTTGACACATCTAAACCCTAAATGAACATCGAGACAGGTAATTGTTCCAATTGTTCCCACTAACCGCACTAACGAGGAGCTTCTGTGAAATGGAGTCATAATGATCAATAAAACATAATCAGAGGGAGTGTTGGTTTATCACAAATGGGAGAAGACATTTTGGAAGTCTGTTTATGATGTTGTTGTTAGAGCTGTGCCTGCCTGAATAATCAAGCATAATAATACATGCTATCTTCACCTGTGGATTACAAATAAACATCTGAATATGGATTCGGTTAATGGACATTATTAATTGACATGTCCCATAATTACTTAATGCTTATTATGCATTCTTTATTGCCCTTTTCTGATGCACTCTGTTAGGCCAATATGTTTCCATTTGTATTTAATTAAATATATTAATAATGTCAGTGTGTACTATTTCTCCCCCTTTTTTCCTGTAGTAATGTGGTTGATTTATAAGTTATAGTCTGCTGCTGGATTATAGTGGTCTTTTTTCTCCTTAGTGTATTTTCTAGACTTTTACCACTACTGTGCACTACAGAAAGTGTATCCTATTTAGGAACACTATTTTTGTAAACAACTCTCATATACATTATACAGGTAGTGCTGATATATATATATTTAACCTTTTAACGCCGTTACGACATTGTATTCCGTCCTAACTTTGCTGGGCTTTAGTGCCGATGGACAAAATACAACGTCCTAACAGCTTGGCTTTCCTGAAGCCACTGGCGCTTCCCTGATGGGATCGCGGTCTGGGGGGCATGCCTAGCATCATAGGGATGTCCCCCTGATGCGATCCCATCATTGAAATCTCGTGATCACATGCACGATTGCGAGATTTCGAATTAACAGTTATTCCGATGTAGACATGTTAACCCCGACATGAAAGGGTTAAATAAATAACAAACCCTACAATGTCCTCACTAAAAACTAATCAAGGACAACAGTCCATAAGTGGGGATATTATACCTATGCCACAGTTCATTGCGGGGTAACAGAGTGGATTTCAAATTACGTTATAACCAAACAGACTCCTCTGTACGGTATGTGTTTCCAGTGTTGCTGAGCCAATGTTCGTAAAAGCTCTTTACTTCACCCTCACCAGGGTGGTGCTGCATTGTAACAATGCTCATGGGTCAAAGAGCACAGTCAACAATATGCATACAATGTCAACCGGTTATGCCAAAGCAACACAGGATGGCTATGAACTCACCTTGCCTCAGAATCGCAAGCTCTGATATTATTGTGACAATGTGAGCCCTCCCCTTGAATCTGCCGGCTAGAGCAGGATGAGCCGCTACAAATGCCAACAACTTAGGGGCAGGAGTAATTCCACACAGTGCTACAGTTTATAACACACGGGCCAATCCGTGGTTTCCACTTCAGAGGCAGGTGGTAAACAAGCCAATGCTCCCACATACTGAACCTCTAAAAAGACAGTCAGCATGTCTAGGATTTGCAAGCCAACGATTGTTTCATCTGTCCGTCTTCGTCAGGGCTGATAGTTGAAGTTAATCAAAACCATGTGTTACCTCCCTCTGGAAATCCAAATAGTGAATTTTTGTTCCTGTTCTATCTTAATTATTGGAATACATAGCAACACTGAAGCCTATGCATTCAAAACTTATTTGTAACTTATTGCACATAGAATATACAATATATATATACAGGGAGTGCAGAATTATTAGGCAAGTTGTATTTTTGAGGATTAATTTTATTATTGAACAACAACCATGTTCTCAATGAACCCAAAAAACTCATTAATATCAAAGCTGAATAGTTTTGGAAGTAGTTTTTAGTTTGTTTTTAGTTATAGCTATTTTAGGGGGATATCTGTGTGTGCAGGTGACTATTACTGTGCATAATTATTAGGCAACTTAACAAAAAACAAATATATACCCATTTCAATTATTTATTTTTTACCAGTGAAACCAATATAACATCTCAACATTCACAAATATACATTTCTGACATTCAAAAACAAAACAAAAACAAATCAGTGACCAATATAGCCACCTTTCTTTGCAAGGACACTCAAAAGCCTGCCATCCATGGATTCTGTCAGTGTTTTGATCTGTTCACCATCAACATTGCGTGCAGCAGCAACCACAGCCTCCCAGACACTGTTCAGAGAGGTGTACTGTTTTCCCTCCTTGTAAATCTCACATTTGATGATGGACCATAGGTTCTCAATGGGGTTCAGATCAGGTGAACAAGGAGGCCATGTCATTAGATTTTCTTCTTTTATACCCTTTCTTGCCAGCCACGCTGTGGAGTACTTGGACGCGTGTGATGGAGCATTGTCCTGCATGAAAATCATGTTTTTCTTGAAGGATGCAGACTTCTTCCTGTACCACTGCTTGAAGAAGGTGTCTTCCAGAAACTGGCAGTAGGACTGGGAGTTGAGCTTGACTCCATCCTCAACCCGAAAAGGTCCCACAAGCTCATCTTTGATGATACCAGCCCAAACCAGTACTCCACCTCCACCTTGCTGGCGTCTGAGTCGGACTGGAGCTCTCTGCCCTTTACCAATCCAGCCACGGGCCCATCCATCTGGCCCATCAAGACTCACTCTCATTTCATCAGTCCATAAAACCTTAGAAAAATCAGTCTTGAGATATTTCTTGGCCCAGTCTTGACGTTTCAGCTTGTGTGTCTTGTTCAGTGGTGGTCGTCTTTCAGCCTTTCTTACCTTGGCCATGTCTCTGAGTATTGCACACCTTGTGCTTTTGGGCACTCCAGTGATGTTGCAGCTCTGAAATATGGCCAAACTGGTGGCAAGTGGCATCTTGGCAGCTGCATGCTTGACTTTTCTCAGTTCATGGGCAGTTATTTTGCGCCTTGGTTTTTCCACACGCTTCTTGCGACCCTGTTGACTATTTTGAATGAAACGCTTGATTGTTCGATGATCACGCTTCAGAAGCTTTGCAATTTTAAGAGTGCTGCATCCCTCTGCAAGATATCTCACTATTTTTTACTTTTCTGAGCCTGTCAAGTCCTTCTTTTGACCCATTTTGCCAAAGGAAAGGAAGTTGCCTAATAATTATGCACACCTGATATAGGGTGTCGATGTCATTAGACCACACCCCTTCTCATTACAGAGAAGCACATCACCTAATATGCTTAATTGGTAGTAGGCTTTCGAGCCTATACAGCTTGGAGTAAGACAACATGCATAAAGAGGATGATGTGGTCAAAATACTCATTTGCCTAATAATTCTGCACTCCCTGTATATACAAAAACAGAATAGGTTATCTTTGACAATGCTATGATAAGTATATATAATACACAAAACATTACAGCTGAATTTAACACATACTTGTTACGCTGTTGTTTGACATACTTAACAAATTAGTATATCTGGCATTTTTATGGATAAAACCTCTGGCTTTCACCTAAAGTGTCATTTGATTATACATGTATTTAATTACATTATTCATCATAATAGTAATAGATTTGATCACCGACAGTGATTTAGTTAACCAAAAGGAAAAATTTCAAAGTATTATTTTCGTGTCAACCCAAAAACTGAGCAAGTGTAGAGAGATAACAATACATTTAGCTACATCGGATTCAACAAAACAAATAAAAAACAACATTTTAAACAACAGAAAATGTAAAAATGTGTGTGTGTCATATCCACCATGTAATCCAAGACTACTTTTCATTAGGTAATGTCCGTGTAACATAGCCTTAAGAGAATATATTTTGATGAGAATGAGCAAGGTTAACCAGTTATAAATGAGAGAATCCAATGGATCATGTTCATTAGAGTATGGAAGTTAAGCTATTTGGACTTAAGGTATTGTTCCCAAGTCGCTAGCATTTCTGCATATATATCCATTTTATCTTGTTTTAAGAAATAGAATTCCTCCAATAATAATAATTCAGAAACCTTTTGAGTCCACATCTTCTCTGTGGGTGGGTCTCTGGTTTTCCAGTTTTTTTGCTATTAAAGGGACAGTCTAGGCCAAAATAAACTTTCATGATTCAGATAGAGCATGTAATTTTAAACAATTTTCCAATTTACTTTTATAACCAATTTTGCTTTGTTCTCTTGGTATTCTTAGTTAAAAGCTTAACCTAGGAGGTTCATATGCTAATTTCTTAGACCTTGAAGGCCACCTCTTTTCAGAATGCATTTTAACAGTTTTTCACCACTAGAGGGTGTTAGTTCAAGTATTTCATATAGATAACACTGTGCTCGTGCACGTGAAGTTATCTGGGAGTAGGCACTGATTGGCTAGACTGCAAGTTTGTCAAAAGAACTGAAATAAAGGGGCATTTTGCAGAGGCTTAGATACAAGATAATCACAGAGGTTAAAAGTATATTATTAAAACTGTGTTGGTTATGCAAATCTGGGGAATGGGTAATAAAGGGATTATCTTTTAAAACAATAAAAATTCTGGTGTAGACTGTCCCTTTAAGTATTTAATGCTATTGTTTAGTATATAAAATAATATCAGGAATGGTTTATATTTTATCTTGGGGGGAAGATTCAGCAGCCATATTAGGGGGTCTAGTGGGAGGTGAACCTTCAATATATGTTCAATCTCAGATATGGTGGATCTCCAGAAATTTTGTATTGAGTTACACCACCACCACATGTGAGCCATATCGCTACCCACATACCCAATCTCTTAGGGGTATAATACCATTTGTGTAAGATCTTAAGATTAATCTCAAGTGCTGCGGATGATATTGAGGTTTTTAAAGAAGCTTGGATAATTGTTGGGTATAGTTTTGGGGCAATATTGATTCCAAGGTCCAAGTCCCATCTTTCAAAATATGGCATAGAGTGGCCAGGAGGCGGTGTGCTTAAAAGTTTATAAATTAACGATAAAGTATGTCGTACTGGGGGTTCTATCACACACAAGAGTTCAAAGTTTGTTAGTTGTCTAGTTATATTTGATGTGTCATTCTGAAGTTGTATGCTCTCCTATTGGTGAACCAGTTATTGAAGCATGTAAATCCTTTTTGTACCAGGGCATCTCTGGGTTGAATCTGTTCGTTTTCAATGAGCCAGAATATAGGGAATTCTGTCAAATGAGTGGGATATTGATGTGATAGTAGGTGTGTGCCTAGGTTCAATTCCCCATTGTTTATCAACGAGGTTAAAGGGGATAGTCTAGATGTCAGATGAGGGAAGTGAATCATTGTTTTTTCCCAGGTACTGTAGGTCTCTAATATAATCGAGTTGGTGTCGGTATGTACCTGACTTAATTAGTGACCAACAGGGTCTGGACATATTTGTGGAATGTGCTATATGGTGTTCTAAATTAACCCATCTTTTATGTTGTTTAAGTATATTCCAGTCAATTATGCGTTGTAGGAAAATGGCATTTCTATAATTATTTAAGTCTGCTAATCCCAGACCCCCATGTATTTTAGGTGTTGACATGATTTTTTTATTGATTCAGGGATGTTTTTTGTTCCATGTGAAAACTTTAAATGCTTTTTATAACAAAGGGATGTACCTCCCTGGGAGCGGGATATGTATTGTTTGTAGGATGTATAATATCTTAGGGAACACGTTCATTTTGATTAAATTGATCCGACCCAGCCATGACAATTTTTTGGATCGCCAGCTAGATTGGTCAGTGATGACATCTTTTTTAATTTTATCATAATTGAGATGTATCAGACTGTCTATGGATGTGGCTAAATGAATGCCCAGGTATTTGAGCGATTTGGTGTTCCATTTAAATGGGGATAATTGTTGTGCAAGAGCAGCCATGTGTTGTTGTAAGGTAATGTTCAGAATTTCAGATTTAGATATGTTAATAAGGAAGTTCGAATGTAAGTGAAAAGTGTGAAATTCCTGTGTCAGTATAGGTAGGGAGGTCTCCGGGTTTGTGAGTGTGAAAAGTGTATCGTTGGCAAATAAGGAAATAGTATAAGTTTGGTCTTCTAAGGTTAGTCCCGATTTATCTGGGTTTGATCTTATTCTCTCAGCTAGGGTCTCAATTACGCAAGTAAAGAGTAGAGGGGATAAATGGCAGCCCTGTCTGGTTCCATTAGATATCTGAAATGATTCAGATAGGATCCCATTAATGAGAACTTTGGCGCTAGATTGGGAGTAATATGCGGTCTAGAATGTCATGTCCAAATCCCATCTCTCCTAAGTTAGTTGGAGGAAGTCCCAGGCCACACTGTCAAAGGCCTTTTCCGCATCAGTAGAAAGAAGAATTAATGGTATATTGTGCTTTTGAGCATGGAATATTAAGTTTAAGGCCCTGACCGTGTTATCCTTCGCCTCCCGACCTGGGATGAATCCCACTTGATCTAAGTTGATTAGTTCAGGGAGAACGGTGTTGATTCTGTTTGCTAGCATTTTAGAGAAAAGTTTGATGTCAGTGTTGAGTAATGATATGGGTCTATAGTTTGACGGCAGCTCCGGTATTTTGTTAGGTTTTAATATCACCGTTATGTGAGCTTCGAGAGCTCGTTTTGAGAATGGATGTTTATTATCAATGCTATTAAAATATGATAGCATGTGGGTCGCTAAATGTTCTATGTATATTTTGTAATATTTGTATATAAATCCATCTGGGCCTGAGGCTTTTTGAGTTGGGAGGTCTTTAATTACTTTTTGGAGATCTTTTAGGGAGAAGGGGTCGTCGAGTCTGTCCTTTTGGGTTGAGGATAGTTTGGGTAGTTTTAGTTTAGAAAGGTAATCCGTAATGTTTAGTTTTCTGGCCTTGGTTATATTAGGGTCGAGTGGTCTCATTTTGTCAATATTACATAGGGTCTAGTAGTATTTGCGGAATGTCTCCGCTATATCTCTAGAAGAGTTTTGTGCGTTCTCCTTGTGATCTTTTATGTGTAAGATATATGAAGAGTTTGTTTTTCTTTTTATGTATCTTGCCATTGATCTCCCTGGTTTATTTTGTTCTATATATGATTGTTGTTTCAAGAAAAGTCGCTGTCGGGCATGTTCTTTGTTTAGGGAGGCCGCTAAAAGGAATCGCTTGGATTGAAGAAGTTGTAGGGTATCTAAGTTTGTGGGGTTTTGTTTGTGAGATTGTTTGATCTGGCTGATTTCTTGTAGTAGGTTAGTTATATTTTCTCTCTTTAATTTGTTTACATGGGCTTTTTGGGCTATTAAAATTCCCCTTATGACACTTTTATGTGATTCCCAGTTGTTTTGTGGGGAGGAATCTTCTGGTCTATTATGTTGGAAGAAGTCTGTTATACTAGTTTGGAGTTTTAGTTGAAGTTCTTGGTTAGTTAATAGGTTATCATCCATCTTCCAATTGATGTTTTTTTAATGGGTTTAGAAGGCCATTTGAAGGAACACGTGACGTGTAATGTGTGCCGATCGGAATAAACTCATGCTAGTAATGTCTGTGAAGATATTATCTATCCTGGTGTATACCTGATGTGGGAATGAGTAGAAAGTCTTCAGTTGTAGGGTGAAGGGTGAAGATATCTATGCATGCTTGCATCTTGTATGTCTTGTATGGTGCGATCGACTTTGTTGATGCAGGATGCTGGCGTGGTGGTTTTTTTTGTGGAGCAGTCAAGCTTCGGGTTCAGGGGCATATTTAGGTCACCTCCTACTATTAATGTACCTTTTTGGTGTTCAAAGATTATGTTTGAGAGGTGTTTAAGAAATTAGTGTTGTTTGACAGGTGGTGCATACACAGAGACCATGGTAACTGGTCGGCCATACAAGAGACACACAATAAGAATATTTCTTCTGTCACTATCTTTAACCGTACTTAGTTCAAGGAAGGGGATATTCGCTTTAATTATTATTCCTACTCCCTGGATTTTTTTCTCGTATTGTAGGTATAGTATGCTTTCCCATATTTGTAATGGAATGTCTTGAGTTCTCTGCCCTTGAGAAAGTGGGTTTCCTGCAATAACACTATATCGCCAGACTGGCGTTTAAAGTCTTATAAAGCTGTAGACCTTTTCCTAGGGGAGTTTAAACCTTTGGCATTAACAGTTATCATTTTTAAGGAGTTGTTACCTTGCTGGTCAAGTTTGGGGGGAGTCATGGGGGTTACTATTAGTAAGACTATGGAATTTATCTAATGGTGTGCATAAATCATTATCTGAAGGGTTGTCGTGTGGATACATTGTGTGGTGGAAAGACAACATATATAAAGCAGATAATTCAACATTGTAAAACATAAAAAACATTTCAACAACAAAAAACATAACATTGTGAAAGCGAACAAGTAGCATCTCTCGTAGAAAGAGATGCAAAAGGTACATGGGATGCCTCTTCCTCCCATCGCCAAGGCAAGGTTGCCTTTATGTATGGCATGCTTAGTGTCCGGACCTTGATGAAGTCTCTTAATATATACAAATTAGGTTAAGCAAGTCTGTCTTATTATCATCTTAGGTGGAGCGTTATAGTCCTTGACAGTAATAACAACTGTTCCTAAAGAACTGGTATTAATAACTAGGACATCATAGGAGGAATATAGGAACATGTAGTACATGGGATGTGTATTTCAGAGCATAAGTAATACTTATCACAACATCTGGAGAGCGTCCGCTTCAGCAGGAAGATGACAAAGTGGATGGTGAATTTCTATCAACTTTTCCATCTGGTGACTTTTGTCCAAGAGGACGCTCAGGTAAAGGATGAGGAGTTGGTAGGATCTGGTGTTGTCACATCCCTAGTGAAATCTAGTGGTGGGTGAAATGAGAGTCCTAGGGATTTTGAGATGTTGCTTAAATCTGAAATATCCTTGTATATCAGCATTTGTCCATCTCGGGGGATAATCAAAATGACTTTCTATTGTCATTGGGCAGACGTCTTGGTAGATTTGAAGGTCCTTGTTCAAGAATTGTAAAGATTGCATTTTTCTAGCGGCATTCCAGATTGACTCTCTTTCCTTGTAATGGAGTAGTTTAACTATGACGTCTCTAGGTGGGGCGTCTGGCTTAGGATGTGGTCGTAGTGCTCTATGAGCACGTTCTATTGACAATTCAGTGAATGTGGTAGTTCCGTAATCAAATAAAAAAATTGGATGAGATAGGGGTGGAGGATGTCATTCGTAATCTCTTTGGGAATACCTCATATTCTCAGGTTGTTCCTCCTTGCCCTATTTTCAAGGTCCTCAACCTTCTCCTGGAGGGAACATATCAAGGATGCTTGTTGTGTTAGGCCTGATTCAGTATTGGATAACAGGGTGGAAATAGAGTCCTGGGTAGACTCCAGATCTTCTATTGACAATTCAGTGAATGTGGTAGTTCCGTAATCAAATAAAAAAATTGGATGAGATAGGGGTTGAGGATGTCAGTCGTAATCTCTTCGGGAATACCTCATATTCTCAGGTTGTTCCTCCTTCCCCTATTTTCAAGGTCCTCAACCTTCTCCTGGAGGGAACATATCAAGGATGCTTGTTGTGTTAGGCCTGATTCAGTATTGGATAACAGGGTGGAAATAGAGTCCTGGGTAGACTCCAGATCTTCTATTCTATAGCCTAGACTGTTGATTTCTTTCTTAACTGTTGTGATTTCACTCAGGTCTGCTATATATGTTTAGATGGTAGTTTATCCATAGTTGCCTGCAAGAGAGACAACTGTTGTTGCATGGTTATGTTGTCCAGCTGTTGCTGAGGTATCACTGAGGAACCCTCTTGTGAGGATCCTGGTGATTTGGGTTTATTAGTCTCTTGTGTGCCAAAAAAAGATGTCAGGGAGGCTGGGTTACTGGAGAATTTATCATTTTTGTCGGATTTAATAGTTCTCCTACTGGCCATTATAATTATCACTTGGTATATAATATAGAGCTGAGGCTGTAATGTCCCACGTGGTTGTGGGGTCCTGCAATGATTATCCAGGGCAGTTGGCCTTATCAAGTACAGAACAGGGTGATTAAAACATGCAGTATACCTTATTGGTGTGCTCAAGGGGTAACGTAGGTTAGCTTCAAAAACAGCAAGAGATGATATCAGTTCGTAGTGCTGTTGTACGTTATGTAATGTATTGGCTGCAAGATTTTTCAGCTGAGTGATTCTGATTTTTGCAAAACTCTGCTTCTATGTGCATTTGCTGACAATACTGTGCTGTATAAGTATTTCGGATTATGTGCAGTGAGTTCTATAGTCCTCGTGGCGTTCTCAGGTCTAGCTAAATCCTGAACGTGGGTTACCTCACATTGATAGAACCTAATGGCTGTGCTTAAGGATGTTATGATATGTAGGTGTTTATGTGCCAGACCATGCCTCCCATGTTATAATCAAGCTTTGTTTATGCCCCCATTGCTGCGGTATGTTTATATATGTTTGCGGTAATCAATACCTTTTATTTGCTCGCTGCAAGGAAGTTTGTCTTCCCAGCTGGATCCGGATTCTTCCTCGGTGGGCTTGAGGGTGTTAGAAGACAAGTCGTGGCCTCATTGATGTCCGGAGATGGTAGTGGGCCATATTCAGAGCATGTCACTTCTGAGGCTGTTACCGGGTCGAGTGGCATGTGGGGAAACGATTCCAGACTGCTCACAAGTGGCCCCTCAGGTTAAGTAAGGATTCCATCGACTTTCATAAGTTGTTGGTGTCGGTATATGCAGGCGATGAGAGAAGACTGCACGGAGCTTCAGCACAGCACAGCCATGTTCCTGCACGGCCAAACTCCGCCCCCCATGTTGCAAGAGTATCTTATCAAGGTTACCAATTTTTAATGCCTATTTTGACTTTTTCAATTTTCTAGTGTGCGGTCTCGTAGTGCTCTAGTCATTTTTCTGATGTAGAATAGGGGGCAGCTACATTTAGCCAAGTAAATTAATCCCTCTGATCTGCATGTAATTTTTGCTCTAATCTTATAGGTGCGGCCAAATTTGGATAAAAAATATTTGGATTTTTGGATGTAGTTGCATGCTTTACAGCACCTACATGAGTAGCATCCTGGCTCATTTGAGGTGCGCCAAAGCCAGTTTTTTTGCCTGTGGTGGTTTAATGAAAAAGCTATGAACCAGGTTGTCACCCAGGTTATGGGACCTCCTTGCAGTCATCTATGGCTGATCATCTAGAACCTCACTTAGATGTGCATCAGTTCTAAGAATAGGCCAATATTAGTATAGATTGAAGATCAGACCATCCCTCATTGTACTGGGTTATTAATCTTATCTTGTTCATATTTGTGGATTCATCCCTATTCTGAGCAGTCCAGCCTAACCCTTCTGTTTGACTTTTGATTTTGACCCTTTGGAACCAATTGGAAATAATCTTTTTTGAATATCCACGTTTCTTAAATCTGTTTGTTAACAGTTTAGATTCACTGACAAATGCTGCTTCACTGGTGCAGTTAGGTCGGGCTCTGTCAAACTGGGATATCGGAATACATATCCAGGAAGGTGGATGATGGCTGTCAGCTCGTAGAAAGCTATTGGGGGAAGTCGGTTTTCTATAGATAGTTGTTTGTAACTGTCAATTACATTTAGAGATGCTTAAATCAAGAAACTGAATTGTGTCCTTATTAAATTTCATACAGAATTTAAGGTTTGATTTCTTATTGTTTAATTTTTTAACTAAAGTGCACAACTCAATTTCTGTACCATCCCAGAATAACAGCATGTCTTCAATGTAGCAAAGCCACAGACAGACGTAGTCTGATGCTGGGAGGTCAATATCAAAGATACATTTAGTCTCCCAATGTCCCAAATAGATGCATGCATTGAAGGAGGCAAACTTTGCCCCATCGCAGTGCCTCTGATTTGGACATAAAAACCGTCATCAAACACAAAAACACCAAAATTTCTGTAATAAACTCTGTATGTTTCTGTAGGGTTTTGCCTCTCTGGCTTATAAAATAGTAAATGGCCAGTAGCCTTTTGTCGTGTGGAATACTGGAGTATAAGAACTCCACATCTATAGTGACCAAGAACATTTGGTCAGATGTTGTGATATCTTGTATTTTTCTCAATAAATCTGGTGTATCCTACACAAACGAATTTAAACTATTGACACAGGGCTGTAGAAAATGATCACTATATTGTCCAATGTTCTCCAGGGGTCCCTGTATCTCTGAGATTATAGGACATCCTGGAGGATAAAAAACCCTCTGTTTGTGAATTTTGGGGATTGTGTAAAAGGTAGGGACCCTGGGGAACCTGGGCAACAAAAACTCAAATCAGATTTGGAAATAATCTGGTTATGCAAAGCTTTCAACAATATAGATTCTAAGTTCATCATAATTGTTAATAATGGATTGTGATCGAGTTTCTGGTATTGTGTTCGATCAGTCAACTGTCAGTGACATTCATTATAATAGTTGATGGTGTCCTGTATCACTATGTTGCCCCCCCCTTATCAGAGGATTTAATAGTAATGCTAGCATCATTTTTTAATTCCAGAATAGCCTGTCTTTCTTCTATATCAAGATTGTCTTTATAAATCTCACCAATCTGTAGACCTTTAATATCTTGTTCCACCAAATTGACAAAGGCTTCAACTACAGGCACCTTCTTTAATGATGGCATACATTTTGAGGTTGGTTTGAGGCCACTATTTAATCTAATTTGATCTAGAGAAATTTCCTCAGATTTATAATATAATGACTCCAAAGTGTCCATGACTAGTACGTCACTTGTTGTTACAGGACAGTCATTTTCCCCCGTAGACATTAATGACAAACTAGTTTTCTTGCAAAAAGTTGCAAGTCTTTCACTGCTTTATATTTGTCCATTTTTTTGGTGGGAGAGAATGAAAGTCCCTTCTTAAGAACCCTGTGTTGTGCCTCTGTCAATGTGGTGGAGAGATGTTGATCACTTGTCTATCATCTATTCCTCACTCTGAGGCCATATTTCTGTTTCTTTTTCTGAGTTTGTGATGCATTTGGAGTCTTTTGTCTTGCCCCTTCTTGTTCTCGATCTCTTGTGTTGTCCTGTCCTTCTAAAGGGATATGTTGATCTATGTTTTGGGATGAGGATTGTCTGGAGTTGTCATGTGTTCTATAGTTACTTTGTGTCCTATTAAATTATAAGCCTCTTTACTTTTATAGTCTGTACTATCTCTGATAAATTTCTTTTTCTTTTTAATTTTCATCTCTGATTGTGTTTTTTTATTATATAATTTTTCATTTTATCATTAAGTTCTTTGAACTCTGAATTCTCCTCCCATTTATTCAATCTGACTGTTGTCTCTGTTAAATCATTATTATTTTTTTCCAATTTTAAAGAGTCCTCTCTCACTATTAACTTCATTA
Organism: Bombina bombina; assembly: GCF_027579735.1. Lineage (NCBI taxonomy): Eukaryota > Metazoa > Chordata > Amphibia > Anura > Bombinatoridae > Bombina > Bombina bombina. Next base: position 560,212,217 of record NC_069502.1, read on the forward strand.
TTTTAATGGAACATTCGTTAAGTGCCTCTTCCCATTCATCCCTAAATGTTGGAATACAAGGATCTTGGTGATTAGTCCCCGGGAGTTTAAGAAATCTAAGTCCCCTGGGGATCATCCCTGATGATAAATAATTTTGTAGGCTTGATAATTCCTATCTGACCCTATGCTGTTTATAAAGCAGATTCTTCTGATCCTTAAACGCTTTGTAAATATAATTTTCTGCACTAGTGCTTTTGTCAGTCTCATCTAAACTAAAAGTATCTTTCACATCACTGTCCCAATCACTATCGCTATAGGTGAAAGCCATGGTTAAAACTATGAATCCTTAGCAGTGTATACTGAATAAATATTCAATGGAACCGTGCTCCTGAAAAAACGAAAGAACCGTAGACTGTTCAGAAAATGAGATTCAGATTAAATAAAACTTCTAAACAGGGCACAGGTAATATATAAGGGCAAAAAGTCAAATTAAGACCGGTGCTTAAGTAAATAGACTATAATTTATTGAAATAAAGCAAAAATGTACTTATAATTAGCACTCTTGCCACTAATAAAACGGTGAAACAACACCAGTAGTGACAATGATATAAGAACAACTGTCACTCACAATGCCAAGGACTCAGCCAAAAACAAACTATATCTACATCAATGCCAAATAATATATGTGTTTATTAGCAGTGTCACACATAAAAAGAATAAGTTACAACTTAGTTATCTTACAGTCGGGTAGATTACAAGTGTTGCCATTCCAGCGTAATGGCCAGGAACGCATATTACGAGTCGTGTTGGTATAGCTGTAACGCAAGCATTTTAGCCTGTAATGCAATGTCCATTCTGCACTCAAAAAAATGGCATTTTTGTGTGGGATTTTCATAGCGGCGGTATTACAGGTTGTGCAATCCGGCTATAAAGCTTGCATTACAGTCTATACCAACACGATCCATACCGCATCTGAGAGCAGTAATGGATTTTGCGAAACAAAAATGTTTCACAAAACTCATAACTAAATTGTTACAAAGTATACTAACACCCATAAACTACTTGTTAACCCCTAAACCACTGCCCTCCTGCATCGCAAACACAATTTAAAACTTATTAACCCATAATCTGCTGCCCACATCACCAACACTATTTTAAATATATTAACCCCTAATCCGCATCTCCCTGACATCGCTGCCACTATAATCAAGAATTGATAAAGCCCAGAAGGGTGAAACGCGTTGAATGGGACCTGCTACACTCTACTAAACTTCATTTACTACTGTCACAAAGCTGTGTGACCCTGCAACTTTAAACTTTTCTCCTGACCCTGCAAGTTAAAATCTACCTTTGGTAACTTCAGGGAATATGGTGTTACTGCTAAACACTGACCAAAGATTTCTTCAAACCTTAAGAAGTCTGAGGGAACCCAGATGAAAACAATATTTGGGCTATAAGAATAAAGGAAAACAAAGAAAAAAAAAAAGGATAACTACATCCCCAGAACGGATCATCACCCCTGACCTTTGAATCAAAGAGAAGGTCAGGTGACTTATCAGAAGCACCAGGAACTAACAGTCTGTGAATCCCTCACAGTGAAGAATATCAGCGGTTGCAACCAGGACAGATTAAGGTGCCTCTACACTAATTTGCACTACGGTTTTTAAAACATGCAAACTGAACTTTAAAGACATCAAGGTATTCATATGTTAAATTAACCATTTCCATTAACCACGATTGTTTTGGCATCTAAATCAGAATAACTGCTGTTTTTTGCCTTTTTAACTATCCAGCACACCTGAGCCAATTATATGTCCAAGGAAAGTAACTGTGTAACTTTATAACGGTATTTGTTACTGAAGAACTGTAAAGCTGTTACGCTCAACTTCTAATCACAGTTGAACCAAAGCCGTTACGCTCACTTTCTAATTACAGTTGAATCAATTTGAACATTAGCGCTGAATCTATTTGCTTTTAATATATTAGGATTGATACATTTGTGCCTTTTAAATATTCAATTCACCATTTATCTTAGAAATTTGTTGCTTGCCATATGTTATCTAGAGAATGAATTCCTTTATACCTGGAATTCTAGGGTTTATCAATATATGGTTCTAGTCTGTTATTATAAGTGTTGTATAAGGGAGACGTCCCTTTATCAATTAGGAATAACATTTGCTGTTGTTTTTATGTGTTATAAGAATTTTTAAATAAACAAGATTGTATAAAACATAAATTAGATTGGTATATAAATAAATAAATAAACCCCATTTTTTCTTCTTATCCACCATTTAGTTCTCTTTGAGGGAAGAACTTTTTTAGCAGCAGGAATCCACCTTTAGGCGCTCCTATCACACTACACAGAAAAATTAGTCCAGTCTGGAGTATGTGGTGTGGGGATGGGAGAAGTGGGTGTAATCTTTGTCTAGGGGATGTAGGGACCTCCAGATATCAAAATAATTAAACCTGGTCATAAGCTCTCTAAATCTGCCCTTCAAGGAGTCTGGGGCAGCGGTGCGTCTCTGGGAGGATATCTTTTTCCTATCAAGCCCGTTGTTCCACACCATATTCAGGTCACCCGCTAGGATCACCCTACCCTGTTTGAACTGTTTGAATTTATTCAAAATCTTCCTCTAGGCTGAGAGGTGTTTGGAAATAGGTAGAGACTAAAGTGTAATGAGAGAAAAAGACAGGCGCACAAGGCACGATTCAAGTGTAGGATTTTATTATACTTAGTAAAACACACGGTTAAAAACACTTACTAGATAAAAGTTAAAAGTCAGCATTGAGAGCATATGCTCATTAGGATTATCGCAGCTCCTGCAGCACCAGGGAGATAGTTGTTCCTTTTCCTCTCCGTTTACGAAAAGACTAAGTGGGCGACGGTGTTCCGGATCCTGTCACCCCAGTCTTGGTAACGCTACTGCTGAACAGTATTCTTTAACTGCTTTCCTGCTAAGTCTTTTTGTTCGGATGCCTGACGCGTTTCCCCCGACTCCGGTCGGGCTTTATCAAAGGCTGAATGAATTGAACTTGGCGCCTCTTTGTTTTAAGGGTATGTCCGCCAATCAGATGGGAGGTGTGCGCTTTCTAGCCAATCATTACTAGAGGGTGTGAGCGCATATGTAAACCCGGATTTAAGATTGTATATCCCTAAAATAGCATGCAGTAACAATATTTTTACACATAGTTTCATACAGCGAGCACGTGAGGGAAAGACAAAAAACAAAATATGAATACAAAGATGCTTCTAAAAACAAATAAAAGCAGTGCAATACATGACGTTCTCTCTTATTGCAAACAAAATATATGTAATTAATAGACAACAGATATGCATTGTATGTTTCTAGTGAGACCCATATTAAAACGTTTTACCCTTATTTGTATGTTAATGGTTATAAAATAATAATTATAAGGATTTTGAGCGTTTTATATTATTGATAGACCTAAAATGTAACCCTAATATAATTTTCTACGTTAAAACAGAACACTTATGAAAAACTTGTGAAATATTCTTTTTAGCGATAAGACTTTGCTATGTAATAGCCATGCAGGATTCTGTCCATATTCACTTTAAATTTATAAATTTAATTTATTTGATTAGCTTTTATCAAAAAATGCGAAATTCACTAATATGAATAAGTTAAGTGAATGAATGATTGTTAACAAAAAATTGGTAAAAAACGTTATTGTTAAAAAAACGTTATTATTAAAAAATTCCTAATTAGTTTTTGTTTAAAAACATAGTATAGATGTGTTAAAGTTGATGTTGTAATATCAAACTGCGCTATATAATTTTTATTCTAAAAGATAACAATTTTGTTGGGGAGAGTATCCTTGTGATCTTGATGATTAACAAAGGATGCCCTGAAAACAAGGTTCTTTGGGGGACATCATTTTGCCTTTAAAATGCAATATTTAAAATTCAATATTTTTTAAAAAAATTTTTTAGTTGAGTTGATTGGTATATCTGAAACATTAAGATATGTTTTCGAAGGGATATCATGTATTAGGAAAGGGGATATTGTACACACTAAAATTTATAGCTGTTTATAATTGAGATGTTAAGACTATAGTTGAAGATGAGGATTGGAAATGACCTAGCTAAAACATGTGCAAGTATTATGGAAGTTCTGACCGCACAAAGGGAAATTGTTGCATGATTTTATAAAAAGGCCGCCACATCTATATCAATGTTTAATCCTAAGGGCTGCAATGTTTTTAGCTTGTAGATCCACTTTGTTTCTAGTTTTCTTAGTTCAAGTAATCTATTTGGTTTTGTGTATGGTACTTGATCAATTACTTGGATCTTTAAAGAACTTGGATTGCTCCCATGGCAGTCTAAAAAATGTTTTGGGACACTATGGTTCTCCATTTTTTCTTTAATGTTATACAGATGCTCATTTGTCCTACGCCTTATCTTTCTTTTCGTGCGACCCACATATAATAGGCCGCATCCACATTCTAATAGATATACAACGTATATTGAGTCACAGTTGCTTCTAAAGTCTATGCTGTAGGTTTCTGTAGATAGGCTGTTATGGAATGTGGGCGATTTGTTTATGTGTTTGCACATGTTGCATCTGGTTTTTCCACACTTCATCGTTAGCCAATTGTCTGTGTTTGGGTTAGTCTTATTTTTATGAAAGGGTTTGATTCTACTAGGGGCTAATATGTTTTTTAAACTCCTTCCTTTTTTGTATGTAAAAATGGGTTTTTCTTCAAGCTGTGGACCCAAAACGGGATCTGATTTTAAAATTGGCCAATGTCTAGTGATTATGTCTTCTAGTTTTTTAGAACCTTGATTATATGTAGTTATAAATCTTATGGGATTTTGATTTTTGGATTGAGATTTAATTAAGTTGTTATGCAAATTGGTCCCTATTGCCATTGAAACATCAGTGAGATTCTTCTCTCGAAAAAAAGACTCTCTATCCATGGCAGCTGTATTTGCCTTTACTTTATTTAATGCCTCTGGATTGTATCCTTTATCCAAAAATTTCTTCTCCAAGATATCCGCTTCCATATTATAATCCAAATTATGTGTGCAATTTCTCCTGATTCTTGAGAACTGACTTTTGGGAACATTATTTATCCAACTCTTTTTGTGTGCGCTTTTAGCTTGTATGAAGCTATTGCAATCGGTAGTCTTCCTATAGTTTTTTACAGCAATTTTCCCTTGTGGATCTTTAAAAAGAATCAAATCCAAAAATTCTATTTTTTCTTTTGATATATTTTTAGTGAATTTTAAATTAAAATCATTACTGTTCAGATGGTCCATAAAATCATTTACTCGTTCTTCATTGCCCTTCCATAAAATAATAATGTCATCTATATATCTTGCATAGATTAAAATGTTACTTAAAAAAGGGTTATTTCCCCATACATAATTATTTTCAAAGGCATTTACATACAAATTCGCGTATGAGGGGGCAAAGGTGGTACCCATTGCCGTTCCTCTTTTCTGTACATAAAATTTGTTTTCAAAAGTAAAATAATTTTTATTTAGAATAAATTTTATACTTTCTATTAGAAATTCAATTTGGTTAGAAGGAAAGGACCAATTTAATAATTCTAACTCCACTTTTTGGATGCCATTACAGTGTGGTATACACGTGTATAGCGATGAAACATCGCATGTTAACCAGATGATATCTTCCTCCCAGTTGATCCCTTCAAATTTAGTAATCACTTCGGTAGTGTCTTTTAAATAAGCTCTGGTAGATTTTACCAGCGGTTGCAAGAAAAAATCGACGTATTTTGAGAGCTTATCTGTGATGGACCCAATCCCGGAGAGACTAAAGTGTAAGTATCATGATCTAGGTTACAGATGAGAATAAGGTATCTCGCTTGGGGGTCCTTAATCACCTGGAGGGGTTCGAAGGCCACCCTTTTGTGAACTAATATGGCTACACCTCTAGCTTTTTTAGAATATGAGGCTACCTCAATGACAGGGAAGTCTCGGGAAATGTACGTAGGGGGATTATCTGCAAGTAAGTGCATTTCTTGGAGAAAGGCCACATCAGCCTTATGAAAACGTAGGGATCTGGCGAGAACCAACTGTGTTCAAGCCTCGGACATTGTGGGTGAGAAACCTAAGAGAGGACATTTGTGGGTCTGTATCTTATATAATCTAGTTATAGAGAGACGGTCTGGGTTAGGAGTTAAGGGGAAGGGGGGGAAGAGAGGGATTTGGTGGAAGTATTCCACCTATGCGGAGCCCTAATACGGGCTCCTAAGTCTGGGGGGGAGCTAACATGAAATGAAATAGGGGCTAAGGTGAGTAGCCCCACTCTCTATATAAACATATCAAACACATGAATTAACAAAACATTTCTAGCTATAACCATACTGATTATAAAAATTAGAAGGTGCGATTTCAACAGTATTTAACAAGAGACAGTCACTGTGATTCATCAGCAGAACTTCAGATGGGCAAGGCTTGAGGCCTCAAGGAGTGGTCAGGGGGGCTTTGTTTCTGCCGCTTAGATCTCTGTTCCTTAAGTGTCCATTCCGGGGCCAAAACCCTTAATCTAGATTGGGCCACCGTTTGGGTTCCTGGATCTGTTTGAAGGCCCCAATTGGCAAGGAGAGTGCTGCCCAAGGAGGGAGAGGTTACGACATAGGTCTGGTTGTCCTTCGTCACAATGAGTTTGGTGGGGAAACCCCATCTGTATTTAATGTTAGACTTCATAAGTTGGGTGGTGAGAGGGGCATACAGCCTGCGTTGTTGTAATGTATAAGACGATAGGTCCAGCAGTAACTGTATGTCCTTGAAGGTCTCAGGTAGGGATGGCTTACTGAAGGCTGCCTGCATTAGCGGTCTTTGAAAGTGAAATGATTAAAACAAACCACCACATCCCCTGGCTTATCAGATGACATCATCCTTGGTCTAAGAGCTTTATGAGCTCGCTCCATGACATACGAAGTGCGCTCCAGGGGGCCCAGAAGTGTGAAATATAGCAATTTAAGAAACTCCTGAAGGTCGCCTGCTGCCACCATCTCAGGGATGCCTCTGAAGCGGATATTGTTCCTTCTAGACCTGTCTTCAACGTTATTCAGTTTTAATTTGAGCTGGGTAATTTGTTTTGCAAGGTTCTCGGCATATGAGAGCAGGTTTGAGTGATCAGTGGCCAGATCATTGTGTTGTTGCTCAAGAGTGTCCACTCTGACTCCAATTTCCGCTATGTCTTTCCTGAGCTCCGCTGAGCTTTGCTGAATCTCTGCTGTAATAGATTTGGTCCGTGCTGCTAACATTTTCTGCATTGTGTTTTCTGTGATATAATGGTTTAGGTGGGTAACAGATTGGGAACTCGATTGGGAGCCCTCATCCTGTGACTCGGGGTCACTAGTCACTCTCCTCTGGGGGTTAGGCTCTTTGTGAGGTTGAGAGAAATGATCAAGGACAGACTTTTGAGTCCCAGCTGGGGTCCTAGGATTCCTTCATGAAGTGTGCGGCATGATAGATTCAGCAAACAAGACCCGCGCCTAGTGTAAGACTATGTTCTATATCATTTACAGCTAGCAGTAATGTATGAGAGCGGGGTTAGACACTGCCAAACTGTAGAGGTCACACCTAAAGCATGTCAACTTACTTCATAATATATAACAAAGGAAGATACAATATAAATGCAAACCCATTTGAATAAAGTGGTCCCTATAGACCCCCACGCACCTCAGGGAAAGGAGGTAAGACCAAATGGAAGGGAAAAAGAAAAGAGCAGTAACCAGCCCAGACAAGCAGGGCCGGAAAGGGGGGGGGTGCGAGGGGGTCCACAACAACCAGTCCCTTCTCGTGAGATGTACAATCAACCCCAACCTGGCCCCAAAACAAGTGGGAAACATCCCAGGGTAGTAAAATGCACAACAAGCCTAGTGTAGTGTTGTTGCTGTATGGGGAATAACTACAGTTTAGGAAGATAAGGCGAAAGGCACCTGTCAGCGCCTGATCGAGTGGAAATATCGGGCACTATATAGGGGTATTGTTGTTAGGCAGTAGGAACCCTCTGGTGGTGGCAACTCACAAGCTAGCTATAGGGAGTAAGTATGGGAGGGTGAGATAGTCCCTGCTGCACCAGGAAAGACAAGAGCATTAGGTGTAAGATATGCTGCCAAGTATAAAAGTGGCCCGCAATGTTGCCTAGAGCTTGGCATTTGGGAGGTAGTTTGGAGTATATAAGGCCCGATTAGTGTGTTAAGCTGGGAATGTGTAAGTATCTCCTACAAGCCAGATGTAATTGGGACAATCAAACATATAATAATCACACTCCACTCTGTGCCTGGGCAGCAGAGGTACATAAGCTGACACAGCAGCTAAAATGTAATACAGCAAATGAGTTACACGATGACCCAAAGTGTTGCCTCAACACAAGGCTAATGGGGATATCTATTCCAGAGGGCCTGTTATATGATATGCTGGCACAAGCATGAGCTAGGTAGTAATTAGTGGTAAACCCCTGTGGGTACTGACATGTTTCACACTCCAGTAAGACCCCTAATTACTGCAAAGTCCTATGAGACTTCCTCACAAGTTCCAGAAAACATAACCTAGGGTCACCCAGGGGTTAGAGGGGTGCTAGTATAGCATAAGTCCCTGCACAGGTAAGTTTTTATTTATTTAAATATAGCTATATTGTAATTTTAATTTAAAGTTAGGGGGGTGTTTAGAGGTTTAGGGGGTTAATAGTTTAATTTAGTGTTTTGCGATGTGGGGGGGGCGGCGGTTTAGGGGTTAAAAGGTTTATTTAGTGGCGGTGATGTGGGAGGCCCAAGGATTAGGGGTTAATAGGTTTATTTAGTGGCAGAGATGTGGGAGGCCAGAGGTTTAGGGGTTAATAACTTTATTATAGTGGCAGCAATGAGGGAGGCTGGAGGTTTAGGGTTAATAACTTTATTAGAGTGGCGGCGATGTCAGGGAGCGACGGATAAGGGGTTAATAGCTTTTATGAGTGTCGGCGATGTCGGTGGCGGCGGAATAGGGGTTAATAACTTTATTATAGTGTCAGCAATGTCGGACAGCGGCGGAATAGGGATTAATAGCTTTATTATAGTGTTGGCGATATCGTGGAGCAGCGGAATAGGGGTTAATAACTTTTATTAGTGTCGGCTATGACGGGAGCGGCAGATTAGGGGTTTATAACTTTATTTAGGTGTCGGCAATGTCAGGGGCAGCATATTAGGGGTGTTTAGACTTGGGGTTTATGTTAGGGTGTTAGTTTTAAACGTAAGTTTTTTTCCCCATAGACATCAATGGGGTTGCGTTACTGATATTTTTCATTCCGCACTTTAGGTGTTAGTTTTATTTTCTAACACTCTCTCCCCATTGATGTCTATGAGGGAAAGCGTGCATGAGCACGTCAAATCAGCCCTTGGATTTTGTGCTGTATTGAACTTAATGCCACCATATCGCATGCACAAGGAGGCTTTTCAGTAACTCGTAATAGCAGCGCTATGGAGAGTGAAATAACGCAACTTTTTTGGCTTTAGTTTCGCACCCTGTTTAGCGCAAAACTTGTAATCTAGATGATTGTTAATAAATAACAAACCCTACAATGTCCTGAAAACTAATCAAGGACAACAGTCAATAAGAGGGGAAATTATACCTATGCCACAGTTCATTGCGGGGTAACAGAGTGGATTTCAAATGACATTATAACCAAACAGACTCCTCTGTAACATGCGCTATGTGTTTCCAGTGCTTCTGAACCAATGTTCGTAAAAGCTCTTTACTTCATCCTCACCAGGGTTGTGCTGCGTTGTAACAATGCTCATGGGCCAAAGTGCACAGTCAACAATATCCATACATTGTTGACCGGTTATGCCAAAGCACCCCTGGATGGTTATGAACTCACCTCGCCTCAGAACCGCAAGCTCCGATATTATTGTGTCAGTGTGAGCCCTCCCCTAGAATCAGTAAAACAAGATCAGATTACTTAAGTATGGTCCTGTATAGGATTATTGATCTGCTTACAGTCTAGGATCTGTTAGCTGAGTAATTATCCCACCTTAATATCCCTCATTTTAAATTATTATAAATCGTTAGACAAAGTTTCAATTGCACATTAAAAAAAGAGAGGAAGAGAAAAGATGCCATTGGCGCGTTTTGACGTTGTGACTTTTTCAAAGGGCATGCCAGTACGTAGAACCAGCTTCCAGATGCCATTGTGGGTAAAAATTAAAATCTTCCTGCCTTCTATAATGTGTAAGGTTTCTAACCCTTACCACTTGTCCTACAGACACTGACCTGCTGTTGTGTTTTATTATTTTTTTTATAATCTTAAAATAATTTAATAATAAAAAGGTTTTGCACAATAAAGGTAAAAACATACAATAAATTTTATAGTAAAAATGACAACATGTTCATGAAACACATTACAAGGATATAAGCAAAAGGGAAGATGATTACTAAAATATAAGCATCTGAAACCTCCATTTGACATTTTTTTTGGGTAGCTTTTGTGAGTGACTAATTACCTGGTCGCTTGTGGACCCTTTGATATAGGAAACACTGGTGGGGCAAGTTAGTCTTATAATATAGGTGAGAGATTAAAAAACCCTGTAAAATATACTCTCACGTGAAAAGGAATATATCAGCGGGTAAGCACCGCTTGGAGTAATTATAGATTAGCTAGTGATAAATATGGTCCCAATGTGACCTGACCATACTTATGAGGCTAAGGACACATAGCGATTGAGGAGGGAAACTTCTCCTAGAAGATCTTATAATTTTATGAGCTTGAAACATACATAATTGCTCACATCCACAGACTCAGAGAAATTAAGCAACGCAGGGGACAGACTATATTTTAGGAAACATAGATATAATTATACTCCCTAAAATTTTGAAAGGGGTGCAATTCTCAAACTACTAGCTGTAGGTTAGGGATAAGAGCCCACCTGCAAGGTAAATACATGCAATAATATAATGTTTCTTGCCACCCTCTGTTTTCTATAGTGAAACAGAGGGTGGCAAACCAGGTGCTAGCAATATTTAAATATGCACAATTATTATACTTACAAATCCGTTAGATAAGTCATCTCTGCTCTCCACCAAAGTGGAAAGGGAATTCTATTAGCAAAATTACCCTGTAAGCAATTTCTCCTATCAGGAGTTAACATATACATCAGATATGTATTGCAAAATGCACATGGGGTGGACAATTACTCTATTCCAGGTCTAATGAGGTATTAATATCCCCTATAGTATTGGAAGTTAAGGAACCATTGAGAATTAGAGTCAACATATGTTGCATAAGCCCATGTAAACATATATGTTCCGTTGAATGTAAAAAAAACCTTTGGGGAATATGTGTAAGGGGGTAGAAAAGAGGATGTCCAGAGGTATAGTCTATGTTAAGAAATACTGAGTGCTTGTATATTCTCCCTGTTTGTGGAAGATATATTAGTAAAGTATATCTGCCCAATCACTTAACTAGCCTACACCAATTGTCCTCACAATAGTAAGTCATAGTTCTTATTAATTATCTTAAAGAAGTTACTGTGCAGCATATAGATTAAAACTGGTGTTAAGGCATGACTTTTAAGTTAATCTCAGTAACCTGAGTTGAATAAAAGTGTTGTACTCTTAAATTAGAGCTGAAATAATATTCTTTGCCAGTAGGATGATTATATATATATGAATCTAGAGCTTGTATAGAACAATATGTACAACTTTAGTGATAAAATATTTAGATCTAACAACATTAGTTAAACTAAACCTAAGAAAAAGTTTAGGAATATGGTTGAAAGTGAAGGCCACTTTACATCAGGCATTAGAGGAACCTTATCCTATGCCACATTGGGAGATGTTGTCTTGAGAGTTCGTTCGGTTCTGCAGTATATTTATCTCAATTGCAAGCGATAGGGTTTTTAGGGTGAATAAGGTCCCAGACAGTGATGTGATGGGTGCGACTAAAGCAACCATACCCAGGAGCTTTATGTTCCTTGTGTCCCGAGTTCTCTGAAGCTGCCACTTGAATCAGCTTGAGCAGCAGGGGGTATCCACATAACCATCCAGAGGTCCGGCCGCAACTCTCTGAAGCGCCATCATGGGCACATCCCCCCACTACCATCCAGATGGGACTGTGTGAGTATGGTTTCAAATGCTGGAGTAATACTTGCATTTTGTAGTGTGTGGGCCAGCTCTTGCTGGCTGTCTGCAGGCTCTGTTTCGGCTTCTTGGTGTTTTTTTTGGCACGCTGGAGCAGTAAAACATATTGCTGACGAATCCATCGCTTGCATGCTTGTCGATTGTATTTCTCTCCCCTTCATTATTTCCAAGGTATCAACTTGTAGGGAGAATGTTAGAGGTATATACTGTGATTCTTTAGGCTCAGGTGACTGAGCTCTGGCCCTTTCTCTTCAAACAAAGGGTCCTCTGGTTCACTCCCATCTAATGTCATGATTAGATCAGCCAAATTGTGATGCATTTTTTGTTCAAGTTCAGAGAAAATATAACGTAATGATTTGTGGAGATTTTCCCTCAAAAGCATGGTTATACCGTGGCACTTTACCCTGGTCTGGGGAAGGCGAAGATGATGACGTTTGTGGTAGGCCGCAATCTGAAGTCAGTTCAATCTAAGACTGATTTTGTAGAACCTGCACACAGTGATAAATATATGTAGCTGATCAGCTTGGATCAAAAGTTCTACTGGTGTAGTTAGTATAGTTGGATGATGCTGAGTCTTGGAGATAATAAACGGGTTCTATAAGTCCCTTGTGGAGCTTCAGTAAATGTGACCAACCATTTCTGCTGCTTAGACACACCTCCCTGCTGTTGTGTTTTTATTCTCCACTCCATTGTCTTGTATCATGCCAGTCCCATTCCTGTGTATGGTCAGTGCTCAGTGTTCCACCAAGTGCCTATATAAGGCAAACAATACAGTTAAAAATACTTATATAACTTATTGCATGTGCAGTGCTGTCTGTTGCCTTCTGTCTTTTTTGAGTCGTCTTCCATTTTTGAGAAACTATTATTTAGGTTTGTTTTGCTCCTGACCTGCATTTCTACAACTAAACATACAGCAGTATTGAACATCTAGTTCTACCTGTGCTGCTGGCACTTCCTCAGCACAATACATATTATGTTTGTCTGTTTCAGCAGCATCTCTTGTGTCTGGGGTGCTTTTCCCTGCTCAAAATCTCCAAACTTCAACAAGTACTTCAAAGGAACATGACAGCTTAATTGCAACAAAATTATTACTTTTCATGATATATCAACAAGGGTCTGACTCCACAAAGGAAGAGCATTTATGTTTATCTAACCAAGCAGATGTAGTTTTTGCCTATGCACAATAAATCCAGATAAAATTATTTCCTAAGAAGGCTCACCTTGCTGGACATGTTTTCTGCTGGACTGGAATATCATTATTGAATTCTCTCAATGCAAAGTATTAGTAGAGTTTTCATAGTACCAAGGTACTTGAAAACCATGTTTTCTAATGGATTTTTTTATGATTTGAAAAATAAATATTTTAATATAATTTAACACTGTCTTTTGTTGAATAGTTTTGCAAATCATGAGCAGTTCAGGTATATCTCTTTTGAAAAGCCTTCCTGTTAAAGGCTCAGTTACATTTCCCCATACTTATGATTAAATTGCTCCATACTTATTGGGAGGAAGTGGAATGACTATACATAGGTACTGTACCTCTGGAAAATAATATGGCAACAGTTTTGCAAGAATGCTGCATCAGTATTTGCACAATGTTAAACATTGTTAAAAACATTTTTGCAAAACTGTTGCAGTTTAGTCCTCCAGAAATGTACATGTTCCTGAGCCTATGGGCTCCATGTACTAAGCCGTCAATTCATCCGTCATTGTAGACGCGGATAAACTCGCCGTTACTCGCCGCGGGCGAAATGGTGTCCGCTGTCGCTATGTACTAATATTCCCCCAATAAATAGACAAGTCTAGCCCGCCGCGAGCAGTTGCGGATTGTTGATAAATTTGACGCCTCGCTCGCCGCGACTAAGCTGATGGTACTTAACTTTCAGTTGAATTGTCTGGCCAATTATTAACACGTGACATGCAAGGTGTCACGAACATCATAGTAGTCGCGGGAATAGAATTTTGCTCCTATAAAAGTTCAACTTATCTAAACAACTTTATTATTGTTCAAATTTTTTTGAAGAGTGATAACAGAGCGTTATTTTGTAATATTTATTTACAATTTGGATATGGCTTCATCTGGATCTGATAATATATAAATATTAATATAAAAATAATTATAAAGATTGACAACTAACAATACAAATTTAAATAGATTACTCTTTAATTACAGTCGACAAATTGGGCGCAATTTAATGTACATGGAAATGAGAGACAAATTAGACGCCAGTTATGCTGTAAGTAGAATGCTGATATTACTGCCTTTTATATATGTCTAGACTGGCGTCTAGATTGACTTTCCTATTGTTTTGTACCTTGCCTGCCACCTAAAAGGGTGGCGAGGCAAAAATAGTGAGGGTGGGAGCGGAAATTGTAGCGAGCGGACAAATAGATTTTTTAGTACATTCGTTTTTTTGGCGAGTTGGTGGTCAAATGTGTCTAATTACAGTGAAAAATGGAGCGGTAGCGAGGTTTGGCGGATAAGTACGCTCGCAATTTTAAAGATGCGAGTTTTAACATAATTGACGGCTTTGTACATATCAGTTTGCGAGTTTTGACGCGAGATTTGTTGCGGGTAGCTCGCTGACTGCTTAGTACATGGAGCCCTATGTCTGGGTTACCTGCGATGTATCTGCCCTCTATACTAGTATTCCATTAACACAGATACAATTTTTAATGGATTCAATTTATTTTATTTTAACACATAATTACTTTTTATTTGACGGTCGCTTTTACAATCAGATTCAGGGAACGGCAACGGGGACAACATTTGCCACTTCTTATGCTAATCTGTACATGTCACATTTCGAGGAAAATCTTATTTGATCCAACAACCTGTTTACCAAACAAATAATAAAGTATCATGGCTAAATCGATGATATTGTGATGATTTGACAGGGACCAATTGAGGATATTGATGGCTTGTTGGACCATCTAAACAGGAATGATTATAATCTTAAACTTATCTCAAATATCTCTAGTTAGTCCATTGAGTTTTTGGATTTAACCCTTTTCACAGATACCAACAGGGACCAAGTAGTGGTAAAGAATTTCAGAAAATCCACAGATAGAAATGGACTCCTCAATGCATGTAGTGGCCACTTAATGGAGAAAGGCTATGAACGGGAGTAATTCATTCTTACACAGAAATTCCAAGAAAAAGGTTATAACAGGCATTTACTAAATCAATGGTAGATCAAATGGATAGACACAATTTAATTACAAAATCCAATAGAGAACGTATACCTGCACTAGAGAAACAACCCCCTAAATTTATTACAAAATACAACAATCAACACCAAAAAATAAAAAACATACGGCTAGATTATGAGTTTTGCGGTAAGAGCTGCTCGGTGCTAACTTGCAAGTTATTTCCACCGCTCACCTCCCTATAGCGCTGCTATTACAGTTTGCAAAAACCTGGCGTTAGCAGGCAATATGTGAGTGGTGAGCAAAATTGAGCTCCATACCGCACTCCAATACCAGCGCTGCTTTGAGCTGGTTTTACATGCTCATGTACGATTTCCCATAGACATCAATGGGTAGAGCCGCTAAAAAAAAAGCCTAACACCTTCAATAAAGGAGCATAAAGTTCCGTAATGCAGCCCCCATTGATTCCTATGGGGAAACAAAAGTTATGTTTACACCTAACACCCTAACATAAACCCCGAGTCTAAACACCCCTAATCTGCTGCCCTCACATCGCCGACACCTACATTACACTTATTAACCCCATAATCTGGCCGCCCCTGACATCGCCGCTACCTACCTACACTTATTAACCCCTAATCTGCCGCCCCCAATGTCGCCGCCACCTACATAACACTTATTAATCCCTAATCTGCCGCCCCTGACATCTCCGACACCTACATTATATTTATTAACCCCTAATCTGCCGCCCTCAATATCGCCGCCACCTTCCTACACTAATAACCCCTAATCTGCCGCCCCCCAACGTCAGAGCCACTATACTAAAGTTATTAACCCCTAACCCTAAGTCTAACCCTAACACCCCTAACTTAAAAAAGTCCTGAGTGAAGCTGGCAGAAGTCTTCATCCAAGCGGGCCAAAGTCTTCATCCAGACGGTATCTTCTATCTTCATCCATCCGGCGCGGAGCGGCTCCATCTTCAAGACATCCGGCGCGGAGCATCCTCTTCTTCCGACGGCTACCGAAGAATGAAGATTCCTTTAAGGGACATCATCCAAGATGGTGTCCCTTGAATTCCGATTGGCTGATAGAATTATTTTAGCCAATCGGAATTAAAGGTGAAAAATTCCTATTGGCTGATGCAATCAGCCAATAGGATTGAGCTTCAATCCTATTGGCTTATCCTATCTTTAACTACCTTTAACTCCAGTGGTCTTTAAGTAAGCTAATTGTGGCAATGTGTCTTCTGTTAGTGAGTGTCCCTAAGTTACTCCTTGCAGAGTCAATTTTCCAAGAGTTAACGAGGGTTGGGGCAGACTAGGTGGTGTAATTAACAGTTGTCTTTACTTGTGTTCCATCGCATTGTCATGTATTCGTGTGTTTCTATTTTGCCCGCCTTGAGATAGTGATATCTTTCCAGGATGAGCAAGTTTCTACCTGCTTTTTCCAAGACAAAACGTCTGACACCTCAGAGGATTTCCATTTTTTGAGGTATCATTATCTTGGCGCTATTGATCATAACATAGAGAAGCGATTGCTTTATTTAATCTCATGGTATTTGGAAGGGTTATGGAACAATAACAAGCCTGGGTCATTTGGTATGTTTATTGCTAGTGTTTTGTTGATGTGTGTGGATGACATCACCCCAGAACGTATGCTGTCATTTTTATTTTATCCTGTGAGTAGCTTCTTATGAGTAGGGGCCTCTTTATTAAATATTTTTTAATCCGCACATGATGCGTGTTTTTGGTTTTTGCGCTCTCTCGTTCTTTGCTTTAATGCTTCCTGAGTCTACCAACCTGCTTTACAACAAACGTATACCAAGAGAACAAAGTAAATTTAGTATGTAAGTAAATTGTAAAGATTTAATTGTACACTCAATCTGAACTTTAACATTTTTGGCCGGTATAGGGTACATTTTTATTTTAATGTCCCTTAAAACTTCTTCAGTATATAATAATACTACTTTGAATTTAGACAGTATATTGTTTGACTTTCACAAGTTTGATCAATTGAAATTTTGTGTTATACTGTATTCGGTATTTTAAGTTTCTCTATAATCAATATATTCATGAAATAATTTGACCACTCAGAAAATCAGAAATATGTTAGATAAAGAAATATAAAATTCACAAGGAATACAATTAGTCTTTAGATAATTATGTACAATATACTTTCAACTTAAAATGAATAGGAAATCACACTTTAAAAAAGGTACTTTGTTCATTGTCACTAGAGTACCTGTTTCTCAGAACTATCTTAAGTAAATGTTTGTTGAAATATATTACTATAAGCATTATAAATTGCCATGAACCACAGCTCAGACAATTTCTACAGACACATAAATTTAAGTCAGATATTCTTAATTGGATTCTATAATAGGTTTCATTCCCATAAGTAGAAATTATAGCACCTTAATTACTTTTTCATGATTCATGAATCATTAAAAAAATATTCTGTTGAAGTTCTTTTATGCTTTCAAAATATTTTTTATATATATTTTTATTAAAACTGCTTCTGAGAAAAATGATGAGAATATATTTTAAATGAAAGATTATTTTTTTTTCCTTGGAACATCTTTGTAAAGAAATTATCTCACCATTTTCTAACAGTATCATGCGTAGATGAGCTTGAATCTTGAAATCAGTCCCATGGTATAATCACACTCAGTGCCTCTGTCTTTATGTTAAACTGTTCGTAGTAAAAGAAGAGTTAGAGCAGTGAGCAAAATCCCAGAGCTGCACAATTTGTGTGGGCTTGATGCTTCAAGACCTTCTGAAAGAATAGATAAGTAACAGGGTTGTATCCTGTTTGATGTGACTGTCATGGAGATGGAAGTGTATAGATATAAATATATCTCAGAAAGAGGCAGCTGGTGTTCTATTATTGCCTTTAGGGCTTATGGTGACTTAAAATGGGGTTACTACAGCTTAATTGAGTCATGAAAGTAACATGGACAAAGAGCAGATATGGCACTTCAGGAGGAAAGTCCTTAACATTTATTCATTCTATTATCTCCTGAATTCCTGATTTCCTGGGTGTTCTGGGTGTCATAAAAGGTAATTGCATGTTTGCTTCATGGCTAGTCCTGTTTAATCACATTCACTGCTGTAGGTTCTGCTACTCGCCAGGATAATTTATTCTGCAATGACAAGAAGCAGGTGTAAAGTTGACTTATCAAGTATGTAACCTTAGGAGACACATGGGTTATACATTAACTGAGTGGTGAAAAACATCATATAAATCACTACTGAAATCAATGCTAACTGACTTTCATTAATGATTTCTTTTTTTTATGAATCTTCACTTTTTCTTCCAAAACCAGTACCAGTTACATTATGATTATTATACAGTAGTTATTGTTATTTACAATAAATATATATTAGAACAAATTATGTATAGGATAGATAGGATAAACAGACAGATAGAAGCTAGATAGATAGATTAACAAATAAATATAGAAAAACAGATATAGGGCTACCATTTTTTAATATGTTGGGAGAAGTTCCTTTTAGGGGATCTGTTCAGCTGTGATTGGGCCTAGCGGACAGCGTCATGCTGCCCGTATTTATCATTGGAGGAGTGTCCTGCTCGTGTGATGCCGCCCCCTGTTCTTGCATGACCAATCTGCTCCCAAGAGCAATGAGTGTCAATCACCCGGTGTCAGAGTAGTCCGGGGTGATTTTAAAACTGGCGCTCGCTTCTTACCTATTGGCTGCAGGCCAATGCACCACAGGGAGCTCAAAATACTGCATCTTCAGTTGATAAAGCAAGCCCACTACTACATTGAAGTCAATCTATTATAAACAATTGCAAACAATGAACTACAAAAATAATGCAAATATGGAAGGAGTACAGAAAATATTTCTTCTTCTAAATTATTATACAGCAACAAGTACTAGCTAAGAGGTGTACCATCACAAACATTTATGTGTTTAATATGTATCAGAACTGTATAAAAAACAAACAAAAAAAACTGCATACAAAATAAATAATCATTCTAAAATAATTTCAAATTGCGACGAATGAGTTATAATTCAGTGTCTTGTCACTAGACTTACATCCCTTCAAAAAAAGACGAGTTTGTGCAGATAAAAGTGATCTCCTGCATAGGTGTAGCATGTTGCAAGGCTCCAGTAAACTGTAGAAAACTGCAATATGCAATGGCATCCACCACTAGGTTAGAGGGACAATAATAGGCTACAGTATTATTTAAAATTTAAATATAAAAGAAGCAGTTATGTATTGTCTATTTTTGGTGTTCTCTTTTCTATCTGGCTCATTACAACAACAATAGGGTTTATGGCTATTTAATGTTGCTCTAGATTCCCTATAGTGTATGTGGCCTTTATATTACTAATTACCTAATTAGTTTCATTTAGATCTTGTGATGCTTTACATTTTTCATTGGAAATAGACTACTCTGTAAACGTGTATATATAAAGTGGCCATACTGGGCGGCTGTTGGAGACTGCTTCTTTCTACTGCCACAGTTTGGGCTAATTTTAAACACACTTGGTAAATTACTGATGCACTAAAGATTAAAGTCAAATCTCTGATAACCTGTGGTACTGATGTCTTAGAAGCTCATATCGTTTTCCTCATTTCCCATTCAAATTTGAAGCATAAGGGGAACAATGGAATTGTACCTAAAAGAGGCATATCTTGCACAATTCTCTTGTGAATGGAAGTTTTCAATGTTATCATAGATTCTCCTTCTTGAAGATAAATTACAGTGCCGTCCCAGAGAGGTGAGAAAGGCTCACATAAAGCTCTCTGCTCAGATGAGATTATCTAAAATGATCCTCCAGCACTGTGAGCTCCCTCACAAGATTATAGACAGAATTTTTTTTTTCTAATTGTCTAGGAGTGTTCTCTGTATTATGTATTGAATGAAAGGACAAGCCCAGTGCATATTTGAATGTTTTGTTACGACTTACACTTTGTGCTTTATATTTTTATTTTAGATTTACACTTCAGATTAATTCCTTTCAGTATTATTACTGTAAAATAATGGAGGGTAGCTGGGTTATTTTTTAAGGGGGCTTTTTCAGTCAGATAGGCCCCACAGTGGATAATTTTGCTTATGCTTTATTTGTGTCTAATTATCCTGTCTTCTATCTTGTTTGAAAACTCTTTCATGTGAGTATGTTACCTCTCTGCATGTAACACTAGGGGCCAGGCAACTATCTGTAGGATAGCAAACAGTTAATTCGCTGTATTTCTCTCCCTGTCCAAAATTAGAGAAGTTACATGAGATAGTTTTCTGTGCACTAGGCCGGGGCACAGGAAACTAGGCCTAGGTCAAACAGTGTATGCTATTTTGCTGACCAGGTGGTTCAAATGAAAACTTACTTATTGAATTGTTCCTCCATTCTTGTAAACTGTAACAAGTATAGGAAAACAGATGTATTAGAATATGTATTTTGCCAGCAACCAGACTGGAAGGGATCTTTAAGTAGAATATTACTGGTGGATACATGTTGATTACGTAACCTGTTGTACTCTGTTAAAACTGAATGCTGGACTGCCCAGCTTCATAATTTGCTGTCTGCCCAATTCTCCCATGTTGATCAACTTGGCACCGGATCAATAAACAAAATCTCAACAAAGAACCTGTGTATTCCTTGACTGTGGATATTTGTGTCAGGGAAAACAACAACATTACATTTAAGCTTTGTATATTCTATTTCATATTCTAATACATTTAGATTTAGATGCAGCTGGGATTCTAATGTTTTGAAAGTTGCAGTGCTGCTTTAACAAATTAGGATAGTACTTTGTACATTTCTGTTACAAATAACATTGCACTTTGCATTGTCTCTTGTAAAATAAAACACAGCTTTAGAAAGTAGGAGGAACATGGGAGTTCCCAGGGTATGCTCTCTAACAATTCTTCTGAAATGCTGCAAGCATTTTAAACAAGCTGGTCTCACTGAATTTATCTTGCCAGCTTTATGCAGATGAAGTTTGCTCAAAATTCACAATACACTTATTTAACTGACAGTAATATATGACTAAACCTAGAGGCAAATACAACTTAAATTAAAGTGAAAAGATTTCAGTTTAAATTGTATTTCTCCTGTTAACTTCTCTCTCCTTTGTGAAATTTTGTATACCAGAGAGCCTCATTACTTCCTATAGAAGGCATCTCTCATCTCGCTAGGACTTTCAGGTTTTACCCTTTATCTTATAGAATTTAGTGTGTTCAGCCCCTGTGAAATCTGCACTATAATGTCTCTCCAAACAAGAGAATCTTTGCTTATCAGACCCATAGAAAGTAATAAAATTCACTGCTAAACGGAAGCATTCAGTTTTTTAGTTTTATTTTAAATAGAAGAAATACAAAGTACAATGTCATTTGTAAAATATACACTTAAAAATACAACATTTTATCCTAATTTGTTAAAGTTACAGAAAAACTGTCAAAGCATAATCAGAATGTCTAAATGTATAGTTATAAATATATGCTGTGTAAAAAAATAAAATAAAAACTAGAAAGTGAAAGGTGTACATGTAATAAAACTTAATCTGAAGTATAAAGTAATATAAAATACAAAGTACAAAGTGTAAATGACCAACAGAACTCTCATATCATGATGTGATAAATTGTACTGGGCTTGTCTCTCCTTTAAATACAGAAATGCAGGGACTTTGCCTTGGAGAAGTTTACCTTTGGTGATCAGAATCCCCCCAACCACAAGTTATTTGCTAAATTTTGACAAGGCACACATTGGATTCAACAGCCAAAGGCACTTGATAAATGCTCAACCAACATCCATAGATCAATCGATAACACACATAAACAATAAAGATATCAGCCACTGATCTATTCATGCTTGAAACTGAAAACAAGATGGCGCTGCCGAAGCCAACAAAAGTGACCGCCCTTTTGGATGATAACTGAATCACAACAAATAAAAACTTAGACTAACTTAACCATTTTTTGCCCCCCAATGGCAATGGATTTATAATCAATTAGTTCATTTTATGGGATTATCCTCTGGAACTATTTTTTTCTAAATAAAAAATGACACCGAACGTCATCACCATCAATTAAATGTATAAACATGATGAAAACATATCTACAATATATTGACAGTTACAACATTTAGAGAGAGACAAGACTGTTAGGAGGGGAGAGAATGTTGGACTGAAAGAATTAAAGCAGCTCTTCAGATTAAATTGTATTACATTTAAACTTTGCACTTTCTATTTTGTATTTTATTTTGTATACTGCAGTGTATTTAGGATTGGGATTTTGGTTTTATATCCCTTTAATTCACAGGTTTAATATAATGAAACACTAAAATATAGTAATCAGAATTTTTATTAGGAAGCCATATTTAATACTCAATAGATCAGCCTTCAAGTCCTTCTTTCTCTTTGGCTTTGTGTAGTTTGCTTCAGAATCGGCTTGTGAATACCATCCCAAAAATCTGTAAAGAATGCTGTGTGTATATATATATATATATTTTATTTTTTAATTTTTATTTCTTCATGTTTACATTCTGTTAGAAAATCTGCTGTTCTAGATATATCACATATGTAATTTGAGTGGTTTAACACATTTAAATGGTTGCACTTTTGATTGACTGACTCCATAGAAAATGAAGGCAAAATCCACCAGACATAAGTTTGCATGTTATACTCTAATAGACTAAAAAGAGGGACTAATATGGGATATTGTTATATATACATTTTTTTTTAATTTCACAAATTTTGTTAACATCCAGTACTACACTTTTGCAAAAATGAATTGTTTTTAAACTTTGATGTAACTTGACCTTTCGTTGCCCAGAAACACTATGTTTTCTCCTCACATAGCCTTGCATGCAGTGATAAAGCTTCTTTTGAGCCATAGCTCCATTATTCATCATGAAACCTCACTACTGCTAGATAATATCATGAACAGAATAGAACTATTTTTCTTCAGTAGGACTCACAGGGGAGTTGGTCTCTGCCACTGGGCCTGGTCCCGATAAAGCTTCTTGGCAGAAAATCTATGCACATACAGTAAACGCCTGAAATGTTTCAAAACACTTCAACCTTGTCCCTACTGATTTGCTTTTTAAAACTGTGACTGTATAGTTTACACAGCATAAATTAACAGAACCGACAGTTAATTGTGCTTTGCAATAAAATGCCATAGGTTATATTGACTGATGAAGGAATACACTCAATGTGACTAGTATATGAGTAGCAATGCATTTGGGATTGCAATTGGATAACATATTTGTACCTTAAAGGTGCATTACACTTGTTTCTGTGTAAAGATTGTGCTTTGTCCCATTCTTCCTAGAGAGGCCAACAGCAAAATATGCAACACAGGAGGTTTTAAAAATCCCGAAAATTGACTATATCAGCAGTTAGATTTGCAGTATTTGCAAGTGTCAGGCAACGTGACGTTCTTCTGCCTGTGCCTTAGCCTGCATTAAATTGATGGTAAGTTTTCAATAAACTAATAACCAAATCTAATTCCTAAAGCTACTACATTGTGGATCGCTATGTTTTTTTTAATAAAATGAAATCATTAGTTTTAAAAATTATAAATTAGTCATACCGTGTTACTGATGTTAACTCCGCCCTCATATGTTCTTCCTGCTTGCTTTAGTTAGTCATGTAGAGAGCGGTCCCACCCGCTCCCTACGTCATTCTATGGGCAGCATTTCTTACTTGCTAGCTTTGCCAAAAATCTTTAAGCGCATGCGCTCTCCGATGAAGGTGTGTGTGTCTTCAGAGGACGGCAGCTGGCCCGGCTTTTCATTGGGCTATGAGAAAACGTGAACAAAACAAAAACACAAGAAAATAGACAGGCAGAGGAATGGCGGCACTATTTAAACATTTTAACAGGTATTCTATCTTAAGAATTGAAAATTACTATGAGTTCATGAATGAGAGTCTTTCAACAAAAAAGAGAGTGCTAGAGCGGCTATATAAAAAAACATCCTTTATTTGAAAAATGTTAATAAGGTTACCAACGAGGGCTCAATACAACAGACATGAGTTAAAAACATAACAGAGTGACACACATCCCCTCAGATAGGATGCGTTTCGGGTTGCCCCGTATTCACAAATGGTTAGGGCGGGCACTCTGATCCCAGTTATACTATGGCAAATTAGAAAAACACCTGATGTCAATACAACTGTCTATCAAGCTGTCATTCTCATGCTAATGCAAAAACAAATTATAATGCTAGTTTGATTTTTTTTCTATTGCTAGTATAGGTAATTGTTCTAGAAGACATTCGAACATTTTAGTATATCTATATATTGTATAGATTGTATATATATATATATATATATATTGTATATCTATATATGAAGACAGGTAATATTGTTCTAATTTGCTTAGCCTCTCAGTATCAAGATATACCTTTATTTGTCTTTAGGCTAAATAAGAGATATATATATATATATACCTCTTATATCAACACCATACAGAGGCCTAGATATGGAGTTTGGCGGTAGCCGTGAAAACCAGCGTTAGAGGCTCCTAACGCTGGTTTTAGGCTACCGCCGGTATTTGGAGTCATTCAAAAAAGGGTCTAACGCTCACTTTTCAGCCGCGACTTTTCCATACCGCAGATCCCCTTACGTCAATTGCGTATCCTATCTTTTCAATGGGATCTTTCTAACTCAGGTATTTAGAGTCGTGTCTGAAGTGAGCGTTAGAATTCTAACGACAAAACTCCAGCCGCAGAAAAAAGTCAGTAGTTAAGAGCTTTCTGGGCTAACGCCGGTTCATAAAGCTCTTAACTACTGTACTCTAAAGTACAACACCCATAAACTACCTATGTACCCCTAAACCGAGCCCCCCCCCCCACATCGCCGCCACTCGATTAAATTTTTTAACCCCTAATCTGCCGACCGCCACCTACGTTATACTTATGTACCCCTAATCTGCTGCCCCTAACACCGCCGACCCCTATATTATATTTATTAACCCCTAACCTGCCCCCCACAACGTCGCCTCCACCTGCCTACACTTATTAACCCCTAATCTGCCGAGCGGACCGCACCGCTACTATAATAAAGTTATTAACCCCTAATCCGCCTCACTAACCCTATAATAAATAGTATTAACCCCTAATCTGCCCTCCCTAACATCGCCGACACCTAACTTCAATTATTAACCCCTAATCTGCTGACTGGAGCTCACCGCTATTGTAATAAATGTATTAACCCCTAAAGCTAAGTCTAACCCTAACACTAACAACCCCCTAAATTAAATATAATTTTAATCTAACAAAATTAATTAACTCTTATTAAATAAATTATTCCTATTTAAAGCTAAATACTTACCTGTAAAATAAATCCTTATATAGCTACAATATAAATTATATTTATATTATAGCTATTTTAGGATTAATATTTATTTTACAGGGAACTTTGTATTTATTTTAAACAGGTACAATAGCTATTAAATAGTTAAGAACTATTTAATAGCTAAAATAGTTAAAATAATTACAAATTTACCTGTAAAATAAATCCTAACCTAAGTTACAATTAAACCTAACACTACACTATCAATAAATAAATTAAATAAAATACCTATAATTATCTACAATTAAACCTAACACTACACTATCAATAAATAAAATAAATACAATTCCTACAAATAAATACAATGAAATAAACTAACTAAAGTACAAAAAATAAAAAAGAACTAAGTTACAAAAAATAAAAAAATATTTACAAACATTAGAAATATATTACAACAATTTTAAACTAATTACACCTACTCTAAGCCCCCTAATAAAATAACAAAGCCCCCCAAAATAAAAAAATGCCCTACCCTATTCTAAATTACTAAAGTTCAAAGCTCTTTTACCTTACCAGCCCTGAACAGGGCCCTTTGCGGGGCATGCCCCAAGAAGTTCAGCTCTTTTGCCCGCAAAAAAAAAACCATACAATACCCCCCCCAACATTACAACCCACCACCCACATACCCCTAATCTAACCCAAACCCCCCTTAAATAAACTAACACTAAGCCCCTGAAGATCTCCCTACCTTGAGTCGTCTTCACCCAGCCGAGCCAAATTCTTCATCCAAGCGGAGCAAGAAGAGGTCCTCCATCCGGTAGAAGTCTTCATCCAAGCTGGGCAGAAGAGGTCTTCCATCCGATTGAAGTGTTCATCCAAGCGGCATCTTCTATCGTCATCCATCCGGAGTGGAGCGGCAGCATCCTGAAGACCTCCGACGCGGAACATCCATCCTGGCCGACGACTGAACGACGAATGACGGTTCCTTTAAATGACGTCATCCAAGATGACGTCCCTCGAATTCCGATTGGCTGATAGGATTCTATCAGCCAATCGGAATTAAGGTAGGAATATTCTGATTGGCTGATGGAGTCAGCCAATCAGAATCAAGTTCAATTCGATTGGCTGATCCAATCAGCCAATCAGATTGAGCTCGCATTCTATTGGCTGATACTATTTATTATAGGGTTAGTGAGGCGGATTAGGGGTTAATAACTTTATAATAATAGCGGTGCGGTCCGCTCGGCAGATTAGGGGTTAATAAGTGTAGGCAGGTGGAGGCGACGTTGTGGGGGGCAGATTAGGGGTTAATAAATATAATATAGGGGTCGGCGGTGTTAGGGGCAGCAGATTAGGGGTACATAGGGATAATGTAAGTAGCGGCGGTTTACGGAGCGGCAGATTAGGGGTTAAAAAAATATGCAGGGGTCAGCGATAGCGGGGGCAGCAGAATAGGGGTTAATAAGTGTAAGGTTAGGGGTGTTTAGACTCGGGTACATGTTAGAGTGTTAGGTGCAGACGTAAGAAGTGTTTCCCCATAGCAAACAATGGGGCTGCGTTAGGAGCTGAACACGGGTTTTTTGCAGGTGTTAGTTTTTTTTTCAGCTCAAACAGCCCCATTGTTTCCTATGGGGGAATCGTGCACGAGCACGTTTTTGAGGCTGGGCGCGTCCGTAAGCAACTCTGGTATCGAGAGTTGAAGTTGCGTTAAATATGCTCTACGCTCCTTTTTTGGAGCCTAACGCAGCCATTCTGTGGACTCTCAATACCAGAGTTATTTTAAAGGTGCGGCCAGAAAAAAGCCAGCGTTAGATACGCGGGTCATTACCGACAAAACTCTAAATCTAGCCGAGAATGAGCAAGAGGACCTACTCTCAGCCTATAGTTAAATGTATGAAAAACATACCTTGCAAGACATTGAATAAAAGCTTACCTTGCTAAGCATAGAGCCCTAAACCTAGCAATTAACTATAATTAAACTAATGCTATGACATAACGTCTTAAATCTAGCAATAGTTTCAATGTACCCTAGCCAAACAAATTCTTAAACCTTATATGCCTATTGTGGAAAAGGAAAAAAGGAGAAAAATAAAGATGTAAATGTTTAGACCCAATATACCAGAAAATAAAATTAGAAAATATTAATCAAAAATATTCAAAAATATTAATAAATCTCGAAGTGAAATTTCAATCTATTGCTGTTGGACTACAGTAGGATCAGTATGACAATATGCCATTTGATTTAAATTATTATCATAATGAAAGCCCATCAATGGGGCTAGAGGTATAAGATAAATAACATAAAACTGTTGGTTATCGTTCCCAATGGTTCATAATATCATACTTCGAATTGAAGCCCCCTGGATATCTAGTCTCTAATTTAAATATGGGGTTTTTTAACAAGTTCAATTGCTTGCCATCTAAATGTATCAACTGATTGCCCATGTTTATGTATAAAATGTGTTGCTAAGGCTGAGCATTCTTTTTTACAATTAATATTGCTTAAGTGTTCTCGAATGCGAGACCTCACCTCCCTGGTGGTGAGGCCTACATATTGCAGTTTGCATTCAACACAAGAAATAAGTTAAACAATGTAGCACATGCTACAATTGATACATTGAGAGATTTCAAATTGTTTGCCTGATCTATATGATTCAAAGTGTGTGCCAACCATAATATAGTTGCATGCTTTACATCACAGACTTCCACATTTAAATGTGCCTTTGTGTCTCAGCCAACTACTGCCACTATTATGTTTAAGGAGCACAGTAGGTGAAAGGATGTTACCTAGAGTAGTGATTCTTCTGTAAGATAGCCTTGATTCGCTATCTGTTTTAGTTTAATATCTGCTAATAGAATTGGCATATGCTTCTTAATGATTTTACAAATATCAGCATATTGATCACTATAACTTGTAACGAAAGTGATCTGACTATTGTTATATCCATTTGTACTTGATTTACTCTTTGTTTCTTTTAAAAAATCCTGTCTAAGAATTCCTTCTACTTCTTTACTTGCTTGTAAGATTGTTCGCTGTTTATATCCTCTCTGTAGTAAATCATAACTTAATCTCTCAAATTCTTCTAGATATTCATCATCCTTGGAGCAGTTGCGCTTCATCCTAATAAATTGCCCTTTAGCAATTGCTCTGGCAATATTTTTTGGATGACTACTTGAACAATGAAGGAGATTATTCTTTGCTATTGGTTTACGATATGTTCGAGTTTCAATTTTATTGCTCACAGTATTGGCAAACAAAGTTACATCTAAGTAGTTAATTGTTCTTTTGTGAAACTCCATAGTGAACTTGATAACTATTTCATTAGAATTCAAATAATCCAGAAATAAAAAGGCTTCTTCTTGGGTACCACTCCACACCAAAATCAAATCATCAATAAATCTCTTGTAAAGGGATATTGATGAGCGGAATCGATTTCTATCTCCAAAGATGTGGGACGCCTCCCACCAGCCAAGAAATAAATTGGCGTAGAATGGCACAAATTTTGTGCCCATGGCTTTCCCACATCTCTGGAGATAGAAAGAAGAGTCAAATTCAAAATAATTGTGTTCAAGTAAGTAGCGTACAATTTCAATGAAGTATTCCACTTGATGTAAATCAAAAGTAGTTGCAGTTGTTAGAAAGTATTTGATTGCTTCCAATCCCCAATTATGAGGAATGGAAGAGTAGAGCAAAACAACATCAATGGTGATCCAGCTATGGGTATCCTCCCACTCAAAATCAGAGAGTATATTCAAAAGGTGTTTTGTATCCCTGAGATAACTCCACAACTGGACCACCATTGGTTGTAGAACACTGTCTACCCATTCCGAAAGAGGCTCAAGCACTGAGCCTATTCCAGAAACAATAGGTCTACCCTTGATATCATCAAGGGATTTGTGGAAACATATGAAAAGCTGGAGTTTTTGGATGAGAGACACACAGGAAAATGGCTGTCTTTCTATCCATATAGCCTTTTTCAACCCCCTCATCTACTAAGGACCATATTTGTTCTTGAATCTGTTTTTTTGGGTTACCCTTTATTTTTGTATAAGTGTTCCTATCATTAAGTTGGCGTAGCGCTTCTAGAATATAATCCTCTTTTTTGAGTATGTCAGTGGTGCCCCCCTTGTCCGATTTCCTGATTACAATGTGTTCATTGCATTTAAGTTGTTCTACAGCTTTTCTTTGTGTTTCTGTGAGATTGTTTTTATTTTTTCTTGGTTTTGGGTGCAATAGTGTTAGCTCTTTTTCCACGCTTTTGTGGAACATTTCCAGTACATCCCCTCTGCTCTGTATTGGATAAAAATGTGATTTAACTGGCATAGTTTGCGTCCGAGGCTGATCAACTGGACTTTGCTCCACAAAATAATCGCTCCTATCAGAAGCCATAAGTTCTTCAAGATCCCTGACACTGCACATATCATCAACATTTAATTCTGAATCAGTAGGCATATTAGTATGTTCAGTGGTTGCTATAATGTTAGTTGGAATATCAAAAAAGTGTCTTTTTAATGTTAAGTTCTAGACAAAACCATTAGGGTATTAAACAAATTAAACTTGCAAGAAGGTGCAAATCCTAAACCTAAGTTCAATACTACATATTGATCCTCAGTTAGTTCAATACTTGAAACATTGATGACATTGCCCACTATTTCAATTACTCTATTGTGAGTTAACGTATCTCTCTTTATTTAATTCTTGTGAGTCCTTAATTGATAACGATTTCTGCCTCCTAAGCCTCTTCCTAATCCCCCCCTTCTGGTCTTTCTTAGGGGAGGTAAAAAACCTGTTCCATGCTTTCATTATTTTCTCTGTCTTCAGAGCCCCCACCTATAGCTTGTGATTTCTTAGTACTTTCTGTTCTATCACTTATATTAGAATACTTCCTAGCTGGATCAATCTTAATAACTTTCTTTTGACTACCTCTACCTTTACCCCTAGCAGGTAAGCCTTTAGTGTAGCCCCTGCCTCTACTAGTTTGAGAATGCTGTATATTATCATAGTAATTAATTTTGCTCTCATCATTCTTACTCAGTTTCAAAATAGAGGGCCTATTGATAACCACATTATCCACATTATAGTCATTCTTTGGTCTAATGTCATTTGGATAATTTTCTACATTAGAAACTCTGTACTCTTGAACTCCATATGCTTGTGAATCATCATCTCCTTATTCAGCCTCTGTATCAGAAAAGTTCACTTTCTTATGATGTTGATGATACTCTTTATTCTTTTGTTCTGAATCCGTATTATCTTCCTGCTTAGAGCGTGATCTAGAACGCCATCTCCTGGTTCTCCTGTTTCCTTGTCTATTTGATTGAAATCTATCTTTCTTTCTCCACACAAACGCTTGGTTGTTAGAATAGTCATCATGATCTCTAAGGTATTTAGAGTGTTTGACTTCTATAATTTGTTTTTTGGTATCTTCTACCGTACTTTGTAGAATTTCATCCATCTCTTTGTAGTCTTGATCATGAGTGAATGCATCTAAGGAGACTTGAAGATTCATAATTTTATCTCTTGTTTTTGTCAACTCTGCAGCTTTAAATTTAATAACCAATAACAATAATTTGATAGAGCATTCGGCTAGGACACTATTCCATTTCTTAACAAATTCTTGTTCTGTTACTTCAAAAGTGGGATATTTATTAAGACAAAGCCCTCATATTTAGGTGGCAATATCGTTCTAAAGTCCATTTATCTATTTTGAATCTTGTTTCTTTTATTTTTATATTTTCCATTTCAAGAAACAAATCACCTAGGGTTGATTGTGTCCTACTTGTAGAGAAAATTTCTCAAATTCAGTGCTCTCTAATTCCTTGTCAAATGCTCTGTCTAAAGAGTAATAAACCATGGTCATATTGCTGGTTTCCATAATGACAAAAGATAGATATTTTTGTGTTGATGTCAAAATAGCCATATGCAGAGAGAAATGATGTTAAAGTCTCTAGGTGTTAATTTAGAATACAGACACCAGGTGTATCCATTTGCCTGTTGTATAGAAATATTTATATCCTCTTCTCAAAGAAAAATATGCCTCTCGTGATATAAATATGAACCTTATATATTGCCATAAATACAAGCAATAAACGAAGCTAAATGAATAAGAGTCCCATTCTTTTTAAAATCAAATGCAGTGTTGCGTTTTCTTATAGTTTACCATCACTTTAAAAAAAGAATGAACTACCGGAAATCTGAGGACAGCACTGTGTCCAGATGATATAGAGCAGGGTGTAGAGCTATTTAGGACTTAAAGGACCAGTCAACACATTAGATTTGCATAATCAACAAATGCAAGATAACAGGACAATGCAATAGCACTTAGTCTGAACTTCAAATGAGTAGTAGATTTTTTTATAACAAATTTCAAAGTTATGTATATTTCCACTCCCCTTGTACCATGTGATAGCAATCAGCCAATCACAAATGCATATACGTATACTCTGTGAATTCTTGCACATGCTCAGTAGGATCTGGTGACTCAAAAATTGTAAATATAAAAGACTGTGCACATTTTTTTTAATGGAAGTAAATTGGAAAGTTGTTTAAAATGACATGCTGTATCTGAAAATGTAACTTAACCTGAGTGTCCCTTTAAAGTAAGCTTAAGATTTTGCTGGGCTCAGCTGCAATACAGGTACACATTCACAAGTCCGGAATTCTAAAATCCAAACCTTTTCACTAATATTTTTAAAAGAAAGAAAAAAATGATCAAAAATTAAAATTTTCCCTAAATGAAAGTCACAAAAGAATTTAAAAATTATATAAAACTACCTTTAGTTACTTGTATAAGCTGTATGTTGAAATGTAAATATTGCTTATATGACAAGATACTTTTGTTTACATTTGGTTCCATCCCCTCTCCCAACTGTCCTAGTTTAAAGATGCAAATATTCCAAAATCCAAACTATTCCTAATTCCAAATCTTTTCTGGGCCCAAGCAGTTTGGATAAAGGTTTTTTTACCTGTATCACTAAACAAAAGCAGTCAGTAAAGTCTATATGGCAGTGCAATTTTTGATCTGGACGCTGGAATTTCTGGAAATAACATTGCTACAGAAAGAATGTCCAAAGTGGCCCACTCTGTAACCACAGCGTTTTGCCAGATATATGGATATTAGACACACCAGTGTTTCTAACACTGATAAGAATGGCTTTAGGATAACTAAACTAATCAAACAAATTCAACTAAATGCCAGATCTCTTTGTTAATTTGGCTTTATATAGAGTCTATTCAGTTGTACTTGCAGTTGTAGTGTGTGCGTGTGCTTGTGCGCTTGTATACACATACACACACACTGCAAATCACAGAGTCTAAGATTTTGGAGGCTAGACAGATTTTTATGATGTCACTTCATATCCATTTTGTTTTAATTTCTGCCTTTAATATCTATAACTGTGAGGTGCCAAACAAATTTTTACAGAATTGTTCTACTGTAATAAAAGGATTAATACAAATTCTTTTAATGAACTTATTTGCCAACTAAATCTTTACTGTTCATTTGGAGAAACATTATTTCCTACATTACAAGTGGAGCTTGAAGATATTAGCGCTATTGTGCATTAACATTGCTTGATTTTAATCAATAGTGCTTCCATTTTTGCCCTCATAAAAGTTATTTATTATTGCTTAAGCTATAGTCTAGGGTATGCATCTGCATGTGAGATAGCACAAGTGTGCTAAATTC
This sequence comes from Bombina bombina, assembly GCF_027579735.1. Classification (NCBI taxonomy): domain Eukaryota; kingdom Metazoa; phylum Chordata; class Amphibia; order Anura; family Bombinatoridae; genus Bombina; species Bombina bombina. The sequence continues at coordinate 560,245,409 of NC_069502.1, forward strand.
CTCACATAATATAAATCTGAAGCGTGCAGTAAAATTCTTGTTGGATAATGCTTGACTCAATAGTGCTCAAGTAGTGGAGTTCTTCATGTCGTTTTGTGCAATACTATTAATAATAATGTTAAACGTCAGGTCTCCCAAAGCCCTACATTTTACAGCAGTATTTAGGATTGTGCTTGAACTCAACTCACCACTTGTAATCTGAGTGCAATTAGCATGATAATAATGCTCCCTGCGCTATCCATTAACCTATTCACTACCGGGACTTTCAGAGAAGAACTTGCCCAAAATACCAGAGAATTTTTAGCATTTTTGCTATCACTCGATTTAAACAGAAATAGAGCCTTGTTTTTTCTCTTTACCTGTCAAAACTATATATTTTTTTAAAGTAGACAAACCAAGATATTGATCTAGGCCCATTTTGGTATATTTCATGCCACAAATGCGATCATATAAAAAAATAGTCAATTTTTTCACAAACTTTGGGTTTCTCACTGAAATTTACATACTGCTTGAGCAATCATTGCACAAATGTTTGTAAAAGCTTCTCTGTATGTCAAAAATATCAGACATACATGGCTTTGCCATTGGTTTTTGGTAATTAGAAGGCTGCTTACTGCAGCTACGCACTACACTTCTATTATTCATGGCAGTGAAGGGTTTAATCAGGCAGCTTGTAAGGTAAATTTTAGCTTTAGAGGCCGAATTATCAAGCTCCGAATGGCCTTCAGGCTTGCCGGAAACAGCAGTTATGAAGCAGTGGTCTTTAGACCGCTGCTCCATAACTGGTCCACCACCTCTGAGGCTGCGGTCTGCAATCTGCAGGATCCTATACGATTGGGCTGATTAACACTACCTGCTAGTGGCCGATTGGTGGCAAATCTGCAGGGGGCAGCACTGCACAAGCAGTTCTGGTGAACTGCTTGTGCAATAGAAACATAGAAACATAGATATTGACGGCAGATAAGAGACATAGGCCAAGCAAGTCTGCCCGATATTACCTAACAGTATAAACTTATCTATTTCATAGGATAGGCTTATGCTTGTCTCCGGCATTTTTAAAGTCCCCCACAGTGTTTGAATAACAATCATATAAAGGGTTTCAAACTCATGTCTCAGAGTCCCTAGGTTACAATCTAAACCACTAATCTATAGATGTATACTGTCGGCATACAACGTATCATGTCGACAGACATTGATAAATTGGCGCGCTAGTGTAGAGATTACCCTGACACCTCTCACCCCCTGATCCATACCTGATCCCTCCTAAACAGCTCTCTTCCCTCCCTCACCCCGCCCCCCACTGGTCGCAACCATCTAAGATACTGGCAGACAGTTTGCCAATATTAAGTTTTAACCCCTTAACACAATCTGACGTATATATACACGTCTTGCGGTACTTTGGATATTGTACCGGACCACGTATATATGCATCCTTTTTTTTTTTTTTTAAATATCTTTATTAGTTATAGCCACATGGCAGCAAAGATAAAAAGGAACAAATACAACAACCGAAAGAAAATAACGCAGGACCAGAAAAGTTCAATAATACAGCTAATACTGGGACAGACTTAAACATTCCTAGAAACTATATCAACATCCAGCAGAAATTAAAAAAAAAAGTGGCTACTTTTTTTGTTTGTTTTTTTTTTCGCTTAAAAAAAAAAAAAAAAAAAAAAAAAGAAAAAAAAAAAGGAAAAAAGAGGAAAAACAACGTAAGGGGAAAAAAAAAAAGGGGGAAGGAAAAATTAGATATTGGCTTCTTCCCCCTTCTTCTCCAGAATCCTATGGGCACAGACCAAATCAAATCTAACAATTCCCGACCGCAGCTACTCTACCATATTATTATTTCTAATCCAGGTATCAGGAAAAAACCCCAGTAAGACCATTTCTGCAAAACTTACCGAGGCCACAAAAGGCCTTAAAATCTGTCTCTGTATACCAATTGGATATGTCTTGATAACCGGAGCCCAGCCTTCCAAGAACTCTTTGATTTTCCTTTCAGATACTAGTTGCAAATGAAAGGATTCAAAAATGATCTGGGCTTGAAGATCTTGTAAGATTTGAGACAAACTAGGAGAGCTCTTCGCTATCCATTTTTTAAAAATATTATACCTCACTGTTAATATAATAGTGTTTAAGATATGTAATCTTATATCCCCTCTTGGTTCCAGAAAAAGCAACACTATATCTTCAAAAGTGAGGGAAATAGAACTTACAAAGACTCTATTATACCAGAATTGGATTTTTGACCATAGTTGAGCAATCTTTGGACAGACCCACAACATATGGCAAAGATCGGCCCGAATGTATGCACAGTGTTCACACTGGAAATTTTTAACAGGATAAAATTTGGCCAATAGAGCCAGAGATAAGTAGGAATTGTTCAATAATTTTAAATGAGATTCCTTCCAATTCACCGGCAACGGGAGTTTAGCAACTCTCGCGAGACTATTACTTATTTTCTCAAAGTCTATAGAGGGAATGTATGGGAGCCAATGTTTAATCAATTTATCTTCCTCAAGCATACCTTGCTTAGTCAACATAATATCGTAGATTAGAGAAATTGATGCATCACCCAAAATGAATTTTCTGACACAGATCTTAACCTCGGACCAATCATATCTCTCGCCAGAGTACCATTTCTGGCTATTGACAAAATGTCGGATCTGAAAGTATGCAAATAGAAAGTAAAAACTGCTCCCTGATTATTTCCCAAGGAAGCATCTGTAAGTCATTGTTAAGCAGTTCATGAACATATTCTAGCCCCTTAACCTGCCACTCATAAAAACATTTCTGGTCTATACCTGGAGGGAACATAGGGTTCCCCCTAATAGGTAAAAATTCAGAAAATGAAGAATCAATTTAAAAGCAGTTTACAATACCTATACCACGCTGTAAAAATATTCTTAAATTAAATAAGTAAAGAAACCTCTGGAGGGAGGGAACGGGGAGCACAATGAATTAAAGCTTTCAAGGACCAGGGTTCAACCATATATGATTCCAGATCAAATGTAGTAACTAAATCAGACCGAGATATCCAATCAAAAACAATCTTACACAGAGAAGCATAGTTGTAAAGTCTAATGCTGGGCAAAGCCAACCCAGCACTTGTGTATTTTTGAGCGAGCCGATTAAGAGATAGTTGTGGCTTTTTGGATTTCCATATAAACTTAGAAAAACAAGATGCCAACTTCTTCAGATCTTTGTTTAAAATCAGAAGGGGTAGATTCTGAAGATAATATAACATTTTTGGGAAAATTATCGTTTTAATCAGATTGACCGAGGCTGAAAGCGAAAGGGGAAATGCCACCCATATCTTTAGATCCTCTTGAACTTTCTGAAATAGCCAACTAAAATTGGCCTGATACCAGAGTTTCGGATTTCTGTTGATCTCCAGCCCAAGATATTTAACAGCATCCACCTTATGAAAAATTGTCAAGGGTTGCTCTCGCTCCCGGCTCCCTAGCCACATCAATTCACTCTTCTCCATGTTGATTTTATAGCCCGCGAATGTACTAAATACATTTATAGTATTGATCACATTTGGAATAGTAATCGTCGTTTTATTTAAAAAGAGTAATATATCATCCGCATAGAGTAATATTTTCAAATTTAGGCCCCCCAAAGAGATCCCCGGCAGAATTTGACGTAGTTTGATTGCCAGAGGTTCCAGCACGATATTAAAAAGAAGAGGCAACAATGGGCACCCTTGTCTTGTTCCTCTATGCAGGATAATCTCGGGGGAGATCACGCCGTTGACAAGTAGATAAGAGACAGGTCTCTGATATATCTTTTGAACAAAATTAAAAAACTAATTTGGACAGTGTTGAGAACATATGTTTCCAAGAGATGCAGTCAAAAGCTTTGACTGCATCGAGAGTAAGTACCGCGATATCCTTAAGGTCAGACCTCTCCTTAAACTGGTCTGAGTTCCAAATATAATCAACTAAAGTTGTTAATTTCCTTATATTCTTGGAGGAACACCGCAATGGCATAAAGCCCACCTGGTCAGGATGAATAATTTTCTCCATACATAAAACTAATCTATGCAAAATAATAGATGGGAGGATTTTATAATCCGCATTAAGGACGGATATGGGCCTATAGGAGGCCGGACCCTCTGGGTTTTTCCCCTTTTTAAGAATCAATGATATATTAGCCGCTGAAAAGAGCAAGGAAACTACATCACTCGTTACAAAATAGTTATTATATAGTTTTTCTAAGATTGGTATAACCTGCTCGGATAGACTTTTATAAAATTCCAAAGGTAATCCATCGGGTCCTGCTGCTTTATTTGATTTAGCCCGTGATATCGCACTACTTATCTCGTTGGCCGAGATAGGAGCATTTAGCATATCCAAATCTTCAGGTTGAATTTTAGGTACCGAAATCGAAGACCAGAAGTTCAATTCATTATCAAGATTAAAATCTCCTTCGGCATATAATTGTTGGTAAAAATCATAGAAGGTCCCAGAAATCTCTTCCAAATCAGAGGTATGCCTACCCGCATGCTGTAACACCGGAATACAATTCTTATTTTCCCTAGCTTTGATTAGTCTCGCTAGGCTTTTAGCTGAACTACCATGAAAACTTTTAAACCGTAAATTAATTTTTAATTCCTCTTCCTGCAATTTTTGCAATAACACGGAGTCTCTCTCCTTCTTAGAATTTACATATGTAATCCAGTTGTTCCTAGACCGCTGACAGCGATAATTCTGGAAGGCATTTCTTACTTGATTAGTCAATTGTATATCTCGGGCACGCATTTTCTTATTCCTAACATTCAAATACCCCTTTATTTCTCCTCTTAAAACTGCCTTGCTAGCTTCCCAGAAGATTTCAATTTTATGAAGATACACAGAATTAAGCCTAGAATACTCATTCCATTTTTCCTTTAACTAGGACATATATCTAGGATTACCGGAAAGAAACTGTGGATAAAAAAATCTAGGGTTCTTATAGCCCTTTCTATCCTGCAGAAGCAATGAGACAGAGATTATTGCGTGGTCCGAGATCAAGATCTCCCCAATTCCAGCCTCCAAATTACCAATTGAGAGAGACTCAGCAACCAGAAAAAGATCTATACGCGAGAAAGTTCTATGCGCCTTCGATTCACAGGTAAAATTTTGTACATCCGGGTTCATCCTGCGCCAGATATCATACACCTGTAATTTATGACAGAATGTCAAAAAATACTTTGAACTTCTCTTATTCTCCGACATATTTTTAGTAGAGAGCCTGTCCAATTCTGGGTATAGAGTCATGTTAAAGTCTCCCCCGATTATTAAATTCTCTTTAACATAAGGAAACAGCTTCATTTTAATTTTATCCCAGAACTCACAAATGAATTTATTGGGACCATAAATATTACACAATGTAAATTTGATCTTGTTTATGTAAATGTGCAGAATAATAAATCTGGCCTCCGGATCTATCTCAGACTGAATAATCTTATAGTGGAGAGACTTTCTTAACAAAATTGCTACCCCACCCTTCCTCCCCCTGGCTGCAGATGTAACCACCTCCCCTACCCATTTAATCTTAAGTTTTTTAGCTTCTAATTCTTCCAAGTGGGTTTCTTGGAGAAAAGATATCAGATATCAGAGAAAAATATCAGGATTATTCTTTGCTAGGAGTTTAATAATAATAAGCTTACGTTTAGAAGGTGATGAGATCCCTCCTACATTCCAAGAAACTATTTTAAGCTCCATAACCTATAGTACTAAAGTACACTAGATATCAAGCAGACCTGGAGGGAGAAGGGAGAGGGAAGAGAAAAAAAAAAAAAAGGGGAGGAACGAAGGGGCAAACAGAAAAAAACATACCAAAAAGAACCAAAAAGAACCATGGGAGTTGGGCAAACAAAAGGCAAGAACATAAATAAAAAAATCTTTGCTTATACCATACAAGACACAAAATTTTGACAATAATTTTAATCAACATCCTTAGGCACATCAGAAATATAATATTGTATTATAACCTGAAGGAACAAAATTACTTAGCTAAAGAGAAAGAAACCCCCCCCCCCAAAAAAGCTTTCATTCTCATTTATCTATAAGGAATACTTTAACTTCCCTCGCCTCCGAGAAGACCTGACGCGATCCCCTGTGCTCAACTATTATTTTAGCGGGATAAATCATTTGCGCCTGGATACCTTTATTAATAATCTGAGTACAAAGGGGAGCCATCGTCCGTCTTCTCTGTGAGGTTTCAGCTGAAAAGTCCTGAAATAGGAGGACTTTGCTATTACCAAAAATTAAGGGGTCCTTCAATTTTTTAAACAGTTTCATTATTTCAATCTTATCCTGGAAGTTTAATACTTTGCATATACACATTCTATTTCTACCCTGCCCTTCCTCTAGAGTTTTTTTAGGACCAATTCTATGGGCTCTCTCAATCGTAATAGGTAACAAAGATTGTGGAACTCCCAGTCTCTGAGGTAACACCACAGAAGTGAATTGGAGCAAATCTTCAAACTCGGGGGATTCTTGGAGACCCACAATTCTTATATTGTTTCTTCTCGCCCTGTCTTTGAGGTCATCAAGCTGCCCTTGTAAATTTGAGATTTTAGAATCCTGCAGGGTAATTATACTTCCTTGAGTGTTAACCTGGTCTTCCAAGTCAGAAATCCTACTTTCTGCCTCCTGCATTCTTTGAGAAAATTGTCTTACTTCTGCTGATAATACAGTGATTTCTGTCGAAATTAAACCCAACTCTTTTTTGATCATTTCAAATTGTGGAGAGAATAATTCAGACATTTGAGAGATCAAAGAGTGCGTTTCAGCAGGGTTAGTTATAGTTTCTACTGTGGTGTCTAAGCTCTGATCGGGTACTTTAGCTCTTTTATCTTTAACTTTGCTCGGCATTCTAGGAGGGGAGGATTTCCCCTGGGATAGAAATGTATCCATAAATTAGTGGGTGAAAATTGTGAATAAATCAAACGTGCAAAGAAAATAGTAGAAGCGAAGAACCGGGAGAACCCAGCCCCTGCACGTGCATATGAAAATCTAATTTAATAAGAGTATGCCTCTAGGCATACAATTAGTGAAACAACAAACAGAAAAAAAAAAAGAAAAAAAAAAAGATAATGCTCTTGTGTAGAATTTAAAATAAGTGAGTTAAGGCGAAGTGACACATGAAATCAGTAATCCAACCTATTATAAAAGCTCCTATAAGTGTAAACTCCCAGAGAATGCAGGTGGATATTATCTTGTAGTATAGAAAAGCCTGAAGGGTATCCTTCTTAACATATAAATGCCACCAAGAATCCAAAACTGAACCTTCAATCTGAGCTGGGTTAATATCCTAGGAAGAAACTATTGAGTTACTTTAATACAAACTAAAACCCTAAAGGGCACACACTCAGGTTTTATTTTAATGGATAACCTTATAGACACCACAACCTTAATTGGGGGTCTATTCTATCCCTGCCAAGATAATATACCAGAAAAGGAGTATGTTTAGCCTAACAGCCTACCATTCACCATATGTTTAAACTATTCCTAGCAATTAATAAACCCTCAAAATACAGGCGTAGCAGTTTCACTTAAGTTTATAACGGGAGTAGAGCAATCATATTCTTATCATAAATTAGACATCTACCTGCTCTTAGAAAAGATTATACCATACATGTGACTATTCAGCTTATTAGTATAGCCACCACCTGAGATACCATATACAGCATCAATTTAAAACAGCAAAATGTGACAAGCATCAAAGATACAATCAGAACATGAAGAAACAGTCCTTCATGAAAACTGCAAAACATCTTTATCCAGAATATTAGCCTTTGTGCTTTTCTTAAGGTAAAGAAAGCTGCGCTTAAGAGGGCATATATCCCAATTAAAGGCTTTTCTCAGATGCAGACTAATTTTTCGGCACTTTTTCTGATCTCACCCTTTAGCAGTCAGTAATCCACAACAACCATGAATCATTACCACTTGTCCACCAGGGCTGGCACGATGGCAACAGAGCAAGATTATACCAGCAATTTCACATATTGGGTAAAGAGGAAATGTCAGCGCAGAAAAAGACTGGTTATTTGGGTGAGATTCATATAAACCCCACGAAACGACAGATCAGCCTTTTATACAACCGGAAAGGCTCTGGGACCCGGCATCACATCAAAAATAGGGAAACAGACCAAGGATCAGCGTCCTCACACAATACCATCAGCCCTGTAGCCTGTCCCTGCACCCTTATCGAAAAAAAGCTTTCTCTTCCAGGAGAGATGTTTCAGAAGCCAAAGCACCAACTTTAAAGGGATAGCAGATCACTATACCAGCGACCCTTGCATCGGGCTTGAGATTTACCTTCCACCGGCAATATGTTCAGTGACATCACCAGGAGACAGCTGAGCATGGAAAAAGATTTACCATGGCTTGATTGCGAGTCTCAGCCCACTGTTACTCCACTCTGTACCTGTTTTTGATAGTTTTGATGTACTCCAGGGTTCTTTGAGAGTAGTAACGATCCTGAATTTCCCCCCACAGCTCACCAGGGAGCATCTGGGGGCGTAACCGGCCTCTGGACTGGATCTCCAATGATAACAGCTACCACTGCACCTGCAAGCACTCGATGCAGCTCCACTGCCCTGCCAGCCGCCGGTTCCTTAGATCCCCTTTGAGTAAACGGAGCGGTTCCCACAGCTCACCTCTACCGGCCTCAATTACCCCTTCACAGGAATGGTTAGTGGGAAAGATTAAAAGTATAAGCAGATTGCCGAGCAGTCGCAGCCGAATGGCTCCTCTAGACTTCAAGCTCTCGAGAGGGTCGTAACTCTACAGAGCGCCACACTCAACGCCTGGGTAAGCTTCCAGACAAGTGGCAGAGAGCGGGGAGCTGTTTGAAACGGCGTCCTCTCACAGCATCGGCATACAGGTAAACTGCATGACTCCTCCCCCAACGGAAGTCTCCGTTATATATGCATCCTACCTTCAGGAAGCTCCAGCACTCTCGGCTGTTAAGCTTCAGGAATCTGCTGCATATTGAGCCAGTGTGTGATCATTGCTCCGCCTCCATATGAGGGCAGATGCCTGATCGTTACAGACGGTAACAATCTACTGCTGGTGCCAGCGAGAGGTGTGGGCGGGAGATGGGTGGGAGGCCCAGCAGGGGAGGGAGAGGAAGGGAGTAGGAGGTCCCTACGATACGGAAAAAAATAAATAAAGGAACAGGGAGGGATAAGGAAGCTAAGCTACAGAAAAGGGGATCTGGGGGTGTGGAACCTCCCCTAACTAAAGATTATGGGTGGGGGTAAGTGGGGGGACACTACACTACATAAATATGAAATAAATAAATAAAATAAAAAATAGAGCAGTTTATAGTTACTGGAAAACAGCACCTATGATGGGGGTTACCAGTGGGGGTGGGGGGAGGGAAGGGAAGAGAGCTGTTTGGGAGGGAACAGGCAGGGATCAGGGTGTGAGAAGTGTCAGGTAGGAGGCTAATCTCTACACTAAAACTAAAATTAACCTTTTAAGCTGCCTAATTAACTCCTTCATTGCCGGGAATAATAGAAGTATGGTGCGCAGCTGCAATTAGCGGCCTTCTAATTACCAAAAAGCAATGACAAAGCCATATATGGCTGCTATTTCTGAATAAAGGGGATCTCATAAAAACTTTTACAAACATTTGTGCTATGTTTTCACAAGCAGTATGTAAATAATTTCTGTGAGAAGCCTAAAGTTTGTGAAAAAGTACCACTTTTTTATTATTTGATTGCATTTGGCGGTGAAATGGTGGAATTAAATATACCAAAATGGGCCTAGATCGATACCTTGGGTTGTCTACTTAAAAAAATATATATAGTTTTGACAGGTAAATAAAAAAAACAAGGCTCTATTTCTGTTTAAATGGAGTGATAGCAAAAATTATAAAAATTCTTTGGTATTTTGGGCAAGTTTTTGCCTGAAAGTTAAGGGATTAAGGCAATTTTTTTTAATTACATTTTTCCCTGCTGTGTAGGATCCCCCTTACCCTCCAAACTCCCTGATCCCTCCCAAACAGCTCTCTAACCCTCTCCGTCTATCTAGTGTCCTCCATCTTAGACTGCTGCCAGTACCTATAAAATATCATTATATATAAGTATATATATATATATATATATATATTATTTTCTGTAATGTAGTGGTCCCCTCTACCAGGATCATTAGTTACTGATCCATACCCCAACCCCACCTTTTTTTCTGTAGCGTAGCTCCCCTTCCCTCCCTCTCCCTTTATATATTTTTTCCTATATTGTTGGGCATGTCAGGGTATCTGAATGTTATTAAATAAAGTATATACATATATATATATATATATATATATATATATATATATATATATATATATATATATATACAGGGAGTGCAGAATTATTAGGCAAATGAGTATTTTGACCACATCATCCTCTTTATGCATGTTGCCTTACTCCAAGCTGTATAGGCTCGAAAGCCTACTACCAATTAAGCATATTAGGTGATGTGCATCTCTGTAATGAGAAGGGGTGTGGTCTAATGACATCAACACCCTATATCAGGTGTATATAATTATTAGGCAACTTCCTTTCCTTTGGCAAAATGGGTCAAAAGAAGGACTTGACAGGCTCAGAAAAGTCAAAAATAGTGAGATATCTTGCAGAGGGATGCAGCACTCTTAAAATTGCAAAGCTTCTGAAGCGTGATCATCGAACAATCAAGCGTTTCATTCAAAATAGTCAACAGGGTCGCAAGAAGCGTGTGGAAAAACCAAGGCGCAAAATAACTGCCCATGAACTGAGAAAAGTCAAGCGTGCAGCTGCCAAGATGCCATTTGCCACCAGTTTGGCCATATTTCAGAGCTGCAACATCACTGGAGTGCCCAAAAGCAAAAGGTGTGCAATACTCAGAGACATGGCCAAGGTAAGAAAGGCTGAAAGACGACCACCACTGAACAAGACACACAAGCTGAAACGTCAAGACTGGGCCAAGAAATATCTCAAGACTGATTTTTCTAAGGTTTTATGGACTGATGAAATGAGAGTGAGTCTTGATGGGCCAGATGGATGGGCCCGTGGCTGGATTGGTAAAGGGCAGAGAGCTCCAGTCCGACTCAGACACCAGCAAGCTGGAGGTGGAGTACTGGTTTGGGCTGGTATCATCAAAGATGAGCTTGTGGGGCCTTTTCGGGTTGAGGATGGAGTCAAGCTCAACTCCCAGTCCTAACTGCCCAGTTTCTGGAAGACACCCTTCTTCAAGCAGTGGTACAGGAAGAAGTCTGCATCCTTCAAGAAAAACATGATTCTCATGCAGGACAATGCTCCATCACACGCGTCAAGTACTCCACAGCGTGGCTGGCAAGAAAGGGTATAAAAGAAGAAAATCTAATGACATGGCCTCCTTGTTCACCTGATCTGAACCCCATTGAGAACCTGTGGTCCATCATCAAATGTGAGATTTACAAGGAGGGAAAACAGTACACCTCTCTGAACCAGTGTCTGGGAGGCTGTGGTTGCTGCTGCACGCAAAGTTGATGGTGAACCAGATCAAAACACTGACAGAGATCCATGGATGGCAGGCCTTTTGAGTGTCCTTGTCAAAGAAAGGGTGGCTATATTGGTCACTGATTTGTTTTTGTTTTGTTTTTGAATGTCAGAAATGTAAATTTGTGAATGTTGAGATGTTATATTGGTTTCACTAGTAAAAATAAATAATTGAAATGGGTATATATTTGTTTTTTGTTAAGTTGCCTAATAATTATGCACAGTAATAGTCACCTGCACACACAGACATCCCCCTAAAATAGCTAAAACTAAAAACAAACTAAAAACTACTTCCAAAAAATATTCTGCTTTGATATTAATGAGTTTTTTGGTTTCATTTGAGAACATGGTGTTGTTCAATAATAAAATTAATCCTCAAAAATACAACTTGCCTAATAATTCTGCACTCCCTGTAGAATATCTTAAGGATTCAAAATGTTTCAAAATTAATAACACTATTCTTTTCATTTCAGACCTGCATCTGGTATTCCATGCATTCAAAATTCATTAGAAGTATGAAATATATTGCATTCCTATTGAGATGCATTACAATGCCAGAATGTTGAATGCTGTGATTCTGGGGAGAGCAAATGATAGATTAATGTAATTGTTTATTAATATGATCACTAGGAAACAGACTTGTATTTGGTATCAGAGGTAATAAGAAAAATTACATCATATCTTCCCACTATAATTAAAATTGTAAAATTATTATTACAAGGAAGTAAAGTAGATTTAAATAATCACTTTATAAGGATGTATTAAATTGTAGCAATATTGATGGTGAAGACTATTTGTGGTTGTCTGCTGCCCCCCTAGGGGATATAAAACTGGTATGACAACCAATGAATTATCTATTAGAACACATACAAATCCAAATAGCCAATTAAATGTTTCAACTCTAAGGGACTGACCAGGGACAACGCTCCGTTAGCGCCAATCCAAGACAAGCACTGTCGGCGTAACCAAAACAGAGTCACCAATGATTAGATATAAGAAAGCTGATGCAAGGGAGAGAGAGTCCTTTAGTCTTTTGTCTTCAGAAACTTGGTCTGATTGAATAACTGGCTGCCATACCTGGGACAAAATCAACTTAAGCAAAAAGCTGAGAATAACTTCTTAATAACTTTTCTTCATATGAGGTGATCTGTAAAATACTTGAAAAAGAGTGAAATCCTAAATTGGCTCATGTTGGTAATGTATGCCTTCTATAATTTGATATTTTAAAGCAAATACATTAATTATTGCTACAATCAAACTAAAGTTACATTATAGGCCACATTAAAAAGAGGTGTAATATTGCCGGGTGATTTAATGATTATATGGATATGCTTGAAATTAAGGTTAAAAATATTGCTATAGATGATGGAAGGTGGAATGAAAAAAATGAATTATCCAAGAATTATTAAAAATTAATCAATGCAAAAATCTCAAAAAACACAACAAACTAACTACTAAAATCTTGGCCCCTTGCAATATGCATTGTTGACGAAATGTTGCTATACCTCATATAGAGATTAATACTAGAAGATAGTATTCGCTCCTCAAGCAGATGCGAAGAGATTTTAATAGAGCCAAAAATAAAATTGATGAGTTTGCCCAAAACATGGCCACCTTACAAAATATAATCAAAATTTAGATGCCCATATAGAATATTTGCATAAGGAACTCTCCACAAAGCCAGAGAGAATAAGTGGTTTAAAAAGGGCCGTATCATCATAATGAAAACCCCTCTATTAGCAATGAGGATAAGCAGATCATTCTGAATCTCTTACAGATTACATCAGGACTGAACTGCAGAAATTTAGGGAAGAATTTGAACAAAGGTCCCCCTATTGGGTCAGAAATACATTTCCCACAATAGACAGTCACCTCATATTTTAAATTTAGAGAACTGCTACACCTTCAGAGGGTGGGAATAGTGATTATAGTGAGTCAGAGGGTGGAGCCTAGCTCCCCAAATAGCCCCCATAATACTAAGATGCGTAAGGGTACTCCCTCCATAGTAAAAGGCCCCCATCACGGGGCTGAGGCGCAGAGAGATTTTGCTCAAGATGGGGGGCATTCCCAGGTAAATAATTATTCCCAAGAGATGAATGCACACAAAAAAAGTGGCGAAAATACTCTCAGGGTAACCAGACACCCCAAGTTAATAGTGCTCCCCAAAATAATAACGCTGAACAAGTTGAAACCCCAAGACAACTGCATCAAAATAGGAGAAATAGCTATGATTCTGAGGATCCCAAGGCTCCAGGAATCAATACCCTGGACACCCAAAAAATCGGTCCATGGGGTAAAGATAGCTTGTCCAGTGAAGTGGGCCAACTCAGCACAAAAGTTAGTCAATTATGTACACTATTTACTAATATGAGTCAGGCTTTTACGGCTCAGAAACCTAAAAATCCTTTTTTAGGGGTACAGCCAGTGGCCAGCAGTGGGTCACAGGCACAGTCATAAATACTGCAGTATTACCTGAGAGAGGGGGGAGATATATACCAAATAAAATGATAAATGTCAATAATGGTATTAATCATATTCTCTCCCTACAGGCCGGAAACGGATGATTTAGCTGTGATGACGAGCAACTTCGGCCTGAAAGTTCTAACCAATCTCTTCCTTTGCAGCATTCTCTTAACCTTATTTCCACAGATGCAGTACACAAGAACCCAGTCGACCCTATTATAGAGGGGACCGGTAAGAATGAAGTTTCTTCTGCATCAGGTAACGTGGCAGATTCAGGTAACAAGTGGCAAAGCCCATAGAAGTATGATAATGCCAATTTTATGTGTGAAATGGTAGAAACTGCAGGGAGATATTATATATTAGCTGAGCTCCAGGATTCAGTTTCCAAAACTATCATGGGATTAATTGATACTGGATCTCAGGCAACTATTTTATCCCACAGGTACTACACACAGCTAAATGAGCTAACACCTCACAACCCTAAAATAAAATAATTTGATGGTTCACTAATAGGTGTTGGGGGTGACTCTCTAAAAGTCTATGGTACGGCATGGTTAAAATTTAAACTGGGGAACAGGGTCATAAGACACCCCGTCATCATAGTGGATCTGCCGACTGATTATTTAATAATTGGTAGTGATCTCCTGAAGCGATTAAGCACCATAATTGATTGCATAAATAATATAATTTGGTCACAAATAAAAAGGGCTATTAATTATCAGCAATCCGGTGTATTTCACATCCAACATAACTGTCACATGGTGGAAGAGAAGCCAGATGCTGTGGAGATTCATTTCCGGAATGACTCTGTACCTGAAATCACTATCTTACAAATAGTAGATCAGACTCCTTTAAGTGGCTCTGATGGTAATACTTTTAAAAATTCACCTGGAAAGATAGCAAATATCTCCTTAGACGTCGATGTATTAATCATATCTCTCCACAAGGGGGATCAGAAAATCCCTAAAGGAGGAGGCCACACTCAATGCCTCGCAGGAATTGAGAGAGTTAGGCATGACCTTGGTGAAACCAAATATGCCAAATTAAACTTAAAACAGGAAGCTAGCTATATAAGCTTATTAGCGCAGATCGCTGAACCTAAGGTAATTAAATATCTTTCTCCCCAAGACCACTGTGTCCACGGCCTGGACTAAATGCTTATTATCTCTCTCTATAGGTAATAAATCAGCAAAGCACCTGTTCTTAGTTTTAAATACTCCCCATAATCAAATATACATTGGCAATGATCTCTTACATAGATATGCTATACAAATAGATTTGAATAACTCTTGCCTCTGGAGCAGGTTAAAGGGGGACCCTGAAGTATTTCAGGATGAAAACACAGCCCTGAAATCAAACCAGCAAATGCCATATGCTGTGAATATCCCTGCTGGAGCTGACAGATTCCTCTTACCCTTACAGGTAAAAAGAGGTCAGAAATTAAAAACTTCTGAAACACTAAATTGCTTCTCCCATAAAATGCAAAATCTGGGTATAACAATGACCCATACTCCTATGGTAAATATTTGAACTATTCCAATACATGTTATTGTGCATAACATGACCCCACAGGATATAACCTTATCCAAGGGAACTACCATAGGATATGCGCTGGAATCAAGTTATTACACTTTTTGGTATCAGAGTAATCAGAAAAATGACATTATATCATCCAATCTATAATTAAAATTGTAAATGATTAATACAAGGAAGTAAAGTAGTTTAAATAATCACTTTATAAGGATGTATTAAATTGTTAGCAATACTGATGGTGAAGATATTTGCGGTTGTCTGGTGCCCCCTAGGGGATTAAAACTGGTATAAAAACCAGATTAATTATCTATTAGAACACATGCAAATCCAAATAGCCAATTAAATGTTTCAACTCTAAGGGTGGACCAGGAACAAGCTCCGTTAGAGCCAATCCAAGACAAGCACTGTCGGCATTACCAAAAACAGATCACCAATGATTAGATATAAGAAAAGCTGAATGCAAGGGAGAAAGAGTCTTTAGTCTTTTGTCTGCTGAAACTGGTCTGATTGAATAACTGGCTGCCATACCTGGGACACAATCAACTCAAGCAAAAAGCTGAGACTAACTTCTTAATAACTTTTCTTCATATGAGGTGATCTGAAAATACTTGGAAAAGATTGAAATCCTAAATTGTCTCATGTTGTTAATGTATGAATTCTATAATTTGATATTTTAAAGCAATGACATTCATTATTGCTACAATCAAACTAAAGGTAATAGATTTAAGAGAGCACTTTGTATTTTAGCTGGCATTCATAATCCTCTGTAGTCTTAGCTGGTCATTATTGCTAAATAATTTATTTACTAGACAGGGTTTTATACTCCAAATTTATACATCAGTTATTATAGTAAACTCTCTCAGAATTGTACATAAACTGGTTATTGTGATTATATCCCTGATAGTTATTAATTAAGCATAATAAGTGGGGTAAATCCATATTGAGCATTGAACTAGAGTTATTGTTTAATAACAGAAGATTCTAGTGTTTCATTGTGATATTTAAATGCAACTCTGATTTGGGAGATTATTGTGAATAAGGTAATTTTTATGATCTTTGTATAGCATATTATAACAGTTTACGCTGGTATAGTTTGATTCATATCTGGTTTCCTATAAATATAATTCAATGTGTCTATAAATTTTAACTAATATAAAGAATTTAGGAATTTACATTCATTTTATTGTTTTGTATAAGCATTTTATTGGGGGTTTGTTTTAAAAGAATAATTTTTAAATATATTGTATTATAACCCGGCCATATACTGACAGGCATTCCCAATCCCTCCTCCTCCCTCCCTCTCACCTCTGCTGCTGGACTTACCACCTGCCTAATGGATTCCCTCCCACACCTCCCACCAGCACCAGCAAATGATCGTTACATGTGTGTCACCATCTATAACTAAATGGCATCTGACTTCATGTGGAACCAGAGCACTGATCACTCTCTGGTTCCATATGCCTGGTTCTAAGAAACTCCAGCTCTCAGCTGTAACTTAACAGCTGAGACTGCTGGAGCTTCCTTCAGCTCCAAAGTATATATACGTCATGTGGCACAATAAGCAATGTACCGCATAATGTATATATATATCACATTGGGCTAAGGGTTTAAAATAATAAGGTTTCTCTAAAAATGTTTTGGGCATGTTAAGATGATCTGGTTAAAAATTGTAATCATCTACTTGTATAACCACATTGTGCATTATTCTTGGCACAATCAAGCTCTAGATAACACACCCCGTGCTATTGATTGCACTCTACTTGCAATATATTTTTTAATGGAATGAAACAATTTAAAAAACAAAACACAAAACAGTTTGCAATAATAAACATACACTCAAATACCTACACACATATATACCTACCTACATGCCTACATGCATACATATATTCATACATACACACACACACACATACATACATGCATACACACATACAGGCATGTACACATACAGTATCTCACAAAAGTGAGTACACCCCTCATATTTTTGTAAATATTTTATTATATCTTTTCATGTAACAACACTGAAGAAATGTCACTTTGCTACAATGTAAAGTAGTGAGTGTACAGCCTGTATAACAGGGTAAATTTGCTCTCCCCCTCAAAATAATTAAACATACAGCCATTAATGTCTAAACCATTGGCAAATGTCCAAATTGGGTCCAAAGTGTCAATATTTTGTGCAGCCACCAGTATTTTCCAGCACTGCCTTAACTCTCTTAGGCATGGAGTTCACCAGAGCTTCACAGGTTGCCACTGGAGTCCTCTTCCACTCCTCCATGATGACATCAGGGAGCTGGTAGATGTTAGAGACTTTGCGCTCCCCCATCTTCCTTTTGAGGATGCCAAACAGATGCTCAATAGGGTTTAGGTATGGAGACATGCTTGGCCAGTCCATAACCTTTACCCTCAGCTTCTTTAGCAAGGCAGTGGTCGTCTTGGAGGTGTATTTGGGGTTGTTATCATGTTGGAATACTGAATACTCTGAAGGGAGTTGGCATTCATGGTTCACTCAATGAACTGTAGCTCCCCAATGCTGGCAGCACTCATGCAGACCCAGACCATGACACTCCCACCACCATGCTTGACTGTAGGCAAGACACACTTGTCTTTGTACTCCTCACCTGGTTGCCGCCACACACGCTTGACACCATCTAAACCAAATAATTTTATCTTGGTCTCATCGGACCACAGGGCATGGTTCCAGTATTCCATGACCTCAGTCTGTTATGCCTTCAGCAAACTGTTTGCAGGCTTTCTTGTGCATCATCTTTAGAAGAGCCTTCCTTCTGGGATGACAGCCATGTAGACCAATTTGATGCAGTGTGCAGCATATGTCTGAGCACTGACAGGCTGACCTCCTACCCCTTCAACCTCTGTAGCAATGCTGGCAGCACTCATACATCTATTTCCCAAAGACAACCTCTGAATATAACGCTGAGCAAGTGCACTCAACTTCTTTGGTCGACCATGGGGAGGCCTGCTCTGAGTGGAACCTGTCCTGTGAACCCACTGTATGGTCTTGCCCATCGTGCTGCAGCTCAGTTTTAGGGTCTTGGCAATCTTCTTATAGCCTAGGCTATCTTTATGTAGCGCAACAATTATTTTTTTCAGATACTCAGAGAGTTCTTTGCCATGAGGTGCCATGTTGAACTTCCAGTGACCAGTTTGAGAGAGTGTGAGAGCGATAATACCAATATAAACACACCTGCTCCCCATTTACACAAGAGACCTTGTAACACTAACGAGCCACATGACACCGGGGAGAGAAAATGGCTTATCGGGCCCAATTTGGACATTTCCACTTAGGGGTGTACTCACTTTTGTTGCCAACGGTTTGGACATTAATGGCTGTGTGTTGAGTTATTTTGAGGGGACAGCAAATTTACACTGTTATACAGGCTGTACACTCACTACTTTACATTATATCAAAGTGTAATTTCTTCAGTGTTGTCACATGAAAAGATATAAAATATTTACAAAAATGTGAGGGGTGTACTCACTTTTGTGAGATACTGTGCGTACATACAGTACATACATATACACATACCTACATATATATATATATATATATATATATATATATATATACATACATACATGCAGTACATACATACATACACATACATACCTACCTACATGCATACGTACACATCTACCTACATACATACACACATACATGCAGTTCATACATACAAACACACACATACCTACCTACCTACATACACACATACCTACAAACATACATACATATCTACATACATACATACATGCAGTACATACATACATATCTACCTATATACTGTACATAAATACACACGCATACCTACATACATACAGTATATACCTACTTACTTACATACATATACACATACATACACACTTGCATACCTACATACATACACACATACATACACTCAAATACATACCTACATACATACATACCTACCTACATATACACATATACCTACCTACCTACCTACCTACCTACATACGTACTTACATACACACATACATACAGACATACATACACACATACATACATATATACATACACACATACACATAAATACACACATACATACATACACACACATATATACATATCCACATACATACACACACATACATATCACATACGTACATAGACATACACATACATACACACATACACATACATACACACATACATACATACACATACATACATACACATACATACATAAATACATACATACATATATATATATACTGGTTTTGAATTATTTGCAAATTTTTGTTTGTAATTATCATTTGTATAACTGACAGTTAAGAAAGAAATACAGATGAAAAACAAACATTTACATGTCATCAGCCTTTCTTTTTATTCCCCTTTTATATAGGCTTTTAGCAATATCCACAAAACAGAAGATCATTGACATATGTGCCTCTAATATTTAGAGACTTTCTTTCTTCATTTCAAATGATCATTGTGTTCCTAAGCATTTTGTTTCAGATGTGTTGCCACTTTCTAAGGGTATACTTCTGTTTTGTATGCTCAGTGCTTGTCTTGTTTCCATGACAACCAGATTCATGTTTATGATACTATCCAGTGTTCCACATTCATGGAAAGTATTAAGTGTTATTGAGCCTTCTTTGCTGCATCCTGCAGTTTTACTAGTATGCTCTGTTAATTATAGGTCCTAAAACTTGTCTCCTAAAATATTATATACTAACTCTTAGTCTGTCATTAAATGCAATTTTACATTTTCTCACTCGGCTTCAGACCTTATCATTTTCTCCATAACTCAATTTTTTTACTGTTCTCTGTCTTATTTCAGCTTTTCCCCCCACAATCACCCCTGTCGTTTTGATGTTTCCTGTATCTTTTTCTTTCATTACAATCCTCTCTACCTATTCACCTTTCTCCCTTCTTTTTTCATATTCTTCATCCATCTCCTTGTTCCCTCCCTCCCTCTCTCTCTTCTACTATTGTATCATCTTCTTGGAAATGCTAGTTAAAGGGACATAAGTATTGTTTCATTGCATCTAAAAGAGGAAATGTTTTAAATTGTTTTCTGTTTTAAAAAAAAATAATGTTCCCGTACTGCAGAAAACACATTTTTTATTATGCTTGTTTGGCATGTCACTTTTCACAAATAGAACTGAGGGACTTGTCCCACTCAGCCAATGAACTTCTCTCCCACAAACACGTTATGCACTTGTCAAAATATTTTAGTGTGTTTTAATGTGTGTAACTGAAATTGTTTAAACTTAAAGGGACAGTAAATTCAAAATTAAACTTTCATGATTCAAATAGAATATGATATATTAAATAACTTTCCAAAGTACTTCTATGATCCAATGTGCGTTGTTCTTTTGGTGCCCTTTGTTGAAAAGCACTTCTGGGAGCTAGCTGCTGATTGGTAGCTCAGCACATATAACTCTTGTCATTGGCTCACCAGATGTGCTCAGCTAGCATGCAGTAGTGCATTGCTTTTCCTTTAACAAAGAATACCAAGAGAATAAAGCAAATTTGATTCTTAAATTGGAAAGTTTTTTAAAATTGTATCATAAATCATGAAAGAATCTTTTTGTTTCATGTCCCTTACACATCTCTATATAAGAGGTGTCAGGTTGTAGATTTGATCAGTGATGGGTGAGTGAGTAAATTGATTTTAAAGTGTTATTATTATTATGGAATAACAGGCATTTTAATGTAACTTTTATTGACTTTTGCAATGCAAAAGAAAAATACTTGTATATGCATAATACATTATTTCATTTATGATCCAATTAAAGAGGTCTGCCAGATTACAAGTAGAGCAGTATTTAATGCTCCCGCTCTCAGGCTAACTCCGCCAAAAGTAAGCTTTTTGTGCGTGACGGGTAGCGTTCGTATTACAAGTTGAAAGTAAAACATTTTCGCTCACATGCTAACCCGATGCGTGCAAAAAGCCGGTTAGGAAAGGACTGAAAACAAGAAAAATGCTTAACATAAAAATACTTTGAAAGAAAAACCCCAGAAAAAAACACCCCAGTTTCTCTGTTTTTTTTTTTTTCCTTCCAAACGCTGCTTGAAAACACTGCTTGTTTTTCTCAAGTGGAACTCACCAGTCGTACAAATTTTGGCAGCATATTTACCCTGCATTTCTTTTTTGAATACACAACAAAATATGGCAAAGAATAAAGCAAATCTGCTTGAAAATACACAGAGCATCATTTTGAATAGACGCCTATAACTGCGTGAGGTGCCCTAAACTGGATATCTCGCATATGAAGCAAGAACTGGTAGCAGCGCGGAAAACAATAATTACATCTGCAACACTTAGGCCTAGATTTAGAGTTCGGCGGTAGCCGTCAAAACCAGCGTTAGAGGCTCCTAACGCTGGTTTTGGGCGCCCGCTGGTATTTGGAGTCAGTGATTAAAGGGTCTAACGCTCACTTTTCAGCCGCGACTTTTCCATACCGCAGATCCCCCTACGCCATTTGCGTAGCCTATCTTTTCAATGGGATCTTTCTAACGCTGGTATTTAGAGTCGTTTCTGCAGTGAGCGTTAGAGCTCTAACGACAAGATTCCAGCCGCCTGAAAATAGCAGGAGTTAAGAGCTTTCTGGCTAACGCCGGTTTATAAAGCTCTTAACTACTGTACCCTAAAGTACACTAACACCCATAAACTACCTATGTACCCCTAAACCGAGGTCCCCCCACATCGCCGCCACTCGATTAAAATTTTTAACCCCTAATCTGCCGACCGCCACCTACGTTATACTTATGTACCCCTAATCTGCTGCCCCTAACACCGCCGACCCCTGTATTATATCTATTAACCCCTAACTTGCCCCCCACAACGTCGCCGCAAGCTACTTAAAATAATTAACCCCTAATCTTCCGACCGCAAATCGCCGCCACCTACGTTATCCCTATGTACCCCTAATCTGCTACCCCTAACATCGCCGACCCCTATGTTATATTTATTAACCCCTAATCTGCCCCCCACAACGTCGCCGACACCTACCTACACTTATTAACCCCTAATCTGCCGAGCGGACCTGAGCGCTACTATAATAAAGTTATTAACCCCTAATCCGCCTCACTAACCCTATCATAAATAGTATTAACCCCTAATCTGCCCTCCCTAACATCGCCGACACCTACCTTCAATTATTAACCCCTAATCTGCCGACCGGAGCTCACCGCTATTCTAATAAATGTATTAACCCCTAAAGCTAAGTCTAACCCTAACACTAACACCCCCCTAAGTTAAATATAATTTTTATCTAACGAAATAAATTAACTCTTATTAAATAAATAATTCCTATTTAAAGCTAAATACTTACCTGTAAAATAAATCCTAATATAGCTACAATATAAATTATAATTATATTATAGCTATTTTAGGATTAATATTTATTTTACAGGCAACTTTGTAATTATTTTAACCAGGTACAATAGCTATTAAATAGTTAAGAACTATTTAATAGTTACCTAGTTAAAATAATTACAAATTTACCTGCAAAATAAATCCTAACCTAAGATATAATTAAACCTAACACTACCCTATCAATAAAATAATTAAATAAACTACCTACAATTACCTACAATTAACCTAACACTACACTATCAATAAATTAATTAAACACAATTGCTACAAATAAATAAAATTAAATAAACTATCTAAAGTACAAAAAATAAAAAAGAACTAAGTTACAGAAAATAATAAAATATTTACAAACATAAGAAAAATATTACAACAATTTTAAACTAATTACACCTACTCTAAGCCCCCTAATAAAATAACAAAGCCCCCCAAAATAAAAAATTCCCTACCCTATTCTAAAATACAAATATTACAAGCTCTTTTACCTTACCAGCCCTGAACAGGGCCCTTTGCGGGGCATGCCCCAAGAATTTCAGCTCTTTTGCCTGTAAAAAAAAACATACAATACCCCCCCCCCCCAACATTACAACCCACCACCCACATACCCCTAATCTAACCCAAACCCCCCTTAAATAAACCTAACACTACCCCCCTGATGATCTTCCTACCTTGTCTTCACCATGCCAGGTTCACCGATCCGTCCTGGCTCCAAGATCTTCATCCAACCCAAGCGGGGGCTAGACATCCACTGAAGAAGTCCAGAAGAGGGTCCAAAGTCTTCCTCCTATCCGGCAAGAAGAGGACATCCGGACCGGCAAACATCTTCTCCAAGCGGCATCTTCTATCTTCTTCCATCCGATGACGACCGGCTCCATCTTGAAGACCTCCAGCGCGGATCCATCCTCTTCTTCCGACGACTAGACGACGAATGACGGTTCCTTTAAGGGACGTCATCCAAGATGGCGTCCCTCGAATTCCGATTGGCTGATAGGATTCTATCAGCCAATCGGAATTAAGGTAGGAATTTTCTGATTGGCTGATGGAATCAGCCAATCAGAATATAGTTCAATCCGATTGGCTGATCCAATCAGCCAATCAGATTGAGCTCGCATTCTATTGGCTGATCGGAACAGCCAATAGAATGCGAGCTCAAT
This sequence comes from Bombina bombina, assembly GCF_027579735.1. Lineage (NCBI taxonomy): Eukaryota > Metazoa > Chordata > Amphibia > Anura > Bombinatoridae > Bombina > Bombina bombina. The sequence goes on from NC_069502.1 coordinate 560,269,423, forward strand.
CTGATTGGCTGATTGGATCAGCCAATCGGATTGAACTATATTCTGATTGGCTGATTCCATCAGCCAATCAGAAAATTCCTACCTTAATTCCGATTGGCTGATAGAATCCTATCAGCCAATCGGAATTCGAGGGACGCCATCTTGGATGACGTCCCTTAAAGGAACCGTCATTCGTCGTCTAGTCGTCGGAAGAAGAGGATGGATCCGCGCTGGAGGTCTTCAAGATGGAGCCGGTCGTCATCGGATGGAAGAAGATAGAAGATGCCGCTTGGAGAAGATGTTTGCCGGTCCGGATGTCCTCTTCTTGCCGGATAGGAGGAAGACTTTGGACCCTCTTCTGGACTTCTTCAGTGGATGTCTAGCCCCCGCTTGGGTTGGATGAAGATCTTGGAGCCAGGACGGATCGGTGAACCTGGCATGGTGAAGACAAGGTAGGAAGATCATCAGGGGGGTAGTGTTAGGTTTATTTAAGGGGGGTTTGGGTTAGATTAGGGGTATGTGGGTGGTGGGTTGTAATGTTGGGGGGGGGGGTATTGTATGTTTTTTTTTACAGGCAAAAGAGCTGAAATTCTTGGGGCATGCCCCGCAAAGGGCCCTGTTCAGGGCTGGTAAGGTAAAAGAGCTTGTAATATTTGTATTTTAGAATAGGGTAGGGAATTTTTTATTTTGGGGGGCTTTGTTATTTTATTAGGGGGCTTAGAGTAGGTGTAATTAGTTTAAAATTGTTGTAATATTTTTCTTATGTTTGTAAATATTTTATTATTTTCTGTAACTTAGTTCTTTTTTATTTTTTGTACTTTAGATAGTTTATTTAATTTTATTTATTTGTAGCAATTGTGTTTAATTAATTTATTGATAGTGTAGTGTTAGGTTAATTGTAGGTAGTTTATTTAATTATTTTATTGATAGGGTAGTGTTAGGTTTAATTATATCTTAGGTTAGGATTTATTTTACAGGTAAATTTGTAATTATTTTAACTAGGTAACTATTAAATAGTTCTTAACTATTTAATAGCTATTGTACCTGGTTAAAATAATTACAAAGTTGCCTGTAAAATAAATATTAATCCTAAAATAGCTATAATATAATTATAATTTATATTGTAGCTATATTAGGATTTATTTTACAGGTAAGTATTTAGCTTTAAATAGGAATTATTTATTTAATAAGAGTTAATTTATTTCGTTAGATAAAAATTATATTTAACTTAGGGGGGTGTTAGTGTTAGGGTTAGACTTAGCTTTAGGGGTTAATACATTTATTAGAATAGCGGTGAGCTCCGGTCGGCAGATTAGGGGTTAATAATTGAAGGTAGGTGTCGGCGATGTTAGGGAGGGCAGATTAGGGGTTAATACTATTTATGATAGGGTTAGTGAGGCGGATTAGGGGTTAATAACTTTATTATAGTAGCGCTCAGGTCCGCTCGGCAGATTAGGGGTTAATAAGTGTAGGTAGGTGTCGGCGACGTTGTGGGGGGCAGATTAGGGGTTAATAAATATAACATAGGGGTCGGCGATGTTAGGGCAGCAGATTAGGGGTACATAGGGATAACGTAGGTGGCGGCGGTTTACGGAGCGGCAGATTAGGGGTTAAAAGTGTAATGCAGGGGTCAGCGATAGCGGGGGGCGGCAGATTAGGGGTTAATAAGTGTAAGGTTAGGGGTGTTTAGACTCGGGGTACATGTTAGGGTGTTAGGTGCAGACTTAGGAGGTGTTTCCCCATAGGAAACAATGGGGCTGCGTTAGGAGCTGAACGCTGCTTTTTTGCAGGTGTTAGGTTTTTTTTCAGCTCAAACAGCCCCATTGTTTCCTATGGGAGAATCGTGCACGAGCACGTTTTTGATGCCGGCCGCGTCCGTAAGCAACTCTGGTATCGAGAGTTGCATTTGCGGTAAAAATGCTCTACGCTCCTTTTTTGGAGCCTAACGCAGCATTTGTTTGAACTCTCGATACCAGAGTTAAATTTATGGTGCGGCCAGAAAAAAACCCGCGGAGCGTTAACAGCCCTTTTACCGCCGAACTCTAAATCTAGGCCTCAGGAAGCACAATTGCAAAATGAGTTATGTAAATGTTTGTAATTGAAAAATATTTCTCTGTTTTGTAATGGATAGGATGAAAGGTGTCTCGAGAAGTTGGCTATAGGCATCCCATGGAGTTCTAGAGGTAACTTTTCTGTTAAGCTTTTGTAGAAGTAAGAAAAGTCCCTTATGGGGAACTATGCTAGATTGGAATTAAGGCCTATGCAATTTAAAATAATTCATGATTCAGTTATATCATATCATTTTAAATAACTTTTCAATTTACTTCTGTTATCAAATTTGCTTTGTTTTATTGATATCTTTTGTTAAAGTAAACCTAGGTGGACTTATAGGAGCTCAGGAGCATGCACGTGTCTTTAGAAGTCTACGTTTGTAAAACATGGCTATAAACAATGTTGCAAACACTACTGCCAGATGGCTAAAGACACGTGCATGCTCCTGAGCTCACCTAGTATTACTCTTTAACAAAGGATACCAAGAGAACTACATTTAACATGAAGTAACAATTTACTATACCTTTATTACTCTGCAGTATGTCCCTTTAACTAATGTTACGTATTGCCTATCTGTTTAATTTCTAAGAAAAATTGTAATCATTTCAGGCAATTGGATAGTTATGAATAATGATAAAAAGTTGTACATGAGCCCCCATTTACATTTTTAGATCTAGGTTACAAGTTGAGCACAATTGATAATGAGGGCTATGCTATTTTGCTCTTGGCCTCCAGCAAATAATAATGCACAATTGTGTATTAAAAGCTGTTGGCTAAAATACATTTTTACTAAAGGGAAACGTTTAATGAATTGTTTTGAAATGTACCTGATACATAAATAGTGTACTCTATATATTCAACAGGAAGTAGTAGAAGTGTCCTCAGTGTACTCGTATTACAAGTAGTTAAGTGTTGCGCTTGCATGCAATCCAAAGTACTATTATTAAAACTGACGCTTTTGAAAATCAGCTCTTAACTGTCACCTCTTGCTATTGGGCATTCAAAAACATGGAGGGTGGGGTGTATAGCAAAGAACAATTTGCAGAATTTTTGCGCCCCATTAGCTTAGTGCTCAAGTGTTTTTTTTTTAGTGTGGGCCCTCATAGAAATCTTATTATCTGAGGGTAAGAACGTACCTGTGGTATGCGACTTGAATAGTAAGAAGTTCACTATACTGCCACACACACAATATATGCTAGAGATGTGCACAGGTAAAAAATTCATTTCGTCCAAATCTTTTGGACTAAATATTCAGAAAAATTAATTTTCCGAACAGTCAGCTGTCAATCTCATTGCTATTTGTTTCATTGTAAATAAACAAATGCTAAATATTGGAGGAACATTTACTTTCATTTTCATTAAAATAAATGTAAATGTTCCTTTGCTACAGGTGAAAAAGTTTACTTATAGCATTACATATTTACCTCTAGCGCCCTGGAGGGCCACACTAATTCCTACCTTTCTTCTTAGAGCCCTCGGTCTCGCTAATTACCAGGCTTAGCACGGTAGATCCCAGGACCTTCTTCTTTAACACAGGTTCTGGGATCTGTTGCGCTAAGCCTCCTATTAGTGTGCCATAGGGCTCTGTGAAGAAGGGTTATATTATAAATATTATGAACATACTTTTTTGTATTGGAAAATAAAATAATGAGACATTTCCCATTAGGCAATAATCTTTACTCTGATTACTCTTTACTCTGATAAAAGGTCATGCAAGAGGGGAATAATCTTAGTTAGTATTTATCCCTCAGACTATGGGGCATATGTATCAAGCTCCGAATGGAGCTTGATGCCCCGTGTTTCTGGTGAGCCTGCAGGCTCGCCAGAAACAGCAGTTATGAAGCAGCGGTCACAGGCGGACAGACATTGCCGGAAATCAACCCGATCGAGTACGATCGGGTTGATTGACACCCCCCTGCTGGCGGCTGATTGGCCGCGAGTCTGCAGAGGCGGCATTGCACCAGCAGCTCTCGTGAGCTGCTGGTGCAATGCTGAATACGGCGAGCGTATTGCTCGCCGTATTCAGAGAAGTCTGGTGGACCTGATCCGCACTGTTGGATCAGGTCCGCCAGACTTTAATAAATATGCCCCTATGTATAAGAAACAAATGGTCCCTATATTTCCTTCATGTATCTGATCCCAAATGGCATCTTCCATTAGAACAAGGGTCGTCATCTCAAGTTAGAGGGTTGTAGATTCTTGGGTAATTTACAGAGCCACTTCTTAACAGAAAAATATGGTTGATTCTTAAATTAGATCATTATAAGTATTAATTAAGCTTTCACTTCAGAATGTTATATAGGCAGCCTCATTGGGCCTTCTGGTTCTTATCAGCCATCAAACAATCTATGTACTAGTGTCTTCTAGTGTCTTTTCTTAACTAATATACATTGCATTTTCTGCCACCTGGTCAATTGTGTAATGCTACGATGTGTAAACTGCTACTAATGTTACCTGATAATGATCTAATCGTTGGTCAGAGCTGAAACTGAAGCAATGGAGAGCATTTCAGAATCTCATTGTGTGGAACAGACCATATTAACATTTTGGAAGCAGTACAGGATGTTGGTGTGTAATTTAGAGACAAACCAAAACAACAGTCATTACTTATGTGTCTGTTTTTCACATGGATGGGGGAGCAGCATTGCAGCAGCTGTCTATAACTCTATAATAGAGATGTATAAGCATATACATATATATTTACTAGAAAAACATAGGCCTCTTAAGTTATTATGCTCTGTACTTACCTGCATTCAACCGCCCCCATACGCCCGCCTAAGTTCGCCTAACCTCGCTGCCTGCAGACCTGAAAACGCTCGCCAAATTTATCAATAACAATTGTCAAAAAGCGCGCACCAAGGTACGGAGTGATGAGCAGCGGACTGTGATATTTATCATTCATCAATCTCGCTGCTCTTCGGCTTTTTCCCAGCTTTATTGATACCCCTGTCACTAAGCACCCACACTATACTGTACTGTTTTACCCCCCTATACCGCCACCCCCGGAGCCCCCCGCAACTATAATAAATATGGTTAATCCATAAACGGCCGCTCCCGGACCCGCCGGCAACTATAATAAATATGTTAACCCCCCCTAAACCGCCCACTCCCGGACCCCCACCGCAACTATAATAAATATGTTAACCCCTAAACCGCTGCTCCGGCCCACCGCCACAACTATAATAAATATATTACCATAAACCGCCACTCCTGGAACCCGCCCGAACTATAATAAATATATTAACCCCTAAACAACCGCTCCCGGACCCCGCGCCACCTACATAATACCTATTAACCCCTATCGGCCCGCCCCCTATACCGCCATCACCTAATATTAAATTTATTAACCCCTATCCTGCCCCCCCTATACCGCCAACACCTATATTTATATTTATTAACCCCCTATCCATACCCACCCTATACCGCCCGCCACCTATATTAAATTTATTAACCCCTATCCTGCCCCCCCCTACACGCCGCCGCCACTATATTAAACTTATTAACCCCTAAACCTGTCTAACCCTAAGCACCCCCCCTAACTTAATATTATTTATTTAAATAAATCTAAATAAAAATTACTATTATTAACTAAAATTATTACTATTTAAAACTAAATACTTACCTATAAAATAAAACCCTAAGATAGTTACAATATAACTAATAGGTATTTTGTAGCTATTTTGGATTTAATTTTATTATACAGGAAACTTTGTATTTATTTTAACCAGGTACAATTGTTATTAAATAGTTATTAAACTAGTTAATAACTACCTAGCTAAAATACTTACAAAATTACCTGTAAAATAAATCCTAACCTAAGTTACAATTAAACCTAACACTACACTATCATTAAATTAATTAAATAAATTAAATAAATGTAGGGGGTTAGTAAGTTTATTTAGTTGCGGCGGGGTCTGGGGAGCGGCAGTTTAGAGGTTAATAAGTATAATGTAGGCGGGTGGCGGTGTAGGGGGACAGATTAGGGGCTGTTTAGACTCGGGGTACATGTGTAGGGTGTAGGGTGCAGACGTTTCCCATAGGAAATCAACGGGATATCGGGAGCTTTCGTGCTGTCAGACTTCCATTGATTCCTATGGGATGCGTCCTCCCTCCAGGGCGGCGGATTGAAACCAGGTACGCTGGGCCGGAAAAGTGCCGAGCGTACCTGCTAGTTCTTTGATAACTAGCAAAAGTAGTCAGATTGTGCCGAACTTGCGTTCGGCACATCTGGAGTGACGTAAGAATCTGTGTCGGACTGAGACCCGGCGGATCGTAGCTTACGTCACTATATTCTACTTTTGCCGGTCTGTAGGGCTTGATAACCTACAGCGAATTAGCCTCGCCACAAATACGCTGCGGATTCAGTGTATTTGCGGTTGATGGCTTGATAACTAGCGGCGTAGACTGCAATGTAAAGAGCACATTTCAGTGAAATTATTTTTTCGAACACCCCAGACCCAGCCAACTATTTTAACAAGCTAAAAACTGCTTTGTGCAGTTTTTTTTTTTTTTTTTTTAAATTATGCTCTTATTTTTCTTATTTAAAAAAAGGCACATTACACTGTATTTTTGGGGCAATTGGGGAGTCTGAACCTCTGGTTAATATTTTTGAGCACTAATTGCTACTGTAATGGTATTACTGACTTGCAATGTCTGGTTATATTGACGCCTGCAAACGGGCAAATTTGCCCTTTTGTGGCACCCAATAAATTAGTGCTCCACTTGTAATCTATCCATTAGTATATTTGGATAGAATGAGTTGTACTAACATCTGATTAGGCTCATCTAGGATGATGAAATTAGCAGATGTGGGCCATCTGCTGGGGTGGAGTGGGAATCTGATTCACGGAGATGTGATTCATGGGGTGTCAGAGATGGACTGCTCATAGCCAGGTGTCTAGAAAAGTGCTGATCTTCAACTACACCAAGAGCAGGGGGTTTCATATTTTTGTTGACAAGAACTACAAATCAGTCAGTACTGAGATGATACAGAGAGGGGTGGGCTGGCTTGCCTAGGGTGGGTGGGTGCTTTGTGTTGCAAAGAGAGTTGAAATAAATCTTTCAGGATAAGTTGAATTTCTAAGCTTATGGATAACAGTTTCATATAAAAATAATAAAAAAGACAAAGGAAATAAAGAGAAAAAACAATCTGCAGAATGGCCTTATAGAAAGACTGGTTCATGTAAGATAAACTCTAGTGTCTTATCTCTATGGATAAGGAAAGAATTTAGTTGTTATTATATTGTCTCTCTCTGTCTCACAACTCATCTATATGTGCAGAAAGAGGGGTTATTATATGTTTTTTTTTTATTTTATTTTTATTTATTCCTCATCTGTGTGTGTCAAAGTAATACTCCTGAGGTCATGACATAGCTCAGCCTTATTGAGCTAAACCCCTACGTACTCATTCTTTCTGTTTTCTAATTATGGTGTAAACTATTCTCTTCTTTAACTTTTCTATGCTGCAGTTGACTCATGGAGTAGATGTCTAAAAAACGATAGGGGAGAAAAAGTCTCAGTGACGTCACTTCCGGTCTGGCGAGACCACAAAGAAACGGCACGGAGAAATACTGCTGTGTATCACTTGTGCCTCGAGCAGGACCATTTTGTTTATAGCACTCCCCAGCCTAAGCCAAAAAGTATTGGACATGTAAGGCTGAACGGATGTAACAACCAAACAAGGATTACAGCAGCATTACATAGCGACTTATTGCATTGGGGCATTGTGTTTGCTGTACTTCAGAAAAGAAACAGTAACATTTTGCATACCTTTCAGTTCCGTATAGGAAAATAAATGTGTTATTGGTTTATCCACTTTTCTGATTGAAAAGTTTTAGTAAAAAAAAAAATCCAATTCACACTGGGAGTCACGTTTACCATTATACCATACTCCAAGAAGTGGTAGCAGGAAAAAGAAATACATCTTTACCACAGATAGGGATATATATCCCCACCATGAGTATTCCATACCTCATAGGTTTGAGGTTAAAAAAGGTGAGCAAGTTCTTTGAATACAATCACCACCTATGGGGCCATATTTAACAAAGCTCCGTATGGAGCTTGATGCCCTGTGTTCTTGCGCGAGCCTGCAGGCTTGCCATGAAGAACAGCAGTTATGAAGCAGCAGTCACAAAGACCGCTGCTCAATAAACCTGTCCGCCTGCTCTGAGCATGCGGACACACATACGCCCGCAGGGGGGTGTTGATTGACACCCCCCTGCGTGAGTCTCTGCAGGGGGCGGCGACTGCACCAGGCACTCTTGTGAGCTGCTTGTGCAATGCCTGAAATACGGTGAGCGATTGCTCGCCATATTCAGCGAGGTCTGGCGGACCTGATCTGCACTGTAGGGATCAGGTCGCCCAGACCCTTGATAAATAACGTCCTCTATATGAACATGCTATACTATTAGTTTGTTTCTGTTTTTCTTCTCTCCCTTTCTATGAGCCTTGTTCCTGGCCTACCTACTGACAAAGATTTTCCTATATCCACTGGTGATAGTGGATTCATCAGTTACAGTCTGCCGTTGAAATACACCAGGAGAGACTATTATTGCAAATTAACTTCTTGCACTCGAGCACAGCGCAATTTGATACCCTTTATTTTCACACACGCACACACACACACATATATATATATATATATATATATATATATATATATATATATATATATATATATACAATGGATATAAAAAGTCTACACCACTCCCTGTTAAAATGTCAGGTTTCTGTGATGTTAAAAAAATGAGACAAAGATAAATCATTTCAGAACTTTTTCCTCCTTTAATGTGACTTATAAACTGTACAACTTGATTTAAAAACAAACTAAAACTTCTAGGTGGAGGTAAGTAAAAATAAAAAACTCAAATAATATGGTTGCATAAGTGTGCACACCCTCTTATAACTGGGGATGTAGCTGTGTTTAGAATTGAGCAATCACATTCAAAATCATGTTAAATAGGAGTCAGTACACACCTGTCATAATTTAAAATGCATCTGATTAACCCCAAAGTTCAGCTGTTCTAGTTGGTCTTTCCTGACATTTTCTTAGTCGCAACCTACAGCAAAAGCCATGGTCCGCAGAGAGCTTCCAAAGCATCAGAGGGATCTCATTGTTAAAAGGTATCAGTCAGGAGAATGGTACAAAAGAATTTCCAAGGCATTAGATATACCATGGAACACAGTGAAGACAGTCATCATCAAGTGGAGAAAATATGGCGCAACAGTGACATTACCAATAACTGGACGTCCCTCCAAAATTGATGAAAAGACGAGACAAAAACTGGTCTGGGAGGCTGCCAAGAGGCCTACAGCACCATTAAAGGAGCTTCAGGAATATCTGGCAAGTACTGGCTGTGTGGTGCATGTGACAACAATCACCCGTATTCTTCATATGTCTGGGCTATGGGGTAGAGTGGCAAGACGGAAGTCTTTGCTTACAAAAAAAAACATCCAAGCCCAGCTAAATTTGCAAAAACACAATCTGAAGTCTCCCAAAAGCATGTCGCAAAAGGTGTTCTGGTTTGATGAAACCAAGATTAAACTTTTTGGCCATAATTCGAAAAGATGTGTTCAGCACAAAAACAACACTGCATATAACCAAAAGAACACCATACCCACAGTGAAGCATTTTGGTGGCAGCATCATGCTTTGGGTCTGTTTTTCTTCAGCTGGAACTGGGGCCTTAGTCAAGGTAGAGGAAATTATGAACAGTTCCAAATACCAGTCAATATTAGCATAACACCTTTAGGCTTCTGCTAGAAAGCTGAACATGAAGAGGAACTTCATCTTTCAGCATGACAACAGCCCAAAGCATACATCCAAATCAACAAAGGAATGGCTTCACCAGAAGAAGATTAAAGTTTTGGAATGGCCCAGTCAGAGCCCAGACCTGAATCCAATCGAAAATCTGTTGGGTGATCTGAAGAGGGCTGTGCACAGAAGATGCCCTCACAACCTGACAAATTTGGAGTGTTTTTGCAAAAAAGAGTGGGCAAATCTTTCCAAGTCAAGATGTGCCATGTTGAAAAACTTGTACCCAAAAAGACTGAGTGCTGTAATAAAATCAAAGGGTGCTTCAACAAAGTATTAGTTTATGCAACTATATTTATTTTAGTTTTTTATTTCTACTTCCTCTACCTAAAATATTTTAGTTTGTTTTGCAATTGAGTTGTACAGTTTATAGGTCACATTAAAGGTGGAAAAAGTTTTAAAAAGATTTATCTTTGTCTCATTTTTTTACATCACAGAAACATGACATTTTAACAGGGGTGTGTAGACTTTGTGTATCCACTTTATATATACTTTCAAAGATATAGAACTGCACTCTCTGGACTTGTAGCAAACAAAAATTTACTTTGTGCAGTGACGTTTCGGGGAGCCAACTGTCCCCTTCATCAGACCAAACAAAGGGAATCAAACAATGTGCTTAAATAGCTTGTAACCCCGCCCCCAGGAAGTGACACAATTAGTAGTATCCATAGAAACCATCATAAAAGGTACATATAAAACAGTGTATCGTATTTACAATCATCAAAAGTGACATTACATTTTCATCAATAGTGCAATTGTATTAATATTCATGTGTGGTGTTAATATAGTGTTGTATAAGGGTAAATATGAATGGGCAATTAAACCAATATCAAGATATGATATATGTTTGTTGCAAACGGGATAAATGCTGCAGATTACTAAAGGCATCATGACTGTGTGTATTAACATACACTAAATTTGGTTACCGGATCCTTCAATGTCTACAACAGAAGATGCACTGTAAAACTCTTACTATATATTGAGCAAATTAATTCTATCAGCCAATTGGAATTCATTGGATCAGCCAATCGGATTGAACTTCAATCTGATTGGCTGATTGCATCAGCCAATAAGATTTTTCCTACCTTAATTCCGATTGGCTGATACAATTCTATCAGCCAATCGGAATTGAAGGGACACCATCTTGGATGACGTAATTTAAAGGAACCTTCATTCTACAGTCGCCGTCGATGGAAGAGGATGCTCCATGTCGGATGTTTTTAAGATGGAGCCGCTCCTCGTCGGATGGAAGAAGATAGAAGATGCCGCTTGGATGAAGACTTCTGCCGATCTGGATGTCCTCTTCTGCCCGGATCGGATGAAGACTTCTTCCCCTCTGGAGGTCCACTTGTGCCCGGCTGGGTGAAGACGGCTCAAGGTAGGGTGATCTTCAAGGGGTTAGTGTTAGGTTTTTTTTAAGGGGGGATTGGGTGGGTTTTAGAGTAGGGTTGGGTGTGTGGGTGGTGGGTTTTAATGTTGGGGGGTTGTATTTCTTTTTTTACAGGTAAAAGAGCTGATTACTTTGGGGCAATGCCCCGCAAAAAGCCCTTTTAAGGGCTATTTGTAATTTAGTATAGGGTAGGGAATTTTATTATTTTGGGGGGCTTTTTTATTTTATTAGGGGGCTTAGATTAGGTCTACTATTGTACCTAGTTAAAATAAATACAAAGTTGCCTGTAAAATAAAACTAAATCCTAAAATAGCTACAATGTAATTATTAATTATATTGTAGCTATCTTAGGGTTTATATTAGAGGTAAATATTTAGTTTTAAATAGGAATAATTTAGTTAATAATAGTAAATTTATTTAGATTTATCTAAATAATATTTAAGTTATGGGGGTGTTAGGGTTAGACTTAGGTTTAGGGGTTAATAACTTTATTATAGTGGCGGCGGTGTAGGGGGGGCAGGATAGGGGATAATACATTTAATAGGCTATGTGGGCTATGGCAGTTTAGGGGTTAATATTAGAATAGGTTTATTGCTTTCTGAGCTATGGCAGTTTAGGGGTTAATAGACTTTATTAGTGGGGGATTGCGGTTGACAGGTAGATAGACATTTCGCATGCGTTAGGTGTTAGTTTACTTTTGCAGGCATTTTCGGGAGTTACGGTGCTGGCGAGGTAAAAGTGGAGTAAGATTTCTCCATTTTCGCCACGTAAATCCTTGCGCTGGATATTGGATACCGATTTACGACACAGTCCCATGTTAGCCTATGGGAGTAATAATTGCGAGTGACTGGTGAAATATATGTGCCGCATTTATATGCGGCGCTTTATATAGGATACCAAAATTGTGTAAAATCTGGCGCCTGGAGGATTTTGCGGGCGGACACTGCATATGTAATGGAGGCCTATATGTGTTTTTGAAGCAAAAAGAGGGTTATATTTTTCAAACGAAAATTAAACTAAAATAGATTAAATAAAATAAATACAAATGCTAATCTCTATCACTGATCATTAAGCAAAACAAATCTATTTTTAAAAGGGGTGTCCATTACTTATACTTGCAAAGTTGCAACTCTCAACAATCAAACACTGTATTTGGGAGAAAAACAATATATATATTTTTTTTTTAAAAATTTTTTATTGAGGTGTCTGAAACATACATAACATAATAAGACTCTAATATTCACAATACTTGTTACATTTAGACCAACATAAGAGGTTGTGTGTCCATTAACATGTATAATAGTAAGAATTATAGCTGGATATCATATAAGTGATCCAATGTCTAATATTGGATAACAACATAACCAAATGGTGGAGTAAGTCCTATGGGTCAATGTTAGGGATAGTACAAAGAAATATGGTCTAGTATAAATTCGAGTCTATGTTATAGGGACCTCATTTTTTATGATTTGGATAACAGTATAGTAACCGCAGCTCAAATATGATAAATGTCAGATGTAATGGAACACTTATAGAAGTTATCAGCGACCTGGGAGATTACTTATTAGTGGAAAACGATAAGTAAAGGATTCTACAAGGGATTTAAAATATGTATAGTATGAACTGTGGTAGTAAAAGGTGTGTTAGGTGGTGGGATAAAGCGGGCAAGAGCCGCTCAAAAAAGTAAGGGGAGGGGCGGAGCTCTCTAAATTAAGGAGGCCAAATAATATGATCAATGAGGAGAAAGTAAGCAGCTTGGGAAAAGATGTTAATGTCTATTTTAGCTAACTGTAATATACTAGTTGCAAGTAGGTATGGTACTTAAAGGGACATGAAACACAATTTTTTTTCTTTCGTGATTTAGAAAGAGCATGTAATTTTAAACAACTTTCTAATTTACTTCTATTATCTAATTTGCTTCATTCTCTTGATATCACTTGCTGAAAAGCATATCTAGATATGCTCAGTAGCTGCTGATTGGTTGCTGCACATAGAGGCCTTGTGTGATTGGCTCACACATGTGCATTGCTATTTCTTCAACAAAGGATATCTAAAGAATTGAGCAAATTAGATAATAGAAGTAAATTGGAAAGTTGTTTAAAATTGCATGCCCTATCTGAATCATGAAAGTTTAATTTTGACTAAACTGTCCCTTTAAAGTTAAGTGGTTATCTTGCATGAGAAAGTTGCATTAATAAATCTTTGGACCTGGAGCAAATTATATAAAAGGAGATAAGGACCTATAGCTCAAATCTCCATTGGGCCCTGCTAACAGCGGGAAGTAAGGGTAGTAGCTGACTCTCTGTAAATGAGATTCTTGGGTACTTATTATTCCTAGGGGAACAAAATTTCAAGGCACTAATGAAAGTTGTTCATGACTAACACATGTTAACACCTCTTATTTAAGTAGCTTTTTAGGGAGGTATCATTACGTCAAGTGAAGGTAATTAAAAATGAAGTATGTTCCATAATTAAGGTTATAGGCTAAGGTAAACTGTGCATAAACTTTCCAGTTCCTTGAAACTGTAAAGGTAACTTGCGCTACATTCTAGTCCACTAGTCAACACAAGTGAATATACATAATATATACCTTATAATCTTAGAGAGATGTACATAAAGCAAGGTTAGTAAGCACTAACATACAATAATATATAATATTAACTGCAAGGGTGCCTATCCATAACAACAATATTAACTGTGCGAGCTAGATGAGCCTTGGATTTAATTAACGCCTAATTCTAAACCCTTATTACAAGTAAATGGGTGCAAGTAGTGTACATCATATATACTACTATAGATGTATATAAAAAAGGACAAACATATGCCAGCAGATAACTAAAGAGTTACTAAACATATAGCGGATTCTGTGCAGGCGGAACACAGTCATATAGGATTTTATTATAATAATGATCTGTTCTGTAGCGTAGCATATATACTTCACTTCTAGTGGCTGTACCTCATTGCCTATTATAGGCGTGACTTATAACTGAAAAGGACCATGTGGAGCTATATATTCCATGACAAGGAATGTGAACCTATGAGATACTCACATATTGGCCATCTTGCTTATAAATGGGTTGAAGCATGAATCATGTTACAAATGGTTAATATAATTTGATCTAAATAAATGCTATTAATATTTATAACATATATAGAGGATATGCTTACCTCCATGGGTATATAAACTATTGGTGAACCATAGGTAAACATGGTTAAACATACACAAACAATAGAAACTCTAAACATAACAACTATTATAGCCAATAGTAAATAACATTGTCTAGGGTGCTGGTAGTCGAATCCTGTATTATATTCAGCGGTCTAGAGTCCCTTAATGCCACCCTATATGTCAGACAGATGAACCGTGTCATTCACCTCTCGGATCGAAGGAAGTGTCGCAGCTTAGAGATCGGTGTATTGTGTGATGTTGCATAAATAGTGTACCCAAGTCATTATATGCAGTCAGATATTTCTGGTTCGGCAATGGCTCCCAAGTGATGATATCTAATAGCAGACCGGCATATCTCGTTCTTCTAAGATGGAGAACTTGTAGTCAACGTCGTGTGGCTACATTTGATGGAGCCTTCTGCCCTTGATTCAGCTGAGTAGATTGATAGGTCGTAGTAACAGGGCTGTCTCTGGGCTTAAACTGTTGTGTCACTACACCGGGAACTAGATACGTAGAGGGGGAAATATTTAATGCAGCCTTGGTTGGTTTGGAGGCGAGACCATCTTTCTCGTCCCTTGTACAGGCCGCAGCTTTCGATGATGAGAGGATTGGATAGCTGGAGGAGTTCATAGGGATGTACCGGGTAGTGCATGTGGGACCCTTGGTCTGTGTTTGAATATCCCCCTCTTGCTCTTCTCGGTGCCCTCTCACTGAAGTCACAGCTCCCATGGTGTGCATGTCGTCTCCAGTGCTCAGCGAGTGGATATCAGCAGAGAGCTGGCTATATCGTAAATCCATTCGGCGTCCCAGATCCTCAAGGAGGGCTAGCACTGTGGCTATTTCAGCCTCCATATTTTGCTGCAGGAAGTCTGTTATAATGCGGCTGGGGGAAGAGATAGTATAAAGGCGGCTACCGGTCTTTTCAGCAGAGATCCCAGGTTATAAGATCCGATGAGTCCCCTGAAAGTTTCACTCAATGAAGCGGAGCAAGAATAATGTTAACAATCACATAGTAGGCCCTTGCCACGTATTCAACAGTCCAAGATCACTTACTCACGCTGCCGAGTGGGAATGGGAAAATATATTTCCATTGCATGCTGTTTCGGCAAACCGAATATATAATGATTCTAGGCAGAGATTGAAGAGTTCTAAGATTAATTATTCAATTAGGATGTCAGTCCTCGAAGCTATAGATTTTTGCGTCCGCCATGTCTGCCTCTTGGCCACGCCCCCTGAAAAACAATATATTAAAGAAAAATATATTAAAAAAATATATATTAAAGAAAAATATATTAAAGAAAAATATATTAAAGAAAACAGTTTCAGTCCAAATGGACATTCAGCCCATGATGATGGGATAGTGTTAAGAAGATAGATCCATTTAGCCTCACATCTCAGTAACAATTTCTTCCTGTCCCCACCTCTCCTCAATGGGGGGATGTGATCAATAAGTCTGAATAAGTCTGTTTTTCCCACATAAAATAAACCACATTAGCAGTTTAACAGATAAACCACAAATGTTGTAGTACAAGTGAGGTAAAACCTAATGTTGTATTGGTGGTTGTTATGTGGGTGTTTGAATGTCATTCCTGGGATCATAGAATTGCAAGTAGTGCATGAAATACATCTGTAAGATCCCGTTTTCTTGGTTCTTAACCAGGATTGTTCAGAGTAACTGTGGACGGGGTCAGTAATAACCAAAGAGTCTCTGAGGTTTCTTGCCCTTCTATAGGCGACCCGTGGTTTTTTCACCAGTGGTAGGGAGTTATCACTAGCTATAATATCCCATCGTTTAGACACCTGAGTCGGGAGATCCTTAACTTTCGGGGTATATGTAGTTAGTAGCGTTAAAGAGGCCTACTCAAGCCGTCAACTGTACTGCATTCGCCGGGACCAATACGCTTGCCTAACATTGCCTAACATCGCGGCCGCTCCTATCCCGCCGCTCCCGGAGCCCACCACAACTAACTAAATGTATTAACCCCTATCCCTTCGCTCCCGGAGCCCACCGCAACTAAATAAATGTATTAACCCCTAAACCCCTGGCCTCCCACATTACTACCACTTACTAAACCTATTAACCCCTAAAACGCCAGCCCCCAACATCGCCATAAACTAAATTAAGTTAATAACCCCTTAACCTAACAACCCGCTAACTTTACATTAACTATTAACTCATCCCTATCTTATAATAAATTTATACTAAAATTACATTAAACTATATTAAACTATTCATTAACCTACCCTAACTATTATACTAAAATTACATTAAACTATATTAAACTATTCATTAACCTACCCTAACTATTATACTAAAATTACATTAAACTATATTAAACTATTCATTACTTACCCTAACTATTATACTACAATTACATTAAACTACAAATTAAATTAACTATATTACATATTTAAAAACCTAATCCTACTCAAATTATTTAAATCTACAATAAAGAATTACTAAGTTACAAAAAATAAAAAACAATAAGTTACAAAAAATAAAAAACACTAAGTTAAACAAAATAAAAAATAAAATATCAAATATTTAAACTAATTACTCCCAATCTAATAGCCCTATAAAAATAAAAAAGCCCCCCCCCCAAATAAAAAAACCCTAGCCTACAATAAACTACCAATAGCCCTTAAAAGGGCCTTTTTGCGGGGCATTGCCCCAAAGAAATCAGCTCTTTTACCTGTAAATAAAAATACAAATACCCCCCAACAGTAAAACCGACCACCCACACAACCAACCCCCCCAAATAAAACCCTATCTAAAAAACCTAAGCTCCCCATTGCCCTGAAAAGGGCATTTGTATGGGCATTGCCCTTAAAAGGGCATTTAGCTCTTTTTCCACCCAAAGTCCCTAACGTAAAATTAAAACCAACCCAATAAACCCTTAAAGGGACATTAAACACTAAATACATGCTAGATAGAATGATGCATTCAAAGAAAAGATTAGTCCATGACTAACATGTAGATGTATTTTTTAAAGTTTCATTAGCTGTTTAAAAAGTGACAAAATAAGTGTAAACTTTTAGTGTCTATAAAACACTGGGAGCTGCCATGTTGTAACTTGTGTTACCTTCTCTGTTGTGGCCAATTAGGGTCAGTTATAAATATCTCACTAGAGTGTGCAGCCAATGGTTGTGCTGGATTTAACAGTGTTCTTCCATTTCTAACAGGAACTGAAAAGCTATTTTTTTCAGAATGGAATTACAGGCAAAGAGGACAAAATAAATAATGAAAGTATATTGCAGAGTTGTTTTATATATACAATTTATCATTTTATATTACCATCTCAAAGTGTTTAATGTCCCTTTAAGAAACCTAACACTAACCCATGAAGATCCACTTACAGTTTTTGAAGACCAGACATCCATCCTCAGCGAAGCGGCAGAAGTCCTTAGCGAAGCCGGCAGAAGTCTTCATCCAAGCGGGCCGAAGTCTTCATCCAAGCAGGCAGAACTCTTCATCCAGACGGCATCTTCTATCTTCATCTATCTGGCGCGGATCGGCTCCATCTTCAAGACATCCGGCGCGGAGCATCATCTTCTTCCGACGTCTTCTGGAACAATGAAGTTTCCCTTTAAATTACGTCATCCAAGATGGCGTCCCATACATTTTGATTGGCTGATAGAATTCTATTCCAATCAGCCAATAGAATGCGAGCTCAATCCAATTTTGGGAGTAATAATTGCGAGCGACTGGTGAAATATACTTGCTGCATTTATATGCGGCGCTTTATATAGGATACCAAAATTGTGTAAAATCTGGCGCCGGAGGATTTTGCGGGCGACACTGCATATGTAATGGAGGCCTATATGTGTTTTTGAAGCAAAAAGAGGGTTATATTTTTCAAACGAAAATAAACTAAAATAGATTAAATAAAATAAATACAAATGCTAATCTCTATCACTGATCATTAAGCAAAACAATCTATTTTTAAAAGGGGTGTCATTACTTATACTTGCAAAGTTGCAACTCTCAACAATCAAACACTGTATTTGGGAGAAAAACAATATATATATTTTTTTTAAAAATTTTTTTTATTGAGGTGTCTGAAACATACATAACATAATAAGACTCTAATATTCACAATACTTGTTACATTTAGACCAACATAAGAGGTTGTGTGTCCATTAACATGTATAATAGTAAGAATTATAGCTGGATATCATATAAGTGATCCAATGTCTAATATTGGATAACAACATAACCAAATGGTGGAGTAAGTCCTATGGGTCAATGTTAGGGATAGTACAAAGAAATATGGTCTAGTATAAATTCGAGTCTATGTTATAGGGACCTCATTTTTTATGATTTGGATAACAGTATAGTAACCGCAGCTCAAATATGATAAATGTCAGATGTAATGGAACACTAATAGAAGTTATCAGCGACCTGGGAGATTACTTATTAGTGGAAAACGATAAGTAAAGGATTCTACAAGGGATTTAAAATGTGTATAGTATGAACTGTGGTAGTAAAAGGGGTGTTAGGTGGTGGGATAAAGCGGGCAAGAGCCGCTCAAAAAAAGTAAAGGGAGGGGCGGAGCTCTCTAAATTAAGGAGGCCAAATAATATGATCAATGAGGAGAAAGTAAGCAGCTTGGGAAAAGATGTTAATGTCTATTTTAGCTAACTGTAATATACTAGTTGCAAGTAGGTATGGTACTTAAAGGGACATGAAACACAATTTTTTTCTTTCGTGATTTAGAAAGAGCATGTAATTTTAAACAACTTTCTAATTTACTTCTATTATCTAATTTGCTTCATTCTCTTGATATCACTTGCTGAAAAGCATATCTAGATATGCTCAGTAGCTGCTGATTGGTTGCTGCACATAGAGGCCTTGTGTGATTGGCTCACACATGTGCATTGCTATTTCTTCAACAAAGGATATCTAAAGAATTGAGCAAATTAGATAATAGAAGTAAATTGGAAAGTTGTTTAAAATTGCATGCCCTATCTGAATCATGAAAGTTTAATTTTGACTAAACTGTCCCTTTAAAGTTAAGTGGTTATCTTGCATGAGAAAGTTGCATTAATAAATCTTTGGACCTGGAGCAAATTATATAAAAGGAGATAAGGACCTATAGCTCAAATCTCCATTGGGCCCTGCTAACAGCGGGAAGTAAGGGTAGTAGCTGACTCTCTGTAAATGAGATTCTTGGGTACTTATTATTCCTAGGGGAACAAAATTTCAAGGCGCTAATGAAAGTTGTTCATGACTAACACATGTTAACACCTCTTATTTAAGTAGCTTTTTAGGGAGGTATCATTACGTCAAGTGAAGGTAATTAAAAATGAAGTATGTTCCATAATTAAGGTTATAGGCTAAGGTAAACTGTGCATAAACTTTCCAGTTCCTTGAAACTGTAAAGGTAACTTGCGCTACATTCTAGTCCACTAGTCAACACAAGTGAATATACATAATATATACCATATAATCTTAGAGAGATGTACATAGAGCAAGGTTAGTAAGCACTAACATACAATAATATATAATATTAACTGCAAGGGTGCCTATCCATAACAACAATATTAACTGTGCGAGCTAGATGAGCCTTGGATTTAATTAACGCCTAATTCTAAACCCTTATTACAAGTAAATGGGTGCAAGTAGTGTACATCATATATACTACTATAGATGTATATAAAAAAAGGACAAACATATGCCAGCAGATAACTAAAGAGTTACTAAACATATAGCGGATTCTGTGCAGGCTGAACACAGTCATATAGGATTTTATTATAATAATGATCTGTTCTGTAGCGTAGCATATATACTTCGCTTCTAGTGGCTGTACCTCATTGCCTATTATAGGCGTGACTTATAACTGAAAAGGACCATGTGGAACTATATATTCCATGACAAGGAATGTGAACCTATGAGATACTCACATATTGGCCAGCTTGCTTATAAATGGGTTGAAGCATGAATCATGTTACAAATGGTTAATATAATTTGATCTAAATAAATGCTATTAATATTTATAACATATATAGAGGATATGCTTACCTCCATGGGTATATAAACTATTGGTGAACCATAGGTAAACATGGTTAAACATACACAAACAATAGAAACTCTAAACATAACAACTATTATAGCCAATAGTAAATAACATTGTCTAGGGTGCTGGTAGTCGAATCCTGTATTATATTCAGCGGTCTAGAGTCCCTTAATGCCACCCTATATGTCAGACAGATGAACCGTGTCATTCACCTCTCGGATCGAAGGAAGTGTCGCAGCTTAGAGATCGGTGTATTGTGTGATGTTGCATAAATAGTGTACCCAAGTCATTATATGCAGTCAGATATATGTGGCTCGGCAATGGCTCCTAAGTGATGATATGTAATAGCAGACCGGCATATCTCGTTCTTCTAAGATGGAGAATTTGTAGTCAACATCGTGTGGCTAGATTTGATGGAGCCTTCTGCCCTTGATTCAGCTGAGTAGATTGATAGGTCGTAGTAACAGGGCTGTCTCTGGGCTTAAACTGTTGTGTCACTACACCGGGAACTAGATACGTAGAGGGGGAAATATTTAATGCAGCCTTGGTTGGTTTGGAGGCGAGACCCTCTTTCTCGTCCCTTGTACAGGCCGCAGCTTTCGATGATGAGAGGATTGGATAGCTGGAGGAGTTCATAGGGATGTACCGGGTAGTGCATGTGGGACCCCTGGTCTGTGTTTGAATATCCCCCTCTTGCTCTTCTCGGTGCCCTCTCACTGAAGTCACAGCTCCCATGGTGTGCATGTCGTCTCCAGTGCTCAGCGAGTGGATATCAGCAGAGAGCTGGCTATATCGTAAATCCATTCGGCGTCCCAGATCCTCAAGGAGGGCTAGCACTGTAGCTATTTCAGCCTCCATATTTTGCTGCGGGAAGTCTGTTATAATGCGGCTGGGGGAAGAGATAGTATAAAGGCGGCTACCGGTCTTTTCAGCAGAGATCCCAGGTTATAAGATCCGATGAGTCCCCTGAAAGTTTCACTCAATGAAGCGGAGCAAGAATAATGTTAACAATCACATAGTAGGCCCTTGCCACGTATTCAACAGTCCAAGATCACTTATATTTCCATTGCATGCTGTTTCAGCAAACCGAATATATAAAGATTCTAGGCAGAGATTGAAGAGTTCTAAGATTAATTATTCAATTAGGATGTCAGTCCTCGAAGCTATAGATTTTTGCGTCCGCCATGTCTGCCTCTTGGCCACGCCCCCCGAAAAACAATATATTAAAGAAAAATATATTAAAAAAATATATATTAAAGAAAAATATATTAAAGAAAAATATATTAAAAAAAACAGTTTCAGTCCAAGTGGACATTCAGCCCATGATGATGGAATAGTGTTAAGAAGATAGATCCATTTAGCCTCACATCTCAGTAACAATTTCTTCCTGTCCCCACCTCTCCTCAATGGGGGGATGTGATCAATAAGTCTGAATAAGTCTGTTTTTCCCATATAAAATAAACCACATTAGCAGTTTAACGGATAAACCACAAATGTTGTAGTACAAGTGAGGTAAAACCTAATGTTGTATTGGTGGTTGTTATGTGGGTGTTTGAATGTCATTCCTGGGATCATAGAATTGCAAGTAGTGCATGAAATACATCTGTAAGATCCCGTTTTCTTGGTTCTTAACCAGGATTGTTCAGAGTAACTGTGGACGGGGTCAGTAATAACAAAAGAGTCTCTGAAGTTTCTTGCCCTTCTATAGGCGACCCGTGGTTTTTTCACCAGTGGTAGGGAGTTATCACTAGCTATAATATCCCATTGTTTAGACACCTGAGTCGGGAGATCCTTAACTTTCGGGGTATATGTAGTTAGTAGAGTTAAAGAGGCCTACTCAAGCCGTCAACTGTACTGCATTCTCCGGGACCAATACACTTGCCTAACATTGCCTAACATCGCGGACGCCCCTATCCCGCCGCTCCCGGAGCCCACCACAACTAACTAAATGTATTAACCCCTATCCCTTCGCTCCCGGAGCCCACCGCAACTAAATAAATGTATTAACCCCTGGCCTCCCACATTACTACCACTTACTAAACCTATTAACCCCTAAAACGCCAGCCCCCAACATCGCCATAAACTAAATTAAGTTAATAACCCCTTAACCTAACAACCCGCTAACTTTACATTAAATATTAACTCATCCCTATCTTATAATAAATTTAAACTTACCTTTAGAATTAAAATAAACTATATTAAACTATTAATGAACCTACCCTAACTATTATACTAAAATTACATTAAACTATATTAAACTATTCATTACTTACCCTAACTATTATACTACAATTACATTAAACTACAAATTAAATTAACTACATTACATATTTAAAAACCTAACCCTACTCAAATTATTTAAATCTACAATAAAGAATTACTAAGTTACAAAAAATAAAAAACAATAAGTTACAAAAAATAAAAAACACTAAGTAAAACAAAATAAAAAATAAAATATCAAATATTTAAACTAATTATTCCCAACCTAATAGCCCTATAAAAATAAAAAAGCCCCCCCCAAAATAAAAAAAACCCTAGCCTACAATAAACTACCAATAGCCCTTAAAAGGGCCTTTTTGCGGGGCGTTGCCCCAAAAGAAATCAGCTCTTTTACCTGTAAGTAAAAATACAAATACCCCCCAACAGTAAAACCGACCACCCACACAACCAACCCCCCCAAATAAAACCCTATCTAAAAAACCTAAGCTCCCCATTGCCCTGAAAAGGGCATTTGTATGGGCATTGCCCTTAAAAGGGCATTTAGCTCTTTTTCCACCCAAAGTCCCTAACGTAAAATTAAAACCAACCCAATAAACCCTTAAAGGGACCTTAAACACTAAATACATGCTAGATAGAATGATGCATTCAAAGAAAAGATTAGTCCATGACTAACATGTAGATGTATTTTTTAAAGTTTCATTAGCTGTTTAAAAAGTGACAAAATAAGTGTAAAGTTTTAGTGTCTATAAAACACTGGGAGCTGCCATGTTGTAACTTGTGTTACCTTCTCTGTTGTGGCCAATTAGGGTCAGCTATAAATATCTCACTAGATTGTGCAGCCAATGGTTGTGCTGGATTTAACAGTGTTCTTCCATTTCTAACAGGAACTGAAAAGCTAATTTTTTCAGAATGGAATTACAGGCAAAGAGGACAAAATAAATAATGAAAGTATATTGCAGAGTTGTTTTATATATACAATTTATCATTTTATATTACCATCTCAAAGTGTTTAATGTCCCTTTAAGAAACCTAACACTAACCCACGAAGATCCACTTACAGTTTTTGAAGACCAGCCATCCATCCTCAGCGAAGCGGCAGAAGTCCTCAGCGAAGCCAGCAGAAGTCTTCATCCAAGCGGGCCGAAGTCTTCATCCAAGCAGGCAGAAGTCTTCATCCAGACGGCATCTTCTATCTTCATCTATCTGGCGTGGAGCGGCTCCATCTTCAAGACATCCGGCGCGGAGCATCCTCTTCTTCCGACGCCTTCTGGAACAATGAAGTTTCCCTTTAAATTACGTCATCCAAGATGGCGTCCCTTACACTCCGAGCCGGATGTATGGAGATAGAAGATGCCATCCGGATGCAGACTTCTGCCAGCTTGGATGAAGACTTCGGCCCGCTTGGATGAAGACTTCTGCCGGCTTCGCTGAGGATGGATGTCGGGTCTTCAAAAACTGTAAGTGGATCTTCGGGGGTTAGTGTTAGGTTTTTTTAAGGGTTTATTGGGTGGGTTTTAATTTTAGATTAGGGACTTTGGATGGAAAAAGAGCTAAATGCCCTTTAAAGGGCAATGCCCATACAAATGCCCTTTTCAGGGCAATGTGGAGCTTAGTTTTCTTTTAGGTTTTTATTTGGGGGGTTTGGTTGTGTGGGTGGTGGGTTTTACTGTTGGGGGGTATTTGTATTTTTATTTACAGGTAAAAGAGCTGATTTATTTGGGGCAATGCCCCACAAAAGGCCCTTTTAAGGGCCATTGGTAGTTTATTGTAGTAGAAAAACGAAGTGACGGCACCTGTAGTCCTCTGCAAGTCAATGACCCTGTGTAATATATACATAGGTTTTCAGTTAATCACCTTGCAGTAAAAGTGGATACTTAATGTAAATCATAAATTCAAAGAAATGAGAGGCAGTATACCTTTAAGGGAGTTGAGGGTTTGTATCATGTTGAGGGATAGGTAGCTACTGATTGTAGAAGTAGTACATATTCCTACATATGAATTAGTTTGCAAGCTATCATGCTGGATACTGATTCAATTGCAAAATGGTGGCGACTATATGAAACACAGCACAGCAGGATAGCTAACACAGGAGTTCTACAGTAAAGTATTACGGCTAGATTTAGAGTTCGGCGGTAGCCGTGAAAACCAGCGTTAGAGGCTCCTAAGGTAGGAATTAAGGTAGGAATATTCTGATTGGCTGATGGAATCAGCCAATCAGAATCAAGTTCAATCCGATTGGCTGATCCAATCAGCCAATCAGATTGAGCTCGCATTCTATTGGCTGATCAGAACAGCCAATAGAATGCGAGCTCAATCTGATTGGCTGATTGGATCAGCCAATCGGATTGAACTTGATTCTGATTGGCTGATTCCATCAGCCAATCAGAATATTCCTACCTTAATTCCGATTGGCTGATAGAATCCTATCAGCCAATCGGAATTCGAGGGACGCCATCTTGGATGACGTCCCTTAAAGGAACCGTCATTCGTCGGGAGACACAGAAAGAAGAGGATGGATCCGTGTCGGCTGATTCAAGATGGACCCGCTCCGCACCGGATGGAAGAAGATCGAAGATGCCGCTTGGAGAAGATTTTTGCCAGTCCGGATGTCCTCTTCTTGCCGGATAGGAGGAAGACTTTGGAGCCTCTTCTGGACCTCTTCAGCACCGGATGCCAGGACGGATCGGTGATACCTGGATGGTGAAGACAAGGTAGGAAGATCTTCAGGGGCTTAGTGTTAGGTTTATTTAAGGGGGGTTTGGGTTAGATTAGGGGTATGTGGGTGGTGGGTTGTAATGTTGGGGGGGGGGTATTGTATGTTTTTTTTTACAGGCAAAAGAGCTGAACTTCTTGGGGCATGCCCCGCAAAGGGCCCTGTTCAGGGCTGGTAAGGTAAAAGAGCTTGTAACTTTATTAATTTAGAATAGGGTAGGGAATTTTTTATTTTGGGGGTCTTTGTTATTTTATTAGGGGGCTTAGAGTAGGTGTAATTAGTTTAAAATTGTTGTAATATTTTTCTTATGTTTGTAAATATTTTTTTATTTTTTGTAACTTAGTTCTTTTTTATTTTTTGTACTTTAGTTAGTTTATGTAATTGTAGTTATTTGTAGAAATTGTATTTAATTTATTTATTGATAGTGTAGTGTTAGGTTAATTGTAGGTAATTGTAGGTATTTTATTTAATTAATTTATTGATAGGGTAGTGTTAGGTTTAATTATAACTTAGGTTAGGATTTATTTTACAGGTAATTTTGTTATTATTTTAACTAGGTAACTATTAAATAGTTCTTAACTATTTAATAGCTATTGTACCTGGTTAAAATAATTACCAAGTTGCCTGTAAAATAAATATTAATCCTAAAATAGCTACAATATAATTATAATTTATATTGTAGCTATATTAGGATGTATTTTACAGGTAAGTATTTAGCTTTAAATAGGAATAATTTATTTAATAAGAGTTAATTAATTTCGTTAGATTTAAATTATATTTAACTTAGGGGGGTGTTAGTGTTAGGGTTAGACTTAGCTTTAGGGGTTAATCCATTTATTATAGTAGCGGTGAGCTCCGGTCGTCAGATTAGGGGTTAATAATTGAAGTTAGGTGTCGGCGATGTTAGGGAGGGCAGATTAGGGGTTAATACTATTTATGATAGGGTTAGTGAGGCGGATTAGGGGTTAATAACTTTATTATAGTAGCGCTCAGGTCCGCTCGGCAGATTAGGGGTTAATAAGTGTAGGCAGGTGGAGGCGACGTTGTGGGGGGGCAGATTAGGGGTTAATAAATATAATATAGGGGTCGGCGGTGTTAGGGGCAGCAGATTAGGGGTACATAGGGATAACGTAGGTGGCGGCGGTGTACGGAGCGGAAGATTAGGGGTTAAAAAAAATATGCAGGGGTCAGCAATAGCGGGGGAGGCAGATTAGGGGTTAATAAGTGTAAGGTTAGGGGTGTTTAGACTCCGGGTACATGTTAGAGTGTTAGGTGCAGACGTAGGAAGTGTTTCCCCATAGGAAACAATGGGGCTGCGTTAGGAGCTGAACGCTGCTTTTTTGCAGGTGTTAGGTTTTTTTACAGCTCAAACAGCCCCATTGTTTCCTATGGGAGAATCGTGCACGAGCACGTTTTTGAGGCTGGCCGCGTCCGTAAGCAACTCTGGTATCGAGAGTTGCATTTGCGGTAAAAATGCTCTACGCTCCTTTTTTGGAGCCTAACGCAGCATTTTTTTGAACTCTCGATACCAGAGTTAATTTTATGCTGCGGCCAGAAAAAAGCCTGCGGAGCGTTAACAGCCCATCTACCGCCAAACTCCAAATCTAGGCCTTAGTTAGCTAACAATTTTAGACATATGTTTACTTAAAGTAGGATTTATTTGAGTTCTTACCGCGGTAATTGTTAAGCAGAGAGCTTGAAGTCCTATCCGGTACTGTCTTTCCCAGGAATACAAAGGCTAATGCTGGATGGGAGAGCAGGTCAAGCAGAACTACAGCTGCACGCTGAGGAGAGACGCTCTGAGGCTTGACACAGGATGGTGACATCACAACCCACACAGGAGCAGGATCTGTTTCAGAAAGGCAGCTGAGAAACTGTTTCAGGAAACAGCTGATGAGCAGAGAGGCTTCAAACTTTCCCTTAGCGTGGTGGTAATGTGAGAACAGAACCAGTTGTAGATGAGTAAGATAACCCCACAACCTGTTAGGCTGTAGAAAAGGAGGATTCAAGAATTCAGGCTGGATACTTCAATACCAAGCAACGATATGAGGTATCCAGCAGGTTATATAGGGATCACAGAAAGGAAACTCCCCTTAAAGGGGAAGTATATTACAGGCCCCCTCCCCTTAAAGAACCGCTCCGAGGGTCAGGGTCTGGGACGTTCAGGATTCTGCCTGTGAAAGAGGGAGACTAATTGCGGAGCCGAAAGGTTAGCAGAAGGTTCCCAGGAATCTTCTTCCGATAGGTAGCCTTTCCAGTGTATCAGGTACTGTAGGCGACCAGAAACTCTCCTGGAATCAAGAACGGCCTCAACTTCATATTCAGTGTCAGGCGAAACAGGTAACTCATCCGATGAAGGAGCATGAAGGTTACGAAGAGCCTTATAAGGCTTAAGCAGGGAGACGTGGAAAGTGGAATGCATTCGAAGATGAGGGGGAAGCTGAAGCATAACGGCATTTTCGTTAACAAGTTTGGATATGGGGAATGGTCCAATAAATAATTTATTAAATTTCCTACAAGGTACAGTTAGACGTAGGTGTTTGGTTGATAGCCAGACCAGATCGCCAGTAGCATATGGAGGTGGAGGGCTACGTAGTAGATCATAGTAATGCTTCTGTCTCTGTTGTGCGGTCTTAATATTCTCTGATAGTAATGAGAAGGTTTCCGATATAGTGTTCGTGACATCGGTAACAACAGGACAATCACTATCAATTTCCGGATGAAGGTGGAAAGTGGGGTGATACCCATAATTGGCAAAGAAGGGTGTCATTTTCGTGGTTGAGTGGAGAGTGTTATTGTGAGCAAACTCAGCTAGTGGAAGCAATGATGACCACTTGTTATGATGTTGGGTGGTATAACATCTAATGTATTCCTATAGCCAATGGTTAGTTCGTTCAGTTTGCCCATTGAATTGGGGGTGGAATGCAGTAGATAGTCTTTGATCAATTTTGAGGGTAAGGCATAACTGTCTCCAGACTTTAGAGGTAAATTGTGTACCTCTGTCGGTGGTTATAGTGTTTGGGAGACCATGAAGTTTTATAACATGGGTTATAAGTAAATCAACAGTTTCTAGAGCAGTTGGCAACTTATGATAGGCTACAAAGTGAGCCATTTTATTTTTATTGTAATTTTTATTGAGGTTTAATCAAGACATATATACAACATATGGTAATAAAATGTGGTTACATAGTCGTTCCATACACTCAATACATTAGTCAAAGTTGTATAGGAGGCATACTGCTAGTGACAAGAAGAATGTATATTGTGGCCTTCTTGGTAATAAAACAAACACAGTCTCATACACTTAAAAACAGAGGTGGATGTATGTAATAACCTACGTTAAATTATAGTGTTGTATATACTTAAGACTCTCCAAGTTCACAGGAGGCCACTTTTGGACCTTATATAATAATATAATAATTAACCAAATAGAGAGTATCATGCTACTAAGGTGACCTCTCTTGGGTCACAATGAACCTCATATTTGTTTTTCATTTGTGTTTAAACGCTTTGGTATATCTATAGGCAAACAGCACAGGAGAATTCTACAAAAACAGAAGATCTGCAAGATAAGGCAAGAGGTTTCAATGTATAATACCTGCAGATTCGATGGCGTCAATTCTGACATAAATAACCTTAGCTCCCCATCATGAGGATCATTTATGAGCCTAGCATACAGGTTGCTATTGAAGAAATGGGATAACAATTTTATGCATGGTATTGGCAGACATTACATAACAGGGCATGAATAGACTATACTGCCTATCCTGACATTAAAAGCTGGGCTGGTAGAAAGGAGAAACGACTGAGGAGCCACCATAAATAAAGTAGAGAGCATGGCAATAGTAGTGAAACTAAGCTAAAACAATATCATGCAACGCTGTGGTTCAAATTTGGTAGCTTTCATAGATTTGGGCTAACTAAACAGACACAGCATAGGCAGTTTTTGACAAATAAATTGTGGATATTGTGGTTGGTATTACTTTTAACTATTTACATAATATACTGCCGACATGCCAAGAAATATTTATAATTGATGATCATGTCAGTGTTTGGCTGGGTAATCTTATAAAGTCAGCTGCAAAGTCTGGCGCCCCCAGAGCAACACCAACAAAAACAACCGCATCCGTGGCTCCAAATGTCTCTAACTCTGCAGCCAAAAACAGAGCGTCCTTACCCCACTCCTATCCTGTAACGTAGGCAGTGCCATCCGACCCCCATTTTGAGGCAGTAGGCTGTGGGAGCAATATCTCTCAATCTCCTCATGGAGGGCTGTGGACTAACAGGTCTGGATCGTTGTAAGCAGCAAAGTTCCATTGTGAGCGGTGAAAGGGGGCAATTAGTCCCTGGTACAGTTGCTCTACTAAGCTGGATATGGTAGTATGCCCTGTGCTGCTGCTCGGTCAGTCCTTGAGGTAGGCGATGCCAGCCCGTCAACCCACAATCTAATGGTAGACTCATCTCTCCGTTATAGATATTTAACTGGGCAGAGTCGGCAGACGAATATCGCACCAGCACGCCAGAGCCACTCCAATCCGGTATTGTTGTTTGTCGGCCATTTTCTTCGCACTGCTGTCGCTTTGTGCCTAGGACAGACTCTCTTGTGCCAATACCCTACTCAGCTTTTGCTTTGAGAGTCGCTATGTGTCCATCAGGCGATGCAGATGTCGACCTCCTTAGCTCACCCCATTCCATCTCACAGGTAGGGAGCGACTCATCTGTATCTTGCAGACTGGTATCCCGCTTCTGGCTTGATTCTGTGTCAGGCGGAGGGGTGTGAGCCACATCAGAACACAATATCCCGAGTACATGCTCCTCAAACTTGTCAAGGTGGATAGTCAGAAGGCTCTCAATTTCTCTTAGTATATTACACTCTGTAGACCACATAGTTTTCAGTTTCTCTCCTGTACTGTAAGATGTAAAGGGAAAAGAAAAACAGTGGATAAGCTTCTCATACCCATTCTAAGATTTACAGGGGGGGTGTTGAGGACTGCTCCTTATGAGAGTTGCCACAGGCCTCAACGCTCCGGATAGGCAATCTGATGCTAATTTCAGCTCAATCTAGTGTCTATAGATTCAGTACGCTCTGTGTAGTTCAGAGACCTTAGTTTAAAGTACAGATGGCTTCATAAACTGCTGATAGTTGGCAAATTATCTGCATTCCACACGCAGCTACCGATATTGCTGCCATTCAAGGTGCTGCCCAGAGACACGCCCCCAAAGTGAGCCATTTTGTTGAATAGATCAACTATTACCATAATTGTATTGTTCTTATTGGATAATGGAAGATCGACAATAAAGTCTATTGCTATATCCTTCCAGGGTCTTTCAGGAACTGGTAGGGATAGGAGATAACCTGTGGGTTTTTTTCTGCTGGTTTTACAAGTGGTACAAACTGTACATGACTCTACATATTTCTTAGTGTCCTTTATACTAGGCCACCAATAAGACCTTTTGATTAAGTCAGTAGTTTTATTCATGCCAGGATGTCCCGACAATTGTGAGTCACGGCAAGTATTTAAAATCTATTCCCTAATTGAAGGGTGTATGTAAAGTTTTTTATCATGGAATAATAACCCATCTTGCCCTATTTGTAGGTCATGTTGTGATAAAGTGTGGTCAGATGACTGTTGTTCCTTCAGACTATGGTTTGTTATAGCTATGGTACCTAGTATGTTAGTCAAAGTAATGAGTGAGTCTTTATGATGAGTGAGTTGTGATTTATTTGGGAGTCTGGATAAAATATCAGCCTTGTTATTTTTTTGTGCTTATCTATATGTGATAATGTAATTAAATCGTAAAAAGAAGAGACTCCATCTCACTTGTCTCGAGGTTAAAACACGTGATGTTTTTAAATACTCGAGGTTGCGATGGTCAGTAAATATAATGATAGGTTCAATAATACCCTCAAGTAAGTGTCTCCAGTTTTCAAGTGAGCTTTTCACAGCTAATAGTTCTTTTTCACCAATATGGTAGTTCAACTCGGAAAGTGTTAGCACACGAGAATAAAATGCAACAGAATGGGATATCTTAGTGGATGGATCTTGCTGAGATAAAATTGCACTGATAGCATAATAGGAAGTGTCTACCTCTAGTGTATATTGGAGCTTAGGGTTAGGATAAGAGAGAATAGGTGCAGTGGTGAAAGCTGATTTTAGGAAGATGAAAGCTTTTTCAGCGGAGTCATTCCACATGAATGGAAAATCAGATTTAGTAAGATTAGTTAATGGCTTTACGATTGCTGAGAAGTTTTTTATAAATTTCCTATAGAAGTTGGAGAAACCTAGAAACTTTTGGACGTGTTTTCTAGACTTAGGTCTGTGCCAATCAAGAATAGCTTGAATTTTTGATCTTTCCATAAAAATACCCTTGGGAGAGATATGGTAACCAAGATGAGTGGAAAGTACACTTCTCTGGCTTAACGTATAGGTGATGTGCCTGTAGCCTAGAGAGTACAGTTCTAACGTGTCTAACATGCTCTGCAACGTTTTCTGAGAAAATTAGAATGTCATCTAGATATATGACTAAAAATGTGTCTAGTAAGTCTCGGAATATATCGTTGATCAACCTCTGGAAAGTGGCAGGGGCATTACACAGTCCAAAAGGCATCACTGTGTATTCAAAAAGCCCGTATCTAGTGCGAAAAGCAGTTAGCCACTCATCACCAGAGCGAACACGGATTAAATTATACGCTCCCCTAAGATCTAATTTGGTGTAGATGGATGACCTGTGTAATCTTTCGATCAGCTCAGGGATGAGTGGTAATGGGTATCTGTCTTTTTTAGTGATCTTATTTAATTCTTGATAATCCACTATGGGACGTATGGTTTTGTCTTTATTAGTGACAAAAAATATGCCAGCCCCTGCTGGAGAGGTGGAGGGCCTAATAAATCCTTTCCTGAGGTTCTTGTTTATGTACTCCTTTAGAGTATCAAGCTCAGGTCTTGACAGCGGGAATATATGTCTATAAGGAACTTTTGACCCAGGTATGAGTTCAATGGGGCAATCATAATCCCTATGCGGTGGTAATGTTTCTGCCTCCTTTTTGTTGAAGACCTGTATGAAGTCTGAGTAAAAGTGGGGTATATGTTGTTCAGAGATATGTCATTAAGGATGTGATGGGAAACAGGTGGAGATGCAATATGAGGAATGAAATTCCAATTTTTTCTCTGCCCAATGTATGGATGGCTGATGTTTTGTTAACCAATGTAAGCCTAACACGACTGGGAATATTGGGGAATTTATAACATCGAAAGAGATAAATTCCTGGTGGTTATTGTGTATAGTAATCAGTAATGGAATGGTTTGGTGGGTAATGGGTCCAGACTCTAACTGCTTACCGTCAATTAAACGAACAGAAATAGGTTTTTACTTTTCAACAATCGGTATTTTATTTCTTTTAACAACACTTAAATCTATATAGCTGGCGTAGGCTCCAGAGTCCAAAACGGCATCAAGGCTGTGATGGTTTTCTCCCCACTGTAAAGACACAGCAATAAGAAAGTAAGCAGGATTTTGGGTGGTTAAAGATATATTTGAGTCTGAGAGATATGTCTTACTGAATTTCTGACGTTTCAATGAGGGGCAGTCAGTAACTGAATGGTCCTTAATAGATAACCACATTTTGGCGGCCATGAAGTTGTAGACGAATCCATATGCCATTTAGTTTTGCAGGAATCAAATGAATGTTGATTTATTTTAAATTTAACTGCAGTAAATGTAGATTTGGTGTTTTATAGAAAAGTTTTTGTATGTAGTACTTTATTTAAAAAGCGCAAATAGTGGTTGGTTCTCAGAAGGCCTGTTGTATGTTTCTCAAGAAAAGCATGGCTTTAAAAAACCTGTATTTCTGGTCTGTATAAATTTGCATAGAGTTACATGAGGGAAGCACATAATGGTTGGTTTCAGCAGGCCTGCTGTTTGTAGCTTGCTAAATCTTAAATAACCCCCACAGTGTTATCTATATGGCCCATGTGTACTTTCTGTCTCTTTGTGTTGAAAAGAGATTTAAAAAAAGCATGTGATAAGAGGCAACCCTAAAAGGCTTAGGCCTAGATTTGGAGTTTTGTCGGTAACGACCCGCGTAGCTAACGCTGGCTTTTTTCTGGCCGCACCATAAAAATAACTCTGGTATTGAGAGTCCACATAAAGGCTGCGTTAGGCTCCAAAAAAGGAGCGTAGAGCATTTTTAACGCAGCTTCAACTCTCGATACCAGAGTTGCTTACGCAAGCGGCCAGCCTCAAAAACGTGCTCGTGCACGATTCCCCCATAGGAAACAATGGGGCTGTTTGAGCTGAAAAAAAACCTAACACCTGCAAAAAAGCCGCGTTCAGCTCCTAACGCAGCCCCATTGTTTGCTATGCGTAAACACTTCCTACGTCTGCATCTAACACTCTAACATGTACCCCGAGTCTAAACACCCCTAACCTTACACTTATTAACCCCTATTCTGCCGCCCCCACTATCGCTGACCCCTGCATATTATTATTAACCCCTAATCTACCGCTCCGGACACCGTCGCTACTTACATTATCCCTATGTACCCCTAATCTGCTGCCCTAACATCGCCGACCCCTATATTATATTTATTAACCCCTAATCTGCCCCCCACAACGTCGCCTCCACCTGCCTACACTTATTAACCCCTAATCTGCCGAGCGGACCTGAGCGCTACTATAATAAAGTTATTAACCCCTAATCCGCCTCACTAACCCTATAATAAATAGTATTAACCCCTAATCTGCCCTCCCTAACATCGCCGACACCTAACTTCAATTATTAACCCCTAATCTGCCGACCGGAGCTCACCGCTATTCTAATAAATGTATTAACCCCTAAAGCTAATTCTAACCCTAACACTAACACCCCCCTAAGTTAAATATAATTTACATCTAACGAAATTAATTAACTCTTATTAAATAAATTATTCCTATTTAAAGCTAAATACTTACCTGTAAAATAAATCCTAATATAGCTACAATATAAATTATAATTACATTGTAGCTATTTTAGGATTAATATTTATTTTACAGGCATCTTTGTAATTATTTTAACCATGTACAATAGCTATTAAATAGTTAAGAACTATTTAATAGTTACCTAGTTAAAATAATTACAAAATTACCTGTCAAATATATCCTAACCTAAGTTACAATTAAACCTAACACTATACTATCATTAAAGTAATTAAATAAAATACCTACAATTACCTACAATTAAACCTAACACTACACTATCAATAAATTAATTAAATACAATATCTACAAATAACTACAATGAAATAAACTAACTAAAGTACAAAAAATAAAAAAGAACTAAGTTACAAAAAATAAAAAAAATCTACAAACATAAGAAAAATATTACAACAATTTTAAACTAATTACACCTACTCTAAGCCCCCTAATAAAACAACAAAGCCCCCCAAAATAAAAAATGCCCTACCCTATTCTAAATTACTAAAGTTAAAAGCTCTTTTACCTTACCAGCCCTGAACAGGGCCCTTTGCGGGCATGCCCCTGTAAAAAAAACAGACAATACCCCCCCCCAACATTACAACCCACCACCCACATACCCCTAATCTAACCCAAACCCCCTTAAATAAACCTAACACTAAGCCCCTGAAGATCTTCCTACCTTGTCTTCACCATACCAGGTTCACCGATCGGTCCTGAAGAGCTCCTCCGATGTCCTGATCCAAGCCCAAGCGGGGGGCTGAAGATGTCCATGATCCGGTAGAAGTCTTCATCCAAGCGGGGCAGAAGAGGTCTTCCATCCGATTGAAGTCTTCATCCAGGCGGCATCTTCTATCGACATCCATCTGGAATGGAGCGGCAGCATCCTGAAGACCTCCGACACGGAACATCTATCCTGGCCCACGACTGAACGACGAATGACGGTTCCTTTACATGACGTCATCCAAGATGGCGTCCCTCGAATTCCGATTGGCTGATAGGATTCTATCAGCCAATCGGAATTAAGGTAGGAATATTCTGATTGGCTGATGGAATCAGCCAATCAGAATCAAGTTCAATCCGATTGGCTGATCCAATCAGCCAATCAGATTGAGCTCGCATTCTATTGGCTGTTCCGATCAGCCAATAGAATGCGAGCTAAATCTGATTGGCTGATTCCATCAGCCAATCAGAATATTCCTACCTTAATTCCGATTGGCTGATAGAATCTTATCAGCCAATCGGAATTCGAGGGACGCCATCTTGGATGACGTCATTTAAAGGAACCGTCATTCGTCGTTCAGTCGTCGGCCAGGATTGATGTTCCGCGTCGGAGGTCTTCAGGATGCTGCCGCTCCGTTCCAGATGGATGTCGATAGAAGATGCCGCCTGGATGAAGACTTCAATCGGATGGAAGACCTCTTCTGCCACGCTTGGATGAAGACTTCTACCGGATCATGGACATCTTCAGCCCCCCGCTTGGGCTTGGATCAGGACATCGGAGGAGCTCTTCAGGACCGATCGGTGAACCTGGTATGGTGAAGACAAGGTAGGAAGATCTTCAGGGGCTTAGTGTTAGGTTTATTTAAGGGGGTTTGGGTTAGATTAGGGGTATGTGGGTGGTGGGTTGTAATGTTGGGGGGGGGTATTGTCTGTTTTTTTTACAGGGGCATGCCCCGCAAAGGGCCCTGTTCAGGGCTGGTAAGGTAAAAGAGCTTTTAACTTTAGTAATTTAGAATAGGGTAGGGCATTTTTTATTTTGGGGGGCTTTGTTGTTTTATTAGGGGGCTTAGAGTAGGTGTGATTAGTTTAAAATTGTTGCAATATTTTTCTTATGTTTGTAGATATTTTTTTATTTTTTGTAACTTAGTTCTTTTTTATTTTTTGTACTTTAGTTAGTTTATTTCATTGTAGTTATTTGTAGATATTGTATTTAATTAATT
Organism: Bombina bombina; assembly: GCF_027579735.1. NCBI lineage: Eukaryota > Metazoa > Chordata > Amphibia > Anura > Bombinatoridae > Bombina > Bombina bombina. The sequence goes on from NC_069502.1 coordinate 560,305,670, forward strand.
TATTGATAGTGTAGTGTTAGGTTTAATTGTAGGTAATTGTAGGTATTTTATTTAATTAATTTAATGATAGTATAGTGTTAGGTTTAATTGTAACTTAGGATTTATTTTACAGGTAATTTTGTAATTATTTTAACTAGGTAACTATTAAATAGTTCTTAACTATTTAATAGCTATTGTACCTGGTTAAAATAATTACAAAGTTGCCTGTAAAATAAATATTAATCCTAAAATAGCTACAATGTAATTATAATTTATATTGTAGCTATATTAGGATTTATTTTACAGGTAAGTATTTAGCTTTAAATAGGAATAATTTATTTAATAAGAGTTAATTAATTTCGTTAGATGTAAATTATATTTAATTTAGGGGGGTGTAAGTGTTAGGGTTAGACTTAGCTTTAGGGGTTAATACATTTATTAGAATAGCGGTGAGCTCCGGTCGGCAGATTAGGGGTTAATAATTGAAGTTAGGTGTCGGCGATGTTAGGGAGGGCAGATTAGGGGTTAATACTATTTATTATAGGGTTAGTGAGGCGGATTAGGGGTTAATAACTTTATTATAATAGCGGTGCGGTCCGGTCGGCAGATTAGGGGTTAATAAGTGTAGGCAGGTGGAGGCGACATTGTGGGGGGCAGATTAGGGGTTAATAAATATAATATAGGGGTCGGCGGTGTTAGGGGCAGCAGATTAGGGGTACATAAGGATAACGTAGGTGGCGGCCCTTTGCGGTCGGCAGATTAGGGGTTAATAAGTGTAGGTAGCTGGCGGCGACGTTGTGGGGGGCAGGTTAGGGGTTACTAAATATAATATAGGGGTCGGCGGTGTTAGGGGCAGCAGATTAGGGGTACATAAGGATAACGTAGTTGGCGGTCGGCAGATTAGGGGTTAAAAAAATTTAATCGAGTGTCGGCGATGTGGGGGGACCTCGGTTTAGGGGTACATAGGTAGTTTATGGGTGTTAGTGTACTTTAGAGTACAGTAGTTAAGAGCTTTATGAACCGACTTTAGCCCAGAAAGCTCTTAACTACTGACTTTTTTCCTGCGGCTGGAGTTTTGTCGTTAGAGTTCTAACGCTCACTTCAGCCACGACTCTAAATACTGGAGTTAGAAAAATCCCATTGAAAAGATAGGATACGCAATTTACGCAAGGGGATCTGCGGTATGGAAAAGCCGCGGCTGAAAAGTGAGCGTTAGACCCTTTTTTGAGTGACTCCAAATACCAGAGTTAGCCTAAAACCAGCGTTAGGAGCCACTAACGCCAAACTCCAAATCTAGGCCTTAGAAATTATCATATGAGCCTACCTATGTTTGGCTTCAACTTAGAATACCAAGAGAAAAAAAAGCAAGTTTGATGATGGATGTAAATTGGGAAGTTGTAATGAAATAATATGTACAGCGCCAATAAAGGCTAAGGGATAAATATAAACACTAAAAAATGAGATGTTGGACTGCCAGGGCTAAAATGATTTAATAAAAATGATAAAATGGTATTTTGATACAAATGATGAATAAAAACAATAGTGTAAGTTAAAAAAGTATGTAAAATCCCTATAATCTTTAATCTCAGCTCTTATGACATTAAAAAAGAAGAGAGGGAAGTCTTGAAATATGGTCTCTCCTTTGCTCCGGCAAGAAGTCTGGACAAATTTCAAACGTTCACCAATACTAAAGACTTCATAAGGAAATTGACCCTAAAGAGATACTTCTTAAGATCCCCTCTGGAAACAATGGTCCCTAAGAGCTACACTACAGCAGACGTTCAAGACCCTTATATACATACGGGTCTTAAACCAAAGTCCAGTTTCTATCCAACCTATGCCAAAGGAAACGCTATTGAGGCTTTTGAGACTATGGTTACCAAAGAGATTAGAGACATCAAACAAAAAAGACTGAAAAGGATAAAAGAAAATCTATCCAAGCAACATAAAGAGACCATCAGAAAACTCGAAGCAAATAATCAACTGACCATTAAATCAGCTGACAAAGGCGGGGGAATTGTCATCCTTGATAGGGACAAATATAATGCAGAAAACCAACGCCTATTAAGTGACTATACAACATATCTGAAGCTTAGGCATAACCCTGTGGATAACTTCCAAAAAGAACTAAGAGTATTACTGGAAGGAGCCAAGACATCAGGCATATTGGATGATAAGGAATATAGATACTTGGACATTAATCATCCTATAACACCAATTCTGTATCATTTGCCAAAGATACATAAAACCCTCAAAGACCCTCCGGGCCGCCCTATAATCTCCGGGATTGGATCTCTTACAAGTAACTTGTCAGAATACTTCGATCAACATCTACAGAAGTACGTAAAAGTTCTTCCATCGTATTTAAGAGATTCCACACAAGTTTTGAATATCCTTGAGAATATCCCATGGGAGGAAGGCTACATCATGGCGACCTGTGATGTAGCAGCCTTATATACAAGTATACCACACAAGGAGGGTCGTGAAGCAATAAAATGGTTTCTGGACAAAGATCCATTAATGCTAGAAGATCAGGCTGAGTTCATATTGGACAGTATCCAATACATATTGACACACAATTACTTTTGCAATGAGGGGATATACTACCAAAAGATCTGCGGTACAGCCATGGGGACCAGGTTCGCGCCTAGCTATGCCAACTTATACATGGGAAGATGGGAGAGCATCTTCTGGGACTCATGCCCAGCTAGCGCGGACCTGGTCCTGTACCGCAGATATATTGATGATATTCTGATCATCTGGAAAGGTTCGATACAGGATCTTATATATACAATAGAGATCATGAACCAGAACCTCCTAAATTTGAAGTTCACTTATACATGGAGTCCAAAAGAAATTGTCTTTCTGGATCTAAAAATAGAAGCTAAAAAAGGCAAATGGGAAACATCTACACATTTTAAATCAGTTGACAGCAACAGCTATATACACTATGAGAGCTGTCACCATGTAAAATGGAAAAATAACATCCCAAAAAGTCAATTTTTAAGGGTCCGGAAAAACTGTTCAAATATCATTACATGGGAAAAGCAAGTGAAACGACTAAAAGAAAAATTCATGGAAAGGGGTTATAAGGAGGAACATCTGGATCTCAAGATACAGGAAGCACGACAAGTGGAGAGAAAAGAGCTAACTAAATACAAAGACCACAAAAAAACAGAAACAGAAGAACTGCTAAATATACCTATGATTACAGAATACAGCAGTAATCGGTGCATCATCGAAAAGATTTTTAAAAAACACTGGCACCTGTTGAAAAATGACGATGTTATTGGAGATAAACTCCCAAATCAACCAAAATTCGTCTACAAAAAAACAGGAAATCTCAAAAACAAACTAGCGCCAAGTCTACAACGGAAGAACAACTCAAGAACATATGATGTACAGGGGAAATCAATTAAAGGTTTCTACCCGTGCCCCACCTGCAAAGCATGCAAAAGAGGCACTAAGACCAAAAAATTCAAAAAAAATTCAAATCAAACCAGACTGGAGAAGAATTTGCTATTAAAGATTTAATAAGATGCCAGGACAAAGGGATTATATACCTTATTGAATGTTCATGTGGCCTCCAGTACATTGGCCAGACATCAAGAAGCCTCAGAGATAGGCTAAGAGAACATATATTGCTGATTGAAAAACAGAATAAAGACACAATACTTTATAAGCATTTTGCAACTAAACATAACGGCAATATACAACACATGAAATTTACTGGCATACAAAAAGTTATAAAAAATTGGAGAGGTGGTGACTTTGAAAAAAGTCTTCTCAAAGCTGAATCTAAATGGATTTTTCTGTTGGATAGCTTACATCCGAAAGGTCTAAATAACAGAGAGGATCTTACCCATCTCTTCAATCTATGAATATATCTGATAGCATTATGATACCATCTTATATGATTCTCTCCAGACTCCCCACCAAATGTATCCATCCTTAAACTCCCAATCTATGACTAGAAGTATATACCTTAGACATAGATTGACTATGCTCTTCCCCAAAAAATTCTCTGCTTCTATTACCACTATACCCCTGACCTAAAGTTAAATGAAGGACTCCACTATAGAACATTCATCAGACTATCCCCTCATTCTGAATTCAAAAAGTTTTCTTATCAGCACCCCCTAGATCCCAAGGGTGAATATCTATATCTTATGTATAGTCTAGGTATCTGGTCTCACACGCTATTTCTATTCTAGAAGTTCATCATCCTCTGCTCATAAAAGTCAACATTATTTTTTCCTACATCTATACTGGTCACCACCAAGTCTCTTAATCATTGGTTAGTTTATAGATCCCTCATACACCCATTCAACAACTGCTCCTAAATGATGTGACATTGCAGACCTTAGTGCTCTAAATGTCTTAGATAAAAAAATTTATTCTGGTGGTATGAAAGGGGTACTAATACACCCTTCTTTACTAAATTTACTGAGGCTATTGGACCCAGTGACGAGTATGTATAAACTTTGATTTATGACATATAGATATACCCTCATAAAGTCATGAAGTCTCTTTCTTTTACATTATAGATTTGAGTCTCTTCTCTTTTAAAAAAAGCCATAGCCTTTTGTTGACACAGTGTAAGATAAATTATCTACACTGCTATAGCATTCTCTCTTTCTAACCTGGCTAAACTAGTTTGATTAGGTATATAGGACAAGTGATCTTCTCTTTATTATTGCGCCACCATTGGATTTTACTTCCTAACTCTGATGTTGATAGAACTCCCTCACTATGATGTTGTGCCTTAAAAATGCCTAAAGCATTACTAGTTTGTAAGAGAGGACTAATAGACCTCCTATCTTCCCATTTAAACCTAAGGCATATGATTAGGGATATCACTCATCACTATGTACATATATACTGGAGAAGATATGTAAACTATATCTCCCTATTATGTACGATTCGTGCGATGACTCATAATCATACACAAACATACTGGAGAAGGTATATAAATCACCTCTGATGAAACATATCTCTAATCATTTTTAAGCTGTTCTCATTATGAAATTGGTATCTTTATCATCTAAATCTCCTCTGCTATTTAAACAATCTGTCCCCCTTTGCTAAAAAACTATTTGACATCTCAGCGTTCAACACCCAATCAGGAGGGCTATTACCCACACACCTTTTTCTAACACCAATAGGATCATAAGAATCTAGGTCGTGATGTCACGACCAATTAAATCCCTGCAAAATCGTCACCATAAAAGTATAGTTTGATCGAGCCTCAATATAGAAATATATTAAAAACAAACCTTATATTACATCTTTTAATTCAAGTTCATTACTTTAGGCTATTAAAACATAAGATCAGCTATAAAAAGTTTATCCCGGTAAACCGGAAGTGACATCACGACTATGGGTGCTTAAGATACACTGAGCCTAATGACAATCAAAGTGGCGATTTTTAATCAAATACATATATACAAATTTGAGGAATAAAATATAGGACAATTTTATTTCTGAGTGACATATTCTATACATATTTTACACATGTTAAACACTTTTTTCATCCTGTGGCGAAACCGGAAGTGCACCTCAGAGCTACATCCGGTCACTTAAGTGATACTGTTATTTAAAGCCTCTCAGCTTACCAATCCAGCAGTCTTGATAAAGGCCTTTTTTTGGGGCCGAAACGCGTAGACCTGTTGGTAAGCATCATTTTAATATTCTAACTATTTTAAGGAGCTGACCGCTGTCAGGATTCACCTGGGAACTTTCCCCCTCAGGATTCAAGGTTCTTTCATGTGATTCTATTTCTATTTTGCTGTCATTTGGATTACAACACAATTTTTGCTCTTTTTTGATCTTTATTAACATTTGTTGAACATCACTTTTATTTTTTCGTTTTTTCACCGGATTTTTGATCCCATTTTTTTTTATTTTTATATATTTTTATTTTTTCACATCACTGTGTCACCTCATCTCATTTTTCCACATTTTTTCACTCATTGGTATTAACTTACTTGTGATTATCATTTTTGTTCTTTCTTGCACTGCAGTGCTATCATCGGGACTGTTCAGCTATTTTCTGATTATTATTTTTTGGATTGTTTTTCTTCTTGTATATGTATACACTGTTCATATTTTTATTATCACATTCGGTTGTTTACTGCTCACCTATGCTGTAAAAACACTTCGCACATTTGTTCACTTATTCATTTACTTATCTGTTTATTCACACTTACACGTGGAGTTTACATCATTATTATTTCATATTCTCTCATCACATTACCCATGGATCCATGACCTAACTGTTATTTTACGCAATTGTGAATTTTTATTATAGGGATTTTACATACTTTTTTAACTTACACTATTGTTTTTATTCATCATTTGTATCAAAATACCATTTTATCATTTTTATTAAATCATTTTAGCCCTGGCAGTCCAACATCTCATTTTTTAGTGTTTATATTTATCCCTTAGCCTTTATTGGCGCTGTACATATTATTTCATTACTAGTTCTTTCCTTTGGGGGTTGGTTAGGCCCTTTATTTGTATTCAGCTTAGGGATTGTCTTAGCGCTTGGCCACTACACCATATTTCTATGTAAATTGGGAAGTTGATTATACTAGACTGTCCCTTTAACTCTAGTATTTTTCTTGTTTTTGTAAACTGGATACTTTTATTGTTGAGCCAGTTTTCTATCAGTTTTCTAATGAATTTTAGAGACATGTGTTGTGTTGGTCCCATCTAAATGTTTTTACAAACAAAAGCTTTTAATAGCTGCCACAGTAAGGTAATATAATGTCCATTTTTATAAAGATTGTAATATTCTTGCACATTTTTTTTATTTATTTCTTTTTACAAAGGATTCATTTCTGCGAATGTGTTACACCCAGAGCTGTAGCTTGCCCTATACATAAATTTCATTCTGAATTGTATGGGAAATTGTGTAGAATTTAAAGTTAAGAAATTACAGTTTAATTTTGGGAATATGCTAAGCCATAAGCAGTTTAAAGCATATTTTGTTTTTCCCTCCTTCTTCCATTTCTTTGTTCAGATTTTTAATTAAAAATTAAAAAGATTTTTTTATTATTTTAGTTCTAACGGCTATCTGTTAAAAATGTCTGGAAAAAACTATATTTCACAGGAAATCTGTGATTACTTTAACAATTACATTCAGAAATATAATGGTCCATTCCTCATCCCAGAAGCTAAAAACAACAAGTGTGAAAGTGTTTTAGATATACTAACACAGGTATTAACTCTTAAAAAGATGAATAATAATAAAAGAAAATGTATGATAGTGCAGGCAGTGATTTCAACAATAAAGGGATTAACGGACATTATTGGAGACCTGACAGAGCAAAATAAAGACCTTAAATTAAAGTTAGATAACACACAGACTGACAGAGATTGTATTAAGCTTTCTGCTTTAACTAACACCATACAGATCAGTAAATTACAACGTAAACTAAAATTAACAGAACACATCAGGAAAGAATACTCAAACAAAATTACTGAGTTACAGATGAAAATTGAACAAAAAGAAAAAATAATTAGTGATATTTCTGGGAACAATGCAGATAGTGATAACTTACTGCCACAAAGGAAAGAGCCAAAACAAGTAGTAAAACAAGATAAAATGCAAATGGGCCCCACTAAAAACCCAAGTTCTGTTCCAATTTCCCCTGTCTTAATTTTTGAGAATTTTAACAACCTGAAAGTTCCTACAGGTTTTTCAAATCAGACTAGGCCAATGACTGTAGCAGATAAATACATTTTTAAGAAATGGTGGGGCACAATCCCCACAAACAGCTTTAATAACTTTTCACATTGGTTTCACAAGGGAACTGAAAAAGCCATAAAATTAGGTATGAGCATGCCGGAATGGACCGAATTGCTTCAAGATGCCATGGGCCCCTATGCCAAAAGGTTATTAGGATTTAATTCAAGTATATGTGATCAGGCTGGCAGGATAGCTAAAACCTTTTTCAATTTTACTAGTCTAGAAAAAGAGATTAGTGAAATTACCATGAGACCACTAGATGGGCCATTTGAAGTAGCAAAAAGAGTTTTATTTTGGTGTGTGCTGCGCCAGCCACAGACCCAAATGGTCTGGGGGTCACCAGCTCACATACAGAGGGTACTTGAAGCTCTCCCCAGAAAATGTCAGGAGTTTGTAAAGCTGTATGATCCAAACTCCACAAACCTACATATGGTGCTCACTAGAGCTGAGAAGTGGTGGAATTATCACCCATACACCATTAAGGCAAATTCTGCAGTGAAGCAGTCAATGGAGAATAATCTGACTATTCACAGGCAGGAATCAGAGAGGGGTAATAGAAGGAATGTTTGTGGATATCAGAATAGTAGAGCATCAAATACAGGAAACTGGAGAGACAGGAATTTAAATGGCGATATTAACAGAGGAGAAAATTGGAGGCTGAGGTCAAATGAGATAAACAATAAGGCCAACTTAAGTTATTGGGAACTCAAACAAAAAACAGGAGAATGAGAGATCAAATTGGGTTTCTAAAGAAGCAACTGACAGAGCTGGAGGGCTCAAATTAAATCATTCATTTTTGTTTATAAGCATATTTGTTTGCAGTACATTCGTGTAATGTGTACTTTAGTTTTAAGTTCAATTAATAATATTAAGTGTTTTTTCATTATTAAGTTTTAAATGCCAATATTAAGAATGTATAGTTAATTGATGCATTCTCTTTCTAAAAAAACAATAACAGATACCTCCATTGTGATTAGTTTTGGGAGGCCACATGCAATACCATTTCTATGTAAACTGTCTGAAGTCTTATCTTGCAGGAAGAAAACCAATGAAGATAGAAGGCTTCTCACCTTTCCTTCCAGTTTTTCCCCAATAACACATATTATAGATTGTTGTTTTTCAGGTGTCTTCAGGACTGATCTTACCATGAAGCTATGATGGTGGCGTTGGACAAATTAAATAAGTATAATGTATCACAATGGAGATGTAAAATGGTGCATTAGGCCAAAATAATTATATATATATATATATATATATATATATATATATATATATAGCATAAAGGGGTAAATAATCATATAAATCAAGCAACATAAGTTAAGTAAGGGTGCGAGTGGGATGATGCAATAACAGAGGCACTTTCCAACTTGAAGTTAATAACTGTGAATGTGGTTTCTACTGCAGATGGAGTGTTGTAGTGTGAAGTAAATATATGCCTGGTTTTAATCTTTTTTTTCATTCCTTTGAGGGTCTTGGAAAAAACAAAGTGGTTCAAAGAGAGAGATTTGGTAAAGCAAAAGCAAGGACCAGATGCCAAAAGCAAGGACCAGAAGCCAAAAGATAACAACAAAGAACTTCAGTGAACCATTATAACTTTTGTTTTACAGGCACAATTCACACTTTCTTAATAAAGATTTTACTACACGCATACCCATCTAGTGTACCCACACTCACACACTCATACATTAACTTTTCCCAATATTTAAGACCATTGTATAAATGTTGCTAATGGGGTTTAGCATAGGATTTTGTGTTTCTATGTATAATTTTAAATTAATTTTTCTAATGAATTGTATAAAGTTAGATTAGGAATTGACAGTCCTAGGAAAGTACAGAAGAGCTCATATCGCCGAGGGAATGATTCCGAAGGGATGGTGGGATAATTTCTCCTGTAAGGTTTTCGCTCCCACTGTGTTCTTCTGTACTAGTGGGTATAACTAGAAAACGGGGCAACATAGGAGAAGAAAAAGTGAGGGAAAAATGTGGTTATCTATTAATTTACTTTCTATTAAATATAATATACTAAATCTCTATGGTGGTACCACTAAAACCAACACAGATAAATTGTGAAATAAACTCTGAGAGGCCCTCCATTATTTGTCAAACAGTTTATTTAGGAATCAATATATGTTAATAATAAGATAAATATTTACAAGTATATATATATATATAAATCTATTTTACAGATACAGTCCACATTTTAAGATACAATGCAACTTTACTACACACTAACCCCAATTTGTTCAATACTGCTAAAATAATCATAGGAATGTACTTAGCCATATTTCTTGAGAGTTTCAGCCATCTTTACAGCATGCCCAGGATACAAAAGAGAGCCAGAGGCTTTGGTGTTACAGTATTTTATAACCCAATTCAAAAGGGAGTGGCTTATCAAATGTCACTCAAAAAGACCATTGGGTGTGTCTTTCTAGACAGACACTAGACAAAAGAACTACTTGAATAAACCAGCTATGTGAATTGCCAGTTATAAAATCTGTGAGCTATATTCTAATATCCCTGTGATAAAAATGTCACCACACACAGTAGAGACATATACCTTTCTCCTTCCTACGAAGCTTCTCTTCTGGGATAGCGGACCTTTAATGAAGCCAATATCCATTGCTTCCTCTGAGCTTTAATTGGAGTAGGTGTAGTGGGATACAAAAGATAGAGAAAAACTGGCGAGGAGGAAACTACGAGAAGAAACTGCTATTCAATGAATCCAAATGGATCTTTACATTGGATTGCCTTTTCCCCAAGGGACTAAATCACAAAGAGGATCTGTCACACTTGCTGTCTTTACGAAAAGACTAGACAGCAAATGCTACTCCTTATAGATGATGCATAAAATGAATTTACCATTAAATATCCTGCAAAAGCATACCAATAAAAGCATGTGTTTTCACACTAGCTGGATTGCACGCTCTAGATTGATAGAACAGAAGACAGAATCCGCCATATTAGGTCCCCAGATATTCATCAATAGATTTAAGAAATTGAGAAATAGGAGTCCTTTCCTTCTCCATTCTTCTCTGAGGAAAATATATAACTAACTAAACTCCCTTCCTAAGCACCTAGAATACAAAATACAATATACACCGGAGAGGTTCTCTCCCTGAAGTACACCAGCAAAAACCATTCTCTCCTCCATGTACAAACAATTTAAATAAAGACGTCCAAATTACTGCAGACAAGCGACTTTAACTATCAACATTCATTTATGCCAACTCCAATAGGTTTAACAACCTCTTTAAACTAATGTGAGACCTGACCCCCACACGCTTCCTAAAAAGCCTCTTTATTATATGCAAAACCCAATCCTCATTTCATATATTCTTTTACATCCACGGAACAAATTCTAAGTAAACCCCGCATTTTCAGCATGTGACTTATTCACACAAATTTCTATATTTGTGATATGTACATATATAACTTTTAGAGAATTTTTAGAGAATTTTCAGAGAACTTTTAACAACTCTAAATGCCCTTGAAGAGATTTTTTACATATTTTACGATTTTTTATGATATTTTACAGTTTTAAATCCCTAGGTATTTGTGAAATACGCACCGATCATAGCACATACAATAATCAGCATCTACACATATACGTTAAGGCTGTTTTGTATATATACATTAAAGAATCAAACACTGGCTTATATAGACACAATCAGGACAACGACGGACCCCTAACCCATTATATAGTCATGCAGGCCATATAGAAAGGATCCAGACAAGACTAAGGTTCCAAATTAGATAAACATCCGGCAATAGTACAACCAGATAAGAATAAATACACACTTCCGGTAAAAGCGAAACCGGAATTAGCGAGAGCGAAACCGGAAGTAGCGAAACCGGATGTTAAGCTACAGATAAAAGAACCGGAAGGGATAGTAAGTTAAACACCCCGGAAGTGGGGATATCAAAAATAAGATACACCGCCTGATATACATTACATTAGTAAGATAAGAGATGCCCCCAAACAATAACACATACGATATAAATAATAAACACGTATGAAGTGAATCAAATACAGATATCTTTTAAAACATAAGAGACAAAAAAAAAAAAAAAAAAAAAAAAAAAAAACTACATTTCCCATGTAACACTGGGCTAAACAGGAAAGGGCAGACCCCGACTTTTGGCGCCAAAATAGAACCAATCACATATGGTTTTAGGGTATAAAGCTCCCAGAGACATACAGACCAGTATTGTCTTGAGAAAGGCCTAGGAGGGCCGAAACGCGTCGACATACTGGTGAGCAATTTTCTGATTTTATTATACCACATCTAGACGTTATTACACTATTGCACTTTATTTCACCCACAGATTAGGAGGAGGACTTTGGACCTACCCGCCACATTATTGTACTTTTTTTTCTTCTGCATTTTTATATTCTACATTTTTTATATATTTTTTATATTCTGCATTCTTATAATCTCCTTCACGTCTACCACAGCTATTGGAGTTTATTTTGGAAGTTAATCATCTAGGATTTTTTTGAACGCACTTACCCACCATATTTTTTGAATTTTTGTGGAACACTCTGATATATATATATATATATATTTTTTTTTTTTTTTTTGGAACGCTGTGATTTTCCAAAGAGACATTTTTTAAGAAACTATTTGAGAGACATAAATTTCTTCATTTTTTCAACAAATTTTATTTCCATTTTTACACAATTGGATTTCTCCTACACTTTTATTTATATTGTATTTCTATCACTTATACTTTTATACTGCAACTGTATTGTTGACATCTGTATTATTGACATTGTACTACGCCAATTTTGTCCATTTACATCACATCTCCTGTTTGTAAATATCTATGCTTAAACTGCACTTTATAGACCATAATACTATGGTCTTAGACTGTTGTCGGAGCTAACGTAATATTTGTTCCAACACCACAGATATAGGTAACACTATATCCTTAAGACTTATATCTCATGGATCCATAGAGATTTTAGGAAGAATTTTAGAAGCTTTTTAATTTGTATGTATTATATTGTATTTTCATTGTATATTAACTGTAATAAATACATTCCATTTTTAACATATCCATACCTCACAGTCCTTTTAAGCTTCCCAGCGCTCACTATATCACACAATTGTAGTCACATCCCAAGTCCACTAGGGGACTTTTGCCAGTGAGCATAAGGCTGTAAAATACTAGCGCTCGGTCTACCACACATACGTTTTAAGATTCCCTATACACCTAGTTTGTATCCTGAGCAGCAGTAACAATTTTCACGATTATATTAAGATACCTAAGAGGGCTTTCACCAAAGGTTATATAACACATCAATTAACAACCCAATTCCTCTATCACATTCATATAACTTCTAAAGAGTCTTTCTCTAACCTTGTCTTAACTTTAGAGGAGATAATATGGATGCACTAGTGACACTAAGAAGAGATATTACATTTAATATCTCAACAACATTATCTGACACTCAGACAGATCCAGAAAGACTAGACATCACCTCTATTTTTAAAAATCTAGAAAAACTTCTCACATCAGAAGTCAGATATAAAGCTGAAATATCCTATTTGAATAAATGTCTGGAACTAGAGATAATTCCCAAAGGCTTATGTATTAAGAAAGACTGTGCATTCCAGCTAGTAGATCCACAATTTGCAAATAAATGGGCTGAGATTCTTCTAGACGCATCGAAACAACTAATTAGATTAATCATAGAATATAGAACGTCCCTAATCAAGAAATTAGACAACGAAATTAAAGATGACGAAGTCATGTTAAACAACATAGACCTAACAGACTCAGAATCAAAAGAACTTATAGAAAAGAAAGAAAGCCTGGTAAAAAGAATCACGAAAATTAGGGACGATATAATTACTAAGAAAACCAAGAAACTAAATAGAGAACTCAACATGAAAAAACAAAATGAGTCAAACCTCATAGAGATGGAGGAAACACAAAACAAAGATAATAAAAACATGATAGATCAAGGCACTGATCAGGAACAAAGCTACTATAATATAAAAAATAGAGATAATTGGTCAGAGACTAAGAAAAACTCAAGAGGAAACGGATACCCTTATGATGGACCTAACGACTTACATAGAGGGGACAGAGAAGAACACTTCCCACAAAGGAGGACATGGGGATATCGAGGCCCAAGAAGGGAGGAGATACCATTCGAAACAAGATACTGGCATAACCAAAATGAGAGAAGGTATCATACCCGCAGAGACAACTATGACTTGAGAGGATATGAACGGGAACCAAGATCGGAAGGGGAAAGATTTAACAGATACCCCAACCAGGAAAGAAGGACCTACCAGTCAAATTATAATATGAGAAGGTATAACACAAACTATAGATACAACAACCAAAAAAGAGATGGAGGGGCCTCCCCAATAAGGAACGGCTTTGAAAGGAGAATTTCATTCAACGACCATACACAGTACAACCATGATTATGGTAGAAGAAACAACTATGTCGATCATAGATCCAACTATGATCAATATACGCCTATAAATCATAGGAACACATATCGGAGACAAAGCTGGAGAGAAGACCCCCCCATGTATCATACAAATCATAGCGACATAAGACAAAGGAATGACTCTAAGGGAGAACAAAGACAAGGCACCCATATATCCCAACCTCATAAGGGTAACCAGAATCCAGGCAACATCACAAACCCAAACATGTCTACTGCTGACAAAGTTTTTTTAGGGGGAAGTCCCCACCCCCCCCCGAGAAAAAGAGAAAGAGAGAATAACAATGAAGAGGAAGAACATAGAGCTAGAAGAGTCAAGAAGCCCAAACCAAAAAAGAAGACCCATCGAGGCAATAGAGGAGGTGCGAAATTAAGAAAGGCTAAAGAAAGAAAAGAAAGACAAAAGACTACATCATGCCACAGTAGTACCAGCAAAGAACCGACTATCCCAAAGAATAAGGGAATATATAATCTCAGTTCCAAACCATTGTCAGAGGAAGAAGTATCAGTACTATCATATGGTCTTAATTTTGCTCCAGCAAAAGGAATGGACAAATTCCAAACCTTTATAGGGATAAAGGAATTTGTAAGAAAGCTAACATTAAAGAGACATTTTTCAAGAACACCACTTGAAAGAAACATTATCCAGCAAAGGCAATCATCAGAGGATTACTACATACATACAGACCTCAAACCCAGATCAACTTACTATCCGGTAAGCAGCAAAGGCACAGCGATAGAAACCTTCGAGGCAAATGTATGCCGAGACATCAAAAACCTCAACTCAAGAAAGACAAAACAGATAAAACATAACCTAACAAGATCACAAATGGGAACTATAAGAAAACTCGAAAGAAACCACGAACTGATAATTAAGCCGGCAGACAAAGGCGGCGGAATTGTCGTAATGGATAAAGAAAGGTATGAGGAAGAATGTAAGAGAATTCTAGATGATGAGAAGACTTATGAAAAACTCCGAAATAACCCTGTGGATAGATACAAAACAGAATTGGAAGCTCTACTAACAGAAGCCAAAACACAGGGGATACTGAATGAAAAAGAATTTAACTACATCAAAGTATCACATCCGATCACTCCAGTCTTTTATCAATTACCCAAGATTCACAAGTCCCTAAAAAACCCGCCAGGAAGACCTATTATCTCGGGCATAGGGTCCCTGTCTAGCAACCTCTCGGAGTACGTTGATAGGAACCTACAAAAATATGTCACAAGGCTCCCATCGTACCTGAGGGATTCGACTCAAGTACTATCCACACTTGATAAGCTAGTATGGGATGAAAACTACATACTAGCAACATGCGACGTTACATCGCTCTACACGTGCATCCCACATGAGGCAGGCTTAGAAGCAGTGAATTCTTTTCTACTAAAAGATCCTGAAGTACTTGATGGACAACGTATCTTCATACTAGAAAGCATAAAATACATCCTGAGTCACAACTATTTTTATAACAACAACACATTCTTTAGACAAATTTGCGGAACAGCAATGGGGACCAGGTTCGCGCCTAGCTACGCTAATTTATATATGGGCCATTGGGAACAAATATTCTGGGACTCATGCCCAGCAGGCGCGGACCTGGTTCTATGCTCAAGATATATAGACGATATTCTTATCGTCTGGAAGGGGTCAATCGAAGATCTAATATATACCATTGACGTGATGAATAAAAATCAGAGAAATCTCAAGTTCACGTTTGAATATAGTTATAACAAAATAAACTTCCTTGATCTTACAATAGAGGTGAAAAATGGCAAGATTGAAACATCTACTTATTTCAAAAAAGTAGACTGTAACAACTACATTCACAGTATGAGTTGCCACCACCCCACCTGGAAGGCTAACATTCCAAAAGGACAACTTCTAAGGGTAAGAAAAAACTGTTCCAATCACAGCAAATGGGTTGAACAAGCATATATACTAAAAGGAAGATTCCTAGAAAGGGGGTACAAGGAGGAAAATCTGGTGGAAAAGATAGAGGAAGTTGGCAAAACCGACAGAAACAGTCTGCTGAAGTACAAGACAAAAACGACAATAGGAGAAGAAGACAGTAGCATAAATGTACCGATGATAACAGAATATAGTTCTAACAGACATATACTCGAAAGAATCATCAGGAAACACTGGGTCATCCTAAAAGAAGATGATGTGATCGGCGAAAAACTGACACCTCAACCGAGATTTATATATAGAAAAACCGATAACCTAAAAGGCATACTGGCCCCGACTGTCCTGAAGAACAGAAGAAAGGCTATCACAAACTACCAGGGAAAAGCAATCAAAGGCTTCTTCCCATGCCCGAACTGCAAGGCCTGTAGGAGTGGAGTCAAAACGAACAAATTCTTTGGACATAACAAGAGGGATGAACACAAGATACAAGACCTCATCAGGTGTCAAGATAAGGGAGTCATCTACATAATATTCTGCCCATGCGGCCTACAATATATAACTTTTAGAGAATTTTTAGAGAATTTTCAGAGAACTTTTAACAACTCTAAATGCCCTTGAAGAGATTTTTTACATATTTTACGATTTTTTATGATATTTTACAGTTTTAAATCCCTAGGTATTTGTGAAATACGCACCGATCATAGCACATACAATAATCAGCATCTACACATATACGTTAAGGCTGTTTTGTATATATGCATTAAAGAATCAAACACTGGCTTATATAGACACAATCAGGACAACGACGGACCCCTAACCCATTATATAGTCATGCAGGCCATATAGAAAGGGCCCAGACAAGACTAAGGTTCCAAATTAGATAAACATCCGGCAATAGTACAACCGGATAAGAATAAATACACACTTCCGGTAAAAGCGAAACCGGAATTAGCGAGAGCGAAACCGGAAGTAGCGAAACCGGATGTTAAGCTACAGATAAAAGAACCGGAAGGGATAGTAAGTTAAACACCCCGGAAGTGGAGATATCAAAAATAAGATACACCGCCTGATATACATTACATTAGTAAGATAAGAGATGCCCCCAAACAATAACACATACGATATAAATAATAAACACGTATGAAGTGAATCAAATACAGATATCTTTTAAAACATAAGAGACAAAAAAAAAAAAAAAAAAAAAAAGAAAAAGAAAACTACATTTCCCATGTAACACTGGGCTAAACAGGAAAGGGCAGACCCCGACTTTTGGCGCCAAAATAGAACCAATCACCTATGGTATTAGGGTATAAAGCTCCCAGAGACATACAGACCAGTATTGTCTTGAGAAAGGCCTAGGAGGGCCGAAACGCGTCAACATACTGGTGAGCAATTTTCTGATTTTATTATACCACATCTAGACGTTATTACACTATTGCACTTTATTTCACCCACAGATTAGGAGGAGGACTTTGGACCTACCCGACACATTATTGTACTTTTTTTTCTTCTGCATTTTTATATTCTACATTTTTAATATATTTTTTATATTCTGCATTCTTATAATCTCCTTCACGTCTACCACAGCTATTGGAGTTTATTTTGGAAGTTAATCATCTAGGATTTTTTTGAACGCACTTACCCACCATATTTTTTGAACACTTTGATATTTATTTGTGGATTAATTTTTTACAATTTTTGTGGAACACTTTTGCAATTTTTGTGGAACACTCTGATATATATATATATATATATATATATATATATTTTTTTTTTTTTTTTTTTTTTTTGGAACACTGTGATTTTCCAAAGAGACATTTTTTAAGAAACTATTTGAGAGACATAAATTTCTTCATTTTTTCAACAAATTTTATTTCCATTTTTACACAATTGGATTTCTCCTACACTTTTATTTATATTGTATTTCTATCACTTATACTTTTATACTGCAACTGTATTGTTGACATCTGTATTATTGACATTGTACTACGCCAATTTTGTCCATTTACATCACATCTGCTGTTTGTAAATATCTGTGCTTAAACTGCACTTTATAGACCATAATACTATGGTCTTAGACTGTTGTCGGAGCTAACGTAATATTTGTTCCAACACCACAGATATAGGTAACACTATATCCTTAAGACTTATATCTCATGGATCCATAGAGATTTTAGGAAGAATTTTAGAAGCTTTTTAATTTGTATGTATTATATTGTATTTTCATTGTATATTAACTGTAATAAATACATTCCATTTTTAACATATCCATACCTCACAGTCCTTTTAAGCTTCCCAGCGCTCACTATATCACACAATAACAGTGGATTTGGTATATAATTCAGTGATACCCTTATCAGTTTTTCTCTCCCTAATACGTCTGTCAATTTTAATTACTAGGGTCATAAGGGCTTCTAATGTCTCTGGGATATCCAGCCTAGCTAACTCGTCTTTTATATTTTCGGAAAGTCCAATTCTAAATTGTTTTTTTAAAGATATCTGATTCCATTGGGAGTCTCTCTGCCAAATCTTAAATTCTGATATGTATTCCTTAACAGGCCTTTTGCTTTGTTTTAAGCTACGCAATTTAGTATCAGCAGTGAGCTGCCTATGAGGATCGTCATACAAATCAGACATTGCTTTGAAAAATTTGTCTATGGAATTTAGTATAGGGTCTTCAGTTTCTAAACACATATCAGCCCAGAGTCTGGGCTCACCTCTGAGGTACGATATCACTGTAAGAACCTTTATATGGTCATTGGGAAAAGTTTTTGGTTTGAGAGTTAGAAATAATTTACATGCATTATGGAACTGTCTGTAGGTTTTTCTATCCCCAGAAAATTTATCAGGTGGGGAAATAGGAGAGTCAGGAGTGATGTTTTCAACGGGCTTAGTAGCACTTAAACCTTCCTTTATAATATTCCTAAGGGTTAAGTTTTCTTCCTGTAGTTCCCTTAAACCTTGACTTAAATTATCAACTTTATTAGATACGTCCATGAAATGTGCATTAATATCCCCAGGATTCATCATGTTGATCAGATGTTCTATATTGTATGGCTTGGTATTCTGTAATATATACATAGGTTCTCAGTTAATCACCTTGCAGTAAAAGTGGATACTTCATGTAAATCATAAATTCAAAGAAATGAGAGGCAGTATACCTTTAAGGGAGTTGATGGTTTGTATCATGTTGAGGGATAGGTAGCTACTGATTGTAGAAGTAGTACCTATTCCTACTATATGAAACACAGCACAGCAGGATAGCTAACACAAGAGTTCTGAAGTAAAGTATTAGTTAGCTAACAATTTTAGACATATGTTTACTTAAAGTAGGATTTATGTGAGTTCTTACTGCGGTAATTGTTAAGCAGAGAGCTTGAAGTCCTATCCGGTATTGTCTTTCCCAGGAATACAAAGGTTAATGCTGGAGGGGAGAGCAGGTCAAGTAGAACGACATCTGCACGCTGAGGAGAGACGCTCTGAGGCTTGACACAGGATGGTGACGTCACAGCCCACACAGGAGCAGGATCTGTTTCAGAAAGGCAGCTGAGAAACTGTTTCAGGAAACAGCTGATGAGCAGAGAGGCTTCAAACTTTCCCTTAGCGTGGAGGTAATGTGAGAACAGAACCAGTTGTAGATGAGTAAGATAACCCCACGACCTGTTAGGCTGTAGAAAAGGAGGATTCAAGAATTCAGGCTGGATACTTCAATACAAAGCAACAATATGAAGTATCCAGCAGGTTATATAGGGATCGCAGAAAGGAACCTCCCCTTAAAGGGGAAGTATATTACACCCTGAGTTCATATAAACAACTGAATGCTTGACAATGTACAAGATAACCCGACTTTAAACAGGTAATTCACGGTTCTCCCAGCACCACTCACCTAACCACCAATGTTCCGTTCTGAGAGAGACACTTGCCTTTAATTCCTGCGTAAGTGGCCTGTCCACAGGGTGCAATGATGGCTCTCTGTCATCCAGGATAAGTGATCAGTCCGGTATTACCATAATCTGTATTTCCTGATCTGTAGTCGACTCCGCTCCCCTCTTGGCTCACTTACAAACTGGCGTGTGACGTGATCAGTCCTCTCCGGTCTCTGACTTCCTCCTCCTCGATACAATTGGATGTTCCGTGAGGTGGGTGGGACAACTGGGTGCAGGATACATCCGATATGCTAGAGTGCAAAACCTCCGTTCCAAAGATCCACAAAAAGTCAACTTGCGAGGTGCACTTAAAGACACGGTTGTCATAAAAAGATTAACTTTATTGAGGAATTCTTTAAAAAAACACATACAGTATGTCAGATAGACAATACATGGTCAAATGGCATTGTGAGCGGTTAGAACTCCACTCCAGGGACTGTATGCTGACGCATTTTGGCTCCAACAGCCGTAATCCTAGCTACAGTCAAAAGTTCCCATAAGCCATTTATGCCTAATAAAGCATATTGATTGGATAAAACCTTAACTCAGAGTGGAGCTCTAAACACACCCACTAATACAATTGGTTACAACACTTCAAGTCGCAACTATGTTCATTAACTTGAAGAAGTTCGGGACTTGGAGACATTGGAGACATTGTATACTGAAGGGACAACTGAATCAGAAAATATTGATCTCAGGAATAAGGGTCCTAGTTTTTCCAGTGTCTCCAAGTTTTATCCTATACAGACAAGAGGTAACATCTCGGAGAAATTTCAAAAAAGAATTGAACAGGATCTTAACAAATTAGCATACACTACAAAGAGAAGAAAACAATGAAATCTTAGCAAACTAGAACTGACTACCCTTACATGTCTTAAAGAAAACAAACAGCTGGTCATTAGGTCAGCTGATAAGGGAGGGTCTATTGTGGTGATGGACAAAAGTTTTTTTGTCCAAGAAGCACTGCGTCAATTGACTGACCCTGCCCAATATCAGACATTGAATTTTGACCCCTCTTTGCGTTTCCAACAAGAATTAACACTTGATAGATGAGGGTTGTGAAGCAGGATTTGTTAACCAACAAACAGGTAAATTCCTCATAGTTGAAAATCCAGTAACACCAATCTTTAATTTCTTGCCTAAAGTTCATAAGTCCCTTGTTGACATTAAGGGCCGTCCTATAATCAGTGGAATTGGATCGATGTTTGAACCCCTTTCCCAGTGGCTGGATGAAGTTTTACAGCCTTTGGTTAAAGGGTTAGCAAGTCATTTAAGTGACACAAAACAACTCCTTTTGGAGTTAGATACTCTTCCCTGGCAAGGTTGACTACTGATGTCACCTCCCTGTATTCCTCAATCCACCATAACATGGGACTGGAGGCACTAAATTTTTGCTTACAGAGATATACCAATTTTGAGCAAAGTTTTAGTGCGTATATTTTACGAGTCACCAAGTTTTTGTTAACCCACAATTTCTTTGTATTTGACGGTGTTCATTACCGTCAGAGATGTGGGACAGCTATGGGGCAAAATTTGCCCCCTCTTACACCAACCTGTTCATGGGTTGATGGGAGCTGTCCCACATCTTTGGATGTGATAAACGCTGGAAAAACAAGATTTTTTATTACAGAAGATATATTGACGACCTTCTGGTCATGTGGAAGGGTACAGAGGCAGAAGCAAATTGCTTTGTGCAGATCCTTAATGAAAACAAGATTGGGATCAAATTCACTCATGAATTTGGTGGTAACATAACACATTTTCTTGATGTTACTTTGATGGGTACAAAGAAGGGTAGAATAACCACAAAGGTCTTTAGGAAGCCCATCGCAGGTAATACTCTCCTCCATGCCCAAAGTAGTCATCCCAAAAGGGTTTTTAAATCAGTCCTGAAAGGACAACTCATCAGACTAAGGAGAAATTGTACCTTGGATGATGAATTTGAAAAACAATCTTTGGAGCTAGAGGAGAGATTCTGTGAGAGGGGCTACAATAGAAGTGAAGTAAGAGCCTCCAGAGAAAGTGTATTAGCTATGTATAGAAAGGATTTCCTGAAACCTAAAGAAAGGGACCAAAGCAGATTTGAAGGGATATCTTTTATAACCCAATACAGCAATCAGATTCATCAAGTCTGTAACATTATCAGGAAACAGGTCCGGTCGGCAGATTAGGGGTTAATAAGTGTAGTTAGGTAGCGGCGACGTTGGGGGGGGGCAGATTAGGGGTTAATTAATATAATATAGGTCTCGGCGATGTTAGGGGCAGCAGATTAGGGGTTCATAGCTATAATGTAGGTGGCGGCGGTGTCCGGTCGGCAGATTAGGGGTTAAAAATTTTTATTATAGGGTTTGCAATGTGGGGGAGCTCGGTTTAGGGGTACATAGGTAGTTTATGGGTGTTAGTGTACTTTGTAGCAAAGTAGTTAAGAGCTTTATGTTCCGGCGTTAGCCCATAAAGCTCTTAACTACTGACTTTTTTTGGCGGTAGGAGTCTTGTTGGTAGAGGCTCTACCGCTCAATTGTTCAAAGACTCCAAATTCCAGCGTTAGGCAAATGCCATTGAAAAGATAGGATACGCAATTGACGTAAGGGGATCTGCGGTAGCCTGGAGTGGCGGAAAGAAAGTGAGCGGTAGACCCTTTCCTGGCTGACTCTAAATACCAGCGGGCGTTAAAAAGCAGCGTTAGGACCCCTTAACGCTGCTTTTGACGGCTAATGCCAAACTCTAAATCTAGGCCTTAGTGTTTTTATTTTGTGTAACTTAGTATTTTTTATTTTGTTTAACTTAGTGTTTTTTATTTTGTGTAACTTAGTTGTTAGTTTTTTGTAACTTAGTAATTTTTAATAGTAGGTTTAAATAATTTGAGTAGGGTTAGGTATTTAAATATGTAATATAGTTAATTTAATTTGCAGTTTAATGTAATTTTAGTATAATAGTTAGATTAGGTTAATTAATAGTTTAATATAGTTTAATGTCATTTTAGTATAATAGTTAGGGTAGGTTAATTAATAGTTTAATATAGTTTATTTTAATTCTAAAGGTAAGTTTAAATTTATTATAAGATAGGGATGAGGTAATTTTAATGTAAAGTTAGCGGGTTGTTAGGTTTAGGGGTTAATAGGTTAATTTAGTTTATGGTGATGTGGCAGGCTGGCGGTTTAGGGGTTAATAGGTTTAGTAAGTGGTAGTGATGTGGGAGGCCAGGGGTTTAGGGGTTAATACATTTATTTAGTTGCGGTGGGCTTGGGGAGCAGTGGGATAGGGGTTAATATATTTATTTAGTTGCGGTGGGCTCGGGGAGCAGCGGGATAGGGGTTAATACATTTATTTAGTTGCGGCGTGGTCCGGGAGTGGCGGAATAGGGGTTAATAACTTTTATTTAGGTTGCGGCAATGTCAGGGCGGCAGATTAGGGGTGTTTAGACTCGGGGCTTATGTTAGGGTGTTAGGTGTAAAAGTAACTTTTACTCTACCTTAGAAATCAATGGGATATCTGGCAGAAGCAAACATAAGCTTTTGCTGCTTTCAGACTCCCATTGATTCCTATGGCATCCGCGGCCTCCAAGGTGGTGGATTGAAAACCAGGTACGCTGGGCCGGAATAGCCACGATCGTAGCTGTTAGAAGTTTGATAACTTGCAAAAGTTGTCAGATAGTGCAGAATTTGTATTCGGAACATCTGTAATGACGTAAGCATTGATCTGTGTCGAACTGAGACCGGCGGATCATATTTTACTTCACAGATTTCAACTTTTGCCCATCTGTAGGCTTTGATAAATAGGGTGAATTAGGCTCTCCACAATTAAGCTGCGGAATTCCAGCATATTTGTGGTTGACGGCTTGATAAATAGGCCTCAAAGTCACAGCCAATTGAAGGATACAAGGGTCTTTTAAAGACTCGACACTAACCCGGTGCATAAATTCAAGAAACAACTGGATCTGATACTCAGTGATTGTCTTAGGAACAACTTTATGGATAAAGACACACTTTTTAGTCACTCCACATCCTGTTTGCCCAATAATGTACAAGTGCATAAAGATATACTTAACCCTCCAGGACGCCCAATTTTCTTGGCTAGAGAGTCTCTCCTCCAACCGGTGGCCATGTATATTGATGGTCTTCTCCAACCGCTTGTAAGAAATATGAGATCTTACATACCTTATTCCATACATATGATCACTATACTCCAGGACTTTGGTGTAATACAGGACAAAATTCTTGCCACCTTAGATGTCACAAGTCTGTATACCATCATCCCTTACAAGGATGGTTTAGCTGCTGTGGAGACTACGTTAAATCAATATCCCTATATTGGTCCCCCACCGGAATTTATCCTCTCGTTGAATTATGTCTCACTTGCAATTATTTTCGCTTTGAACACACATACTATCTTCAAATTGCCGGGACGGCGATGGGTTCAAATATGGCCCCAGCATATGCCAACATATATATGGAAAAATACGAAAATAACATCATGCAAGTATTTGAGCATCCCTGTATCTGCCTATACAGACGCTACATCGATGACCTCTTCATCATTTGGAAGGGATTGATGGATGAGTTGATGGTCTGGACACAGAATTTAAATGAGTGTGAACATCCTGTTAGATTGAAAATGTCAGTGGACACACAGCAAGTGGATTTTCTAGACCTGAGGATATATAAAGCTCAAGGGAAATTATGTACTACACTCTTTAAGAAGGATACAGATAGGAATTCCATCCTATCAGCCCAGAGTTGCCACCCTAGAAGGATGATAGATGCGGTACCCATGGGACAAATACTACGCACAATTCGTAATAACTCATATGACACTAAAAGAGAAGAAAATCTTGATGATTTGGAAATAAGCTTCGGCAGATGAGGTTATAATCCAAAACTTATTAAGGAGATCCAATCACAACTAGCAGGCGTCTGGCAGGAGGATCTACTTAGAGATAAAATACAACAACCAAAAGAAGAGACTTTAACTCTACTAACTACATATACCCTGAAAGTTAAGGATCTCCCGACTCAGGTGTCTAAACGATAGGATATTATAGCTAGTCATAACTCCCTACCACTGGTGAAAAAAACCACAGGTCGCATATAGAAGGGAAAGAAACCTCAGAGACTCTTTGGGTATTACTGACCCTGTCCACAGTTACTCTGAGCAATCCTGGTTAAGAACCAAGAAAACGGGATCTTATAGATGTATTTCATGCACTACTTGCAATTCTATGATCCCAGGAAAGACATTCAAACACCCACATAACAACCACCAATACAACATTAGGTTTTACCTCATTTGTACTTCGACATTTGTGGTTTATCTGTTAAACTGCTAATGTGGTTTATTTTATGTGGGAAAAAAGAGGATAATGCAAACAAGGTTTGCGAACCATCGTTCTGCAATCAGAACTGCTCTCAACACAGGAAAAAGTAACCAACCGGTTACCTGACATTTTCTCACCCATAAACATTCCCTGTCCTACTTGAGATTCAGACTTATTGATCACATCCCCCCATTAAGGAGAGGTGGGGACAGGAAGAAATTGTTACTGAGATGTGAGGCTAAATGGATCTACTTTCTTAACACTATCCATCCTCATGGGCTGAATGTCAAATTGGACTGGCACTGTTTTCTTTAATATATTTTTATTTAATATATTTTTATTTAAAGGGACAGTCTACACCAGAATATTTATTGTTTTAAAAAATAGATAAACCCTTTATTACTCATTCCCTAGTTTTGCATAACCAACACAGTTATATTAAATTATCTTGTATCTAAGCCTCTGCAGACTGCCCCCTTATTTAAGTTCTTTTGACAGACTTGCATTTTAGCCAATCAGTGCTGGCTCCTAGAGCCTCCACGTGCGTGAGCACAGGGTTATCTATATGAAACACATGAACTCTTCACCCTCTAGTTGGGAAAAACTGTCCAAATTCCCTGAGATAAGAGGCGGCCTTCAAGGGCTTAGAAATTAGCATATGAACTGCCTAGGTTTAGCTTTCAACTAAGAAGACCAAGAGAACAAAGCAAAATTGGTGATAGAAGTAAATTGGAAAATTGTTTAAAATTACATGCCTTATCTGAATAATGAAAGTTTGTTTTAGACTAGACTGTCCCTTTAATATATATTTTTTAATATATTTTTCTTTAATATATGGTTTTTCTCCCCAATACAGTGTTTGATTGTTGAGAGTTACAACTTTGCAAGCATAAGTAATGACACCCCTTTTTGAAATAGATAATTTTGTTTAATGATCAGTGATAGAGATTAGCATTTGTATTTATTTTAGTCCATTTTAGTTTATTTTCGTTCAAAAAATATAACCCTCTTTTTGCTTCAAAAGCACATATAGTGTGTAGTTAATCCCCATGCAGTTCCTATTTCAGAATTTATACAATAATCATTATATTTTGGAGCGGTTGTATGTGCTTCACCTATATAATGTATTCTCAAATGTTTATCTAGTAGGATTGAGGAGTAAAAAACATACTGAGGCTTGATTATGTTTGTGATATATACTAATTATTTTTGTCACATTACATCTACTACAGTTTGTAACAGTAACCTGAATGACAAGATCTTATGTATATCCTCATTGGCTATCATATCCCCTGACACCTCTATTCATCATATAGTTGGCTGTATTGGGGGGTGTCTGAGACACTAACCTGATACAGAAGTAAGATCCGATATATACTCAAGTCCCGAGATGATCCAGGTAGGAGCTGCGCAACACACACATGCTGTCATTGTCATTTAAGCACTTTTATTTGCTCAATATATGGTAAGAGTTTTACAGTACATCTTCTGTTGTAGACATCGAAGGATCTGGTAACCAAATTTAGTGTATGCTAATACATACAGTCAGGATGCCTATAATAATCTGCAGCATGTATCCCCATTTACAACAAACATATACCATATCTTGATATTGGTTTATTTGCCCATTCGTATTTACCCATTGCGCCCTTATACAACACTATAATAACACCATACACGAATATTAATACAATTGCATAATTGATGAAAATGTTATGTCACTTTTGATGATTGTAAATACTACACACTGTTTTATATGTACCTTTCATGTTTATGAAGGTTTCTATGGATACTACTAATTGTGTCACTTCCTGGGGGCGGGGTTACAAGCTATTTAAGCACATTACGAAAAAAAGAGGGTTGTGTAGGGGCGCCACAGGCAATCTGGATTTTCTAAAATTCTAAAACAGCTGGTAAATTTAATTCAGTAAGGAACAAATTTCCTTTATTCTAGTAATTAATAGTTGAACATTAAATATTCTTTTTTTCTAATAGTTAATAATCAAACATTAAGTGTGGATTAGGATGGTTTCGTGACAAGCTCTGTGTTCTTGATATTGAATTGAATTGTTTGGTACCAGATCTCTTTATCTAGTGATAGCGTAAATGTATTGCACAATTTTTGGGAAGAATAAAAAAAGCTCTAGTAGTAATTCTACATCTATTATGTTCCCTTGTTGTTATATAATTGTGAAAATTAAAAAACTTCAAAAAACTATTTTTGAGCAATTGTTTGATATAAGTGAAGATATATTGGCTGGAGTTAGAAGATCTTATAATGTGAGCTATTGTTAGATGATCTTTCAAAATAGTATTGGAAATAATTGGAAATGTGATCAAAATTAAATGTGTACAAAATATAAAAATAAATTCAAAATTTAATAAGTGACAGTTTAAATAGTTCAATTTCTTATACCTGTTCAATGCAGTTATATTTCTGAGAGAAGGAAAAAGGAAAAAAATGGAAAAAATATTTATGGAAAAAAAATATTTTCTCAGTATAATAATATTGTTCCCTTGTAAAAAGACAGCGGTGTCTTAACATCCAATAAATAAAAAATAAAAAATATATTAAAATAGTATGCTAACATGTATGAAATGCTTGATAGACTAAAACTTTGCTTGGCTTAAACCAAGTTGATTATAAAACAAGTTGGTTATTTTCAGTGTACACGATGTAAAACTTACATATACAATTTTGGCTGTATTTGCAAAAATATTGGAATCGTAATGAATGTTGCAATGAGGCGCTTTGTACATATATATTATTGCTCAGTTTCTGTTTTTTAGACAGTAGTTTTGTAGCAAACAGTCATTTTGTAGCCAGTAGATCAGATAATAATAGAACGCCACATTTGTTGCAGATTTAAGATGTTTTACAGTTCCGTTCACTTCTAAGGTGATTTAAAGGTGCCAGAGTTCCTTTTAGTTATCAGTGACTTTACTTCACCTAATATAAAATCCTGTGTGGCACTGTACCTTATTGTGTGTCGGAAGGTCTTTTGATACTTTTTTGTTTGTTGCGGCGTCTCTAACCGTTAGAATTCTGTTTCCGAATTCGTATCTTGGCCACATGAGCTTCATAGACCAATAGGGGCAAGCTGGTGGTTCGTGAGTGCGCGCACTTCTTGAATTAATTCCAATGTTCTTTGCTCCTATCTCTATTCCCCCAAGTCCCTCCGTATATTCAATATAATACAGCAGGTGTTATGGTTGCAGCGGTCCTGGGAGCTAAATGTAGCAGTCTTCCGTAATCAGAGCTATTTGGTTGTATCCACGCGTATCGGCTCCTCAAAGCCTTTATCAAGATAACCAATAGCTCGCTGTGTTGACTTTTATACTATATCCGTTTAACTCCTTCCACTCCGTTCATAGTAGTTCTCAGATTTTTTGGCCACATTTGAGTTTGTATATGACACATGTTCATGATCTATACATTTTATGTACACACAATGTTCAATTATTTACAATAAAAACATGTTTAATACTTGGCGTCTTACTGTTTGGATTCCACATTACCTTTAGTATTCAAGTTAGATATATATCTAACTTGAATACTAAAGGTAATGTGGAATCTAAACAGTAAGACACCAATCACATAGCCAAAAAAGAATACAGATCTCCTGTCACAACATATGAAACGGACACCGCAGAAAAACATCTATCAAACAAGGCTAATGATCTTTATATATTTTAGTAAGCTGAAAAAACACTGCACTGAGACTTAATTAAAATTAATAAAAAAACAATATAAAATCAGTTGCTAAAACATATTAAGTGTATATGCAAAAAATAGGAGGGGGCGCCCTATTAGGGGATATATCAGATATCCTGTCAGGGTAATGCTAAGTAGCCAATTAATATACAAGCCTCAAAAGAGAAAGATAGTATAACTATACTAGTCTAAGACTATATAGTCTATATAATAGCAACAGAATATATACCTCCTAAGAGAAAGACAAAATATGGTAATATATAACACAGTGGTGATAGGTAGCACAATGCCTATATACCTCCTAAGAGAAATAAATTAAATAGCAAACAAACAAAATACAATGGTAAACAGGTAGTTCAGTCTCTGATAAAATGAATTCACAATGGTGTGTGAATTATTAAGTCCAATGCACTGTGTAGCAAGCTTGTGGAGGACGGCAAGTACTAAAATAATATAATCTCTAGTAGTAGTGATGGAAAGTCACTGAGATGAAAATCAGGCAGCTATCTGTGGAGATCCAGGCCGGGATCCAAAGCAGCAATCTACAAAGACAAGAAGAAACAGAAGCGCCACATGGCCCAATATTGTCTGGTCCAGAAGATAGATATATGTATGTATACAATATAAACTTACATTTGTGAAAGCACCTCAAGTAGTGCTATGGCGGCAGTCTGGGATTTCTAATAGTCACCCAGGGGACCAATCTCCGGTATAGGTATGGTGTCTAGATGAACAACATAAAAGGACATAGGTGCCTATATGGCCTAGTATTGTCTTGACACAGGTGAGTCAGTATGTTATTGGAAAGGTACTCACATTTGTTGTAGCATCTCCTTTGATGCTATAGAGGCAGGATGGGATCAATATGGTCACCCACCAGACTTAATCAAGGGCCTGCTGGACACAAGGAAATCCAGAAACCACCAGTAGTTCAGAGAGAGGCCCAAAACAGGGGACTCCTCTCACCAGAAGGATATGTAGCAGCAAAGAGATGATAGCAAGTGTTCCAATATAAAATGGTTTTATTAAAATGATAAAAACAAAGCAACGCGTTTCTCAGCTCAAGGCTGTTTCATCAGTTTCTTCTTGTCTTTGTATATTAAGTGTATACAGACAAACACATCTCAATGCATAGTTGTTTGTGCATAGCGACCTGGATTAAATTACTATATCGTCAATGGGTATTATAAAATGATATATAGTATTATAGAATACAGGGAGTGCAGAATTATTAGGCAAATGAGTATTTTGACCACATCATCCTCTTTATGCATGTTGTCTTACTCCAAGCTGTATAGGCTCGAAAGCCTACTACCAATTAAGCATATTAGGTGATGTGCATCTCTGTAATGAGAAGGGGTGTGGTCTAATGACATCAACACCCTATATCAGGTGTGCATAATTATTAGGCAACTTCCTTTCCTTTGGCAAAATGGGTCAAAAGAAGGACTTGACAGGCTCAGAAAAGTCAAAAATATTGAGATATCTTCCAGAGGGATGCAGCACTCTTAAAATTGCAAAGCTTCTGAAGCGTGATCATCGAACAATCAAGCGTTTCATTCAAAATAGTCAACAGGGTCGCAAGAAGCGTGTGGAAAAACCAAGGCGCAGAATTACTGCCCATGAACTGAGAAAAGTCAAGCGTGCAGCTGCCAAGATGCCACTTGCCACCAGTTTGGCCATATTTCAGAGCTGCAACATCACTGGAGTGCCCAAAAGCACAAGGTGTGCAATACTCAGAGACATGGCCAAGGTAAGAAAGGCTGAAAGACGACCACCACTGAACAAGACACACAAGCTGAAACGTCAAGACTGGGCCAAGAAATATCTCAAGACTGATTTTTCTAAGGTTTTATGGACTGATGAAATGAGATTGAGTCTTGATGGGCCAGATGGATGGGCCCGTGGTTGGATTGGTAAAGGGCAGAGAGCTCCAGTCCGACTCAGACGCCAGCAAGGTGGAGGTGGAGTACTGGTTTGGGCTGGTATCATCAAAGATGAGCTTGTGGGGCCTTTTCGGGTTGAGGATGGAGTCAAGCTCAACTCCCAGTCCTACTGCCAGTTTCTGGAAGACACCTTCTTCAAGCAGTGGTACAGGAAGAAGTCTGCATCCTTCAAGAAAAACATGATTTTCATGCAGGACAATGCTCCATCACACGCGTCCAAGTACTCCACAGCGTGGCTGGCAAGAAAGGGTATAAAAGAAGAAAATCTAATGACATGGCCTCCTTGTTCACCTGATCTGAACCCCATTGAGAACCTGTGGTCCATCATCAAATGTGAGATTTACAAGGAGGGAAAACAGTACACCTCTCTGAACAGTGTCTGGGAGGCTGTGGTTGCTGCTGCACGCAATGTTGATGGTGAACAGATCAAAACACTGACAGAATCCATGGATGGCAGGCTTTTGAGTGTCCTTGCAAAGAAAGGTGGCTATATTGGTCACTGATTTGTTTTTGTTTTGTTTTTGAATGTCAGAAATGTATACTTGTGAATGTTGAGATGTTATATTGGTTTCACTGGTAAAAATAAATAATTGAAATGGGTATATATTTGTTTTTTGTTAAGTTGCCTAATAATTATGCACAGTAATAGTCACCTGCACACACAGATATCCCCCTAAAATAGCTATAACTAAAAACAAACTAAAAACTACTTCCAAAACTATTCAGCTTTGATATTAATTAGTTTTTTGGGTTCATTGAGAACATGGTTGTTGTTCAATAATAAAATTAATCCTCAAAAATACAACTTGCCTAATAATTCTGCACTCCCTGTATGTCTGTATGTCAAGGAGTATGGTAGAAACCTTGATAACAGCGGATTTAGACAGTCAGATATTTAAGTTGGTCGACACGTATTGAAAGCCTATGATCGCTGAGTGGTATTAGACAGTAACAATGGTCAGAGTGTGTAGGATATTATAGGACTACTCAGGTATGTTAGAATGAGACACTGCCAGATGACAATAATGTATATGTCAATCCCCTGAATAGAATGGCCCAAAATCCAATATCGTATTCAATCCTTTAGGTGCTATAGTGTCCAATGTATAAATCCATCTAGTTTCCAAATTTAGTAGCTGATTACCCCTATTGTCTCCCCTTGTCAGCGGTGGAACCTGATTAATTAACATAGTTCTTAGACTTGAGACACTATGTTTACAACGGGCAAAGTGGCGTGCAACAGGCTGATCAGAGTCCCCTTTTAGTAGGGCTTCCCTGATTGCACAGCGATGATTAGCCATCCTTTCCCGGAATGTGGTAACCATTTTACCCACATATACAAGGGAGCATGGGCAAATCAGATTGTACATGACATGGGTGCTGGTGCAGGTTAATCTGTAATTGATCTTACATCTTCTGTTATTATGTGGGTTCTGAAATGTATCACCTTTTAACATGCTATCACATGTAATACAGTCCCCACACCTAAAGCAACCTTTTTTTTGGTTTTAAGCCAGGTGTATCCTTCATAGGTGATCCAAAACAGATAAATCAACAATCCATAAAATCCATATGTTGAAAAAATTAGTGGTATAAAGTGTCAGTCCAAAAGTCCATATATAAAAAGTGATCCAAAAACAAAACAGAAATGGTGATCCAAAAATTGCAGATAATAGTTCAAAAGTAGAATCCAAGGTAATATAAAAATATATGTCTATGTGGAAAAACCTTCCATATCAAAATATGTTGTGGAGAAATGACACGTGAAAAACAAAACGTTGGTACAAAAAATACACAAAAAATGATAATAAACTAACGATCCAAACCTGTGAAAAGACAGAAACAAAAAATAGTGCAATAAAGTTTGTTACACTTTAACAGTCTTGAGAAAGGCCTTAATAGTGCAATAAAGTTTGTTACACTTTAATAGTCTTGAGAAAGGCCTTAAGATAGGCCGAAACGCGTTGACACAGGCATACTGGTGAGCTTATTTTCATACCTTCTAAAGTGTAACAAACTTTATTGCACTATTTTTTGTTTCTGTCTTTTCACAGGTTTGGATCGTTAGTTTATTATCATTTTTTGTGTATTTTTTGTACCAACGTTTTGTTTTTCACGTGTCATTTCTCCACAACATATTTTGATATGGAAGGTTTTTCCACATAGACATATATTTTTATATTACCTTGGATTCTACTTTTGAACTATTATCTGCAATTTTTGGATCACCATTTCTGTTTTGTTTTTGGATCACTTTTTATATATGGACTTTTGGACTGACACTTTATACCACTAATTTTTTCAACATATGGATTTTATGGATTGTTGATTTATCTGTTTTGGATCACCCTTGATCACTGTTTACTTTCTCACTTGTACTTTTAACTTTGATTCAGATTTGGGATTATTTTTGTTTTGTTTTTTTACCAATTGTAATTGAATTTTCTCCAACCATTATTGAATTTTTTTAAAATTTTTCCATTTTTTTCACTTTTTGCATTTTATCACTCAGACACCATTATTATTGTTTACTGTGTCTATTCGCACCTACATCTACACAATACAAGAGACCTCCGACCTAATCGCAGAGGATCTCACTGACTTCCTATCTGTCTATTTATCACTGTTTTTATCATTGTTTTTATCATTGTTGTATACCTGTTTTAGTCATTACATGGATCCATGCTAATGTTAAGTATTTTAACTCTATCCACGTCTACTACCTATTTATGTTTATATGCATATTAAATTGTACATTTTATTGAGATCAGTATTATATTGTTCTAGCCCATTTGAACCGTTTTAGTTCACTTCTTTATCTCATTGGCCTATTAAGCTTGTTTTAGCGCTCACTCCATACCTTTTCCACTGTTTCCCTCTTGTAGTCCGCTAGGGGACTTATTTGGTAGTGAGCTTTAGGCTGTCCTTTTAGCGCTTGGGATACTACATACATAATACGGATATATTCTATAATACTATATATCATTTTATAATACCCATTGATGATATAGTAATTTAATCCAGGTCGCTATGCACATACAACTATGCATTGAGATGTGTTTGTCTGTATACACTTAATATGTTTTAGCAACTGATTTTATATTGTTTTTTATTAATTTTAATTAAGACTCCGTGCAGTGTTTGTTTTTTTAGCTTACTAAAATATATAAAGATCATTAGTATTGTTTGATAGATGTTTTTCTACGGTGTCCATTTCATATGTTTTGACAGGTGATCTGTATTCTTTTTTGGCTATGTGATTGACAGATTTTTTCACGCCCCCATAGTAGACGCATCAGCGTTGTACACCAATGACGTCATCATTCCTTGGCACTGCATGCGGGCTGCAATTGCGGTTCAGCATTTGGAGACTTCACTAATGGGTATTTAAGGTGACGGTTTAACTATGTTGTTAGATAGCTCTGTATTTATTTCCTTGCTATATCTTGCATTTGACAAAGGGAACACAATGTTCTCCAAATGTTATGCTTTTTAATGGATTGAATTAAATGTTAAGTTTTATTACTAATACCAGTGAGTGCCTTTTTTAACGTTGTTATACTTGGATATTCTCTTTGAAGTGCACCCTGGGAGCTGATTGATTCTTGGATTATCGCGTGTCTATTCTATCAAACAAAGAGGGGGCGCCCTAATATAGTAATATAGAGAGTCCTAGAAGGGCCAAGATTATATAGGGAAATCTATAACCTAATGGGATCTATTTAGATATTGATATGGGAACAATGTATGCGGTACTACTAAGTAGTTGGTACTAATAGGTGATCTCATAAGTAGTTACCAGCAGCAAAATAGAGCTGTATACACCAAAATGATTGAGATGCAATAGAAAAATATATTAATTAAATAATATTGTAGGTCTAGCAAAGATATTGTATATGTGATGTACACAGATATGCCTTTGCAGAGAGTAATGCAACTATTAATACAAATATCAATATAAGTCCATTAGCATCATAATACACTATAAGAAATTATATATGTAATAAAGTCTCTGATAGAGGGATGAGGCAGCAATCTGTAAAGATCCAGGCCGGGATCCAAAAGCAGCAATCTACAAAGACAAGAGGAGACAGATGCGCCACATGGCCCAATATTGTTTGATCCGAAACAGATTAATGTGCATATAAGGAATAAACTCACATTTGAGAAAGCACCTCAATCAGTGCTGTAGAGACAGTCTGGGATCTATTACAGTCACCCAGCAGACCAAACTCCCGCAAAGGTGTAGTATCTGTATTTAGAACGATAAGAGAGACACAGGTGCCAATATGGCCTAGTATAGCAGGAACAGTGGTGATTTAGTGCCAATGGTAGAGAGGTACTCACAATAGTTGAAGCATCTCCTTTGATGCTATAGGAGCAGGATGGGGTCAATTCAGTCACCCACCAGACTTAATGTGAGGCACTCAGGACAGTGTGTAGATCCAGAATTCAGCAGTGATCAGGAAAAACCCATATAGAATCCCTTAGCAAAAGGGACAACTCACAAAAATGATGGTAGCAAGTGTTCCAAATTAAAAATTGGTTTATTAAAATATTAAAAACAAACGCTGAGAAACGCGTCGCCTTTGTTTTTAATATTTTAATAAACCAATTTTTAATTTGGAACACTTGCTACCATCATTTTTGTGAGTTGTCCCTTTTGCTAAGGGATTCTATATGGGTTTTTCCTGATCACTGCTGACTTCTAGATCTACACACTGTCCGGAGTGCCTCACATTAAGTCTGGTGGGTGACTGAATTGACCCCATCCTGCTCCTATAGCATCAAGGGAGATACTACAACTATTGTGAGTACCTCTCTTACCATTGGCACTAAATCACCACTGTTCCTGCTATACTAGGCCATATTGGCACCTGTGTCTCTCTTATCGTTCTAAATACAGATACTACACCTTTGTGGGAGTTTGGTCTGCTGGGTGACTGTAATAGATCCCATACTGTCTCTACAGCACTGATTGAGGTGCTTTCTCAAATGTGAGTTTATTCCTTATATGCACATTAATCTGTCTCGGATCAAACAAAATTGGGCCATGTGGTGCATCTGTCTCCTCTTTTCTTTGTAGAGTGTCTATTCTACTGACTTTGCCTTTTATATATATATATATACATGCACATCTAAGCCAGATAAACATGCACATCTAAGCCAGAGGTAGACACCGAAAGACTTTTCCACTTTCCTGACGTGCTAAAAAAATTATCTGTACTGAAAATGAATGTTTAGTCCATTTTTGATTCCCAAAACATATATCAAATCTAAGCAAACACTATTCACCTATTGTTTATGTTTTTGCAGAGAAATCAATACGTATACATTCAGCTTTATAAATGTAATATAGCAAAATAGCACAACCAAATGAATCCAACACCAGAGGCCACAGGACACAGTGCAGAAGCAGCATTTGGTATCAAAGGTCAAAACAGAGCTCCTGAAAACAATATTAGTGTTACTAATAAGCCTAGAGGCATTCAAAGTTTATTTGAGCAAGAGTGTAAATAAATGTATGAGGAAATTATAAAATACATTTCACTTATGACCTCTCTCATGACCACCAGGTAAAAATAAATCTGCCAGAATATGTATCTGATTCAGATTACAAGGCTTGCCTGCACTCACAGCACTTTATGCCGTATTGTAACAAATTATACCACAAAAAGTTTGTATCTGAGAATGGAATACGAACATATGTTTACAGCTTTCATGGCCAGCAAACTTCATGCTGCCATTTTATAGGGTTTTAAGATGACAAACAAATTAATGTTAAAAATTCTAGAAACCTAAAAAAGGATTATGGTATGCAAGGCCGGAAAGAAAAAGCAGCCCAGGAAAATATGCCATATTTTCTGTTGGCTCAGTGTAATGCGCACCCCCTTATTTTTCTTAAAGGGCCATAATACCCAAATGTTTAAACACTTGAAAGTGATGCAGCATAGCTGTAAAAAGCTGTCTAGAAAATATCTCCTGAACATCTCTATGTAAAAAAGAAAGATATTTTACCTCAAAAGTTCCTCAGTAGCCACCTCCCATTGTAAAGGATTTTTAAGCAGCATTTTAGTGTGTCTGTCCTAGGACAGCAGAAGGGATGAGCATCGTGCACTCTCATCTTATTTCACCAATCAGGTAAAGGAAGCTTACTATGAAATCTCATGAGCGTTAAGTCAAATCTCATGAGATCACAGTAAAAGAGTTCATGACCTCAGCACTGCTGATGCTGATTGGCTGCTGTTCATTTTTTCATTTTTTTCATTTTTTTTACCTGCAGCTGGGAGCAGCTGGTATAACTTTTTACACAGAACTTACTCTGCTGAGCTGAGGAAATTGTGAGGTAAAATATCTTCCTTTTTTACATCGAGATGCTGAGGTGATATTTTCCTGTCAGCTTTTTACAGTTATACTGCATCAGTTTCAAGTGATTTAGAATATGAGTATTATGTCCCTTTAAATGGAAATACTGGGATACTCCTTCCCCTAAAATTTTGCTTCAGAATTATTTTATATTAGCTTGTATAAAAAAAAATTGCCAGCTAGTTGTTATATTCACTCTAAAGCCCAATTTTAACCATGAAAAACCCATTTAAAGTTTAGCTTTCCAGGCCCCAGCTGCTGCTGCCCACTGGGAAATCTTCCGGTATCCTGGTAGGCCAATCTGACCTTGATGGTATATCAATACAAAAATGTTGTATACAGTTTACCCAATAACGAGCTTAAAGAAAATTGGCCCAGCAAAGAGAGTAGAGTAATTCACGATATATGAGTTATGAGTACTACGTGGAGGTGCTGCATAAACATTGATTATATGACTAGATTTATTGTAAACTATTTGCACATTGATAGAGAGAAACAGTTCCATTTAAGTGCTTCATTTTCTTGGAGTGCTACATGGTTCCTATGGCTCGAAGGACACTTATCCATGTACATAACAGTTCCTTGTTACACTAGGCCAAACCTCAGGAGTAGTGATCTGCAGTGAGGTCAGAGGTTGGTGAGGCATTGGCTATGCAGGAAACAAAAGCATAGGAGCCGGCCCATTTTTAGTTCAGAACCTTGGTTACTCATGCTTATGGGTGGCTAAATGTAGCCACCAATAAGCAAGCGCTATCCAGGGTGCTGAATCTAAAATTGACCGGCTCCTAAGCTTTACATTCCTTCTTTTTAAATAAAAATAGCAAGAGAACAAAGAAAAATTGATAATTGGAGTAAATCAGAAAGTTGCTTAAAATTGTCTACTCTATCTGAATCAATAAAGAGACTTTAAACACCACAAAAACTTTCATGATTCAGATATAGAATACAATTTTAAACAACATTCCAATTTAATTCTATTATTTAGTTTGCTTCATTCTTTAGATATTCTTTGTTGAAGAAATAGCAATGCACAAAGGCAATCCAATCACACATTTTTTTTAAATTAATCATTAAAAACTTTTTGTATGATTTGACAGGGGTGGTGCTGCCTCCCTTGCCTCCTATTACTGCATGTCGAAAGGAAGGAAATAAACATTTAGCTATGCCCCCAGGGCCACCAGTAAAAATGTAGATGCTTTGGAACTGGACTATTTCTCTGGCAAACTGACTAAAAAACACATGTGGCCTTAAATAGAATACAAGCCAACTTCATTGCAAACAGAGGTACATCCCTACAACCTGTTAGCCCCAGATATTATCTTCAAATCATACTGAACTGAAAAGGAAAAAGAACTGATTGGGAAGCCACATTCCTTAGCCCCTCAAAGAGAACACTAGTAAATGTGGGGCTTTTGATCTTATCTGCCTATCAGTTTCCTGGTAGGGGTATACCCTAGAATGGTTCAATGTTTTGTGGCCTCTAGATGTGCCCTTTCCCTATTATCCCATCTGTTATTGAGTTAAACAGAGAAGAGGATTTAAAAAGACATTAAACTCTTTGAGATGGTAATATAAAATAATAAATTGTATAAATAAAAAAAAAACTCTGCAATATACTTGTATAATTTATTTTGTCCCCTTTTCCTGTAATTCCATCCTGAATTTTTTTAGTTCCTGTTATAAATGGAAGTGCAGAACACTGTTATATTCCACACAGCTATTGGCTGCACACTCTAATGACTTATTTATAACTGTCTCTAACTGGCCACAGCAGAGAAGGTAACCTAAGTTACAACATGGCAGCTTCCATTGTTTTATAGACAATAAAACTTTAAACCTATTTTGTCAATATTTAAACATAAAATTCAACTTTAAAAAATACATCTACATTATATATTCAGACTAATCTTTTCTTTGAATGCATCATTGTATCTAGCATTTATTCAGTGTTTAATGTCCCTTTAATGTTTACAACAGATGCAAAGTTTTATAATGTACTATAATATATAAACAAATGTTGTGCAGGTATAGCTTGCATTGCAGGCAGCTATTCAGCTTGCAGTCTTCATTAAGGTGCATTCCATAGATCTCTAATACATTCTTATAGAGTGTTGCTTATAGTTTGTGTCCATTTAAAACACAGTGAAGACTTATTTTCCAAAGCT
Organism: Bombina bombina; assembly: GCF_027579735.1. Lineage (NCBI taxonomy): Eukaryota > Metazoa > Chordata > Amphibia > Anura > Bombinatoridae > Bombina > Bombina bombina. The sequence goes on from NC_069502.1 coordinate 560,345,218, forward strand.
TTTATGTTTAGTTTAGACATTACAGTGCTCTAAAGGGGAGATAGCAGATGGAAAAGAAAATACTGTACAATAAAAGAGCTAGTTATTTACTGTTAAATTACTGTGTACAATGATTTTTTTTGTAAAACTTTAAACCAGAAAATTGGATTTTAAATTTGTATACGCATCCTACAAATAGCAGTCTGTGGTGCGTGCTTATACATAATTGTGTGATACACTGGATAGAGGAAGCAGATCCAGGTCACATAAATAAATTCTTTAGTATTCGTAGTATTCTTTCTGCTTTCACCTCTTTTTAATTGCGTTTGCCTTAGTGGAAGTATACAATGCTCCTTCATGTAATATCTGGCAACCGAAGTCAAAGATATATAATATTTAAGGGTAAACCCCCCGCACTCAGGTATTATTATTATTATTTTATTCATAAAGTGCCTGCACACATTTGTCTTTTGTGATTGGCTGACTAGATTTGTTCATCTTTCTGCCAGTAGTGCAATGCTGTTCCTTCAGCAAAGGATAACAAAAGAAACAAGCAAATTCGGGAAGTAAATTGGAAAGTTATTTAAAATGGTATGTTCTATCGAAATCATGAAAGAAAATTTTGGGGGTTCCTGTCCCTTTAAAACAATAAAGGGATATTGATCTAAACACATTGCTAACATGCTTATAATGCTCATTTTTGCATGAAAAGCTAAGCTAAAGCTATTTAAATTGTAATTTCAATTGCCAATACATGTTTGTGCGCAGCTAATACTGCTCTGTTAATGGAAGGGCTCACCTGCATGGTTATAAATCAGGGGTTTATTTAGTACACAGACCACAAAAGATTAAAGAAACAGTAATGTCAAAATGAAGCTTTCATGGTGTTAATACAGAATGCAATTAAAAAAAACAAATAAATCAATTTTACTTCCATTATATAATTTACTTAGTTTTCTTGATGTCTTTTGTTGAAGAGTAAACTTTGGAAGTCTCATAGGAGTTTAGGAGCATGCACATCTTTGGCACTTTATGGCAACAGTACTTGCAACAGTGCATAACATTTTTACAAATATTGTTGCAAGCACTGCTGTCATACAGTGCTAAAGACACCTCCTTACGTCCCATGAGTCTACCAAAATGTACTCTCCAATAAAGGATACCAATAGAAAAAAAGAAAATGTCATAATGGAAGTAATTTTAAATGCCACTCTTTATATAAATCCTGAAAGTATAAATGGACAATAAAGTTAAAATTAAACTTTCATGATTTACTTCTATTATCTACTTTGCTTCATTCTCTTGGTATCCTTTGTTGAAAACATACCTAGGTAACCTCAGGAGCAGCAATGCACTACTGGGAGCTAGCTGCCGATTGATGGACGCACATATACACTTCTTGTCATTTACTCACCCAATGTGTTCAGTCAGCTTCCAGTGATGTATTGCTGTTCCTTCAACAAAGAATGCCAAGAAAATGAAGCACATTTGATAATATAGGAAAATGTAAATGTTGTTTAAAACGGTATACTCTATTTGAACCATGAAAGAAAAATATTGAGTTTCAAGTCCCTTTAATTTTGACTTCGTTGTCACACATATATAAATATATATATATATATATATATATATATAGAGAGAGAGAGAGAGAGAGAGAGAGAGAGTGAAAGAGAGAGAGAGAGTGAGGAGAGATAGTGAGAGAGATAGATAGAGAGAGTTAGAGAGAGAGAGAGTTAGAGAGAGACAGTTAGAGAGAAAGGGGTGTAATTATCAAGCCGTCAACCTCAAATACACTGGAATTCCGCAGCGTATTTATGGCGAGGCTGATTTGCCTTAGTTATCAAAGGCTAGAGACCGGCAAAAGTAGAATTTTGTGACGTAAGCTTCGATCCGCCGGACTCAGTCTGACACAGATCGATTCTTACGTCACTCCAGATGTTTCGCACATAAGTGCGGCACAATCTGACTACTTTTGCTAGTTATCAAAAAACTAGCAGGTACGCTCGGCACTTTTCCGGCCCATCGTACCTGGTTTTCAATCCGCCGCCTCATCCCATAGGAATCAATGGGAGTCTGACCATAGCGAAAGTTCATGTTCGCTGCTGCCAGATATCCCATTCATTCCTATGGAAGATGTCTGCACCTAACACCCTAACATGTACCCCGAGTCTAAACACCCCTAATCTGTCCCCCCTACAACTAAATAAATGTATTACCCCCTAAACCGCCGCTTCTGGACCCCACCGCCACTATAATAAACATGTTAACCCCTAAACTGGCACTCCCTGACCCCGCCGCAACTATAATATATGTATTAACCCCTAAACCGCCGCTCCCAGACCCCGCCGCCACCTACATGATACCTATTAACCCCTATCCTGCCCCCATACCACCAACCTCTATAATAAAGTTATTAACCCCTATCCTGCCTATCCCGGACCTCGACGCAACTAAATAAATAGTTTGACCCCTAAACCCCCGCTCCCGGACCCTGCCGCAACCTATATTAAACTTATTAACCCCTAATCTGCCCCCCTACACCTATAATACATTTATTAACCCCTATCCTGCCCCCCCTACACCGCCGCCACTGTAATAAAATTATTAACCCCTAAACCTAAGTCTAACCCTAACACCCCACAACTTAAATATTAATTAAATAAATCTAAATAATATTTCTATTATTAACTAAATTAATCATATTTTAAACTAAATACTTACCTTTAAAATAAACCCTAATATAGCTACAATATAAATAATAATTATAATTATTAATTAAGTATTTAGTTTTAAATAGGATTAATTTAGTTAATAATAGAAATATTATTTAGATTTATTTAATTAATATTTAAGTTGGGGGTGTTAGGGTTAGACTTAGGTTTAGGGGTTAATAATTTTATTACAGTGGCGGCGGTGTAGGGGGGCAGGATAGGGGTTAATAAATTTATTATAGGTGGCGACGGTGTAGGGGGCAGGATAGGGGTTAATAAATGTATTATAGGTGTAGGGGGCAGATTAGGGGTTAATAAGTTTAATATAGGTTGCGGCCGGGTCCGGGAGCGGCGGTGTAGGGGTTAAACTATTTATTTAGTTGCGGCGAGGTCAAGGATCGGCAGGATAGGGGTTAATAACTTTATTATAGAGGGCGGCGGTATAGGGGGGCAGGATAGGGGTTACTTGGTATAATGTAGGTGGCAGTGGTGTCCGGGAGCAGCGGTTTAGGGGTTAATACATTTATAAGAGTTGCGGCGGGGTCTAGGAGTGGCGGTTTAGGGGTTAATAACTTTATTTAGTTGCAGGGGGCTCCGTGGGCGCCGGTATAGGGGGTAGAACAGTGTAGTTTAGTGTGGGTGCTTAGTGACAGGCTAGCAAGAAAGCTGTCAAAAAGCCGAAGAGCAGCGAGATTGGATGAGTGATAACTATCACAGTCCGCTGCTCATCGCCCGGTACTTGGTGCGCGGCATTTTGACAGATTTATTGATAACTTAGGCGAAATTTTGCAGGTCCGCGGCGGCGATGGTAGGCGAGCTTAGGCGGGCGTATTCGGCCAGCGAAGGCAGGTAAGTTGACACGTTGATAACTAGGCCTCTGAGAGAGTTAGAGAGAGAGAGAGTTAGAGAGAGAGAGTTAGAGAGAGAGAGAGTTAGAGAGAGAGAGTTAGAGAGAGAGAGTTAGAGAGAGAGAGAGTGAGTTATATATATATATATATTATAGGGAACAACAAAATAAGGTTTATTGCTTCTATAATGTACTGGCAAACTGTTTCATATTTAGAGTAGTAGTTTCAGGGAACATACAGAGACCATATTCATATCATTATTTCTTATTCATTTGCTTCCTAGAGAATTGTTGTTTTCCTATTAAATTCTATTGATTTCATACAGTTTTACAAAACACTCATTTTGTTCAGGCACTTTGTTTTATTAAACTGTATTTGTACTGTTCCAAATGTAATTTGTTTTTTAATCTCATCCAATGCAAATGTTTTGTTTTTTCTCTAGTGTTGGGAAACTGAACAGTAGTGACAATAAGATTAAAAAGAACAATGTTTATAGAGAAAAGAATTTAAACACTACTGATGTTCAGGCATTTATACAAATTGACTTCACAGTGTTAAACTCTTTACTTTGTTCACACATCTGCTTTTGAAAAGTAATGTTTATTTCTAAAATTACTTATGAAGCCATCTGGCCTGAGGCTGAATCTTGGAATGTGCAAATGTGTTTGGGCATATTACAAGCCAATGTCATTTAAGCAGAAGGTGAATACTGAATTATCAGAGAGGCATTCAAGCCTTACTAATGAAGACAAAATCAAATCATAGGTATTTGATCAACCTAGATGTTAGCCATTGTATTGGTTGATTTATGGACAATAATCTTTTGTAAAAGCAACACAATCCTTGATTTAATGCTTTGAATATGTACATTCCACATATAATAATTTTGTTTTTGCCCTAGATAGTAAACATATATTCATTATCAATCAACTGAATAATTCAATTATTTTTGTTTACAATTATAGTTGAAACTACAAGTTCCTAAAAAATTGTGATATTAAAAACAATATTAAATTTCTTTTATTTGAATTTCTGCATGTTGTGATATCTATTTATTCTCTTTTTTAGCTATTCATTAAAGGGACACTGAACCCAATTTTTTTCTTTCGTGATTCAGATAGAGCATGACATTTTAAGCAACTTTGTAATTTACTTTCTTCATTCTCTTGGTATCTTTATTTGAAATGCAAGACTGTAAGTTTAGATGCCGGCCCATTTTTGGTAAACAACCTGGGTTGTTTATGCTGATTGGTGGATAAATTCATCAACCAATAAAAAGTGCTATCCAGAGTGCTGAACCTAAAAAAAGCTTAGATGCCTTATTTTTCAAATAAAGATAGCAAGAGAATGAATACAAATTGATAATAGGAGTGAATCAGAAAGTTGCTTAAAATTGCATGCTCTATTTGAATCATGAAAGAAAAAATTTGGGTTCAGTGACCCTTTAATGGTTATGTTTACAATTCACACATTTTTAATGCAGAAGTGTTCACTGTGTTTTGATTTTCTTTCAGATCATTTTTCCTGGTCTATCCTGTCTTGTACTGAACTTGTCCTAAGAAACCAGTAAGTGAACCCTGGTTTTACCTCTTCCCCTTTCAGTTAAGCTAAATGGTCTCCTGTTGGTGTTGGACACACCTGTAGGGTGGCATACATTATTAACATTGCAGCTTAGTTTACTTCTATAATCATTAATATTTTATTGTAGTGATTTTGTTTAATGTTTCATGAAGTAAATTGATGTGTAAACTATTTAATTATTTATTTGTTTATTTATTTCAACCTGTTAGTTTTTGATACCAACAGTTGCCATATCAGTCTGGTTTATGCAAGAACCAAGTAGATGCCATTTAGAGTTTTTTTTTATAAGACCAGTAATTGTGATTTATAAACTGGCTTAAATTAGTCCATTGGCAAACTAGTTCTTTCTAACCAAATGCCACTTGTTCAGCTCTGGTATGTTTTAGCTCTAAGCTGGTGTAGATCGTATCCTATATTAATGTGTGGGATCATAGTATACACTGTTACTTACCTAACAAGCACAACTTCAGTTTCTCCTGTAATGTAATTATATTCTAATTATAAGATCAGCTATCAGAGGTGATGGCTAGGTTGTAATACATCAGCATATTGATGACCTGCTCAGACATGAATGATATATGACATTAAGACATCCTTACATGATTTGCAGGCATTACTTGTCTCTCAGGTAGACACTAGCTTGTCCACAGTGGTAGGAGATTTGTCAACACATTTATAATGATGATTATTTGCACTGATTATACATTTATTATAATTACTGTTTCTATTGATTTGATTTTGCTTCATTCATTTATATTTGTTGACAGGTTGTCCTATAATTTTGCTTCTGATTGACTGCACTATTCAAAGATTGCTGCATATTGTTTTGTTTAGTTCTGATGGTTGTCATGAGAGCATTGTAAACATTTTCTGCACCTGTTTGTCTATTGATCCTTTAATTTCAATATTAGTTGAGAAGGCAACAGTTATTGTGTGACTTAAATGATATTTTACAATTTGTTTGCACCCTTATTATGTGGTCTATATTATTCCTGCCAGTCATCCTTCTGGATAATTTAATGCAATACAGTAAGTCCTTTTTTTAAATTCATTATAACAGGCTCAAGGACGACAAATAATAAGTATTCTACTTGTACAGCCTCCATACATAATAAAATGCATTTTTTTACTATCATCACGCCCCAACACTGCAAGTAGAACTTAAACTCCAACTCCAATCAACTTTAAATGTGACCTGGGTGCACCACAACTCTCCCAATTTCCAACTGACCCCTACCCAGCACCCAAGCTGTTCTAATAACATTCGCTTAGATTACGAGTTTTGCGCTATAGAGGGTGCAAAACGAATGCAACAAAAGTTGCGTTATTTCACCCCCCATATTGCTGCCATTACGAGTTTCTAAAAAGCTGCTTTGTGCGTGCGAAATATGGAGGCAATAAGCTCCATACCACACAAAAGCCAAGGGCTGCTTTGATGTGCTTGTGCACACTTTCCTCCATAGACATCAATGGGGAGAAGGTGTGAATGCTGGAGGACTACAAATCTAATCGGGTAAAGTACATTGTTGGCTGAGCGCCCCTTGGGGAATCTATCCCCTTTTCCTGTGCTCTCTTGTGTAAAAAGGGAGGAAAAACAAAAGGGAAAAAAAGAGAAGGGGGGAAAAAGGATTATCTAACAGGTAGGGGTGGACTTGAGTCATAGAGACCTGCGATTGGATTTTGTTTGCTTATTTTAAAGTCTTTGTGGCCTAGCTTTAACATTTTAATCACTTTCACGAAGTAAAAAGATAGCCTTCACTTGAATTAACCAGTTCCCAAAAGGGGTACCAATGAATAGTTTAAAAAGAGGGAAAAGGAAGAAAAGAAAAAAGGAGCACTTTTTATTGTTTTTTTGTTGTTGTTGGTTTCTGTGTTGGGAAGAGGGAGAGGGAAGGGAAAGGGGAAAATAAAAATATATTTATATATATATATATATATATATATATATATATATATATATATATATATATATATACTTTATATATATATATATAACAATGCTTGCTGTTATATTGTGGTGTATTTTGTCACTTACAGTGGGGCAAAAAAGTATTTAGTCAGCCACCAATTGTGCAAGTTCTCCCACTTAAGAAGATGAGAGAGGCCTGTAATTTTCATCATAGGTATACCTCAACTATGAGAGACAAAATGTGGAAACAAATCCAGACAATCACATTGTCTGATTTGGAAAGAATTTATTTGCATATTATGGTGGAAAATAAGTATTTGGTCACCTACAAACAAGCAAGATTTCTGGCTATCACAGACCTGTATCTTCTTCTTTAAGAGGCTCCTTTGTCCTCCACTCATTACCTGTATTAATGGCACCTGTTTGAACTTGTTATCAGTATAAAAGACACCTGTCCACAACCTCAAACAGTCACACTCCAAACTCCACTATGGTGAAGACCAAAGAGCTGTCGAAGGACACCAGAAACAAAATTGTAGACCTGCACCAGGCTGGGAAGACTGAATCTTCAATAGGCAAGCAGCTTGGTGTGACAAAATCAACTGTGGGAGCAATAATTAGAAAATGGAAGACATACAAGACCACTGATAATCTCCCTCGATCTGGGGCTGCACGCAAGATCTCACCCTGTGGGGTCAAAATGATCACAAGAATGGTGAGCAAACATCCCAGAACCACACAGGGGGACCCAGTGAATGACCTGCAGAGAGCTGGGACCAACGTAACAAAGGCTACCATTAGTAACACACTACACCGCCAGGGACTCAGATCCTGCAGTACCAGACGTGTCCCCCTGCTTAAGCCAGTACATGTCCGGACCCGTCTGAAGTATGCTACAGAGCATTTGGATGATCCAGAAGCGGATTGGGAGAATGTCATATGGTCAGATGAAACCAAAGTAGAACTGTTTGGTAGAAACGCAACTCTTCATGTTTGGAGGAGAGAGAATGCTGAGTTTCAACCAAAGAACACCATACCTACTGTGAAGCATGGGGGTGGCAACATCATGCTTTGGGGCTGTTTCTCTGCAAAGGGAACAGGACGACTGATCTGTGTACATGAAAGAATGAATGGGGCCATGTATTGTGATATTTTGAGTGCAAACCTCCTTCCATCAGCAAGGGCATTGAAGATGAAACGTGGCTGGGTCTTTCAGCATGGCAATGATCCCAAACACACCGCCCGGGCAACGAAGGAGTGGCTTCATAAGAAGCATTTCAAGGTCCTGGAGTGGCCTAGCCAGTCTCCAGATCTCAACTCCATAGAAAACCTTTGGAGGGAGTTGAAAGTCCGTGTTGCCCAGCGACAGCCCCAAAACATCACTGCTCTAGAGGAGATCTGCATGCAGGAATGGGCCAACATACCAGCAACAGTGTGTGACAACCTTGTGAAGACTTACAGAAAACGTTTGACCTCTGTCATTGTCAACAAAGGATATATAACAAAGAATTGAGATGAACTTTTGATAGTGACCAAATACTTATTTTCCACCATAATATGCAAATAAATTCTTTCCAAATCAGGCAATGTGATTGTCTGGATTTGTTTCCACATTTTGTCTCTCATAGTTGAGGTATACCTATGATGAAAATTACAGGCCTCTCTAATCTTCTTAAGTGGGAGAACTTGCACAATTGGTGGCTGACTAAATACTTTTTTGCCCCACTGTAAGTCACTTTATCACCTATGGATAAATTTGTCACACAAAATAAAACCAAATCACCTGCTATGGCGTCAAGGGCCAAAGACAGAAAGCTTAGGAATAGCAATGACAATCTAGATGAACCACCCCTCCTTATTACAAATACCATAATTCAAAACATAGTACAAGATATAATTAAACAAATGTCAGACCTTAGAATGCCACAATTCGATCAGGTTCGTAGGGATCTTGGAATTCTAGTGATGGAAGTTAAACAATTTACAAATAGGCTAGAGGAAGCTGAGCAAAGAATCTCAGACATAGAAGATTCCAATCATCAACAAGAAAAAATAATTAAAGAGCAGTCCACACAGATTAAATGTATACAAGCCAAATTAGAAGCGTTAGAGGACTGCTCACGCCAAAATAATGTAAGAATTATCGGCATCCCAGAGTCTGAGGAATTCCAGGACTTCTTAAAACTTGTTTCGATTGATTTACCATTAAGTCTTGGCTTGGCTATAGGGAATACCCCTATATCAGTTGAAAGAGTGCACAGACTAGGAGCAGTAAGACAATCTAAGGAATCTAATACCAAAGGTAGACCCATCATAGTTAAGTATCTGAATTATCAGGATAAAATGAATATTTTGACTCAGAGAACATTACACTTTTGTATTTAAGGAAATAAATATACTACTATTGCAGGATTTTTCAGCCGAGACATCCCAGAGAAGACATGAAATGGCACCTACTTGTACTAGGATGCTTAAAGAAGGCTTCAAAGCAACTATTATATACCCAGCAAAAATTAAAGTTTCAACAGGGTGTTTTTGCTGAATAACCCTGATGAGGCACAGGAATTTTTAGATAAAAAAGAGAATTACAATCACATATCTAGCATACCATGAGTTTAGAAATATAGATGGTACTTTAGTTCTATGGTTGCAATGTGTTTATTATGCATACCACAAAGCAAATGGAGAATAAGTGGGTTATTATCTGCATGAGGAAGAAGATAAGAGGAAGTGTACCTCTGATGTATATATTTGTGTTAGGGGCTGAGTCCCCGGTTTGGGAGTTTATGGTTTATTTTATGCTGTATTGTTTTATGATGGATTGTTATTTTAGCTTGATTTGTTTTGCACTATGGGTTGTGTTTTTTTTTTTTTTTTTTGCTCCCCTTCTCCGTGTTGTGGGCCCTAGTCTCTATGTAACAAATCCTATTTTAGTTACTTATAATGAAAGATAGCATCCAATTGGTATCTTAGAACGTAGGTGGTATCACCTTGCCCCAAAAGAGGAAAAATATTTTGAAACATCTTAAGCAAACGAAGCCTGATATTGCATTAATCCAGGAGACTCATTTGAAAGAACGAAAATTAGATACATTAAGAACAGGGTGGGTGGGGGAAGTGATAGCAACACCATGTGCTAATAGAAAAAAAGGCATTGCAATTCTTTTCAATAAAAATTTGGCTTATAAAATCCTACAAGTAGACTTAGATAAGGATGAAAGGTATATTATAATGCAGGTAGAGGTAGAAGGACTGCAACTAGTGCAATGCAATGTACAGTATATGGACCCAGTTAGATACAAGTTTCTGGGATGATTTACAAGTAAAACTGACTCAGTACTGTTCCAAGAATTTAATTATAGCAGGAGACCTTAACATGGTTATGCATTCAACACTGGACAGATTAAAGCCCTCCCTAAATAAAAATATTAAACAGGAAGCTAAACTATTAAAAAACTTTTGTCAAGCATTGAAGATGCAGGATATATGGAGAGTCCAAAATCCGGACAATAAAGCATACACATGTTCATCATACACTTATAAAACAATGTCTAGAATAAATGCCTTCCTAATTTCAGAGAAGGCTACTAGTTTAGAGATGATGGCAGGAATAAATGAGATAATATTTTCATATCACGCGGTCCTGACGTTGAAGTTAAATATCAAGGAACTTAATACTAATAAAATATCTTTATGGAAATAGTTCATTCAAAAATTGGTTAAAATTGAAGTGGAGAGAGTTTTCTGAATTTAACCAGGCCCATGTAACAGAACAGTGAATCATTTTGGGAAACATTTAAGGCAGAGGAGAAATTAAAGCTTACCTAGTGCAAATTAAACGTGGAATGAAAGCCAAAGATTAGCTATTAGCTCAGCGCTTACGTAATTCTTATAATTCATTTATAAGCGACCCGTTAAACAAGAAGCTTTGGGAAAAATATATGGAGGATAAAAAGGAAAGAGAAGTGTTTATAATACAAAGAACGACGCAAGAAGAGCTGAAGACTAGAGCCTTTTTTTTCGATATGGAGGAAAAGCGGGAAAATCATTAGCAAGCCTTGTAAAAATTAAAAGAAAAAGGCAGGTTATTGAAACTCTTAATATTAATGGAAGAAATAGCACTAATGTAGAGGAAATAAGAAACTTTGTTGCACAATTTTTTCAAAAAATGTATTCAAAAGGAGAAGTCAACTTACAGACAGTCCCCAAGGTCTCTATAGAGCAATTAAATGCTATAAATGCAGAGATAACGCAGAAAGAAATCAGTCAAGCTATTAAGTCTTTAGCGCTAGACAAGGCCTCAGGTCCAGATCAACTACCTAGTGAGCTATATAAAATACTTACGAAAGAAATTGTCCCAACTTTACAAAGTTTGTTTAATAAATATTATATACAAAACAATATGCAATCACACTATTTTAATGCCTCATTAGTATCATTAATATTAAAAAAAGATAAGGACCCAACAGATATAAACGTATATAGACCCATCTCACTCTTGAATAGTGACTATAAAATACTTACTACCATCATTGCGCAAAGAATAAAAATTATTTTGAATATGTTAATTCATAAAGACCAGGTCAGGTTTATGTAAAAGAGAAATGTAACTTTTAATGTGAGGAGATTACAGTTAATTACTAATTATTATTGGGTCAAACTCTAGGAAAAGAACCATAAAATAAATACTGATATGGTAATAAAAGCAGTTGATGCAGAAAAGGTGTTTGACTCTGTAACATGGGACCATTTATTTACGACATTATTCAGGTTTGGGTTGCAGGGGAATATCAGTAATTTTATAAAGTTGATTTATACAAATCCGTCAGTAGCTATTTTAGTAAATGGGATACCTACCCCAAATTTTGTCCTTCAAAAGGGGTCTAGACAAGGCTGTCCATTGTCCCGATATCTATTTAATCTAGCCATAGAACCGTTAGCAATTGCATTAAGGAAGGAATTAAATGGAATATGGTTAGGACAAAGGAAAACTACTTTACTGTTGTACGCAGATGACTTACTAGTCTTTATATGAGATTCAGAAAAAAATATTCCGATTTTAAATAACGTTATGGAAGAATTTAGCTCCTTCTCCGGGTATAAACCAAACTCAATCAGAGATTCTATGGCTATATAAAACAAGGAATAGTATGAAAAATCCCCAGTTTAAAGAAGTAAACATAAGTTTTAAATATCTTGGCATTGTACTTTCCAAAAACCCAAATGAATGGTATGAAATTAAGTACCCTCATCTGTTTGATAAAATATACAGGGACCTGTTAAACTGGTCTAAATTTCAGCTCTCGCTCATTGGTATGATAAGTTTGATAAAAATGATGCTTTTCCCAAAGCTTCTGTACTTGATGCAAAATGTACCATTTTTTTTATTAAAAATAGAGACCTAGTAGAATTTAAAAAATGATGAGTTCAATTTATTTGGGGTCAGAAAAGGAAAGCAATCTCTTTTAAAAAGCTTTCCTTATTAAAATCGGATGGAGGTTTGTCATTTCCAGATATTGAATTGTAAATTATAATCTGTTTAGCGAAAATAGCCCTAGACTGGATAAATGATAATGAATATTATACTTCCCCATGACTAGAAAATTAGATAGTTATACCTTACTCATTAAAAGCCCTATTGCATTGTTCAGAGAAAGAACTGCCTAGGGGGATTAAATATATGCCCGTATTAAGCAATGTAATAAAGGCATGGCAGAAAATATTAAAAATGATGAAAGTAAACTTATTTTTCTCTAAACATTTGCCAATTGTTGGATACCCTAAATTTACTCCAGCATTAAACTCTAAAAAAATTCTGTGATGCAATCAACAGGGCCTTGTGTATATTCAACAGCTTAAAGAAAAAGGGATTTTAGTTTGTTAGACAAAGATTTTTTTGCATATCTTCAGATACGGCATTTATTTGATGAAATGATGAAAGAGACCTTAAATGAACCAGATTGGACAAGAATAAAACCAGTGATTGGTTTATACAAGACAGGTAATTTTTCTATATCAATGTTGTATAAAACAATAAAGGCATATCCGGGGCAAGAAAATATCGATAAAATAGCAATGACTTGGAAAAAGTCCACTAACACTATTCAGAAAAGTTTTAAATTGGCTGAGGAAGCTACAATAACTACTGCATTAAGAGAATCACATTTTAAAATAATAAATAAAATGTATATTACACCATATTTGAAATCAAAGTGGGCTAACAGTAGCAATGTATGTGATAAGTGTAGTTATCAGATAGTGGATCTCTACCATTGCTTTTGGAACTGCCCAAAAATTAAGAAATACTGAAGTAAAATTGAATTTGGCTGAGTAAAATAATACAGACCCAGTTAAAAATACAGGATACCCATGTTTTTTTTCTTAGTGGGAGACTATAAGAACGTAATAAATAGAAGGTTTATAAATTTGGTAATACTGAATGGCCAGACCTTAATATTAAAATACTGGAAATCTAAAAAAGTGCCTAGGTTAGCTGAGCTTATACAGAAAGTAAGAAATCAACTAATTTTGGAGCAATTTTATATTTCAGTGGATAATGAATTTTTTTTTTTCCATGTGTTGTTTTATGTTCTTTTGTTTTGTGCTGTCTTTGTTTGTTTTTTTTTTTTTTTTTTTGTCCTTTTTGAAACATACTCAATAGTATAAATAAGGATTTAGGTGAAATACGATCTGTTCTTCGTATGGATTAAGGAACAAAATCTCAAATGTAGTTATTATTTTCTTTTCCTTGGTTTTTACTGATTATGAACATGCCTTGTCCTGTTTTTTGAGTTGTATATGGAATTCACAAAGTACCCTGTGAGGTACAATGACAAGTGAAAATATGATGTTATTTATGCTATGGAATTATAAATAAAAAAAATAAAAAAAAATGTATTTGTTTATTTATTTCAATTTGTTAGTTTTTGATACCAACAGTTGCCATATCAGTCTGGTTTATGCAAGAACCAAGTAGATGCAATTTAGAGTTTTTTTATAAGACCAGTAATTGAGATTTATAAACTGGCTCAAATTAGTCCATTGGCAAACTAGTTCTTTCTAACCAAATGCCACTTGTTCAGCTCTGGTATGTTTTAGCTCTAAGCTGGTGTAGATCGTATCCTATATTAATGTGTGGGATCATAGTATACACTGTTACTTACCTAACAAGCACAACTTCAGTTTCTCCTGTAATGTAATTATATTCTAATTATAAGATCAGCTATCAGAGGTGATGGCTAGGTTGTAATACATCAGCATACTGATGACCTGCTCAGACATGAATGATATATGGCATTAAAGGGACATTATACACTCATTTTTTCTTTGCATAAATGTTTTGTAGATTATCTATTTATATAGCCCATAAAGTTTTTTTGTAAAAAAATGTATAGTTTTGCTTATTTTTAAATAACATTGCTCTGATTTTCAGACTCCTAACCAAGCCCCAAAGTTTTATGTGAATACCGTCAGCTACCTTCTCCAGTTTGCTCCTGTATGTGTTAAGGGTCTTTTCATATGCAAAAGAAGTGGGAGGGGGGGGGGGGAGTGTCTTATTTACCACTTGCAGTGGGCTTTCCTGCTACCTTTTCAATAGAGCTAAACTGACAGCTTCTAAGTAAGTTTTTAAACCGTTTTATACTGGATTTTTATATCAGTATCTGTGCATCTTATTCTTTATAGTAGTGTCTACTACATGCAGTTATATGAAAATGAGTGTATACTGTCCCTTTAAGACATCCTTATATGATTTGCAGCCATTACTTGTCTTTCAGGTAGACACTAGCTTGCCTATAGTGGTAGGAGATTTGTCAACACATTTATTTGTGATTTGATTTTGCTTAATTCATTTATATTTGTTGACAGGTTGTCCTACAATTTTACGTCTGATTAGCTGCACTATTCAAAGATTGCTGCATATTGTTTTGTTTAGTTCTGATGGTTGTTATGAGAGCATTGTAAACAGTTTCTGCACCTGTTTGTCTATTGATCCTTTAATTTCAATATTAGTTGAGAAGGCAACAGTTATTGTGTGACAAATTATATTTTACAATTTGTTTTCACCCTTATTATGTGGTCTATTTCATTCCGGCCAATCATCCTTCTGGATAATTTAATGCAATACAGTAAGCCCTTTTTTAAAATTCATTATAACAGGCTCAAGGACAACAAAAAATAAGTATTCTACTTGTACAGCCTCCATACATAATAAAATGCAATTGTTTACTATCATCACGCCCCAACACTGCAAGTAGAACTTCAACTTTAAAATGTGACCTGGGTGCACCACAAATCTCCCAATTTCCAACTGACCCCTACCCAGCACCCAAGCTGTTCTAATAACATTCGCCTAGATTACGAGTTTTGCACTATAGAGGGTGCAAAACGAAGGCAACAAAAGTTGCGTTATTTCACCCCCCATATCGCTGCCATTACAAGTTTCTGAAACTCTCTGACATCGCCGCCACTAATTAAAGTAATTAACCCCTAAACCCCTGGCCTCCGACATCACCCCCACTAAATAAACCAATTAACCCCTAAACCTCCAGCCCCCAACATCACAAAAAAATAAATTAAACTATTAACCCCTAAACCTAACAACCCCCTAACTTTGTATTACAATTATAATATCCCATTCTTAAAATAAATAAAAACTTACCTGTGAAATAAAAAAACCTAAGTTTAAACTAACAATTAACCTAACATAACTATTATACTAAACTATTAAACCAAAATTAAAATAACTACCAATCAAAAAAACTAAATTATACTTAAAACAACCTAACACTACTAAAAAAAATTGAGTGTAAAATTACAAAAATAAAAAATATTAAATTACAAAAAATAACAAACACTAAATCATGAACAATAACAAACAAAATTATCAAAAATAAAAACAATTACACCTCATCTAATAGTCCTATAAAAATAAAAAGCCCCCCCAAAATAAAAACACCTCCTAGCCTAATGGTGGTGCAAATCAGTCTCAGGGGGATGTTATGAACAATAAACAAACAAAAAAAATATTATTTAAAAATGTACAATAATTGAAGTCCCAATATAATTATCCACTCACAGTTTGTGTTTTAAAAGATCTGCTTATCCATTGGTAGCATTTTCTGCCACTCTTTTAGTTTTTTTGCATAATTTCTAATTGCTCTTGAGAAAGACAGCAGAGAATGTTGAAGTACATTGAGCATTGTTTTTTGTTTTTTACTTTATAAAACTTTATTACAAGAAAAGTTTAAATAATTACAAGAAATTGTACATTAATAGTCCATTATATCTAATACAGTTAGCACTTTGGAAATACAAGTGCTGAATAAGGGGCTCACTTTTATTCCCACTTGCGGAACAGACCCATTTGATCTTTTTATAGACATTAAAAAATTCCAGAGACAACTGCAGCTGAAAGAAAAAATGGCAACAGTAATCAAGTTCAAATACAACTCCGTAAAAAATCTATGTATGTTCCTAGTTCCTATAATTCCAGCATTAATACGTTCACTAGAATAACCTTAAAAGAAATGGAAGAGTCTGTGAAATTCCATCATAAAGATACATTTAACAAATTCTCCACAGAGGAACGTAACGCACTGAAAGAACTCAGTGAAGATAAAACTCTGATTATATGTGAAGCAGATAAAGGTGGAGTGATAATGTTAATTAATTATATGGATTATAAAGCTGAAATACTATCACAATTGCTGGATCAGACCACCAATAGGAAATTATCTTGTGATCCTTCCGCTGCCTTTAAGAAAAAGTGCAATATCTTCTAATAGCATACCAACAAGACCTTTTGGACAAAGATACTCTGTCTTTCTTGACTGTGACCCACCAAAGAACACGCATATTTTATACACTGCCAAAGATTCATAAGCAGCTTGAGAAACCATCAGGAAGACCGATCGCCTCCACAATTAGGTTAGTCCAACAACCCATAGCCATATTTGTGGACTTTTATCTTCAACCTATGGTCACAAATATGCCTTTGTATCTGAGAGATTCCTCCATGCTACTGGATTTATTAGCATAATTGGAGGGGATTAATGACAATGACATATTAGTAACACTCAACGTAACAAGTTTGTATACAGTCATCCCTCACACTGAGGGTCTTCAAGCTATTGCAGCACAATTATCAAGATATCCATATGTGGGACCACCGCCTGAACTCCTTCTATACCTTCTTGAATTCTGTCTAAGTACCAACTATTTTCGGTTCGAAAACCAATTCTTCTTACAACTCACTGGGACAGCCATGGGGTCCAATATGGCCCCATCTTATGTAAACTTGTTAATGTCCACCTTTGAAGAATTTGGGGCACACCTGTTTAAAGTAAAAGAGATCAGTTTCTTCAGGAGGTAGATTGAAGACTTGTTTGCCATTTAGAAGGGGACCAAACAAGATCTGGAACTTGGTTTACAGACCTGAATTCTACCAATAAGGCACTAACATTTAAAATGCAATATGACCAATTACAAATTGACTTTCTTGATGTACGTCTGTACAAAAGAGACTGAAAAATACAATCAACACTATTCTGTAAAACAACTGACTGCAACGCACTATTGCACTTCACCAGTTATCATCCTCCAGCTCTTAAAGGAGCACTCCCGAAGTCCCAACTACAGAGGGTATTAAGAAATAATACAGAAATGACCAACAGGGATGCTCAATTGACTGAGATGGAGTGCCGCTTTCAACAGTGGCACTACCCTGTCAAACTTTTAAAAGAACAACGGAAGGTACTGTTAGAATCTGGAAGGAATCAGGATACTGATATCAAAATGACTTTTGTCACTACCTACACTGGTGACAAGAGGGGGTTAGGCTCAACATTGTGAAAACACTGGGATATTATTAACTCAGATCCACTATTACCCCTGGAAAATATGCCGCCACCAAGGATTGACTATAAGAGGGCACGATCTTTAAGGGACATTCTTATCCATGAGATTCACTTGGCTTGACACAAAGAAACCAGGAGTCTACCACTGCCTACGTTGCACCACCTGTGGAGGCCTGATTACTTGATCCTCTTTCATCCACATAGGAGGAAGAACTATAAACATAGATTTCATTTAACGTGCACAACTACGTATATTGTGTACCTATTAAACTGCACCTGTGGCCTGTTTTACGTGTACAAGACCTGCGATGACCTCAGGACCCGCATGGCAAACTATCAATCCGCTATTCAAACAGCCATCAGTAAAGGATCTTCAGAACAACTGATAGCCTGACATTTTCAACAACTAAAGCATAGCTTGACAGACCTGAAGTACACGATTATTGATCACGTCCCCTCTCTGAGCAGAGGTGGCGACTGCAACAGAATACTCCTCCAAAAGGAGGCAAGATGGACTTATAATTTGGAAACATTAATTCCTAAAGGTCTAAATACCCATCTGGACTGGCATGCCTTTTTATAACATGAGAGCCATTTTCCGTTGAAATCCACTCTGGCTGTTTTTGCTTAATATTCTAGATCTTTTCCTCCTTTTCTTCTTTTTTCTTTCTTTTCTCTTTCTTTTTCTTTTGCTTTTCCTCTTCTTTTACTTTCTTCTTCTTCTCTTTTGTGTTTTTGCTCTTGCCATTAATAATCTGTATGTGCCTTCTAGCTGGCATATATAGGATTTCACTCCTTATGTTGAGTCTACTATCTGGAGGCTGTATTTGCTCTCTTTTTATGAGTTTTGAGCGCTATAGGGAAATTAACGAATGCAACAAAAGTGCCATTATTTAATCCCCTATTGCACTGCCATTACAAGTTTTAAAAACCAGGCTTGTGTGGGTGATATGGGGTTTTTAAGCTCCATGCCACACTAAAAACAAACTCTGATTTGACGTGCTTGTGCACGCTTTCCCCATAGACATCAATGGGGAGAGCAGGTCAGAAAAACCTAACACCTGTGATTGCGGAAAGAACAGCTCCGTAACGCGGCCCCATTGATGTCTATGGCGAAAGAAAACTAACGTTTAAACCTAACACCCTAACATAAACCCCACATCTAAACACCCCTAATCTGCTGCCCCAGACATTGCCGACGCCTGCCTACAGTTATTAAACCCTAATCTGCCGCTCCCGATATCGTTGTCACCTAAATTAACGTATTAACCAGTAATCTGTTGCTCCCGATATTCCGCCAATATACTAAAGTTATTAACCCCTATTCCGCCATACCCCAACATCACCCTCACTATAAAAAATATATTAACCCCTATTCCGCCACTCCCCGACATCGCCACAACTAAATAAAACTATTAACCCCTAAACCTCTGGCCTCCCACGTCACTAAATAAACCTATTAACCCCTAAACCACCATCCCCCCACATCACAACAACCTAAATTAAACTATTAACCCCTAACCCTAACGTAACCTTAACCCTAACACCCCCTAACTTTAACATAATTAAAATAGAGCTAAATTAAACTTACAATTATTAACTAAATAAAACTATTAACCCATAAACCGCCAGCCCCCCACATTGCAACAACCTAAATTAAACTATATTAACCCCTAAACCTAACCCTAACGTAACCCTAACCCTAACATAAGCCTAACCCTAACACCCCCTAACTTCAACATAATTAAAATAGAGTTAAATTAAACTTACAATTATTAACTAAATAATAGTTAAAACTAAATACATACTTACCTGTGAAATAAAACCTAAGCTAGCTACAATATAACTAATAGTTATATTGCAGCTAACTTAGGTTTTCTTTTTATTTCACAGGTAAGTTTGTATTTATTTTAACTAGGTAGACTAGATAGTAAATAGTTATTAACTATTTAATAACTACCTAGTTAAAATAAATACAAACTTACCTGTGAAATAAAACCTAAGCTACCTTACACCTAAAATTACAAAAAATAAAAAACCTACCATTACAAAAAAAAAACTAAATTATCCAAAAAAAATAAAATTATTCCTAATCTAATACCCCTTTTAAAAAAAAAAAAAAAAAAACACCCCAAAATAAAAAAGTCTAATCTAAAATAAACTACCAAGGGCCCTTAAAGGGCCTTTTGGGGGCCCTTAAAATTACCTTTTGTAGCGTATTGCCCTAAGTTAAACAGCTCTTTTGCTACAAAAAAAACCCAAACACCCCCTAACAGTATACAACCCCCACCCCCCAATCTACCAAGGGCCTCTAAAAGGGACTTTTGGGGGCCCTTAAAAGGGCCTTTTATAGGACATTGCCCTAAATTAAACAACTCTTTTGCTACAAAAAAACAAACACCCCCTAACAGTATGCAAACCCCCACACTTAAAAGGGCATTTTGTAGGGCATTGCCCTAAAGATAATAGCTCTTTCCTAAAAAAATACATTACACAAAATAACAAACAAATCATCAAAAATAATAAAAAATATTCCTATTCTAATACCCATTAAAAAAAACAAAATAAAAAACCTAATCTAGAATAAACTACCAATGGCCCTTAAAAGGGCCTTTTGTAGGGCATTGCCCTAAAGAAATCAGCTCTGTTTATGAAAAAAAAATACAAACACCCACTAACAATACAAACACCCACTAACATTACAAACCCCCCAAACCCACAAAATAAATACAACTATCTAAAAACCTGAAAAGGGCATTTAGCATTTTTACTGGCCAAACCCTAATCTAAAAATAAAACCCACCCAAAAAACCCTTAAAAAAACCTAACACTAACCCCAAGACGATCCACTTACAGTTTTTAAAGTCCCGTTTGAACGATCTTCATCCCGGCGGAGAAGTCCTCATCCAGGTGGCGAGAAGTCTTCATCCAGATGGCCTCTTCAATCTTCATCCCGGTGCAGAAGTCCTCATCCAAGCGGCGAGAAGTCTTCATCCAGGCGGCCTCTTTAAACTTCATCCAGACGGCATCTTCTATCTTGATCCCGGCGGCGCGGAGCGGGTTCATCCTGAAGACATCCGGCGAGGAGCATTCTCTTCATACGGTCGCTGCCGTACACTAAATCTTCAATGCAAGGTACATGATCCAAAATGGCATCCCTTGCATTCCTATTGGTTGAAATTTTTTAATCAGCCAATATGAATTAGAGCTGCTAAAATCCTATTGGCTGTTCAAACTGAAAATATGATTGAATCCCGTGTCTTATTTGTCCCAAGATTGATCTGCCGTAGTTATCAAAGTGTCAAGATCATCAAATGTTGAAATTTGTGACGTAATATACGCTCCCGCGATCTCAATCCAACACAGATTGATGCTTGCGTCATTACAGATTTTTCTAATTCAGATTCGACTTTGACCTTTTTCCAAATTTATCAAACATTTAACAGGTACGCTTGTGTCTATTCCGATGCAGTGTACCTAGTTTTCAATTTGCCACCCTTGAGGCCGCGGATGCCATAGAACTCAATAGGAGTCTGAAAACACAGAAAGCTTATGTTCGATGCTGCAAGAGAATGAAGTATATTGCATAATAAAAGTAAATTAGAAACTTTATTAAAATTGTATACCCTTTCTAAATCAAACAATATTATTGCTCCACATTTGGTGCACTAGTAGATATAGGGATAAAAATGAAAAATATATTATTACTTGTTACAACTTCTCTCATTACAAAGCAAGGGGAGAATATTATTTCTCCAAATTTGTTGCAAAGTTTTGCCCCAAAATTGTCGCACTAATAGATATAGAGATAAAAATGAAATAAATACACAACATAATATAGCTAACTTCCTTTTATTTTTTTTGGAAAAACCTATTTGCACCATGTTTAAGCCAAGTAATACAAGTCCCACTCTCCACTTCGCACCAAATTTGATGCAACACTTTTTTTTGCACCAATTATGACGCAAACTCCTAAACAACCCACACACTAGTGCATTTTTCAACCACTTTTGATTGGAATATGCATAATCACATGATTTATGACATCAGCCAATCTGATTCAAATATACATTTTAAACTATCAATAACGAATCAAATTGCTTGATACTTGTGTCATTGATCACTGATCAGAACTTGTAAGTGCCAT
This sequence comes from Bombina bombina, assembly GCF_027579735.1. NCBI lineage: Eukaryota > Metazoa > Chordata > Amphibia > Anura > Bombinatoridae > Bombina > Bombina bombina. Next base: position 560,367,249 of record NC_069502.1, read on the forward strand.
TTGTTACATTGTGAATTATACTTTAAAATTATGTTTATGTAAAATTAGTATTCAAGATAAACATTGATGCTGACATTAGGACACACAGTGTAATATTTTAGACAATGATTTTAAAATTCGAATTGATGTTTGATTCAATATAATCTTAAGCTGATAGCTCAAAGGGATAGCCCATCTAACATTAAACTGTCATGATTCAGATACAGCAGAAATTAAAATCACCTCTTTACTGTCATGGTATTTTCAGTGTATTTCTTCCTTCTCTTGAATTTCTTTTTCAGTACGAAATGTCATCTTATATGCCAGCCCATTTTATAACACCTTTGTAGGGGTGGTTTGTAAAACTAGATTGCAATCAGGAGGGGTTACACAGGTAGAGAGAGAAAACTGTCCCAGCTCTTAAAATATACATTGATTGCAAATAAATACATATGATACCCTGATTACAAGCTATATTCGCAATTATTCCTGCTCAAAATAATACATTTACAATATATACATATGGTGGTATAAATAAACACAGAGATATGACAGACAATATTGTTTAGAATATTGTATATTCACAGAGACTGGTGCACTCGCACTAACAGGTGTCCAGGTGCCAGGGGGCTGAATGCAGGTAGAGATATAGGTAATAGAAGATAGCACTTGCTGGGCTTGAGGAATAGCAATAGTAGCTTTTATTTAAGTTTAAGTTATTTACTTAAATAAAAGCTACTATTGCTATTCCTCAAGTCCAGTGAGTGCTGTCTTCTATTACATATATATATATATATATATATATACAGTATATATATATACTGTATACATATATACATACAAGTATGTGCAAATATATATGTACAAATTCTAGCATTAATAATCATTTAGAAAAAAAAATACCAGATAAAAGCATATCATGACTTCTAGAAATACAAATACACATTCATTTATGTGAAAGTATCATATAACAAATACATATAAAAATAACTTTCTATGAGATATTGTTTGTTGAGGTATATATTTTTTGGACATTAACATATGAAAAATAAAAGATTAGCGTTAGAGAAATCTGCTTGTTCATGGACAGTAATGAAATGGTATAAATAAAGTTGTGAAAAACCCGAATAACTGCGACATTGATGACTGTTAGTTAACAACAGTCAGATGCTCATTGCGCTGTACTTGACACACATGTTTTTGACGTATTTTAATAAATAAGGGGATCGCATGTGGATCCGCGGCACCAATATCTGGCGATGTCTGGCGAGTGTATTGACGCCGGCGAATGCACTGAGATTGACGCTTTGATAAATATCCCCAATAAAATAAACAGATGAGTTCACTGAGGTGCAGATACAATTATTGTTGCTAAATCCTTTTAGTCCATGGATACCCTCTATTTGTATGGTATATTTTTCTTGTTTGTGCAATTAAATTATATTTGACATATATGAGCTGTAAAGACAATAAAAAATGATAATTTAAACTCATATTGACTAAATGATAGCTGAAATAAAAACATGCAATTAGTTACACATACAGATAAGTTATGAGGAATCATTATAAGCCATAGTTAGATGAAATAATAAATTATAGCTATACTCTCATTCTTTTCAAGTAATTTGTGAACTATCAGAATAGTCCAAACATTGGGGCCTATCTATCAAGCTCCGAAAGGCTCTTCAGACTCGCCAGAAACAGCAGTTATGAAACAGCGGTCACAGAGACTGCTGCTCCATAACCTGTCCGCCTGCTCTGAGCAGGCGGACAGACATCGCCAGAAATCAACCCAATCGAGTACGATCGGGTTGATTGACACCTCCCTACTTGCGGCCCATTGCCAGCGAGTGTGCAGGGCTGGCGGTGCACCAGCAGCTCTTGTGAGCTGCTGGTGCAATGCTGAATACGGAGAGCGTATTGCTCTGCGCATTCAGCGAGGTCTTGCGGACCTGATCCGCACTGTTAAATAGGGGCCATTGTCTTCATTGTAAATAAATGTGATAAGGATATTTTCAATTTTTCAATTTTATGTTATAGATATTTGGACATTTAGAAATGTATGTAGTTGAGTCATTATTGCACTTATGAGTTTATAATACACCAGTTAATACATCAGAAGGTGGCTGGCAGGCAGAGCAGTAGCAGGCACGTGAAGTAACAGGCAGAGCAGAAGCAGGCAGAGCAGTAGCAGGCACATGAAGTAACAGGCTGAGCAGTGGCAGACAGAGAGCAGTAGCTAGCAAGTGTAGTAGCAGGCAGAGCAGTAGCAGGCAAGTGTAGCAGCAGGCAGAGCAGTATCAAGCAAGTGTAGTAGCAGGCAGAGCAGTAGCAGACAAGTGTAGTAGCAGGCAGAGCAGTATCAGGCAAGTGTAGCAGCAGGCAGAGCAGTATCAGGCAAATGTAGTAGCAGGCAGAGCAGTATCAGGCAAGTGTAGTAGCAGGTAGAGCAGTATCAGGCAAGTGTAGCAGCAGGCAGAGCAGTATCAGGCAAGTGTAGTAGCAGGCAGATCACTTTTTGCAACTATTTCCCATGTCTTGCCTTTCTCCATAATTTTTATGCTCCTTAGAATCTTTCATATACTACAACTATCAATCTATCTATCATCTATTTATCTATCTTTTAATTATCTATCATTTTGTTATCTATCATCCATCTATCATCTATCTATCTATCTATCTATCTATCTATCTATCTATCTATCTATCTATCTATCTATCTATCTATTTATCATCTATCTATCTATCTATCTATCTATCATCTATCTATCTATCTATCTATCTATCTATCTATCTATCTATCTATCATCTATCTATCTATCTATCTATCTATCATCATCTATCTATCATCTATCAATCTTTTTATTATCTATCATTCTGTTATCTATCTATCTATCTATCTATCTATCTATCTATCTATCTATCTATCTATCTATCTATCTATCAACATTACAATTGATGTGCAAAACAAAAGGCTGTTATAAGTATAAATTTAATTCTTTATAAAAGTTACATTACATTAGGGAACTGTTCATTTTCAAAGGCTACACTAATAAAAGGACATTAAACAGAAATTGTAAACTCCATAATTATTAACCTTCATATAGAAAAATAATTTTGCAATGAAAACTGCAGCTTTATTTTGTCAAATGAGTATATTGTGTTATGTTTATTATTTGCACTGATATCCCTGTCCCTCAGAACAAAAGAACCACTGCTAACCAATCATAAACTAATATTAACCCTTTAACGACACCCGTCATACAGGTTACGTCATACACCAACTGTTAGTTAAAGACCAGGGACGTTAGGGATTTAAAGTTCCTGGAAGTGATCCTGATCACTTCCAGACGCTTTCAAGGTATTGCCGTGATGCCTCGATATTGAGGCATCACTGCAATACCTTTTTTGGCACACCGATGCAGAGAGGGCAACTCTGCGGCCCTCTCTGAATCGGCCAACGATGGTGCCGATCGTTGGTGGGTGGGAGCAGCTGCAGGGAGGCGGGTGGGAGGCCCATTTCTGGACTATTTTTGGCCACTGTTCCGGGAAGGTGGGTGGGAGCGCACGCCAGTGAGGGGGGGGGGTGCGCACAACCGATCGATCTTTGGGAGAGGGAGGAGGGAGAATGAAGAGGGGAAATATTGTTTGGAATGGGATCTGGGAGGGGTGGGGGTAGGATACTGAGGGGGGCAGCTACACCTGCCAGTACCTAAAATGGCCACAAATAGGAAAAGGGGGGAGGTTAAGAGAGCTGTTTGGGGGGGATTGTGGAGGTTGGGGGGTTGGGGGGAACCTACACTGCAGAATCTATTTATTTATTTGAAAAAAAAATGCTTTTATTTTAGTACTGGCAGACTTTCTGTCAGTATTTAAGATGGTGGTGACAATTGTGGGATGGGGAGGGAATAGATCTGTTTGTGAGGGGTCAGGGAGGGATCAGGGGGTGGGATGTGGCAGGTGGGAGACTGATCTCTACACTAAAACTACATTTAACCCAACAAGCTACCTAATTAACCCCTTCACTGCTGGGCATAATACAAGTGTGGTGCGCAGCGACCTTTAGCTGCCTTCTAATTCTCAAAAAGCAACGCCAAAGTCATATATGTCTGCTATTTCTGAACAAAGGGGATCCCAGAGAAGCATTTACAACAATTTGTGCCATGATTGCAAGAGTTAATTGTAAATAATTTCAGTGAGGAACCTAAAGTTAGTGAAAAAGTTAACAATTTTTTTATTTGATCGTATTTGGTGGTGAAATGGTGGCATGAAATATACCAAAATGGGCCTAGATCAATTCTTTTGGTTGTCTACTACACTACACTAAAGTTAAAATTAACCCTACAAGTTTCCTACAAGCTTTCTAATTAACCCCTTCACTGCTGGGCATAATACACGTGTGGTGCGCAGCGGCTTTTAGGGGCCTTCTAATTAACAAAAAGCAACTCCAAAGCCATATATGTCTGCTATTTCTGAAGAAAGGGGATCTCAGAGAAGCATTTAAAACCATTTGTGCCATAATTGCACAAGCTGTTTGTAAATAATTTCAGTCAATATTTTGGTTTGTCTACTAAAAAAATATTTACATATAAAGGTATATTTAACTATTTATATGTAACTATCCCTAATTTAAAAAAAATGGTTTGGAAATAGCAAAGTGATACTTGTATTTATTGCCCTATAACTTGCAAAAAAAGCAAAGCACATGTAAACATTGGGTATTTCTAAACTCAGGACAAAATTTAGAAACTATTTAGCATGGTTGTTTTTTGGCGGTTGTAGATGTGTAACAGATTTTGGGGGTCAAAGTGTTTTTTTCAATTTTTTCATTATATTTTATAATTTTTCTTATAGTAAATTATAAGATATAATGAAAATAATGGTATCTTTAAAAAGTCCATTTAATGGCGAGAAACACATTATATAATATGTGTGGGTATAGTAAATGAGTAAGAGGAAAATTACACCAAAACACAAACACTGCAGAAATTTAAAAATAGCCCTGGTCCTTAAGGGTAAGAAATTGAAAAAATGTCCTTAAGGGGTTAAGATATAGCAAAAACAATCGGCCAGATTACGAGTTTTGCGTTAGGAGCTGTGCGGTGCTAACAAGCATTTTTTTCTCACCATTCACTTACCTGCAGCGCTGGTATTACAGGTTTTTACAAACCCGGTGTTACAGGCAAGTAGTGAGCGTAGAGCAAAATTGAGCTCCATACCGCACTCCAATACCAGCGCTGCTTAAGTCAGCGGTGAGATGGTTGTACGTGCTCATGCACGATTTCCCCATAGACATCAATGGGGAGAGCCGGCATAGAAAAAGTCTAACACTTGCCAAAAAGCAGCGTAAAACTCCGTAAGGCAGCCCCATTGATTCCTATAGGGAAACTACATTTATGTTTACACCTAACACCCTAACATGTACCCCGAGTCTAAACACCCCTAATCTTACACTTATTAACTCCTAATCTTCCGCCCCCAACATCGCTGACACCTACATTATTCTTATTAACCCCTAATCTGACGTCCCCAATGTCACCACCACTATATTAAATTTATTAACCCCTAAACCTAAGTCTAGCCCTAACCCTAAAACCCCTAATTGAAATATAATTTAAATAAATATAAATAAAATTACTATCATTAACTACAATATTCCTATTTAAAACTAAATACTTACCTATAAAATAAACCCTAAGCTAGCTATAATATAACTAATAGTTACACTGTAACTAGCTTAGGGTTTATTTTTATTTTACAGGCACGTTTGTATTTATTTTAACTAGGTAGAATAGTTATTAAATAGTTATTAACTATTGAATAACTACCTAGCTAAAATAAATACAAATTTACCTGTAAAATAAATCCTAACCTAAGTTACAATAACACCTAACACTACACTATAATTAAATAAATTCCCTACATTAAATACAATTAAATAAATTAAATTAAATTAGCTAAATTACAAAAAAAACAACACTAAATTACAGAAAATAAAAAACAAATTACAGATCTTTGAACTAATTACACCTAATCTAAGAGCCCTTACAAAATAAAAAAGCTCCCCCAAAATAAAAAAAAACCCTAGCCTAAACTAAACTACCAATAGCCCTTAAAAGGGCCTTTTGCGGGGCATTTCCCCAAAGAAATCAGCTCTTTTTTCTGTAAAAAAAAATGCAAATACCCCCCCAACAGTAAAACCCACCACCCACAAAACCAACCCCCCAAATAAAATACTAACTAAAAAAACCTAAGCTCCCCATTGCCCTGAAAAGGGCATTTGGATGGACATTGCCCTTAAAAGGGCATTTAGCTCTTTTGCAGGCCCAAAGCCCTAACCTAAAAAATAAACCCACCCAATACACCCTTTAAAAAATACTAACAATAACCCCCGAAGATTCACTTACCGAGAGAAGTCTTCATCCAAGCGGCAAGATGTCCTCAATGAAGCCGGCAGAAGTGGTCCTGCAGATGGGCAGAAGTGGTCCGTGTCCTCCAGATGGGCAGAAGTCTTCACCCAGACGGCATCTTCTATCTTCATCCTTCCGGCACAGAGCAGGTCCATCTTCAAGACATCTGATGCAGAGCAACCTCTTCAAACGACGGCTTCTTCGTGATGAATATCTCTTTAAGTGATGTCATCCAAGATGGCGTCCCTTAGATTCCGATTGGCTGATAGAATTCTATCAGACAATCGGAATTAAGGTAGAAAAAATCCTATTGGCTGATGCAATCAGCCAATAGGATTGAGCTGGCATTCTATTAGCTGTTCCAATCAGCCAATAGAATGCGAGCTCAATTCTATTGGCTGATTATTGGCTGACTACTGTCTTTAGGTGTAATTAGTTTAAAGATCTGTAATTTGTTTTTATTTTCTGTAATTTAGTGGTTTTTTTGTGATTTATCTAATTTAATTTATTTAATTCTATTGAATTTATTAAATTGTAGTGTAGTGTTAGGTGTTAGTTTAACTTAGGTTAGGTTTTATTTTACAGGTAAATTTGTATTTATTTTAGCTAGGTTGTTATTAAATAGTTAATAACTAATTAATAACTAGTCTACCTAGTTAAAATAAATACAAACTTGCCTGTAAAATAGAAATAAAGCTATACTATACTATACTACTATAGCTATACTATTAGTTATATTGTAGCTAGCTTAGGGTTTATTTTACAGGTAAGTATTTAGTTATAAATAGGAATAATGCAGTTAATGATAGTAATTTTATTTAGATTTATCTAAATTATATTTCAATTAGGGGGTGTTAGGGTTAGACTTAGGTTTAGGGGTTAATAAATTTAATATAGTGGCGGCGAAGTTGGGGGCGGCAGATTAGGGGTTAATAAATATAATGTTGTGGCGGCGATGTTAGGGGCGGCAGATTAGGGGTTAATATTATTTCACTAGTGTTTGCGAGGCGGGAGTGCGGTGGTTTAGGGGTTAATATGTTTATTATAGTGGCGGCGATGTTCGGAGCGGCAGATTAGGGGTTAATAATTTTATTTTAGTGTTTGCGATGCGGGAGGGCCTTGGTTTAGGGGTTAATAGGTAGTTTATGGGTGTTAGTGTACTTTTTAGCACTTTAGTTATGAGTTTTATGCTACGGCTTTGTAGTGTAAAACTCATAACTACTGTCTTTAGAATGCATTACGGATCTTGGAGGTAGAGGGTGCACCGCTGACTTTTTGGCCTCCCAGGCAAAACTCGTAATACCGGCGTTATGCAAGTCCTATTGAAAAAAGGTTTTACAAAGTTTACGTAAGTCGGTTTGCGGTAAGGCCAAAAAAGTGTGCGGGGCCCCTAAACCTACAAGACTCGTAATAGCAGCGGTAGTGAAAAAGCAGCATTAGGACCTGTTAACGCTGCTTTTTTACCATACCGCAAAACTCGTAATCTAGCCGATTGTTTGCACTCCCTGTATTCCCTTAAGGAGGTTTAGCGCTGATTCAACTTAGTTACTTTTCATGATTGTTGATGCAAAACTGATAATCCACCATTAAAAGCATGTGACACTATGAAGCTTAGGGAGGGAAGGAAACAAAAGCTCACATAAATTGCCTAAAAGTATTAACCCAAGTCTCCCTGGGAAAACAAGCACAATTGTTATATGTATTTTACAGCAAAATGCTGCCAAATAAATAAAGAATGTAGATCGCAATAATGTTTCACTTGCAATAATGAAACATTTTTTGCATTGTTGAAATGTTAAGTCTAATTGTGCTTACTAGTTCTCTAAGGTGTAATTGCTACTATTTTATGGTATACAAGGATCAATGTTATCCGTATAATATGGTTATTTTCTGAACTTCTAAGCACCCTTAAAGGGATACTAACCCTTCATTTTTTCTTTCATGATTCAGATAGAGCATGCAATTTTAAGCAACTTTCTAATTTACTCCTATTATCATTTTTTCTTTGTTTTCATGTTATCTTGATTTGAAATAGCATTAATAAAAGGTTAGGAGCCGGCCCATTTTTTAGTTCAGCACCTTGGTAGAGCTGCTGATTGGTTTGCTACATTTATCAAATCAGCAAGTGCTACCCATGTGCTGAACAAAAAATGGTCTGGCTCTAAAGCTTACAGTACTGCTTTTTCAAATCAAGATAGCATGAGAACAAAGACAAATTGCTAATAGGAGTGAATTAGAAAGGTGTTTCAAATCTCATGCTCTATCTGAATCATGAAAGAAAAAAATTGGGTTTAGTATCCCTTTAATAAACTCTCCATGCATTAATCCTTACAGCAAGCTTCCTCAATTGCATTGTTTCAAAGTTAACATCACAATGGGAATAAATGTAAAAATACTTTCTTGCTATTGTTCAGTAATGTAAATCTTTTTTTTTGGATATAAGATGCTAAAAATAATTATTTCCCAATATAAAAAATGGTGAGTGCTCTTCCCCCTATAAAAAGAGGAGCAGTATATGAGAATGAGTGAACATTTTCCTTGTCAGCAATTTATCTCATATATAATATGCATAATCTAAATTGGTGACAATTGCAAGCAGATTTCAGCAATTAATTTATACCTTTTATATTGTTAATGCTAATGAAACCCATTACTGTATTTATATGTCACTCCTTTCTTGTATTGAGCCCAGGCGATTAAATGTAGAAATAAAACCAAGAAAAAATATAATGCAGATGAATAGAAAAACAATAATAAAACAATAGTCATAACAGTTATTTATATATTACTAGATGTGAGCATAAGAGGAAACAATCTTACTAAATGAATAATTGGGACATCATAAACTTTGTAGAAAGGTGTCTGTCATTGCATCAGCTGACATTAAATGAGTAATTGTTGAAATGATTTATTAGTGAACTGCTGATTGATGCAAAATCATTATATCATCAATGGGGAACTATTGTATTTAAAACAGATACCTAAATAAGGTTGACAGAATTTTATTTATGCACAGCAATCAATGATTTACCATTAAAATAATATTTTCAAATACTTTATGTCCCAACCCTGTAAAAATTTGCAAATATAGTGCCAAAACTATTTATTGAATGCATTGTTCCAAATTAAAGGGACAGGAAAACTCAAAATTATCTTGTTATCCTTTACTGAAGGAACATTATTGCACTACTGGCAGCTAGGTGAACAGATCTAGTCAGCCAATCACAAGAGACATATGTGTGAAGGCACCAATCAACAGCTAAATCGCACTAGTGTAGGATATGTGTGTATTATTTTTCAACAAGGGATTCCAAGAGAATGAATAACATTTAGAAATAGAAGTGATTTTAAAAGTGTCTTAAAATTCCATGCTTTATCTGAATCATGGAAGGTTTAATTTTTACTTACTTTCTTATCCCTTTAATAACACAAAAGAGTAAGGAAAATAAAAATAAACTGGAAGTCTATGCTTTCCTGTTTAGTAGCCCAATAAAGCTGCAACATTGAAAATATTCTATTCCTGCAATGCAGAGTTTCATTCAGCATAAACAATATATAAACACAGTCTCATGCTGTCCTGCTTTCATTGCACTAGCTGCTCAGTCTCTCTCAAGGCCAAACTCATTGAATATCATAGATAACTCTCAATCCATTAGAGTCTGCCATCTGAAAACATTGTTAAGTCTAATTATAAATATGTAAATATGTTTGTGTTAATGGGCATTTTTGTTGGCTTTTTTTTGCTTATCTTCAAGACATTTTTTGCTGGATTTTCACAGAGGGAATGAGAGAGAGAGAGAGAGAGAGAGAGAGAGAGAGAGCGAGAGAGAGAGCGCGCGAGAGAGAGAGAGCGAGAGAGAGAGTGCGAGAGAGAGAGAGAGAGAGAGAGAGAAGAACTGATAGATGTAAATAGCAACAGTGACAGAACATGGTAATAAGGGTAAAAGTAGAGGTGGATGACATTGGAAGAGGGGTAGATCATTTACAAAAAATAAAATATTGAAATATACCCCTTCAGTGCTAGATAGTCAGAAGCAGAGAAATAGTAGTAGCCAGAACTTTAGTAGCAACGATGTCTGGATTCAGGTATTTCTCACAAGAAACACAGGGCTCTAATGAACTTGCATAACTGAGAGTTTCATCAATTACTCAAAACTATAATTTTCTGCCCCAGAAATAAACTAACAGTACAATAAAACATTTATGGGATCGGATTTGAGAAAATGTGTGCAGTGTCTGGTTTGAGGGTAAAAGAATTGTGAGCGAGGAATGTAGAGTAAACAGTAGACTTGAGGAAATGAAACAGAAATGTGTACCCTAAGAACCTGCTAGAACAAAAAAATACAGAAATTACAACAGGGGTAGCGATTAATAAGGACAAGATAGACACAAAGCGTATGGTTCATCACACAGTTTAGAGTTCATAGCCAGAAAAGTCAGGGAATAGTAAACAAATATTGGCACATTTTATGTGATTGCCATACTAATATACCAGAGTTTAAAAATCCTCCTCTGTCAGCATATAGAAGGGTAAAGAACTTGAGAGATCATCTTGTTAAATCTGATATAGGGTCAAAGCAAACATCTGAGCAGACTTTAATGGGTAAAAGGGTGACACGCAGCTACCCATGTCTTAGCTGTATGAGCTGTAGCTCCATCATCAAAGAGGATTCCTTTTACCACCCACATAATTAAGAAATCCTTTACATGTGAATCAAAATTTGTGGTCTACTTGATAAAATGTCCCTGTTCCCTAGTATAAATAGGTGAAACTACCAGAAAGATAAGAGACAGGTTGAGCCAACACAGTTCAATTATCAGGTGTGGCAACCTGGAGGCCCCACTTTCAGCGCACTTTATAGATAAGGGGCATTAAATCAGCCAGTTAAGATGGCAGGTCACAGACCATGTAGGGCCACAAAGAAGTGAAACAGGGAAATTATTCTAAAGCAAAATGAAATGCAATGGATACATAGATTAGAAACATTGAGACCTAAAGGCCTTAATAAAGATTACGATCTAACTGTATTTTTGTAATATGGTATGATTTTATATTAAAAGCCACCATCAATTAGAATGTATCCCCATAATGCAGGCCGCTGCTCAGTTTGTGTATATTCTGTTCATTGTTATTGTTTTTAATAACATATAAATATCTTTGAAACAGTTTGGCGATTGGCAATGAAAGTAAATAGGGAGGATTATAAAGATTAAATACATTGCAGGGTTGATACACAAACATTTTGTCACTGCAGTTACCCCCAGTTTCCAATAGATGGCAGCAGAGATTTAAGACTGAAGTGTCTGGTGCCAAATTGCCTTTATAAGCTGTTTGAAATGACTGCACAATATGTATGATTAAGGGGAGAACCTCGAAACGTCACTGTTCCATATAATTTTGCCTACAATAAAGTGAAGTTTTATATTGAGGTGCTGTGGACCATTGCATCATTGATTATGTTTTGGGAGTTAAGGTAGCAACCCCGGATTTTCACGTGCACTTAAGTGAAATTCACTGTATGCTGTACCGTTTGATACCTACACATATAGATATTTAGGTATAGATTAATATTTTGCAAAAAAAATCATATATATATTTATATATGTAGAAATATATATTTAGAATTAAAAAGAACATTTTATTCCATGTGATTGGAATGTAAAATATTCATAAATACCTTCGGCTTTGGTGCTGTAGGTCTTACAATGTCAAGTTTGTGCACAAGCTATAAGTGTTAGGTTATTTCTGAACAGTGCACTCCATTGAAGTCTATGGGGAGAAGAAGTTAGCACGCCTGCGATATCCAAAGTCCCGAAGATAGTGCACATCAAGTTTTGCTCTCGCGCTAACTTTTTACTTTCAACTTAAAATTAGCACACTAACCCGACTGAGTTAATGTTTACTTTCAGCAGTGTTAGTGTTAGTGCAAGAGCGAAAAATAAATGTAGCGCTCCACTTGTAATCTGGTCTGAATCAATATACTTCAAATATTTAAACGTTTTTACTAAATAAAACAACATTTTAGCAAGATTATTAATGTAAAATAAAATTTAAAGCATTTGCATATCAGCATTTACCATTGCATGCTTAAAGGGCCATTTTAGTTTTACAGCATGTAATTAAAACACTAGCAACTCTATTATGCTATATGATGAACTCCAACATCCCAGGAACTGACACTGCCTGATCCAAGTGGTTTATGAAAGATTTACAATGTTTGACACATTCTATGGACTTTTAAATTCTAAACCTGGCTTTTAGGACAATGAATCTTTTAGTTTCTTGGGGTAAAGACTATCATAATGTAGCAAGGTATTCCTGTCAGTTCCTTTAGTGTAGAGATCAAATGTGAGAGTGTGTCCCCTTTTATGTACCACTGTATCCAAAAAAGATACAGATTCCTCACTGTAGGTTATAGAAAATTCTAATACACTCACAGCAGAGTTGAGTTCCTTTACAATATCATTAAGGGATCCAATGTCACCCCACCATATGCCAAACACTTTGTCTATGAAGCACCACCATACGGCATTCAATTCTTAAAAAACATCTTGTTCTCATAGACGACTCGCTCTTCAAATTCATTCATGAATAAATTAGCATATGATGGAGCGATATTGGACCCCATAGCCATACCTTTCAATTGAACATACCAGGTGTCTTGAAAAAAGAAAGTAGTTCCAATATAGAACCAATCTCAACAAACTTTCAATGAAATCACACTTAGAATCAGTATATCCCTTATTGTTCTTAAGGTTTTTTACAATTATACCTATTCCTGTTTCGTGTTTTATCGCTGTGTATAGACTTTTTACTTCCATTGTGTACAATATAAACTTCTTCAGTTCTAAATTCTTAGCTTTTTCTAAGAAGTTTCCTGTATGATGACATCTTAATGACCTCTGGCTGTAATATCCTTTCAAACAATATAGAGATATTCATGTACACCGAATCCACACTGGAGACATCTACATCTTTATGTGTCTTGGGTACCGTGTAACGAATTGGGGTTCTAGGGCTTTTGCTCGTCAGATAATCCATTAATTGTTTCAACTATTGGATTATGTGACAAGAACCTATATGTGCTAGTATCATTCAATTGTGTGATGATTTCAGAGACATAACAATCTTTATCGAGCAACACTGTGGCACCCCCCTTATCAGCTCCCTTCAATATGATGTTGGAGTTATTTTTAAGTTTCATAAGTGACTGTTTGTCAGTTTTAGTAAAATTATTGTTACCCTTAGGGACATATTTACTAAAAAGTGGCGTCATGGTTCCGAAGGCAACTGGAGTAACCAGCCCGGAAGCAAGCGAAAAACCAACCAGACAGGGGGCCGTAACCGTCACAGGGGAGGAGCCAGTGCCATGAGCGCTCAGGAGAGCTCCTCTGAATCGTCAGCAGCATCCCCTTTGGAAGAAAGCCAAGAGGAGGACGCAAACATCAGAAAAAGCAGAGCTTTGCCCAGACGACCCAACCGGAAGAACAAACATCAGAAACGCAAGTAAAATGTGATGAAAATACTGTGGTAAATACATCTAAATATGAACTTTCGCAAACGGAGATCAAAATGCTTTTAAGGGATTGTCATATTGCCCTATGATAGACACTGTCTTTTTTGAGCGAGACAATGACATGCAGAGACTATGTCGCAATATTTAATTGAAAATATGGCATTCTTTAAAGATAAACAACAATCCAGCAGCTTTGTCTATACCATGTCATGAAAAGGACTGGTCTTTAAAAAATCTGGGTTTATATAAAAAAAAGTACCTTTATTCTTGTTATAAATGACCATAGTATGAACACATGTATCAAACTAGTAAACAAAGAAGTGTATGAATTAAAAGATAAGATGAAGCAAGCAAAAGTTTTTGGTAAATATGTCCCTAAGGGTAACAATATCTTTTAATAAACTGACAGTCACTTATGAATCTTAAAAATAACTCCAACATCATATTGAAGGGAGCTGATAAGAGGGGTGCTACAGTGTTGCTCGATAAAGATTATTATGTCTCTGAAATCATCACACAATTGAATGATACTAACAAATATAGGGTCTTGTCACATAATTCAATAGTTGAAATTCAAAAAGAAATTCAGAGTGTCCTTGATAGAGGTTTAGCACAAGGCCACATTGACAAACAATTAATGGATTATCTGACAAGTAAAATCCCCAGAACCCCAATTTTTTACACGGTACCCAAGATACATAAAGATGTAGATAGACCACCTGGTAGTCCTATAGTCTCCAGTGTGGATTCAGTGTACATGAATATCTCTATATTTTTGGATAGGATATTATAGCCAGAGGTCATTAAGATGTCATTATATTTGAAAGATACAGGGGACTTCTTAGAAAAAGCTAAGAATTTAGAACTGAATTTTGAGAAGTTTATATTGTACACAATGGACGTCAAAAGTCTATACACAGCGATAAAACATGAAACAGGAATAGGTATATATAATATACTGATTCTAAGTGTGATTTCATTAAAAGTTTGTTGAGATTGGTTCTACATTGGAACTACTTTCTTTTTCAAAACACCTGGTATGTTCAATTGAAAGGTACGCTATGGGGTCCAATGTTGCTCCATCATATGCTAATTTATTCATGAATTTGAAGAGCGAGTCGTCTATACAAGATGTTTAAAGAATTGGGTGCCGTATTGCGGCGCTTCATAGACGAAGTGTTTGGCATGGTGGGGTGAAATTGGATTCCTTAATGATTTTGTAAAGGAACTCAACTCTGCTGTGAGGGGATTAGAATTTTCTATAACCTACAGTGAGGTATCTTTTTTGGATACAGTGGTTTATAAAAGGGGACACACTCTTACATTTGATCTCTACACTAAAGGAACTGACAGGAATACCTTGCTACATTATGATAGTTTTTACCCCAAGAAACTAAAAGATTCATTGCCTAAGAGCCAGCTATTGAGGGTAAAAGAATTGTGAAGGAAGGAATGTAGAGTAAACAGTAGACTTGAGGAAATTAAACAGAAAGAGGGTACCCTAATAACCCTAATAACCTGCTAGAACAAAAAATGACAGAATTTACAACAGGGGTATCGATCAATAAGGACAAGAAAGACACAAAGCGTATGATGTTCATCACACAGTTTAGTGTTCATAGCCCAAAAATTCAGGGAATAGTAAACAAATATTGGCATATTTTACGTGATTATGTTATAATACTAATGAATTTGACCAGCGCAGATACCCACATAAACAATCAAAAAAGCGGGGAGCGTCTCCCAAAAAAGACTCCTCAAAACATATATAGTGTAAAAAAGTGTGTATTGATTGCGCAAACAAATGCTGAAGGTGGAAATATATAATAAAATATATAATAAAAGTGATAATAAAAGTGATAATAATAACCAATGTGACTAGTCAGTAGTCATAAATAACAAAAAATAATTACCAGAATTGGTTAAAAAATAAGGTAAAGAAATTGAAAAGAGATAGGGATGATTATGAGTCATTTGCTAATAGCCCAAATGCAGAGTGCTATATAACACATACTTGGAGACATAACAAAATACAGGAAGAAAAAGAAATTAAACCACAAATTAAACAACCAAATAGATCACAAAATAATAATTACCTATATCAGGGGATAATATTTAATCAACAAGATAAAAGGTTTAATACATCTAGACAAGATACAGTAAATGACCCTAATCGTTTAAAAAATATCCACTATAGAGGTAATTCTAATGTCAACAGATTTGAAGATAGGAGATAATTGAATAGAGAGTATAATATAGATTCTAATCACTCTAACCAACATTTTAAAAAGGAACAATAAAATTGGAGATTTAGACAAGAGGGACAATGTCTCAGACAAACTGTGAACAGAAATAATTTTAAAACAAATGGACAGGATTAATCACCTTATAGGATACCGATGAGGAATAGATTTCAACCCCTTGAAAATAGAGAAGTTACATCAGAAGCTGTAGATTATGACCACAACACAAGAGATTGGGGTGCACAACTCCCTTAGAGAAATCCAAGAAAAAGATGGGCATCAAGAGACGAGGAAAGAGAGGAAGGGGATTACAGAAATCCAAAAACCCAAAGATTTTAATTAATAAAAAAAATAGCATTTTCAATTTAAGTGATACAAAACTGACAGAGAAACAAATACAAGTGTTGGATACGGGCCTCTCTTTTACACCCTCCCAAAAAATCAGCAAATTCAATGCATTTGTTGATGCACATAAATTTATTGCAAATATAACTGTTAAAAAATGGTTTCTAAAGAAACCCGCCAAAAAAGAAGCCCTTAATACAACCAAAATAGATGAGAAAGGGTTTTTACATTCAAATTTAAAACAAAAATCCAATTTTTATCCGAAATACATAAAAGGGGGAGCAGTAGAAACTTTTGAGAAATGAATTACTACAGATATAAAAAATTTAGATGTGGATAAATTAAACAAAAATATACAACAAAATATTTCAAAATCCCAATTATCTCAGATCAAAGATCTGGAAGAGAACAAAAACCTGATTATAAAACCAGCAGATAAAGGTGTGGGGGGGTACTTATTATGAATAAAGAGAACTATATAAATATGGCTAATGAATTGTTAAACGATAAAACCACATATAACATTTTGAACAGAGATCCTACAGATAAGTTTGCAAAAGAATTAAAAGATTTGGTATGGGAGGCAAAGGAAATAGGTATATTGAGTGAGAAAGAAAGTCTTTACTTGGTGCAGAGTAATCCAAGAATACCACTACTATATTGTCTTCCCAAGTTTCATAAATCTTTAAGCAATCCACCGGGAAGACCAATAGTATCAGGGATAAATTCCATTACCTCCAATTTATCAGAGTACATAGATGTCTACCTACTATGTTAAAGATCTCCCATCGTACCTTAAATATTCCACTGATGTATTGCGTATTCTAAATTCTCTTAATTGGTGAGAAGACTATTTAATAGCAACTTGCAATGTTTCTTCGCTTTATACTAGTATTAAACATCAAGATGGCATTGAAGCTATACATTTCTATTTAACAAGAGATAATACCTTAAAAATTGAACAAAAAAACTTTATATTGGATGGTATTAAATATATACTTACTCCCAACTATTTTAACTTTGAAGGTAAATTTTACCTCCAAGAATGTGGAACTGCGATGGGGACCAAATTTGCCCCAAGTTATGGTAATTTATTTATGGGTCTATGGGAACTCATTTTCCTTGACTCAGTTGATCTTGGGGCAAATCTGGTCCTCTACAAAAGGTATATAGATGATATTCTAATTGTCTGGAAAGGCTCCAAAGAAGACTTATTATGGTTTTTCTCAAGAATGAATAACAACACTAAAAATCTAAAGTTCACCTATGAAGTAAGTATCGAGTTAGCCCATTTTTTGGACTTGGAAATATCTATAAAGGAAGGGAAGATATACTCCAAGACTTATTTTCAGCAGGTAGATACTAACAGTTACATACATGCAACTAGTTGCCATTTGGACAGATGGAAACAAAATATACCAAAAAAACAGTTCACACGTATTAGGAAAAATTGCAATTACAAGCAAAAAATACTGGAAGATAAGTTCATTGAAAGAGGTTATAAGGTAGATATAATAGAGAGAGCAAAAAAAGAGGCTTTTGAGTTAGATAGAAATAAATTATTGGAATCTAAAAAAGTGAAATCCTCTATGGATAATAAAGAAAAGTTATTTGTTCCATTTATTACCCAATATAATCAGAATAAACGAGAACTAGAAAAGATCTTTAGAAAACACTGGTACATTTTAAAATCAGATGAAGTACTTGGACCTCTCCTTCCCAACCATTCACAAATTGTGTATAAAAAGAGTAGAAATTTAAAAACCATGCACCAACGGATGCAAGTAGTAAGAATGGTATGTTCAACAAAGTAAAATCATTGTGGGGAGAGGAGTTTTAGGTTTCTATCCTTGTTTAAAATGTAAGTCCTGCAAATTTGCTTCCAAAAAGAAAAAAAATCAATCCACTTTAACTGGAAAAGAATATAAAATGAATGATATTTATAGATGTTCTGACGCCAATATTGTATATCTAATAGAATGTTTGTGTGGGAAACAATATGTTGGAGAGTTAGAGAGACCCGTAAAGGATAGAATCCGCATTTAAATTCAATAGAAAATATGAATTTGGAAAGAAATTTGGAGTTACCTATACCCAAGCACTTTAAAACATGTAATAAAGGCAACTTGAAATATTTTAGTTATGTAGTAAAAGATAAAATCAAACCCAATTGGAGGGGCACTAATGTTAGGAAAGAATTATTAAAAAGAGAAGCCAAATGGATTTTCGAATTAAATACATTATCACCGAAAGGTCTAAATTTAGATTTTGATCTAGGATGTTTCCTGGACTAATAATTAGCTGTTAAATATTTCTGTAACACTCTGGAAGAATAATATACTTCTATTGTTAAAGACATAAAGATTTCCTAACTTTAAAGTTATAGATATGCATAAATTTGGTTGCTTAATATTAGTTATAATTTTTTTAGCCTATTTTCCAAAAAATATCTGTTTGAACGCTATCTTTAGAATGCCAAGATTTTTTAGAATACCTTTTTGCTTATTGTTAAGGAGGCGACTATCTGTTTGATTCCTAAATGTCTCCTCTAATATTGACTCTTTTTCTAGCTGTCTTAAATGTATATAATTATTAAGATCTGTGTGAAATTTAATTTATATAGCACTTAGTATTTTTATAACAGGTATTAATATATCTCCAAACGCATTGAAGTTGTTTGTATACGAGCTGATTTTAAACATAGTCATCTGATAAAGAAATTACCCTTTGTAACAATTGGTATACCTTTAACTGACACCGCTTATAAGGCGTGTGCAAGCATACAATCTCTGAGCTTGAGAAAGAAATTTGAAACGCATTGCTCAGAGTACTAACAGCTTCCATTGGAAGCACATACCTGCTGGCATCATTACACCTGCCACGAGCAGCAAATTGTTTGGTTAGGCCTAAACACTTGAGTCGGTTTTGCTATATACAATCAGATTGCAAGTTGGGGTCTCCCATCCAATGTTTTGAATTCACTTGCAATTATTTTAACTACATTCTGTGTGTTATAGACAAGTAAGCACATCTGATTCTGTGTCTGCACCTGAGGGTCTACGCTGGATAACACAAACCTAAATGTGAGTACGGATATACTCTTAAGCAATATTGTTGTAGACACTGCATTAAGGAGTTCCTCTTTCCCATCAACAGAACCCGGTGGCAGTGTTTTGAGGGCCCATATCGGAATAAAGAGCTCCAAGTTTGACCACATTACCTCTGGGACATTTTGCTTTCCTCAAATGATAGGATTTGTAAACCGGACAGTCTTTGTCCCTAGGCCCTCTGTGATTTTATTTTATATTATGTGTAATTAGTTTAAATCAATATTTTTTATTAATTTCAATTTTAACTGCGGTTGCAATTGTATATTGTATTTTTTATCCTTTTATCATTGTATCCATTTTTATTTGAGTATTTTTGTTATCGAATAAATGTATTAGATTTTAGATATTACATGTCTTTTTGGAGGACACATTTAAAGCACTTTTGTTGAGGATCAAACGGATATTCGCAGTATATTTCAGCTTGGTTTTTATCACACATGTAATTGCACATTATAATTGCACATTATCATTGTATACAATTTTTTGCTCATTCATTTTTTGCACACTTATTTAATTGCACATTTAAATTAGGCACCAATTCTGGTAATTGTTTTTTGTTATTTATGACCACTGACTAGTCACATTGGCTATTATTATGACTTTTATTATATATTTTATTATATATTTCCACCTTTAGCATTTGTTTGCGCAATTATTACACACTTTTTTTTACACATTTTACGTGATTGCCATACTAATATACCAGAGATTAAAAATCCTCCTCTGTCAGCATATAGAAGGGTAAAGAACTTGAGAGATCATCTTGTTAGATCAGATATAGGGTCAAAGCGAAAATCAGAGCAGACTTTAATGGGTAAAAGGGTGACAGGCAGCTACCCATGTCTTAGCTGTCTGAACTGTAGCTCCATAATCAAAGGAGATTCCTTTTACCACCCACATAATGGGAACAAATATACTATTAAGAATTTATTTACATGTGAATCAAAATTTGTAGTCTACTTGATCAAATGTTACTGTTCCCTAGTATACTTGGGTGAAACTACCAGAAAGATAAGAGATGGGTTGAGCCAGCACAGGTCAAATATCAGGTGTGGCAACCTGGATAAGAGGCATCAAATCAGCCAGTTAAGGTGGCAGGTCATAAACCATGTAGGGCCACAAAGAAGTGGAATGGATAGGGAAAAAATCCTAAACAAACAAACATGGGGGTAATGTGGGAAAAGGTATATAAGGGAGGCACGCCGGCAGGGAGGGGGGTAGTGTTTTAGGTAGTGTTATAAAATTGTCCGGAGCAGTTAGACTGTCAATTATTAAGTTATTCAGTCAAGTTAGGTTAATTGGAGGGAGTATGTTATTTCCAAAGTTCTATCATGAGATGATGTATGTCAAGTTTGTCAGTTTTCATGAAGTGGTAGCCTTCCAGTATAAGGAGCTCGGTCGTTTGCAAGTGCCAATCTTCCAGAGTTGGGGTATAAATGGATTTCCAATGTTTTGGAATGAGCTTTTTTTGCGCTGTTAATCATCAGTAACAGTAGAAAATTTGTAATCACATAAAAACACAGTTTAGTACAGAAAATTTGTAGCTTTGTTTTGCGTTTTAGGGAGGTCCTGCAGCATAAGTGTTTGGATCTTAAATGTGAGATCAGTTTTGATAATCTCTGATATAGCATTAAAAACCTGTCTCCAGAAGTCAACAATCTCTGGACATGTCCACCAAATATGTAGCATTGAGCTCCTGTGGTCACACCCCCTCCAGCAGCTGTCTGTAATCTGTGAGTTGGTTTTGTGTAGTCTGGTGGAGGTAAGGTACCATCTGCTTATAAACTTAAAATGCATTTCTTGAATGCTGTCAGATGAAGAGGCCTTGAGAACTGCCTGGAAAGATTTCCTCCAGACAACTGTGCTAGTATCTGATCCTGTCTCTCTGTCCCATGTTTGTGTGTATGTAGGGAGTACTTGTTCATCGTTCAACAACAATAGTTTATAAAGAAGTGATATAGTGTGCCTTGGTGGGGTCTGTTGCACACATAAATGTTCAAAGGAGGTGAGATCTCTATTCATCTTATTCTTATATTTATGTGTAGTGATAAAGTGCATTATCTGTGTTTGTGTTAGCCAAGATCCAAAGAGCATCTTATCCCATTGCTGTAATGTTTCTAGTGATACAATGTTGCCTCCGTCCAGAGCAAAATGCAACACCCCATCCCTCAGTCTGTATGGGAGTCTGTTTTCTGTTTTTGTGTGTGGTAAGTGGATTTCGGGATGCTCTCTGAGTGGGAGGAATGGTGAGTAAGATGTAGAAATATTATTTGAAGTTAAAATTGTTTTATCCCATTCCTTTAATGTTTCTATGGTGATTGGATAATGTGACAATATGGATTGTCTGTGGAGGGGTTCCAGCCACGCTAGTGTTGCCATATTGCCCTTGGAGAAAATTTGGTTATCTAATTGGACCCACGCTTTCTGTGTGGAGTTATGACTCCAATCTATAATATGCTGCAGTATTACTGCTCTCCTATATAAGGCAAGATTTGGCAATCCAAGCCCCCCTCTATTCCTCGGAAGATAAATAGTTTGTCTTCTGATTCTACTCTTTTTACCTCGCCATATGTAACTGTCTATTATCTTTTGGAGTTGTGTCAAAAAAGAGGGGGGCAAAGAGATAGGGAGGGCTTGTAGAAGGTATAGTATATGTGGCAGTACATTCATTTTTACTATACCTATCCTACCTAGCCAAGAGATCAGCTTGTTATTCCAAGATTGCAGATCTCTCAATAGCTCACTCTTAAGTGCTAAATGGTTAAATGTAAAAAGATCACTATTATTCGTTGTAAGATATATTCCCAGGTACTTTAATTTATTTTTGCTATACATATATGATGTGTTTTTTCTAGTTGGGTTATAACTTGAGAAGGTGCAGAGATGGTAAGGAGTTCCGATTTTGTTATTTTAAGAGGAAAATTAGAAACCTGTCCATAAGCATCTAATTCTTTCAGTATGTTTGGTAGTGTATTTTCCGTATTGGCGTTGACAAAAAGAATGTCGTCTGCGTACATGATCATTTTATGCTCTCTGTTGCCTGCTGTGATGCCTGTGATATTTTGGTTTTGTCGTATTTTTAAAGCTTAAGCCTCAATTGAGAGAACAAATAGCAATGGGGAGAGGGGGCAGCCTTGGTGAGTACCGTTAGAAATATTGAATGGTTCTGAGAGGGTGCCATTGACCTTAACCTTGGCGTTAGGGTTGGAATAAAGGGAGAAGACCTTATGTAAGAAGGATGTTCCGAAATTAATTTTAAGCATGACCTCTCTGAGAAATTACCAATCTACCCTATCGAACACCTTTTCAGCATCCAATGAGAATAGTGTAAGCGGTATGGAGTGGTGTTTAGCATAACTAATGATCTGGTGGACTCTAATGGTGTTGTCCCTGGCCTCTCGGCCTGGCACAAATCCTGTCTGGTCAGTAGATATGAGGCTTGGAAGGAATTTATTTAATCTAGATGCCAATGTTTTTGCCAAGATTTTTACATCGGTATTTAAAAGTGGGATGGGCCTGAAGTTTCCTGGTTTATCAGGTGTTTTTCCTGGTTTCGGTAGAACCGATACATGGGCTTCTAACATACTACGTGGAAAATTTGTTTTGGGGTTAGCTCATTAAATAGGTCTTGTAAATGGGGAAGTAGAATTGTTTTGTAAGTTTTATAGTATTTGGGTTTTAACCCATCTGGGCCTGGACTTTTGCCTGTTTGGAGGTCTTTTATTGCCTGTTCGATTTCCTCTAATGTAAGAGGTTCATCCAGGAAACACGAATCCTCTGTTGAGAGGCTATTGAGCGGAAGGTCTGAAAAATATTCTGAAATGAGTTGACTTTTATTTGATGTGTGTGTTAAGGTGGCTGACGAGGAATTTGCAGCATGAATGTTGTATAAAAAACAATAATATTGGCGGAATGTGTTAGCTATGCTCTTACTATCTCGTGTTACTGTATCATCAGGATTAGTCAAAATGTGTATAAATGTTTTGTATTTTTTATGTTGTATAGCCCTTGCAAGAAGCTTGCCGGGTTTGTTTGCTTGGTCATAGTACATTTGTTTCAGTTGTAAAGCTTGCCTTTGTGCATCAGCAGTTAAGAGATCTTTAAGGTCTCTCCTAGCTTGTTGTACATCACTTGGGTTTGATTTATGTTTACTTTCTAATTGAGATATTATGGAGTGCACATTTTCATATTGCCTTCATCTCTCAATCATTTTTTTGCATTTCAATTTTATGAGTACCCCTCTCATGATGCACTTGTGCACCTCCCAGTTAGTGGGGCCAGAAGTGTCCATTGAGGTATTAAATGAAAAATATTCTGTTAATGTAGCACCTACAGTGGTTGCCACCTAGGGGTCCAACAGCAGTTGGTCGTCTAATCACCACGTAAAGTCAGATAAGGGGGACTCAGGCCAAATGATATTACATATTACTGGTGCATGATCTGTCCAGGTAATAGTGCCTATGTCACAAGAATGCATGATAGGGAGGCTAATGGAGTCTGTAAACCAGTAGTCAATACAAGAGTATTTATGATAAACGTTTGAATAATAGGTGTAGTCCCTATCAGATGGATGAAGGGTTCTCCATACGTCATGGAGATTAAGATCTGTGAGTGTGGATTTAACAGTCTTCAAAATCTCTTTGGGGACACTGGATGTAAAGCTAGATGTATCAAGTCAGTGTAGGGTTTGGTGGCATGTTAAAGTCCCCTCCTATTAACATTGCCTTTTGCATAGCCCAAGAGCACTTTTGTAACTTTTCTAAAGAATCTATGTTGTTGTGTGTTTGGAGCATATATATTGAGTAACGTAATCAGTCTGCCAAAAAGAAGTCCTGTTACTAATATATATCTATCGTCTGGGTCTTTAAATATTGTCAACATCTGGAAAGAGTCTGAACTATGTATCAGGACTTCTACCCGATTTTTTTTCTGAGGGCCTGATGCGAAGATCATAGTTGGGTGTTTGGGATTTGACCATTTTGGTTCCCTACCTTTTTGAAAGTGCGTCTCCTGTAAGAAGACTATAGAACTGTTAAAGGACCAGTAAACACAGTAGATTTGCATAATCAGCAAATGCAAGATAACAAGACAATACAATAGCATTTACTCTGAATTTCAAATAAGTAGTAGATTATTTTCTAACACATTTCAAAGTTATGTATATTTCCACTCCCCCTGTACCATGTGATAGCAATTAGCCAATTGCAAATGCATATACGTATAGTCTGAGTTCTTGCACATGCTCAGTAGGAGCTGGTGGCTCAAAAAAGTGTAAATATAAAAGAATGTGCACATTTTTTTTTAATGGAAGTAAATTGGAAAGTTGTTTAAAATTACATGCTGTATCTGAATCATGAAAATGTAATAAAACCTGAATGTCCCTTTAAGTTTAGTTAGTTCCTGAATTGCGATAGATCATTTCCCAGGGATATTGAGTCCCCTAGCGTTAATTGTCATCAGGGTTAGGGAGTGCTCCAGTTTACTCGTGCGTCCGGTGCTCATCTTTACAGTGCGGCGTATACTGGGTAGTGAGGGGGGGGATGAAAAAAAAAAGTGGAGGGGAAGCTGGAAGGGGGAGATTAGAAGGAATAGAAGATGATAAAAAGAGATTTGTCTAATGTTAGTTGAGTTGAATCATCTGTTGTGAGTTTTCAAATGTCGCCAAATAAGAGGTGATGATTCAAGTAATGGTAAAAGGGGTATGGAAGAATGGCAAATATATAAGAGGGGAAGAGTATTACTCTCTTCAAGAGTGTACAGAAAAGAGAAAAGTACACTAACGGGGATGTGTCCCAGTGACAATAGACTATGAAATACAGTGTTAAATATATAGAGGTGAGGAGGTATGTTTTCTCGCTTCTGGATAGCATGCTCTGTTATGATTGGCGGGTTCATAGGTGGGGGTGTGGGCATGAAGGTGCAGGTCTGCTATCAATGGCATGCTGTTTGTGGCATGTCGGTGCATAGCAGTTTTGTGAGAGAAGTCATGGAGTATCAATAGTCTGTCAATGTGAGACTAGTATGTAGCCTCCTAAAAGATAGATCTTTTCTAAGACTTGACTTATACAGGGAGTGCAGAATTATTAGGCAAATGAGTATTTTGACCACATCATCCTCTTTATGCATGTTGTCTTACTCCAAGCTGTATAGGCTCAAAAGCCTACTACCAATTAAGCATATTAGGTGATGGGCATCTCTGTAATGAGAAGGGGTGTGGTCTAATGACATCAACACCCTATATCAGGTGTGCATAATTATTAGACAACTTCCTTTCCTTTGGCAAAATGGGTCAAAAGAAGGACTTGACAGGCTCAGAAAAGTCAAAAATAGTGAGATATCTTGCAGAGGGATGCAGCACTCTTAAAATTGCAAAGCTTCTGAAGCGTGATCATCGAACAATCAAGCGTTTCATTCAAAATAGTCAACAGGGTCGCAAGAAGCGTGAGGAAAAACCAAGGCGTAAAATAACTGCCCATGAACTGAGAAAAGTCAAGCGTGCAGCTGCCAAGATGCCACTTGCCACCAGTTTGGCCATATTTCAGAGCTGCAACATCACTGGAGTGCCCAAAAGCACAAGGTGTGCAATACTCAGAGACATGGCCAAGGTAAGAAAGGCTGAAAGACGACCACCACTGAACAAGACACACAAGCTGAAACGTCAAGACTGGGCCAAGAAATATCTCAAGACTGATTTTTCTAAGGTTTTATGGACTGATGAAATGGGAGTGAGTCTTGATGGGCCAGATGGATGGGCCCGTGGCTGGATTGGTAAAGGGCAGAGAGCTCCAGTCTGACTCAGATGCCAGCAAGGTGGAGGTGAAGTACTAGTTTGGGCTGGTATCATCAAAGATGAGCTTGTGGGGCCTTTTCGGGTTGAGGATGGAGTCAAGCTCAACTCCCAGTCCTACTGCCAGTTTCTGGAAAACACCTTCTTCTAGCAGTGGTACAGGAAGAAGTCTGCATCCTTCAAGAAAAACATGCAGGACAATGCTCCATCACACGCGTCTAAGTACTCCACAGCGTGGCTGGCAAGAAATGGTATAAAAGAAGAAAATCTAATGACATGGCCTCCTTGTTCACCTGATCTGAACCCCATTGAGAACCTGTGGTCCATCATCAAATGTGAGATTTACAAGGAGGGAAAACAGTACACCTCTCTGAACAGTGTCTGGGAGGCTGTGGTTGCTGCTGCACGCAATGTTGATGGTGAACAGATCAAAACACTGACAGAATCCATGGATGGCAGGCTTTTGATTGTCCTTGCAAAGAAAGGTGGCTATATTGCTCACTGATTTGTTTTTGTTTTGTTTTTGAATGTCAGAAATGTATATTTGTGAATGTTGAGATGTTATATTGGTTTCACTGGTAAAAATAAATAATTGAAATGGGTATATATTTGTTTTTTGTTAAGTTGCCTAATAATTATGCACAGTAATAGTCACCTGCACACACAGATATCCCCCTAAAATAGCTATAACTAAAAACAAACTAAAAACTACTTCCAAAACTATTCAGCTTTGATATTAATGAGTCTTTTGGGTTCATTGAGAACATGGTTGTTGTTCAATAATAAAATTAATCCTCAAAAATACAACTTGCCTAATAATTCTGCACTCCCTGTAGAGTTTAGATGTGTTTATTTAAACATATACCTGGTTTTAGCCATGAAAAGGCTTTAAAAAGTGCAGGCGGTGTTCTCATCTATTCTATGTAACAGCATGGCTATAAAAACAGTAGCCTAGACTTTTGGCGGTATGATATCTCTAACATTATGCAATAATGAATTTCAATCTTCTACATGTCTTTATAGCAAAGGCAACAGCAACATCAACTCATAACAGTATAACATAACGTTCAATACATTTCAAATCAACATAACAATTAAGGTAACCTGCCGGAACCGGGTTGGTCCATCATATGCTTTAATACATTTACTTTAATAGGAGGAAGAATTGTCAGTGGCACATAACATAGCCATATATTAAGCCTGGTCTCTACATTCGCCAACCAGTCCTAGACCAGATGGCGGTGCAGAGAACCTTTTAACCAAACTCTAGGATGTGTGCCTGCCTGTATTCATCTCTCGCTCAGTCTGTCATTGTCAGGCATTGTCATTCATTGGGTGGGTCCATCTTGTGCTGTGGACTGTGGCTCGCCCAGGCAAGCTTGTGGAATCATTGGTGGTACAGTTACCTCTATGGAAAGTTGTGAGCAGAATTGTGCTAAATCTTCTTCTGTTCTGTAAGTAACCATTTTGTTATCTTTAGTAGCTATTATTGAGACCAGAAAGCCCCACCTATAAGGTATTTTATTGGCCTGCTTCAGAGATGTGATATGTGATAGGGACCTTCGCTTCTGTAAGGTCAAGGGACTGATATTGCTGAAAATCTGTATGACAATGCCTGCATGCCTAATCGGTTGCTTTACTCTAGCATTCCTCAGTATGTCTTCCTTATCGGGAAAATTAAGCAGTTTCAAAATGATATCTCAGGGTGGGGCCTTCGGGGGAGGTCTTGCCCTATGGGCTTTCTCAATGGAGATATCAGGTGTATTTGGGGTACCTCTAATTGTACGGAATAAATCTTGCAAGTATCCCATGATGGCTGCCGGCGCCACTGTTTCTGGCACTCCCCTAACCCGCAAGTTGTTGCGCGGCTGTGGTTATCCAAGTCCTCAATTTCAATTTTCTCATTGAGCGAATAAATTATGTTATCTTGTGAGGTTATTTTAGTGGTCAGCTGGGCGATGCTAGTTGTTGTGGAAGTGTTGTGCTCCTCAATTGTAGTGACCTTATCTTTGAGTGAAGAGACATCTCTATGGAGGTCTTTGTACATTTCTTACTTCATGTATGTCTACTTTTATATCTTCTTTGGATGACAGCAATCCCAGATCAGCTTTAGTGACATAATCTGTAGGTAGCTGGTCAGGAGTGTGTACTTGAGTCGTTATAGTTTGCTGTCTACTATCAGTAGAATTAGGTGATGTAGACATTTGTGGCTCAGTGGGTTTTAGGTATTGTCCCATAGTTTTATTTGTTGAGCTTTTTTCCATCTTCTGGAGTTTCCTATTTGGCATATCTATAGTGGATGCCCTGCTTTACCGGGCCGAGAATGACCTCCTATAGCTTGGGGCAAGTAAATATATTAATATTATTTTCTTTAATACTTCTCTGTTTTCTCTTTTCCTTATGTGACACTTTGTTTATGAGGTATGTAGTTATTTGTGCCTGGTGTATAGAGAAATTTGCTGTAAGTTTGCATGTATGCCAGAAACACTGCTATTCACTTTCACTTTGTCCAGTTATGTCCGCGACAGGCCTTAGCCTGTATTTAATTAGGCTTATCAGCATCCAATGCCCACCAGGACTGTAAATGTTGACTACACTGCCGGAGGTTCCCTGTTATAGTAGCTTGCACTTACTGCTCTGTAGCACTGCCCAGTGATCTGCTGTCCTGTACACCACGGTGTGTAGTGCCGATTTGAAGATGGCACCCATGTGTAATGGCGACTCAGAGTTTGCAGCCCTCAGGAGCGACGGTCGTTCTTAAGCAGATGCAGGCACTAGTCTTGAGCAGGTTTAGTTATGGGATCCAATGCTCCAGGTGAAGTCGGCTCTGCTCGCGGTCCCTCTCTGCCTCAGATTCCACAGGGTTTGCTGGTATTATATCTCCAGTTGATATCTGTTCCGCAAGGTGTGTATCTCAGGTTTCTCTATCCGGGTCAGATAATGCACCCCCACATTTGCCAGCTGCTTCAATGAAAGTTTTTTAACATTTGCATGCTTTTATCAGACTTTTTTTGTCACCGGGCCTAAGAGCACTATCAATGTGCAACCATTCGGTTCCGTGGCTAGGCTCCGCCCCCAATAAAGTGAACTTTTATATTGGGGTGCTGTGGATCATTGCATCATTGATTAAATATCTAGATGAATATATACAGGTATAGATATATGCAAATGTATATTGAAATCTATATTTAAAAATACTAAGAACATGTTCTTCTAAGTGATGAACATTGCAATGTTAAATATTTACATTAAATGCATAGCAAAAGACATTCGCCTAGATTACGAGTTTTGCGCTATGGAGGGTGCGAAACGAATGCAACAAAAGTTGCGTTATTTCACCTCCATAGCGCTGCCATTACGAGTTTCTGAAAAGTATCCTTGTGGTTGCGATAGCTATCAGATTAGGTGTAATTGTTTTTATTTTTGATCATTTAGTTTATTTTTCGTAATTTAGCATTTGTTATTTTTCATAATTTAGTATTTTTTATTTTTTTGTAATTTTAGACTTAATTTTTTTTAGTAGTGTTAGTTTTTTTTAATGTGTAATTTAGTTTTTTTGATTGGTAGTTATTTTAATTTTAGTATAATAGTTTAGTATAATAGTTATGTTAGGTTAATTTTTAGTTTAAACTTGGTTTTTTTTAATTTCACATGTAAGTTTTTATTTATTTTAAGATAGGGATATCGTAATTTTAAATTAAAGTTAGGGTGTGATAGGTTTAGGGGTTAATAGTTTCATTTATTAGTGGCGATATGGGGGGCTAGCGGTTTAGAGATTAATAGGTTTATTTAGTAGTGGCGATGTCGGGGGCTGGCGGTTTAGGGGTTAATAGGTTTAGTTAGTGCTGGCAGTGTCGGGGAGCGGTGGAATAGGGGTTAGTAACTTTATTATAGTGGCGGGGATGTGGGCGGGGGGCAGATTAGGGGTTAATACTTTTTAAATAGTGTTTGTGATGCAGGAGCGCGGCGTTTTAAGGGTTAATAGGTAGTTTATGGGTGTTAGTGCACTTTGTAATACTTTAGTTATGAGTTTTGTGAAACATTTTTGTTACACAAAAGCCATACTACTGCTTTCAGATAGCGGTATGGATTGTGTCGGTATAGGCTGTAACACCAGCATTTTAGACTCACCGCACAACCTGTAATACCGGCGCTATGGAAATCCCACACAAAAACATCATTTTTTTTGAGTGCAGGATTGACGTTGCGTTACAGGCTAAAATGCTTGCGGTATAGCAATATTGATACTACTCATAATGGCTGCGTTACTGTTTTTACGCTGAAATTGCAATTTTTTCAGTGTTAAAACAGTAACTCAAAACTCGTAATCTAGGTGATTAGAATTTATTAAAATTGAATAAAAAAGTTTTTTCAAGTTTTAAGGTATTTAACTGGAAAGGGCTCCAAAGTGTATATATTGGTGTAAATATGTATATACATGTGAATATATGCCTTTATATGTGTATCTATGTATTTATATATATATATATATATATATATACATATATATAAACACATAATTACACATATATACTCACCGGCCACTTTAATAGGTACACCTTGCTAGTACCGGGTTGAACCCCCTTTTGCCTTCAGAACTGCCTTAATTATATGTGGCATAGATTCAACAAGGTGTTGGAAACATTCCTCAGAAATTTTTGTCCAATCTGACATGATAGCATCTGCTGCAGTTTGTTGGCTGCACATCCGTGATCCAAATCTCCTGTTCCACCACATCCCAAAGGTGCTCGATTGTATTAAGATCTGGTGACTGTGAAGGCAATTGGAGTACAGGGAACTCATTGTCCTGTTCAAGAAACCAGTTTGAGATGATTTGAGCTTTGTGACATTGGGCATTATCCTGCTGGAAGTAGACATCACAAGATGGGTACACTGTAGTCATAAATGGATAGACATGGTCATCAACAATACTCAGGTAGGCTGTGGCTTTTAAACAATGCTCAATTAGTACTAAAGGGCCCAAAGTGTGCCAAGAAAATATCCCCCACACCATTACACCACCAGCAGCCTGAACCGTTGATGCAAGGCAGGAAGGATCATTGCTTTGATGTAGTTTATGCCAAATTCTGACCCTACCATCTGAATGTCGCAGCTGAAATTGAGACTCATCAGACCAGGCAATGTTTTTCCAATCTTCTATTGTCCAATTTTGGTGAGCCTGTGCAGATTGTAGCCTCAGTTTCCTGTTCTTAGCTGACAGGAGTGGCACCTGGTGTGGTCTTCTGCTGCTGTAGCTCCTCTGCTTCAAGCTTTGACGTGTTGTGCATTCAGAGATGGTATTCGGCATACCTTGGTTGTAACAAGTGGTTATTTGAGTTACTGTTGCCTTTCTATCATCTTGAACCAGTCTTCCCATTCTCCTCTGACCTCTGACATCAACAAGGCATTGTCATCCACACAACTGCCGCTCACTGGATATTTTCTCTTTTTCGGACCATACTCTGTAAACCCTAGAGATGGTTGTGCGTAAAAATCCCAGTAGATCAGTAGTTTTTGAAAAACTCAGACCAGCCTGTCTGGCACCAACAAGCATACGACGTTCAAAGTCACTTAAATCCCCTTTCTTCCCCTTTCTAATGCTCAGTTTGAACTTCAGCATGTCGTCTTCACCACGTCTAGATGCCTAAATGTATTGAGTTGCTGCCATGTGATTGGCTGATTAGCAATTTGTGTTACCAAGCAATTGAACAGGTGTACCTAATATAGTGGCCGGTGAGTGTATACACATATTTATACACACATACACATGTTTAGAAGTATATATATATATGTGTGTGTGTGTGACCAAATATAACACCTTTCATCATCAAATTAAGGGTATTCTCAACCAACACTGTCAGGTCCTACTTTTAGATCCCCTTTTAAAGAATAGTTTAGGCACTTGTCCAGAAGTCCATTTTAGAAAAAATAGGAATATTAAAAACTTCCTGGCTCCAAAGAAATTAAAGAATTTGTAGAGTGGATACCCCCTAGCAAGTGAGACACAAACAGAATCCTAAAAGTGAGACAACAGGAGACATATTGGATAAAAATCTAAATTGCTTACAGCCGAACAGCATGAATATGGATTTAGATATCCAAGCTTTCCTTACCTAAAATTTTTTGAATATACATGACATTCCCTATTGACATTCGTATTTCTTAATCTTCTATTGTTCCCATTGGCTAAATATCTTGAAAACAAATATGTTTTAAAATCATAATATATATATATTTTAAAATATGTTCCCAATTTTAAATTTATTATTATGATTACTAGTCCTAAAGCCCGTTCACACAGGCCATTTTTTGCAGTACAGCGGTCCCACCTGTTACGCTCTCTCCCTCCCCCTCTCTTTTGCTCTCTCTCTCTCCCCCCTCTCTTTTGCTCTCTCTCTCCCCCTCTCTTTTGAGCTTTCTCTCTCCCCCTCTCTTTTGAGCTCTCTCTCCCCCCTCTCTTTTGCACTCTCTCTCCCCCCCTCTGTTTTGCGCTCTCTCCCCCTCTCTTTTGCGCTCTCTCTCCCCCCTCTCTTTTGCTCTCTCTCTCCCCCTCTCTTTTGATCTCTCTCTCTCCCCCTCTCTTTTGAGCTCTCTCTCCCCCCCTCTCTTTTGGCCTCTCTCCCCCCCTCTCTTTTGCGCTCTCTCTCTCCCCCCTCTCTTTTGTGCTCTCTCTCCCCCCTCTCTTTTGCGCTCTCTCTCTCCCCCTCTCTTTTGCGCTCTCTCTCCCCCATCTATTTTGCGCTCTCTCTCTCCCCCATCTCTTTTGTTCTCTCTCCCCTCTCTTTTGCGCTCTCTCTCCCCCTCTCTTTTGCGCTCTCTCCCCCTCTCTTTTGTGCTCTTCCCTCTCTTTTGCGCTCTCTCTCCCCCCTCTCTTTTGCGCTCTCTCTCCCCCTCTCTTTTGCGCTCTCTCTCTCCCCTCTCTTTTGCGCTCTCTCCCCCCTCTCTTTTGCTGTCTCTCTCCCCTCTCTCTTTTGCTATCTCTCTCCCCCTCTCTTTTGCGCTCTCTCTTCACCCCTCTCTTTTGCGCTCTCTCCCCCCCTCTTTTGTGCACTCTCTCCCCCTCTCTTTTGCACTCTCTCTCCCCCCTCTTTTGCGCTCTCTCTCCCCCTCTCTTTTGCGCTCTCTCTCCCCCTATCTTTTGCGCTCTCTCTCCCCTCTTTTGCTCTCTCTCTCTCTCCCCCCTCTCTCTCCCCCTCTCTCTCTCTCCCCCCGTCTCTCTCTCCCCAATCTTTTGTGTTCTCTCTCCCCCCTCTCTTTTGCGCTCTCTCCCCCCTCTCTTTTGCCCTCTCTCCCCCCTCTCTTTTGCTGTCTCTCTCCCCCCTCTCTTTTGCTGTCTCTCTCCCCCTCTCTCTTTTGCTGTCTCTCTCCCCTCTCTTTTGCTGTCTCTTTCCCCCCCTCTCTTTTGCTGTCTCTCTCCCCCCTCTCTTTTGCTGTCTCTCTCCCTCTTTCTTTTGCTGTCTCTCTCCCCATCTCTCTTTTGCTGTTTCTCCCCCCCTCTTTTGCTGTCTCTCTCCCCCTTTCTCTTTTGCTGTCTCTCTCCCCCCTCTCTTTTGCTGTCTCTCTCCCCCTCTCTTTTGCTGTCTCTCTCCCCCTCTCTCTTTTGCTTTCTCTCTCTCCCTCTCTCTATCCCCCTCTTCTGCTCTCTCTATTCACCCTCTTCTGTTCTCTCTGCCCCCTCTTTTTTGAGCTCTCTCTCTCCTCCCTCTCTTTTGCGCTCTCTCTCTCTTCCCCCTCTTTTGTGCTCTCTTTACCCCCTCTCTTTTGCGCTCTCTCCCCCCTCTCTTTTGCGCTCTCTCTCCCCCCTCTCTTTTGTGCTCTCTCCCCCCTCTTTTGCTCTCTCTCTCCCCCTCTCTCTCTCCCCCTCTCTCTCCCCCTCTCTCTCTCCCCCTCTCTCTCTCCCCCTCTCTCTCTCCCCCTCCCTCTCTCCCCCTCTCTCTCTCCCCCTCTCTATCTCTCTCCCCTCTCTATCTCTCTCCCCTCTCTATCTCTCTCCCCTCTATCGCGCGACCGCGCCTGGCCACGCCCCTTCACGGCCATGCACGCCTGGCCATGCCCCCTTCGCGACGGCCATGCCCCCGCTCATGTCTGGCCACGCCCACTTCTGCCGCACATCAGCTAGGGACTCAAAGGCCAGGTGTGTTTGTCCTCGTGCTGTCTCTACTGCCCATGAAAGCTTCGGACAAACACACTTGGCCTTTTATTATATAGGATTTTTTATATTCATCTATATATATATATATGATGTAGTTAACCTGACATCAGTATTGCATATGATAGATAGTTTAACTATATGATACACATATGCATTAATTTCTTTTATCCTGTTGCCATGGCTTTTAATACGTGATTTTATATGTGTTTTTATATTTTGCTTCTACCACATGTATTTGTATTTTGAATGTATTTCATGTACTTTTAATCTCCTTCTTATATCTGACCCAATAATTCTGCTTATCAAATATCACACATTGTTCGCTTAAATATACCTCTGTTTACTTGTATGTATACATATGACAAATTTGTTACATCTGAACTCGACTCCTAAATTGACTTGTATCACTTTAATCCAGCCTGTGACGTTAGACTGGTAGGCGGATCCGGTATAAAAGGTGAGTGCTAAGTGAGTTTCTTAGGAGCGGCTTAGGAACAAAACGTACATCGGGTAAACTTCACCCCCAATATCCCTGTGAGGCTTGGACACTTTGGACTAGACTTCTGGTGTTGGTTTAGCCGAAGGTCTTATATGGGACTTTTTACCGCTTAACAGCCCGGCTGCAGTTACACAGATAAAATCACCTGCTTTAGCAGGCTTTGCGGTCTATCCACTTTTCAGAACTGCTTGGTTTTACTTGGAACGCTTGGAATATCCTGAAATTCGGGAAGCTGTTTGTGTGTGACCCTGCACTTATTATAGCATATTCGTTTATGGATAATTATTGATGAGCCTGTTTTTAACTTATATCCTGTGAGTAGCCATTGTATGTGTTGGGGCTTTCATTAAAATTTGTTTTAACCCTGCACATACAGTGGGGAAAAAAGTATTTAGTCAGCAACCAATTGTGCAAGTTCTCCCACTTAAGAAGATGAGAGAGGCCTGTAAATTTCATCATAGGTATACCTCAACTATGAGAGACAAAATGTGGAAACAAATCCAGACAATCACATCGTCTGATTTGGAAAGAATTTATTTGCAAATTATGGTGGAAAATAAGTATTTGGTCAATATCAAAAGTTCATCTCAATACTTTGTTATATATCCTTTGTTGGCAATGACAGAGCTCAAACGTTTTCTGTAAGTCTTCACAAGGTTGTCACACACTGTTTCTGGTATGTTGGCCCATTCCTGCATGCAGATCTCCTCTAGAGCAGTGACGTTTTGGGGCTGCCGCTGGGCAACATGGACTTTCAACTCCCTCCAAAGGTTTTCTATGGGGTTGAGATCTGGAGACTGGCTAGGCCACTCCAGGACCTTGAAATGCTTCTTACGAAGCCACTCCTTCATTGCCCGGGCGGTGTGTTTGGGATCATTGTCATGCTGAAAGACTCAGCCACATTTCATCTTCAATGCCCTTGCTGATGGAAGGAGGTTTGCACTCAAAATCTCATGATACATGGCCCCATTCATTCTTTCATGTACACGGATCAGTCGTCCTGTTCCCTTTGCAGAGAAACAGCCCCAAAGCATGATGTTGCCACCCCCATGCTTCACAGTAGGTATGGTGTTCTCTCTCCTCCAAACATGACAAATTGTGTTTCTACCAAACAGTTCTACTTTGGTTTCATCTGACCATATGACATTCTACCAATCCGCTTATGGATCATCCAAATGCTCTCTAGCATACTTCAGACAGGCACGGACATGTACTGGCTTAAGCAGGGGGACACATCTGGCACTGCAGGATCTGAGTCCCTGGCAGCGTAGTGTGTTACTGATGGTAGCCTTTGTTACGTTGGTCCAGCTCTCTGCAGGTCATTCACTAAGTCCCCCCATGTGGTTCTGGGATGTTTGCTCACCGTTCTTGTGATCATTTTGACCCCACGGGGTGAGATCTTGCATGGAGCCCCAGATCGAGGGAGATTATCAGTGGTCTTGTATGTCTTTCATTTTCTAATTATTGCTCCCACGGTTGATTTCTTCACACCAAGCTGTTTGCCTATTGCAGATTCAGTCTTCCCAGCCTGGTGCAGGTCTACAATTTTGTTTCTGGTGTCCTTCGACAGCTCTTTAATCTTCACCATAGTGGAGTTTGGAGTGTGACTGTTTGAGGTTGTGGACAGGTGTCTTTTATACTGATAACAAG
Organism: Bombina bombina; assembly: GCF_027579735.1. Lineage (NCBI taxonomy): Eukaryota > Metazoa > Chordata > Amphibia > Anura > Bombinatoridae > Bombina > Bombina bombina. The sequence continues at coordinate 560,403,941 of NC_069502.1, forward strand.
TTCAAACAGATGCCATTAATACAGGTAATGAGTGGAGGAGAGAGGAGCCTCCTTAAGAAGAAACAGGTCTGTGAGAGCCAGAAATCTTGCTTGTTTGTAGGTGACCAAATACTTATTTTCCACCATAATTTGCAAATAAAATCTTTCCAAATCAGACAATGTGATTGCCTGGATTTGTTTCCACATTTTGTCTCTCATAGTTGAGGTATACCTATGATGAAAATGAAAGGCCTCTCTCATCTTCTTAAGTGGGAGAACTTGCACAATTGGTGGCTGACTAAATACTTTTTTTCCCCACTGTAGATCCTGTGTTGCGCTTCTCCTACTTTTTTCTTTTCAGTTTGTTTGCATCAGATGGTGATTGGATCATTTACGATGAGGACCAGCAAGGACACTGGATTGTGAAATTATCATTCCAAAAGGGATTGTAATACCTGAGGTCCTAGTGTATGGATACCAGCCATTTTGGAAAAGCTTTAAGGACATAGAACTCTCTTCAATTTCACTAAATTTTTATATATGAGGACGGTACTTTCTCATGGTATTTGATATTGTATCTCTATTGATGAATTTATTTTTATTTTGTTCTTACCAATGATCAGAAGGGGCAGCGCTAGGTGTTACTCTGTTATATATATATATATATATATATATATATATATCTACACATCATAGCTCTTACCAGTCAAACACCTTGTCATATACCATATGAAAAAAGGAAAAAAAATCAGCACTTCGGGGAAACAAAAATTAAAATCCCAAACTTAATTGAATATCTAGGCTAAAAGTACACACTAACACTGGAGGACAAACAGAACAGAACAATCCTGTCGGCACTTAATCATAGGATACTCAACGTGTTCACCTCCTTCCCTTTTTGATGGAGCTTCAACCAATCAGCAACATTCACGCTGATTCATGAAAATCAGAACCAAGGAAAAGGGAAACATTGTTAAAAAGGTAACAATAAAATTAGCAAAAAAATTTCTTGCTGTTACGTGAATAATCAATTTTTTATTTAATTTCCTAAGTGAATTCTACATCTGATATACATACCGTGCAAAAATGATCAATTTATACATAAACATCAGCTAAGTATAAGCTAAATATATTTGTTCATAAATTGTTAGGTGACAGTTTTCCCAGAGAGCATCTTTATGGAACAAACAAAGAACATGTCAGATGATATAGTAATCCAAAATTGTAATACCTAAATAAACTATATATGAAGTTTCACAATTGAATTTCACAATGATACACATAATAATATTATATATGAATGTTTGTGCACACAGGATATGGAATCAGACAAACAATCCTCTGCTTAGCTCATAAATAAATATACTGATCCTCTTAAAATATGTGTGCGCAAAAAAAGGCAAAAACAAAGACTAATTACTACATCTACAAAGATAGCAATTACAACCTTTGTTCAAATACATTATTAATTTAAAATTTTACACAAAAATGTGCAGTTTGTATTTAAATCCATACTTTTGTAGAATTTCAATCTTTTGTTCCTCAAGCATTCATACATATGGATAGGATGAACTCCAAAATCCCCATATTAGATAGGCATAAAGAAAACCTACTCAACAAAATAACTCATATCCCACTTTTTGTTCATGCCCAAGGGTGTCTTGATTTTTAAAGTATATATCCAATATAGTTTCTTTTTCATTAGGATCTTACTTTTATTTCCTTCCCTAGGTTGTAATTTCGCAATGTCTATAATCTTTAACCCTCTTTTAGGCTCATTAGTAAAATGTACACTGTTAACATGCCTAGCTACACTGGAGTCTTTATTATAGTTCATTACATCCCTCTTGTGTTCTCCAACTCTGGACCTGAGTCTACGTGTGGTTTGACCTACATACTGTTCGTGGCAATTTTGCATTCTAGAAGGTATACAACGTATTCTGTACCACAGTTACCATAATGCTTCATTTGGTACTCTCTGTTAGTAACCGTACTTTTAAATGTCTCACCCTTCATAACAAAACTGCAAGTACAGCATGCTCTAATGCCACATTTAAAGGTGCCTATCTTACACAAGCAATTTCCATTTTGATTGTCAATATTGCAAACAACCAAACTAGGTGATAATCTGGTCGCTAGAGTTGGTGGTTTTTTAGAAACAAATTTAATATGGTTTACAATCGGGGCTAAAATGTCATCACCCCTAAGTACTAGTAAATTATACCTTAAAATATCACAGATTTCTTTGAACTATATTGAGTATTCTGTAGAAAAGTCTATTGGTTGGACTCCTACACGAGTTCCAATTCCTCATGTTACTCACTCTCTTTCATTTCACATTCATTCCCCTCACTTCATCCAGGGTCTGTAACAATTATTCTGATTCTTAGTCCTGACTTTTAGTCTGTCTGTGAGTTTATTGGCCTGTACCTTAAAACATGCCTCTGAATTGGTATTCATTTTAATCTCAAGAATTGACTCCTAGGAATCGATTTCATTAAGTGTGTTGGATGACATGATGAAGCATGTAGAATTGTGTTTCCTGAGGATGGCTTTCTAAAAGTTTCAGTGACAATAAGACCCAGATCCTCTGAGCCCATTAGTTCCAGATCTAAAAAATGTATTTTATTATCAGACATTTCTCCAGTAAATCTAGGTCCCAATTCATTGTCAATGACATATCTCATAAACTCATCAAAATCAATAGGGTCCCTTACAATCATCAATAAATCTGTTACATTGTATAATGTTGTTCCTAAAGGGGTTGACATTTCCATAGAGGTAGCTGAGTTCCCACCATCCTCTGAAAAGATTAGCAAAAGAGGGGGCAAATTTAGCCCTCAAACTTGAAAAAGTTATGTTGTAGTAGGAACTCAACCACCTCACATAAGAAAATTGTGAATTCCTCTGAAAAATTAGTACCTCTGTCTAGGAAGTATTTGATAGCTTCAATACCAATAAATGTGTTATGCTTGAATACAGAGAGGTTGCATCTTTTACTGCCCACTTAAATCCCCTCTCCCATTTGATATTACCCAGAAAGGATAATAAGTGACTCAAATCCCTGAGATAACTAATTAGGTTCTTTACCAATGGTTGTAACATAGAGTCTACCAATTCAGATGATAACTCAAATTGAAAACCTATTCCTGAGATAATAGGTCTCCCAGGTGGTTTCTTGGGGTCCTTGTGTATCGTAGGGTAACAATGAAAGATGGGAACTATTGGACACTCTGGTATTAGATAGAAGTGATGTCGCGAACCGGCAAACCGCACGAACCACCATTGACTTCAATAGGCAGGCGAACTTTAAAACCCACAAGGACTCTTTCTGGCCACAATAGTGATGGAAAAGTTGTTTCAAGGGGACTAACACCTGGACTGTGGCATGCCGGAGGGGGATCCATGGCAAAACTCCCACGGAAAATGACATAGTTGATGCAGAGTCTGGTTTTAACCCATAAAGTTCCTTAATCACCTAACATTCCGATCAGCCAATCAGATTGAGCTCGCATTCTATTGGCTGATCGGAACAGCCAATAGAATGTGAGCTCAATCTGATTGGCTGATCGGATCAGCCAATCGGATTGAACTTGATTCTGATTGGCTGATTCCATCAGCCAATCATAATTTTCCTACCTTAATTCCGATTGGCTGAGAGAATCCTATCAGCCAATCGGAATTCAAGGGACGCCATCTTGGATGACGTCCCTTAAAGGAGCCTTCATTCGTCGGTAGTCCGTCGGGCCAGCAGGATGTTCCGCGTCGGAGGTCTGCAAGATGGATCCGGAAGAAAGAAGATTGAAGATGCCGTTGATAGAAGACTTCAGCCGGATCATGGACCTCTTCAGCTCCCGCTTGGATGATGACTTCAGCCGGATCATGGACATCTTCAGCCCCTGCTTGGGCTTGGATCAGGACATCGGAGGAGCTCTTCTGGATCGATCGGTGAACCTGGTATGGTGAAGATAAGGTAGGAAGATCTTCAGGGGCTTAGTGTTAGGTTTATTTAAGGGGGGTTTGGGTTAGATTAGGGGTATGTGGGTGGTGGGTTATAATGTTGGGGGGGTATTGTATGTGTTTTTTTTACAGGCAAAAGAGCTGAATTCTTTGGGGCATGCCCCGCAAAGGGCCCTGTTCAGGGCTGGTAAGGTAAAAGAGCTTTGAACTTTAGTAATTTAGAATAGGGTAGGGCATTTTTTTATTTGGGGGGTTTTTGTTATTTTATTAGGGGGCTAAGAGTAGGTGTAATTAGTTTAAAATTGTTGTAATATTTTTCTGATGTTTGTAAATATTTTTTTATTTTTTGTAACTTAGTTATTTTTTATTTTTTGTACTTTAGTTAGTTTATTTCATTGTATTTATTTGTAGATATTGTATTTAATTAATTTATTGATAGTGTAGTGTTAGGTTTAATTGTAAGTAATTGTAGGTATTTTATTTAATTAATTTATTGATAGTGTAGTGTTAGGTTTAATTGTAACTTAGGTTAGGATTTATTTTACAGGTAATTTTGTAATTATTTTAACTATTTTAGCTATTGTACCTGGTTAAAATAAATACAAAGTTACCTGTAAAATAAATATAAATCCTAAAATAGCTATAATATAAATATAATTTATATTGTAGCTATATTAGGATTTATTTTACAGGTAAGTATTTAGCTTTAAATAGGAATAATTTATTTAATAAGAGTTAATTAATTTCGTTAGATTTAAATTATATTTAACTTAGGGGGGTGTTAGTGTTAGGGTTAGACTTAGCTTTAGGGGTTAATACATTTATTAGAATAGCGGTGAGCTCCAGTCGGCAGATTAGGGGTTAATGTTTGAAGTTAGGTGTCGGCGATGTTAGGGAGGGCAGATTAGGGGTTAATACTATTTATTATAGGGTTAGTGAGGCGGATTAGGGGTTAATAACTTTATTATAATAGCGGTGCAGTCCGCTCGGCATATTAGGGGTTAATAAGTGTAGGCAGGTGGAGGCGACGTTGTGGGGGGCAGATTAGGGGTTAATAAATATAATATAGGGGTCGGCGGTGTTAGGGGCAGCAGATTAGGGGTACATAGGGATAATGTAAGTAGCGGCGGTTTACGGAGCGGCAGATTAGGGGTTAATAAGTGTAAGGTTAGGGGTTTTTAGACTCGGGGTACATGTTAGAGTGTTAGGTGCAGACGTAGGAAGTGTTTCCCCATAGCAAACAATGGGGCTGCGTTAGGAGCTGAACGCGGCTTTTTTGCAGGTGTTAGGTTTTTTGTCAGCTAAAACAGCCCCATTGTTTTCTATGTGGGAATCGTGCACGAGCACGTTTTTGAGGCTGGCCGCGTCCGTAAGCAACTCTGGTATCGAGAGTTGCAGTTGCGTCAAATATGCTCTACGCTCCCTTTTTGGAGCCTAACGCAGCCATTCTGTGAACTCTCAATACCAGAGTTATTTAAAAGGTGCGGCCAGAAAAAAGCCAGCGTTAGCTACTCGGGTCGTTACCGACAAAACTCTAAATCTCGCCGTTAGTTAGGTGGAATTTTAAGAAAATATATCAGAGTGTTCGTTTTCATAAATTGTTCATTTTCTTTTAACCCCAAAGGGAGACGTCCCATGTTTTTACCTATATTTTTTATGTATGTTTTAAATAAATTTATTTCTGTTAAATTGTATATTAGTCTTCAGACTATCTTATTTAGCTTTCAGCGCTCCCAAACTACAATTTGTCCTGTTATTTGCATATAATTAAACGGTAATCATAGGGAAGATTACCTGTGAGGGAGCTTTAAGATAAAATACCTGGCGCTGTTCTTAATATATCTATTTATAGTATAACAAAACATGTGGTCTGGGACCCATGGTAACTAGGTTGTGTTAAGTAGTACTATTCTTAGCATTTTAATCCCTGTAACTCCCCTTATTGGGGGAGGTCTATATGGCCTGCATGATTACCCTGACCAAGTATAACAACAAAACATGTGGTCTGGGACCCATGGTAACTAGGTTGTGTTAAGTAGTACTATTTTTAGCACTTTAATCCCTGTAACTCCCCCTATTGGGGGAGGTCTATATGGCCTGCCTGATTACCCTGACAAAGTATAACAACAAGACATGCTGTCTGGGACCCATGGTAACTAGGTTGTTTTAAGTAGTAATGTTCTTAGCACTTTAATACCTGTTACTCCCCCTATCTGGGTAGGTCTATATGGCCTGCATGATTACCCTGACAAAGTATAACAACAAGACATGAGGTCTGGGACCCATTGTAACTAGGTTGTGTTAAGTAGTACTATTCTTAGCACTTTAATCCCTGAAACTCCCCCTATCGGGGAGGTCTATATGGCCTGCATGATTACCCTGACAAAGTATAACAACAAGACATGCGGTCTGGGACCCATGGTAACTAGGTTGTGTTAAGTAGTACTGTTCTTAGCACTTTAATACCTGTTACTCCCCCTATCTGGGTAGGTCTATATGGCCTGCATGATTACCCTGACAAAGTATAACAACAAGACATGCGATCTGAGACCCATGGTAACTAGGTTGTGTTAAGTAGTACTGTTCTTAGCAGTTTAATACCTGTTACTCCCCAAATCGGGGGAGGTCTATATGGCCTGCATGATTACCCTGACAAAGTATAACAACAAAACATGTGGTCTGGGACCCATGGTAACTAGGTTGTGTTAAGTAGTACTATTCTTAGCACTTTAATCCCTGTAACTCCCCCTATTGGGGGAGGTCTATATGGCCTGCATGATTACCCTGACAAAGTATAGCAACAAAACATGCGGTCTGGGACCCACGGTAACTAGGTTGTGTTAAGTAGTACTGTTCTTAGCAGTTTAATACCTGTTACTCCCCAAATCGGGGGAGGTCTATATGGCCTGCATGATTACCCTGACAAAGTATAATAATAAAACATGCGGTCTGGGACCCATGGTAACTAGGTTGTGTTAAGTAGTACTATTCTAAGCACTTTAATCCCTGTAACTCCCCCTATCTGGGGAGGTCTATATGGCCTGCATGATTACCCTGACCAAGTATAACAACAAAACATGTGGTCTGGGACCCATGGTAACTAGGTTGTGTTAAGTAGTACTATTCTTAGCACTTTAATACCTGTTACTCACCCTATCGGGGGAGGTCTATATGGCCTGCATGATTACCCTGACAAAGTATAACAACAAGACATGCGGTCTGGGACCCATGGTAACTAGGTTGTGTTAAGTAGTACTATTCTTAGCACTTTAATCCCTGTAACTCCCCCTATCGGGGGAGGTCTATATGGCCTGCATGATTACCCTGACAAAGTATAACAACAAAACATGTGGTCTGGGACCCATGGTAACTAGGTTGTGTTAAGTAGTACTATTCTTAGCACTTTAATACCTGTTACTCACCCTATCGGGGGAGGTCTATATGGCCTGCATGATTACCCTGAAAAAGTATAACAACAAGACATGCGGTCTGGGACCCATGGTAACTAGGTTGTGTTAAGTAGTACTATTCTTAGCACTTTAATCCCTGTAACTCCCCCTATCGGGGGAGGTCTATATGGCCTGCATGATTACCCTGACAAAGTATAACAACAAAACATGTGGTCTCGGACCCATGGTAACTAGGTTGTGTTAAGTAGTACTATTCTTAGCACTTTAATACCTGTTACTCCCCCTATCGGGGGAGGTCTGTATGGCCTGCATGATTACCCTGACAAAGTATAACAACAAAACATGCGGTCTGAGACCCATGGTAACTAGGTTGTGTTAAGTAGTACTATTCTTAGCACTTTAATCCCTGTAACTCCCCCTATCGGGGGAGGTCTATGTGGCCTGCATGATTACCCTGACAAAGTATAAAAACAAAACATGTGGTCTTGGACCCATGGTAACTAGGTTGTGTTAAGTAGTACTATTCTTAGCACTTTAATACCTGTTACTCCCCCTATCGGGGGAGGTCTATATGGCCTGCATGATTACCCTGACAAAGTATAACAACAAAACATGCAGTCTGGGATGCATGGTAACTAGGTTGCGCTAAGTAGTACTGTTCTTATCACTTTAATCCCTGTAATTCCCCCTATCGGGGGAGGTCTATATGGCCTGCATGATTACCCTGACAAAGTATAATAATAAAACATGCGGTCTGGGACCCATAATAACTATGTTGTGTTAAGTAGAACTATTCTTAGACTTTAATCCCTGTAACTCCCCCTATCGGGGGAGGTCTATATGGCCTGCATGATTACCCTGACAAAGTATAACAACAAAACATGCGGTCTGGGACCCATGGTAACTAGGTTGTGTTAAGTAGTACTATTCTTAGCACTTTAATCCATGTAACTCCCCCTATCGGGGGAGGTCTATATGGCCTGGCACACATGCTGGGAGGCAGGCAACTGCAATTAGATTACACTAGCTGACTGATGTTTCACAGTCAAAAAAGTTTTTTTTTAAATATTTACTATACTGTTATAACAAATATGATTGGTGGCACTAGTTGGCAAATAGGCCTGGCACACATGATGGCAGGCAGGCAACTGCAATTCAATTGCACTAGCAGACTGATGATTCACAGTAAAAAAAAGTGTTTATTTTAAATATTTACAATACTGTTATAACAAATATGATTGGTGGCACTAGTTGGCGAGTGGGCCTGGCACACACGCTGGCAGGCAGGCAACTGCAATTCAATTGCACTAGCAGACTGATGATTCACAGTCAGAAAAGTTTTTATTTTAAATATTTACACTACTGTTATAACAAATATGATTGGTGGCACTAGTTGGCAAGTGGGCCTGGCACACACGCTGGCAGGCAGGCAACTTCAATTAGATTACACTAGCAGACTGATGTTTCACAGTCAAAAATGTTTTTTTTTTTAAATATTTACACTATTGTTATAACAAATATGATTGGTGGCACTAGTTGGCAAGTGGGCCTAGCACACATGCTGGGAGGAAGGCAACTGCAATTAGATTACACTAGCTGACTGATGTTTCACTGTCAAAAAAGTTTTTATTTTAAATATTTACACTACTGTTATAACAAATATGATTGGTGGCACTAGTTGGCAAGTGGGCCTGGCACACACGCTGGCAGGCAAGCAGGCAACTGCAATTCAATTGCACTAGCAGACTGATGATTCACAGTCAAAAAGTTTTTATTTTAAATATTTACAATATTGTTATAACAAATATGATTGGTGGCACTAGTTGGCAAGTGGGCCTGGCACACACGCTGGGAGGAAGGCAACTGCAATTAGATTACACTAGCTGACTGATGTTTCACAGTCAAAATTTTTTTTTTTAAATATTTACACTACTGTTATAACAAATATGATTGGTGGCACTAGTTGGCAAGTCGGCCTGGCACACACGCTGGGAGGCAGGCAACTTCAATTAGATTACACTAGCAGACTGATGTTTCACAGTCAAAAAAGTTTTTTTTTTTAATATTTACAATACTGTTATAACAAATATGATTGGTGGCACTAGTTGGCAAGTGGACCTGGCACACACGCTGGCAGGCAGGCAACTTCAATTCAATTGCACTAGCAGACTGATGATTCACAGTCAAAATAGTTTTTATTTTAAATATTTACAATACTGTTATAACAAATATGATTGGTGGCACTAGTTGGCAAGTGGGCCTGGCACACATGCTGGGAGGAAGGCAATTGCAATTAGATTACACTTGCTGACTGATGCTTCACAGTGAAAACATTTTTTAAAAAAAAAATATTTACACTACTGTTATAACAAATATGATTGGTGGCACTAGTTGGCAAGTGGGCCTGGCACACACACTGGCAGGCAGGACACTGCAATTCAATTGCACTAGCAGACTGATGATTCACAGTCAAAAAAGGTTTTATTTTAAATATTTACAATGCTGTTATAACAAATATGATTGGTGGCACTAGTTGGCAAGTGGGCCTGGCACACACACTGGCAGGCAGGCAACTGCAATTCAATTGCACTAGCAGATTGATGATTCACAGTCAAAAATGTTTTTATTTTAAATATTTAAAATACTGTTATAACAAATATGATTGGTGGCACTAGTTGGCAAGTGGGCCTGGCACACACGCTGGGAGGAAGGCAACTGCAATTAGATTACACTAGCTGACTGATGTTTCACAGTAAAAAAAGTTTTTTTTTTAAATATTTACAATACTGTTATAACAAATATGATTGGTGGCACTAGTTGGCAAGTGGGCCTGGCACACACGCTGGGAGGCAGGCAACTTCAATTAGATTACACTAGCAGACTGATGTTTCACAGTCAAAAAAGTTTTTTTTTTTAATATTTACAATACTGTTATAACAAATATGATTGGTGGCACTAGTTGGCAAGTGGACCTGGCACACACGCTGGCAGGCAGGCAACTTCAATTCAATTGCACTAGCAGACTGATGATTCACAGTCAAAATAGTTTTTATTTTAAATATTTACAATACTGTTATAACAAATATGATTGGTGGCACTAGTTGGCAAGTGGGCCTGGCACACATGCTGGGAGGAAGGCAATTGCAATTAGATTACACTTGCTGACTGATGCTTCACAGTGAAAACATTTTTTTAAAAAAAAATATTTACACTACTGTTATAACAAATATGATTGGTGGCACTAGTTGGCAAGTGGGCCTGGCACACACACTGGCAGGCAGGACACTGCAATTCAATTGCACTAGCAGACTGATGATTCACAGTCAAAAAAGGTTTTATTTTAAATATTTACAATGCTGTTATAACAAATATGATTGGTGGCACTAGTTGGCAAGTGGGCCTGGCACACACACTGGCAGGCAGGCAACTGCAATTCAATTGCACTAGCAGATTGATGATTCACAGTCAAAAATGTTTTTATTTTAAATATTTAAAATACTGTTATAACAAATATGATTGGTGGCACTAGTTGGCAAGTGGGCCTGGCACACACGCTGGGAGGAAGGCAACTGCAATTAGATTACACTAGCTGACTGATGTTTCACAGTAAAAAAAGTTTTTTTTTAAAATATTTACAATACTGTTATAACAAATATGATTGGTGGCACTAGTTGGCAAGTGGGCCTGGCACACACACTGGCAGGCAGGCAACTGCAATTTAATTGCACTAGCAGACTGATGATTCACAGTCAAAAAAGGTTTTATTTTAAATATTTACACTACTGTTATAACAAATATGATTTGTGGCACTAGTTGGAAAGTGGGTCTGGCACACATGCTGGCAGACAGGTAACTGCAATTAAATAACACTAGCAGACTGATGTTAACGTTTTATTTTAAAAAAAAGTTACACTAATGTTACAACAAATAGGAGGCACTGAGGATGGAAGTAGGCACAGTATGTGCTGGCAGCCTGACACACAGGCTGGCACTAGTGGCAGGCTGGCCTGGCAACTAAATTAAATAACACTAGAAGACTGATGTAAAAGTTTTTTTTTACAAAATTTAAACTAATGTTACACCAGATAGGAGTGGTGGCACAGAGGATGGAAGTAGGCACAGTATATGCTGGCAGCCTGACACACAGGCTGGCCTGGTAACTAAAATTAAATAAAACTAGAAGAGGACTGATGTAAAAGATTTTTTTTTTTAAAAATTAAACTAATGTTACACCAGATATAAGTTGTGGAAAAAAAGAGCTATTAATCACAGTATATGATGTGGGCCTGACACACAGGCCTGATGGAAAATCAAATTAGATTACACTAGCAAAATGATGTAAAAGTTTTTTAAAATTTTTTTAAAATAATGTTAACCAGATATCAGTGGTGGCACAGAAGAATTAATCACAGTATATGATGGGGGCCTGACACACAGACCTGATAGAAAATGAAATTAGATTACACTAGCAAAATGATGTAAAAGTTTTTTTTTTTAAAATTTACACTAATGATTGTTAAGCAGATATCAGTGGTGGCACAGAGCAATTAACCACAGTATATGCTGTGAGCCTGAAACACAGGCCTGATAGAAAATGAAATTAGATTACACTAGCAAAATGATGAAAAAGTTGTTTTTTGTTTTTTTTAATTTTACACTAATGTTACACCAGATATCAGTGGTGGCACAGAGCAATTAATCACAGTATATGATGTGAGCCTGACACACAGCCCTGATAGAAAATGAAATTAGATTACACTAGCAAAATGATGTAAAAGTTTTTTTTCTGCTACACTACAGAAAAGTTTATAAATATTTTTGGGGGCAAAAGTTTATAAATATTTTTGGGGGCAAATTGGGTACTGGCAGACAGCTGCCAGTACCCAAGATGGCGGCAATTAAGTAGCAGGGAGGGTTATAGAGCTGTTTGGTGGGGGATCAGGGAGGTTGGGGGCTAAGGCAGGGCTCCATTACAGCAGAATACATTTTTTTTAAAAATAAAATAAAAAAAACTCCTTTTATTTAGTACTGGCAGACTTTCTGCCAGTACTTAAGATGGGGGGACAATTGTGGGGTGGGGGAGGGAAGAGAGCTGTTTGGGAGGGATCAGGGGGTGGGATGTGTCAGGTGGGAGGCTGATCTCTACCCTAAAGCTAAAATTAACCCTGCCAGCGCCCTACAAGCTACCTAATTAACTCCTTCACTGCTGGGCATAATTCACGTGTTGTGCGCAGCAGCATTTAGCGGCCTTCTAATTAACAAAAAGCAACGCCAAAGCCATATATGTCTGCTATTTCTGAACAAAGGGGATCCCAGAGAAGCTTTTACAACCATTTGTGCCATAATTGCACAAACTGTTTGTAAATAATTTCAGTGAGAAACCTAAAATTGTGAAAAATGTAAAGGTTTTTTTTATTTGCTCGCATTTGGCGGTGAAATGGTGGCATGAAATATACCAAAATTGGCCTAGATCAATACTTGGAGTTGTCTACTACACTAAACTAAAGCTAAAATTAACCCTACAAGCTCCCTACATGCTCCCTAATTAACCCCTTCACTGCTGGGCATAAAACACGTGTGGTGCGCAGCGGCATTTAGCGGCCTTCTAATTACCAAAAAGCAACCCCAAAGCCATATAAGTCTGCTATTTCTGAACAAAGGCGATCCCAGAGAAGCATTTACAACCATTTGTGTCATAATTGCAGAAGCTGTTTGTAAATAATTTCAGTGGGAAGCCTAAAGTTTGTGACAAAATGTGTGAAAAAGTAAACATTTTTTTTAATTTGATCGCATTTGGCGGTGAAACGGTGGCATGAAATATACCAAAATGGGCCTAGATCAATACTTTGGGATGTCTTCTAAAAAAAAATATATACATGTCAATGGATATTCAGGTATTCCTGACAGATATCAGTGTTCCAATGTAACTAGCGCTAATTTTGAAAAAAAAGTGGTTTAGAAATAGCAAAGTGCTACTTGTATTTATGGCCCTATAACTTACAAAAAAAGCAAAGAACATGTAAACATTGGGTATTTCTAAACTCAGGACAAAATTTAGAAACTATTTAGCTTGGGTGTTTTTTAGTGGTTGTAGATGTGTAACAGATTTTGGGGGTCAAAGTTAGAAAAAGTGTGTTTTTTCCATTTTTTCCTCATATTTTATAAATTTTTTTATAGTAAATTATAAGATATAATAAAAATAATGGTATATTTAGAAAGTCCATTTAATGGCGAGAAAAACGGTATATAATATGCGTGGGTACAGTAAATGAGTAAGAGGAAAATTACAGCTGAACACAAACACCACAGAAATGTAAAAATAGCCATTGTCATTAAGGGTAAGAAAATTGAAAAATGTTCCCGGTCATTAAGGGGTTAAACTAGCAAAATGATGTAAAAGTTTTTTTTTTTAAATTTACACTAATGTTAAGCAGATATCAGTGGTGGCACTAATCACAGTATATGATGTGAGCCTCACACACAGGCTGACAGCCAGGCAAATGCAAATAAAATTACAAATTTAAAAAAAAAAGACGACTGAAGTTCTAGCCCTAAAAAGGGCTTTTTGGGCTGAAGTTCTAGCCCTAAAAAGGGCTTTTTGGGGTGCTGTTCTTACAGCAGAGATTAGATGAGTCCTTCAGGACTGTAGTGGACACTAAATACACTAGCCTAGCTATCTATTTCCCTATAAAATCACCAGCTGCAGCACTAACCCTCCTCTCACTTAGAATGCAGGAACGTAATGAATCTAAAATGGCTGCTGCCCAGGAGCTGGGAGGGTCTGTGAGTGAGTGTCTGCTGCTGATTGGCTCAAATGTGTCTGCAGGCTGTGAGATATAGGGTAAAAAGTTTCCTCAATGATGATGAATAGGGGGCGGATCGAACATCGCATATGTTCGCCCGCCGCGGCAAACGCGAACACGCTAAGATCGCCGGGAACTGCGAACAGTTTGTTACATCACTATTAGATAGTTAACTTCCTCTTCTTTTAGTATACCCAAAGCAACTGCTTGATTTAATAAATTCTCCATTTTGCCCTTAAATTCATTCATTGGATTATATGATAAACATCTATAGGTATTGCCATCCTGCAGCTGTCTATTGGCTTCCTCAAAGTAATCCACTTTATTCATAACTACGACATTACCACCCTTATCAGATGATCTGATGACAATGTCCTTGTTATGTCTCAGATCTTCTATTGCTAGCCTTTCCTTAGTGGTTAAATTATGGTTAAAACGGGGGGAGGAGCCAGCAGCCTAGAGGAATAGACGCATGTTTTTAGAGCTCCGGCTCTTAATACTCCAAAATTGCATTAGGATCCTCATTTAATGCATATTAAGTCCTAAGAAGCTATGGGCTAATTGCTTGACTAAAGTCTAGAGAGGGGGTCGCTTTCCCAGACTAACACAGCAACCTGAAAGTGAGACTGGTGGCCTGAATACAGCCCCTACGGACAGCAGCCATATTTATGACCACGTGGACCAACGTTATAACTAATAATGGAGAGCGCTCACTGGATCTTATCTGAAATTAGCAAACTCCTGGAATCGTATCAAATTGCGTTTACAACGCCTGGTCCTGCAGTTAATAATGAGGCTTGGTCAGAAAAATGCTTACACACAGCTGATGGAGTGGGAACTAGTGGAGAAGCACCGGAGCCCCAACACTTATTGCGCACTCCTGATTCCGCTGCGAGAGCTGATGAAAGATCAGCATGTCAAAGGTCTGAGCAGGGGCAAGTGGAATGCATGGAGATACTAGCTAAAGCAGGCTTGTCGGCGCTTGGTAGAGGAGTGAAATTCAGAGCTACGGACATAGCGGAGATGTTGGGGTCTGGGATCTTGGATCCGGATCTTGGGACTCTTACTTTCCTTATAGCTGAACAGTTATGGAACTTGCTCCCGATATCTAAGCCAGTTGGCTGCGGAGAGTGGTTGCTCCAGTGTGAGGAGAACTGGGGAGACTGTCTTTACTGTTTCCCTCCTTCTCTTTCTGCAGGACTTAGTACATGTTATACTATATATGTCTCCAATATCTTATATTTTACAGCTAGCCGCTTCTCATAATAATATGTATATAGTTAAGACTTATCTGTTTCATGCCTAACAGATGTATATTACCCTTTGCAGAGCCCTAATCACTTTGAGAGCTCCCTATGCCGCTCGCACATGAAGCAAAACTATAATTCCGCCATGACTCATAGATATATAACAGTAGGGGGTTCCACAATTTACCTTGATGTGTCTAACCTATCAGGCACCTATAAGTTTACCACTATGGATTTTTCATGTTATTCAATAGTTGCAGCTTGAGATTTTCATCTCTTTTTTCCTGGAGCTTCCACATATCTGAATATGTTTATACCGATCCAACTAATTATAACTATATACTTTATATGTTTGTGTCCTTTGCTGCTAAGATTTGTATACATGGAGATATTACGTGTGCTAACTTAGTTGACATACTATCTTATAGTTAAATATGATCTTTGGTCTAGTATATACTCTAGTGTCAGTACATCTAATCCAGACATACTATTTCCGTGGTGCTTACTCTCATAGTTGGTACTACCTAGTAAACACAACAATTAGAGAAATGTAGATGGGGAATTCTTATTCCTGATTCTGATTAATAGCTGCTGTCCTATTATGCACATTATATACTTGGGAATGGTTTGATACTGCTTTTAACTGACTGTTGGAACCTTATAACTAATGCTGCGGGGCATAGGGCCCATGCCCGGCAGCGGATCTACTATACACACTATATGGTTTATTTCAATGTAATACCTTTCCCATCACATTTACTAATATGCCCTGGTGTTACATGTGTATTCAAAATGTTATCCTGTAGCTCTCTCCTTGCATACTACATTTGTACTTCACTATATATAGCTTTAAATATTACATTTTTCTCTGTATTGCCTGCTTAGCAGCTGGGACATGAGTAATGTTATTATGCGTTACGCTCATCCTGTAAAATTATGTCTGTCTGTTAGATCGTTCTCTCCCTTACTTCTGCATTCTAATCAAGAGGTTTCTACTTGCTATACCTCTGCTGCAAGGTTATACATATATATCCTACCACCTCCCCCTCCCCATACCGTATAAGGATATTGTTTTCTGTTTTGTTTACACTTATGGGGATGCTCACGGAATTTGCATTTATCAGTAACTATATATGTTCCCATGTTTAACTAAGTGGGGCTAGCTTACTACCTCTTTAACTATTAACTCTCTGCTTTGAACATGATTTTTATATATTATAACTATTTTTAGAGTTTTGACACCGCCCCTAGTTAGGTTGTGTTACTATCAGCAGCCGGGGTAGTGTAACACCTATGTTATACAAATATAGGGCTCTGTGAAAGAGGTGCAGATCTAACTCGTCAGTGTAATGAAAATTAACCTCCCCAAGTAACGCTTCTGATTTGAGTTGAGGCTTTGGGCATGCTGTTAATACCTTATGTATGGCTGCCAAGCTGTTATAACAAATTCATATGTCTCCCATAATGAGATTCCCCATATCTGACTTGCTAGCATCTAATAAGCTTTAATTCTCATAAAAATACCTATTATCTATTTAGGTCAGCAGGACTGACCACTAATACTAACCAGCTGAGTCTATAATCCCTATACACACCCTATCTTCTTTACAGCTCCACTCGTTCTCCTCCTCAACACAACAACATTATATAATTGACACCTTATCTTTAAAATCTTCCTTTGGCATACACTTTATCCACCGCATTTATTTTACCACCCCCCCCCCCTTTTTTTTTTTTATAATATGTCTCCTAGTCTTAGGAGAATTAAATAAGCGGTTTCTCTCACCTATACCGCACGTTCGATCACTCCCTTAGTTTTTCCTCCTACTTTACATAACATCACAATACGGAACCCACCTATTTCATTCAGACCAGTAGGTCTGCTTAATTAGTACCTACTAAGTTTTTCTTCCTACAACATATATTAGGGGCCCTTTTGAGTCCAGATCAAAAGCAGCAAATGCCATGGTGTATTGGTTGGAAGGCTCTAATGTGGATCCTACTAATTATTAAGGGAGTTTAGATCATATTATAGTATATTTAATATATTGCATCCTACATTTTATGTTATATCTTGAATTTCGTTAGATTTATGAATGGTCAGTTTATTTACTAAAAGTATAAAAAATGAGGTTGATTTCACAAAAGATACCCTACTATATGTGCTCTATTATAATTAGACTATTCTATAATGTCGTATATTATAATGACCTTTTGTTTTGTTATATTTTCCCTATACTGGCTGCATTTGTGGCATTGTTGGAATGTTTTCATCTTATCTTCCTCAATAAAAAATTATATATAAAAAAAAAAAATTATGGTTAAAACACCTACCCTCTTTGGTTTCTGCCAGTTGAATAATCTCTTGTTCAACCTTTTTATGAAAAACATTCAAATGAGTTCCCCTAAAGGTCGTAGGTTAGAAATCTGACTTCTTTTTAGAAGGTTTTGGACAATCATCATCATTTAACAGATCTATATTTGTTTTTAATTATCTTAAATGTTCGAAAGAACAACAATCTTGAAAATCAAAATGGCATAAAGCTTAATCTAGATCATTATTCATCCTCAAAGTCAAGTCCTCTATTTCTAAATCCTCAGGCTTATCATTGGTGTGAAAAATAACCTCTTTAACGCCAATTTTCTCACAAACGTATTAACATCCAATAGGGTTTTAAAAGTAGAAAATACATTTTTTGGAGCAAAACCTAAGCCTTTAGATAAAACATTAAAATGGTTAGAATTAAGTTAATAATCTGAAAAGTTGATAACTGTGAGGACTAGTCATTCTTGTAACTCCTTTTGGATTTTCTTCTTCTTCCTGCTCTACGGGTTTATTTCCTCTAAAAGAGACACCAGTAATCTTGACCTATGGTCGCACTACTGGTTCCTTAACTTCAGATTCACCATCCGATGATTCCTGAAACGAGAAAGAGGGGTGGGAAGAAAAGGAAGCAAAGGAGGCATAGCTCGCTCCCGAGGAGACTGAATCTGGATCAGAAGTTTCTTCTTCCATTGAGGAAAAGGCCACTTGTCTTGAAGCCTTATTTGTTAAAATAGATTTTGGAGCAGGGTTCAAAGACAAATTATTACTATTATTCTCTTTATTTTGTTGTTGGTTTGATCCATCAGCATTCTTTCTTCTATTAAACCTCCTTGGTTTCTTAAGAAACCTTGACCAGTCATAGACTTTATTATTTGTGTAATATTCCTTGAACTTCTGACCCTTCCAAGTTGCTTGAGCAGTGTCGTGGGATGTTCATATACCTTTTAACCATTATAATTTGTTTTATTAATATTTATATGATTATTTTTTATCATAAAATATATATATATATGTGTAACATGTAATTTAATGTATTATTATTATGTTTGGTGCACATTATTTTTTAAATCCTTACACGTTACGCTAGGTTTTCAGTGATGCTAACCCACTGGTTTTCTAATCTGTCCTGAGGCCTTCCCAACAGGCCATGGTTACAGGATTACCTTGGATGAGAGCAGGTAAAATAACCATGGTTACTGGTTAGTGCAGTAGCGATATTGCTTATCACAACCCTTGATAACTTTAGTTCACCACTTGTAATTTAGCCCTCAGTGTTTTATTAAATTTAATTTGTAAAAAATCTTTTTTGTTTTTTTTTATTGACTTTTTAATGCACTTAATGCACTCACAAATTGTTGTTTTCAACTGGATCATCTTTTATTTAGAAGTTTGAGTAACTGATATCATTTCAGATTTACATTATATTTAAATTGATGTATTTTGCAGTTCTTTTCTTCTATTTTAGCTAGTAATTTATTTTTTAACTGTAGAGGATACATAGTTTAAGGTAATACAAGGCGGCAGTTAAGTAGTCAGACTACACCATACAGTGAAATCCCATGCAAAACACTTCATTTAGCTCATTTGATGGACTGGAAGAGAGACCTCAGTTATGAATAGACATAAACAAAGCTTAAAGGGACACTAAAACCAATTTTTTTCTTTCATAATTCAGATATAGCATGCAATTTTAAGCAACTTTCTAATATACTCATATTATTAATTTTTCTTCGTTCTCTTGCTATCTTTATTTAAAAAGCAGGAATGTGATGCATAGGAGCCGGCCCATTTTTGGTTAAGAACCTGGGTTATGCTTGCTTATTGGTGGGTAAATTTAAGCCTCCAATTAAGATTAAGATTTACATTCCTGCTTTTAAAATAAAGAAAGCAAGAGAACAAAGAAAAATTGATAATATAAGTAAATTAGAAAGTTGCTTAAAATTTCATGCTCTATCTGAATCATGAAAGAAAAAAAATTGTGTTCAGTGTCCCTTTAATTCTAATTTTGTATAAAGCCCCCCCCCCCCTCATTTTTATACAATATTGCAAGCAATATAGTTGTGAGATCTGCAAGTCCAGTGGAGGTAAAGGACTTTAGTAATATGCTAAGAGCTGTTTGAATACTTCAAATGCCTTTGATCATTCCACTTACTGACACTGCAAGATCTATTTTACACAGCATAAAATAGAAAATAAAATTGAATATTTTAAAAATCATATTCCTAACGGAAGTGTTATTTTCAATGTACAAAATAAGAAATCTAAAAAGAATAAAATTTGCATTTCTGTTACACTATATTGTGCTTCATTTACTTCTCCTTGATGTAAGAATGTAATGAATGTCCTTTTTGAGCTAATAAGCTTTTAATGCAATATCTTTCTTTAATTAATTGCATATGGGTTTAAAGACCTGATGGAACCCACAGCTGCAACTTTAAGTCTGAGCAAGCTTTATAGGATCTTAAAAAGTCAATTTACCAAATAGACATTGCATTACAAAAATATTCATACAAAAGAATTGTTTTAAAATTGCATTAATGTTTTGGGCTGTAGTCACTTACGCCTAGATTACGAGTTTTTGTCGGTAAAGCTGTACGGGGCTAACAAGCCTTTTTTTCTTACCGCTCACTTAAGCCAACGCTGGTATTACAAGTTTTCTTCAAGCCAGCATTAGCCTCAGAAAAGTGAGCGTTGAGCAAAATTTAGCTCCACATCTCACTGTAATACCAGCGTTGCTTACAGTAGCGGTAAACTGGCAAAACGTGCTCGTGCACGATTTCCCCATAGGAAACAATGGAGCTGAGCTAGCTGAAAAAAAAACCTAACACCTGCAAAAAAGCAGCGTTCAGCTCCTAACACAGCCCCATTGTTTCCTATGGGGAAATTCATTTTATGTCTACACCTAACACCCTAACATGAACCCAGAGTCTAAACACCCCTAATCTTACACTTATTAACCCCTAATCTGCTGCTCTGGACACCGCCGCCACCTACATTATACTTATGAACCCCTAATCTACTGCCCCCAACATCTCTGACACCTACATTATAGTTATTAACCCCTAATCTGCCCCCCCAACGTCGCTGCAACTATATTAAATTTATTAACCCCTAATCTGCCACCGCCAACGTTACATTTTAGCTAGTTTAGGATTTATTTTTATTTTACAGGCAACTTTGTATTTATTTTAACTAGGTACAATAGTTATTAAATAGTTATTAACTATTTAATAACTTCCTAGTTAAAATAAATACAAATTTACCTGTAAAATAAACGCTAACCTAAGTTACACCTAACACTACACTAGCACTATCGGCCAATCGGAAATAAGGTAGGAAAAATCCTATTGGCTGATGCAATCAGCCAATAAGGTTGACCTTGCATTCTATTGGCTGATTGGAACAGCCAATAGAATGCGAGCTCAATCCTATTGGCTGATTGGATCAGCCAATAGGATTTTTCCTACCTTAATTCCGATTGGCTGATAGGATTCTATCAGCAAATCGGAATTCAAGGGACGCCATCTTGGATGACGTCACTTAAAGGACCAGTCATTCAGTCGTCGACTGTCGGATGAAGAGGATGCTCTGCATCGGATGTCTTGAAGATGGACCCGCTCCGTTTCGGAAGGATGAAGATAGAAGATGCCACCTGGATGAAGACTTCTGCCGGTCTGGAGGTCCTCTTCTGGCCGGATCGGATGAAGACTTTGGACCCTCTGGAAGACCACTTGTGCCTGGCTGGGTGAAGACGTCTCAAGGTAGGGTGATCTTCAAGGGGGTAGTGTTAGGTTTTTTAAAGGGGGGATTGGGTGGGTTTTAGAGTAGGGTTGGGTGTGTGGGTCGTGGGTTTTAATGTTGGGGGGTATTGTATTTTTTTTACAGTTGAAAGAGCTGATTACTTAGGGGCAATGCCCCTCAAAAGGCCCTTTTAAGGGCTATTTGTAATTTAGTATAGGGTAGGGAATTTGATTATTTTGGGGGCTTTTTTATATTAGGGGGATTAGATTAGGTGTAAATAGTTTAAAATTCTTGTAATTCTTTTTTTAATTTCTGTAATTTAGTGTTTCGTAATTTAGTTTATTTAATTTAATTGTAATTAATTGTAGGTAGTTTAGGTAATTAGTTTAATTATAGTGTAGTGTTAGGTGTAATTGTAACTTATGTTAGGGTTCATTTTACATGTACATTTGTACTTATATTAGCTAGGTAGTTATTAAAGAGTTAATAACTATTTAATAACTATTGTACCTAGTTAAAATAAATACAAAGTTGCCTGTAAAATAAAAACAAACCCTTAGATGGCTACAATGTAATTATTAATTATATTGTAGCTATCTTAGGGTTTATTTTATAGGTAAGTAGTTTTAAATAGGATTAATTTATTTAATTCTAGTAATTTGATTTCGTTTTATTTAAATTATATTTAAGTTAGGGGGGGTTAGGGTTAGATTTAGATTTAGATTTAGGGGTTAATAAATTTAATATAGTAGCGGCGACGGGGTCGGCAGATTAGGGGTTAATAAATGTAGGTAGGTGTCGGTGATGTTTGGGACGGCAGATTAGGGGTTAATAAAATTTAACTAGTATTTGCGAGGCGGGAGTGCGGTGGTTTAGGGGTTAATACATTTATTAAAGTGGCGGTGATATTCTGGTCGGCAGATTAGGAGTTAAACATTTTATTTAAGTGTTTGCGATGTGGGGGGGGCTCGGTTTAGGGGTTAATAGGTAATTTATGGGTGTTAGTGTACTTTTTAGCACTTTAGTTAAGAGTTTTATGTTACGGCGTTAGCCCATAAAACTCTTAACTACTGACTTTTAAATGCGGTAGGAGTCTGGACAGGAGAGGGTCTACCGCTCACTTTTTCAGGCAATCATAATACCAGCGTTAGGAAAATCCCATTAAAAAGATAGGATACGCAATTGACGTAAGGGGATTTGTGGTAAGCTAAAATCGCGGAAAAAAAGTGAGCGGTAGACCCTCTCCTGCCTGACTCGTAATACCAGCGGGCGTTAAAAAGCAGCGTTGGGACCCCTCAATGCTGCTTTTTAAGGCTTATGCAAGACTCATAATCTAGCCTTTAAAGTTTTGATGTTAAACTATTGGCTTGATTACGAGTGGCACTTTTGAGCGTGAGTGAAAAGGGGTTTATTGCTGCTCTTTGTATGCATCAGAAGTAGTGCATGTATTACAGGTTGATGTATGTACGCTGGAGCACAATTGAATTTAATGCACGTCTGGGTAGCGCAACTTCAGAGCTCTGGTTATCTGTTAAGCTCGATTAATAAGTTGCACAAAAAACATCACAAATACATTTAAAAGTACAGTTACATTCATAATAACACTGTCTAATAAAAATTATTTTAAAAATATGCATAAAAAAGTTATAAAGGCTCAAAGATATGAGGTCTTAGGTGTTAGAAAAAAGGCATGCAAAGGGCTCTTACATAAAGATACGTACATATCTAAATATGTAAATAAATAAAATAATATATATATATGTGCGTGTGTATATGTTTGTATTTATGTATTTATTGTGTATATATGTTAGAAGGTGTTAGAAAAAAAAGGCATGCAAAGGGCTTTAACAACGAGATACATACAGCAACATGTCATGTATGTATTTATTTGTGTGTATATATGCATTCACTGACATATATACACATATAAAAACAAACACATATGTATACATAGATGAATATATACACACACACACACAAAAGTGTTTTGGAGCCCTTTGCAGTCAAGTAGTTAAAAACATGTAAAATATTTAATAAAGTATATTAGTGTGTATTTACTGCAAATCTTTCACATTCCAATGTTCTTCATAGGTAGATATGTTCTAAGTATTTTAAAATAGATATTACTATATATCATTACCTATATAAAATCAAAAGTAGGTATAGATATATATTTTACCAAAATACAATCATATATATATATATAAATATATAGGGGCATATCTACCAAGCTCCGTATGGAGCTTGAAGCCCTGTGTTTCTAAATACCGCTGCTCCATAACCTGTCCGCCTGCTCTGAGGAGGCAGACAGAGATCATCGCAATTCAACTTGATTGAATACGATCAGGTTCATTGACACCCCCTGCTAGTGGCCGCGGGAATCTGCAGGGGGCGGCGTTGCACCAGCAGTTCACAAGAGCTGCTGGAGCAATGCTGAATGCGGAGAGCGTATCATATCCGGCAGGCCTTTCATAAATAGGGGCCATAGTATTTATGTATGAATAAATTGAACATATTCTTTTATGTTAGGAACATTGGAATGTGAAATATTAATATTTTCAAGTTGTGTTAGAGCACCTGAGATAATTAGGTCGGGTTTGTGCGAGAGTACAGTGTTTTTTCCCACTTTGCGTGCTCCATCCAAGTCTATGGGGGAATATGAAAATGCAGTTGCAATATTCCAAGTTCGGCATTTTTTAGCAACATTTAGAGGGCTTTACAAATCTGGAGTAGACCAGGGTACAACCCTTGAAAACCCTTTTTAATGGTCTCCTTTGCTGTGGCAAAATGTAAATTAATGTTTACACTACTGTATCCTGAAATTTAAAAACTCATTGAACAAAAAAGTGTATCCATTATAGATAGATATTACAATTTTATTGTAAATTGTGGCTAGGAATTTAAATAAAACACTACCACTGAACTTTAAATAAAACAAGTAGTTAATTTTCAGTCTAATTCCTGTTTAACAAATCTAGGCAAATAGGTTGAAATAGCAGCTCACAGCCCATGCATTTGCTAGTCACCTCAGAATATAATAAGAAATAAAATAGGCTGAACCTGAAGTGTCTTTGAGCTGAAAGCATTTTCCAGTTGACACTAAGGGGCACTATGGAAAACAGTTTTGTGCAGTGGACTGGAAAGTTTAACATTACTGTAACTAGCACTGCTAACACCTTTCTGTTTGAAACAAAATGAATACAAATCACATTACAATGTTTTCCCAAAAGCTTTAATTTATATTCTCTTCTAGTTCATACACATTATTTTGTCTAACACTTTACATTGCCTGGCTCATGTTTCAAGACAACCGCACAAGCATATTGTTTGTGAAATTGCTTAGTAGGAGTTGCAGAGGTAAAGGGCTTGTTTGCATATGCTCTGGCATGCTATAAAGCTTCAATTACAGCAAAGCAATGCTTTGTTCTGCCCACTTCTTGACACATTTACACCCAGCATACAATGAATACAAATTTTAATTAGTTTTCACTAAAACTTACTGATAAAGGGCTACATTACGAGTGGAGCACAATTTATCTCTCCAACTCGCGTGTTGACGTTTCTAGATGGAGGCTTTTTGCTCACGGCAGGTTGCACTTGTATTACAAGTTGAATTGTGCACAAGCAAAAACTCGACGTGCACTAGGAGCGAACTTCGATTATCACAAAAGCGTTAATTTATTTCCCAATAGACTTCAATAGAGTGCAAAAAGTTGAAAAACCTAACACCCATACTCACGCACAAAATGCGATCACGTTTAACCAAGTGCACTAACTAGAACGACAAACTGGGTAAATTCAAAATAAAAAGATGTAAAGTACACTCACGTGATTCCACCTCAAACGTATGAGGTAAGACACTTGTAATATAATAGCAGATGTTCCTCCTCAAGCAAATCTCCTGCCTGGATCAGACTGCTCCTTGGGGCACACTCAGACTGCAGGCAAGTACACCTCCACGTGTACAGCTAGTCACAAGTCCTATATCTTTATTAAAAGAGGGGCAGGGCCAGGGACATATGTTATTTTTACTTCTTGCATTGCAGTTTTAAACATGCTTCTGATGTAAAGTTTGTCATACATCTATACATTATATATATTATGCATTATATAGAGCCCAATGCTGTGTCACCACTGAGTGCATGTATAAGTCTGTTACATACCTCCCAACATAAAAATCTGTGAATCTGTGACTCATTGCAAGAAAATATTGACATGGGCTTAATTTTCTAATTGTCTATGTCTTACCCTCAGACATTTTAAAATAGTTGCATGTAATAAGAAGTGTGTGTATGGGAGGGTGGGGGGTGGAGTGGGCTGCTTTGCCTTAAATTGGGGAAAGGGGAGTGTGTTCCCCCTGAAAAGTCACTACTCAAAAAAAATTTGCTACACTTGAAAAGCCCAGTGAGTGCGGATCTCTTGTGCTATATTTATATATACTATATATATATTTATTTTTATATATATATATATATACAGACCTCTGAAGAAGTAGCCAATAGCGCTACGAAACTAGTCAGGCTCCTCCCCCCGCCATTCAACATTCAATATCTGCTTGCAAAACGGCTAAATAGCTGATCAGCTGCATGTGGTTCATCTTCTGCAGCAGCTGTTGATCAGACTTGTGCTGTTAGCAAGTTTATGTGAACATTTTTTGTTTTTATTTATTTCTGAACGTTTTTATGTGGTATATTTTATGGTCGATGAAATAACATCCCATTACACTATGCCACAACACATTAATGAAAGAGAATATTACTTAATTAAAGTATAGATAAATAAACATAAAAGCCAAAACAAAACCTATGGCCTAAGTAAGTATAACTGTATATACTGTAATACAGGGGCAAAAAACAAAACCTACTGCCTAAGTATAACTTTATATACTGTAATACAGGGGCAAAAAACAAAACCTACTGCCTAAATAAGTATGACTGTATATAAAACAGGGGCAAAAAACAAAAGAGATTCTGGTGAATGGTTTTGATTGAAATAAATATCTGGAGCTAAAGATTCTTTCATGAGGAAACAACAGAATAAAACAAAAAATTTCAAATGGCACTAATGATTATTGCAATATTTTGCACCCACATGAAAAGGTTTTAGTTTTATGATAGAGAACATTTTCTGTGATTGTTATTGCAGACATTTTGTGCTGTGTTCTACTTCTTTATATTTGGAGTTTAAGTTTGTAGCCATGTGACATCAGATTTGGAGAGGTGACGCACATTTTATTTACTGTTGTGCAAGCTGTGGCAATTGCAATTGGCATTAAAAAATTTGGAGAGGTGACGCACATTTTATGCAAGCTGTGGGAATTGCAATTTGCAGTGAAAAAAGAGAGTCCAGGATTTCCATTTGAACAAGTGACAGTTCCAAAGTTTATGAACTTTTATGAAGATTAACATCCTGATACAAGTTTCAACCTCTCATTGTTTTATGGTTTTATATGTAATTTCATATGTACATTTAGCCAAGATAACAGGAATTTGTAATATTTTTCCTATAGTTGAGCGCCTCTGGCTCATATTGGAAATCTCTTTATACATATATCTTCACAGAGTTAGGGGTACTCTGTTTCAGCATTGAGGCAGCACACTATACGTCACTCAAATTTGTGATATACTTTTCCTTCATTTCAGTCAACTAACAACTATTGATAATTCAAAGTACACCTTTTTCAAAAATAGGAATCATTACATGGTTATAATAAGAAATTATTATTAGATCTAAGATTTAGCGCTGGTGACTCTTTCCCGATTTACTAATATATATATATATATATATATATATATATATATATATATATAGTCTAATAAATGAAGTAATTAAGCAATTAATAATTTAGAAAAATGACATAAACAACCAATGTTACTCATAAAATTTAAATATGGTACATATATAAATGGGAAATATTTATTAGGTCCCTGTACATGGGCATCGCTAAGCCACATGTACTCATTACATTACACCATCTTTGTACATCAATTTATTTCCGTAGAGCCGAGACTTTTCAAAATAAAAAATAAAAAACAGTCAGCTTTTTTTTTTTTTAAGAAAATCTCAATACATGATGGATCATGGACTGCTGGGGAAGTCGTCAAACTACAAAAACTGAAAGGGGTTAACCTTACCTACTTCTCCCAGTCCAGGTCAGGAGGTCTGTGACCACTAGCCTCTTCAGCCCCTCACACTCACTGCCCTTAGGGTTGCCACACGCCCCGGTTTTACTGGGACAGTCCCGGTCTGAGGCTCTGTGTCCCGTGTCCCGGAACTAGCCTCAAATGCCCCTGGCTAAGCGCTCCCCATGCGCAACAGTTTGCACAGACTTTACAAAAAATAAGCTGGCCAGAGGAGCGCTTAGCCCAGGGTTACTAACCGGGTAGGTGGAGTCTGCAGGAGACTGAGACGGAGGATGATGTGGGAGGAGTGGGACAGTGGGAAGGGGGAACAGGGTCCAGGAAGTGAGTGTCATCACATCCTGCAGCAGAGCAACAGAGAGATAGGATATCGCACGCACGCACCTGCCCGCCCGTTACACCAGTTACCAATTACCCGCCCACCAGTTAACCGAGACTGGTGACCGGTCACACAGGTTCACGATGCCCCCAAGCTTAGCAATCCCAGGTAATGAACGGTCTCATATCCATCTTTCTCATCTCCAAACACTGCTCCAATAATTTTGTAAAGTTGTCACCCAAAAGTTAGTGTCAATTATATTTTCTCTTAAACTTATTAATCTGAGTTTAGCTTTTCTAAATAATTTTCTCGGCTATACTTACAGCACTATTTAACTTGGTATTGGGGTTTCAACTTGGTGTGTGTGTGTGTATATAGCAGAAGTGCCGGGTTAGCAGCTGAACCCCCTTTAATCTAACCTGATGACCATCGTTTGTGGAACTACATAGAGGTAGAGACTGGTTATTGGCCCCTGTAAAACTATTTTCTGGAATCCGGTGTTCGCAAGGGTGAGTGATTCTAAATCGGCACACAGCAAGACATGCTGAAAAAAAACATCAGCGTCTTCAGACAACTTAAAGGTAAAGCACGGACCATCCAAGGATAGGTCAGGTATGTGAATAAGCCTGATACGAGTATCCGTAAAACCATTTGAAGCTGAATCTCTGAGACTTTGCCCATATCACCCAGGTGACCTGGCTTTATTGATTATTACTAACTGCTGGAACATTATTTTCACATATGCGGAATGTTGAATAAGTTCTCCGCTATACAAGGGTCACATGAAGAATAACCGCTCCCTCTATTTTCCACAGTACCCTTTATGCCATACATATTATCCAAACCCTCAGGAGGACTTTGTCTTTAAATTTCACCATTACGAATTTAATCTCTAATACCACTACAGTGCACACTTTGCTGGACTGTAGTGGTATTAGAACACCTCCCGGGATGGTAACCCACTAAGGGGTATCTTTTCTGACTAGTCACCTTGTGCCGATTATATTTAAACTGTGGTATTTGGTATTTCAATTCAATAAATGAATGTATTTACAGTGCAGTCTTTAAATCCATGTGTCCCCCATATGTCTCTCAGCCCAATATTGGATTTTTACTAATTTTGGCATAATAAATCAGTGCTGGCTATAATAGACTTGTTGGTTCTTGTGAACCTATTTCCTATTTAATTGTTATTACTATAGACTCTATTGCCTGGCCCCCCTAGTCTGCTATATACTTAAAATTGCAGATTGGGGTGGATTTCTTCGCTATATTAACATTTGGTGCTGTGAGTGGCTTCTTTTTATTATATATATATCAAAATTAATTTCATAATGAATTTGAGGCCGTGACAAGCCACGCCCCCAAGCCACGCTCTTTCCACGCCCACTTACAAAGTGTCC
The DNA here is from genome assembly GCF_027579735.1 of Bombina bombina. Classification (NCBI taxonomy): domain Eukaryota; kingdom Metazoa; phylum Chordata; class Amphibia; order Anura; family Bombinatoridae; genus Bombina; species Bombina bombina. Next base: position 560,433,269 of record NC_069502.1, read on the forward strand.
AGGATTTTTTTGGGCAAAAGGTGTCAACCCTATCTGTACTTGACACAACACATGGTTGCAATGTCCCGTCCGGCCTACGGCTGCAGCTCACTGAGGGCATCGTGTGACGTGTCACGTGTGTGTACAAGTACAAATCTGCAGGTCCCAGGTTTACTGTACACCTGCCCAGTAGCAGACCTACTCAAGAGAGGGCCCTGGTGCAAAAAAAATGGTTTTTGGCCTACCTCGAAGGTAACTAACTAGTAAGCAATATAATATATATATATATACACACACACATATGCATACATACATACACACAGACTGCCAATACTGCACTGCCTAATAAATGTATCCATACATTTACATATATGTGACAGCAAGTATGTGTACACCTGTGGTGGTTGGTGTAAACAAGGGTTTACATGACTTCTTTGTGGGTAGAAACATTAATTTAATCCCTTCATTGACAATAAGTGTTCTTGATGTGCAAGGGTTAAGATACCACCGCAAACTACTATGAGCAATGTAGGGGTTAAATCAATGCTGCAAATTAACTTTGAAGGGAGTAATTAACCACCTTGATTAACTGTGTGTGTACTAGCAAAGCAAATGTTAAATCACTGTTGTGTTTTACTTCAGTGATTTAACCCTCTTATTAGCCAGGACAACGATGCATATGACACATTTGCAGATCAGTGTGTACTAGCACATGGGCACATTTCCTGTGATCATAGAGAGGCCCCAAAATTTCTGGCATTCACACATACACATGCTCACACATACATATATACTTCTACACACACACAACCACATACATATACATTCATACAAATATATTTATAATGCATAAATACAAAAAAACACAACCATATACGCTCTCAACAGAAATACACACAAACACACACATTCATACACACGCAAATACACACATTAAAATACAACTTCACACACATAAACACTTTTTAAAATACACACACGGATAGATTTAGAGTTCTGCGGCCAAAGGGGTGCGTTAGCTACGCGTGCTTTTTTCCCCCCGCACCTTTTAAATACTGCTGGTATTTAGAGTTAACAGAATGGCTGCGTTAGGCTCCAAAAAGGGAGCGTAAAGGCATATTTACCGCCACTGCAACTCTCAATACCAGCGGTGCTTACAGACGTGGCCAGCTTCAAAAACGTGCTCGTGCACGATTCCCCCATAGGAAACAATGGGGCAGTTTGAGCTGAAAAAAAACCTAACACCTGCAAAAAAGCAGCGTTCAGCTCCTAACGCAGCCCCATTGTTTCCTATGGGGAAACACTTCCTAAGTCTGCACCTAACACCCTAACATGTACCCCGAGTCTAAACACCCCTAACCTTACACTTATTAACCCCTAATCTGCCGTCCCTGCTATCGCTGACCCCTGCATATTATTATTAACCCCTAATCTGTCGCTCCGTACACCGCCGACCCCTATATTATATTTATTAACCCCTAATCTGCCGCCCCCAACGTCGCTGCCACCTACCTACAATTATTAACCCCTAATCTGCCGACCGGACCTCACCGCTACTATAATAAAGCTATTAACGCCTAATCCGACTCACTTCCGCCTCAATAACCCTATAATAAATAGTATTAACCCCTAATCTGCCCGCAACCTACGTTATCCCTATGTACCCCTAATCTGCTGCCCCTAACACCACCGACCCCTATATTATATTTATTAACCCCTAATCTGCCGCCCCCAACGTCGCTGCCACCTACCTACAATTATTAACCCCTAATCTGCCGACCGGACCTCACCGCTACTATAATAAAGTTATTAACGCCTAATCCGACTCACTTCCGCCTCAATAACTCTATAATAAGTAGTATTAACCCCTAATCTGCCCTCCCTAACATCACCGACACCTAACTTCAAGTATTAACCCCTAATCTGCCGACCGGACCTCACCGCTACTCTAATAAATTTATTAACCCCTAAAGCTAAGTCTAACCCTAACACTAACACCCCCCTAAGTTAAATATAATTTAAATCTAACTAAATAAATTAACTCTTATTAAATAAATTCTTCCTATTCAAAGCTAAATACTTACCTGTAAAATAAACCCTAATATAGCTACAATATAAATTATAATTATATTGTAGCTATTTTAGGATTAATATTTATTTTACAGGCAACTTTGTATTTATTTTAACCAGGTACAATAGCTATTAAATAGCTAATAACTATTTAATAGCTACCTAGTTAAAATAATTACAAAATTACCTGTAAAATAAATCCTAACCTAAGTTACAATTAAACCTAACACTACACTATCAATAAATTAATTAAATAAAATACCTACAATTACCTACAATTAAACCTAACACTACACTATCAATAAATTAATTACATACAAATACCTACAAATAAATACAATGAAATAAACTAAGTACAAAAAATAAAAAAAGAACTAAGATACAAAAAATAAAAAAATAATTTACAAACATTATAAAAAGATTACAACAATTTTAAGCTCATTACACCTACTCTAAGCCCCCTAATAAAATAACAAAGCCCCCAAAATAAAAAAAATGCCCTACCCTATTCTAAAATACAAATAGAAAAGCTCTTTTACCTTACCAGCCCTTAAAAGGGCCTTTTGCGGGGCATGCCCCAAAGAATTCTGCTCTTTTGCCTGTAAAAAAAAACATACAATACCCCCCCAACATTACAACCCACCACCCACATACCCCTAATCTAACCCAAACCCCCCTTAAATAAACCTAACACTAAGCCCCTGAAGATCTCCCTACCTTATCTTCACCACGCCGGGTATCACCAATCCGTCCAGAGGAGGCTCCGAAGTCTTCATCCAAGCCCAAGTGGGGGCTGAAGAGGTCCATCATCGGGCTGAAGTCTTGATCCAAGGGGGGGCTGAAGAGATGCATCATCCGGCTGAAGTCTTGATCCAAGCGGGGGCTGAAGAGTACATCATTCGGCTGAAGTCTTCTATCAAGCGGCATCTTCAATCTTCTTTCTTCCGGATCCATCTTCATCCCGCCGACGCGGAACATCCATCCTGGCCGACGACTTCCCGACAAATGACGGTTCCTTTAAGGGACGTCATCCAAGATGGCGTCCCTCGAATTCCGATTGGCTGATAGGATTCTATCAGCCAATCGGAATTAAGGTAGGAAAATTCTGATTGGCTGATGGAATCAGCCAATCAGAATCAAGTTCAATCCGATCGGAACAGCCAATAGAATGCAAGCTCAATCTGATTGGCTGATTCCATCAGCCAATCAGAATTTTCCTACCTTAATTCCGATTGGCTGATAGAATCCTATCAGCCAATCGGAATTCGAGGGACGCCATCTTGGATGTGGGGGACCTCGGTTTAGGGGTACATAGGTAGTTTATGGGTGTTAGTATACTTTAAAGCACAGTAGTTAAGAGCTTTATGAACCAGCGTTAGCCCAGAAAGCTCTTAACTCCTGGCTTTTCTCTGCGGCTGGAGTCTTGACGTTAGATTTCTAACGCTCACTTCAGCCAAGACTCTAAATACCGGCGTTAGAAAGATCCCATTGAAAAGATAGGATACGCAAATGGCGTAAGGGGATCTGCAGTATGGAAAAGTCGCGGCTGGAAAGTGAGCGTTAGACCCTTACCTACACGACTCTAAATACCAGCCCCCTAACGCTGGTTTTGACGGCTAATGCAGAACTCTAAATCTAGGCGACACTGATTTGCACACAAATACTCAAGCATACAGACATTATTATTTATACACAAAGATATAAACATTTAAATTCAAATACAAACACACACTTTAGTAAAAATACACACTAACAGAGATACACATACAAGATGCATACACACACAAAGATATACAAATACACATATATGCTTACACAAATATATACAGTAACATACACTCAAAACACACACAGATACAAGCAGAAATACAAACACACACACAAATACACTTGCACACAGATACACACACAACACTTGCACACAGGTACAAATACACTTGCACACAGATACACACACACATACAGTTGCACACAGATACACACACAACACTTGCACACAGATACACACACACGAATACACTTGCACACAGATACAAACACAACACTTGCACAGAGATACATACACACAAATACACTTACACACAGATACACACACAACTCTTGCACACAGATACACACACACAAATACACTTGCACACAGATACACACACAACACTTGCACACAGATACACACACAAATATAGTTGCACACAGATACACACACAACACTTGCACACAGATACACACACACAGATACACTTGCACACAGATTCACACACAACACATGCACAAAGATACACCCACAAATACACTTGCACACAGATACACAAATACACATAACAAGAAAGCACTTACTAAAACTGCAGGATTCAGTTATAGGCTATAGCTTCTTCTTAACATACCTTCTTAACATACCTTCTTAACATAGATATTTCTTCTAGCTATGTATTCCAACTGTTGAGCAGCTTAAGATCTAGTACCTTGCCAGCAATATTGATAAGTGATAAATTATATTCACTAATTGTGTGCCACAGTCCCATATAGCTACCTTTAACACATTTGTTTGTACACCCTACAATATCATCTACTGGTAGTCCATACTCTCACGTTGGAGTTCTATACTGTTCACTATACAGTGGGGTCATTTGCCTGCTATTTGCACCAACCCCTAATCCCGTACTCCTGAGAACCCAACCACAGTATAGAAGTACCGTCGCTACTGTTCTGTGCTTTTAATACACACATTTATTTTAATTATTTCTAATAAAAGCTATGTTTTACCCCTAATACTGGGGGATTTCATATGTTCTGTGGGAACCCTTTGTTCAGTATTTCACGTGTTGTGGAGTGCTACATATGTACATACTTTTCTTCTGCTTTGCATTAGAAATTTTTCTAGTTGCCAGCTAATGTGCTTACCAACCCCAGGACCCTATACAATGAGTTACAGATACCGATATATGATGTAGTATGTGTGTCTATCTGTATCTATAAGTGTGTATGTGTGTGTATCTGCATGTATAAGTGTAAGCTTTGTAGTGTGTGTGTGTATCTGTATGTATAAGTGTGTGTGTGTGTGTATCTGCATGTATAAGTATATGCTATGTAGTGTGTGTGTCTGCATGTATAAATGTAAGCTATGAAGTGTGTGTATCTGAATGTGTAAGTGTATACTATGTAGTGTGTGTGTGTGTGTATCTGCATGTATAAGTGTAAGCTATGTAGTGTGTGTGTGTATCTGCATGTGTAAGTGTATACTATGTAGTGTGTGTGTGTGTGTGTATCTGCATGTATAAGTGTAAGCTATGTAGTGTGTGTGTATCTGCATGTGTAAGTGTATACTATGTAGTGTGTGTGTGTATCTGCATGGATAAGTGTAAGCTATGTAGTGTGTGTGTATCAGCATGTGTAAGTGTATACTATGTAGTGTGTGTGTGTATCTGCATGTATAAGTGTAATCTATATAGTGTGTGTATCTGCATGTGTAAGTGTATACTATGTAGTGTGTGTGTGTATCTGCATGTATAAGTGTAATCTATATAGTGTGTGTGTGTATCTGCCTGTATAAGTGTATGATATGTAGTCTGTGTCTGCATGTGTAAGTGTATGCAATGTAGTGTGTATTCTATGTAGTGTGTGTGTGTATGTGCATGTGTAAGTGTATGCTATGTAGTGTGTTACAGTGCATTTTTGCTAACTTTAAAGGCCAGAATCTAGAATATTAATGAGATTTAAAGAATCTATTATTAAATGTCCAATTAAGATAAAAATATTTAGCACTGTCTCTGCAAAGGTTAATTAAATACAGAGCCCACATAGCTGTACCAGTGGTTTGAGGTTGTGTTTCATTTGCTGCCTAAGAGTATTAAAAGATATGACTTTATTTAGAATGTTATTTATATTACTTGGGTCTTATGATTTGTTTTAAGCCCCGCCCCGCTCCTGCCCACCACATTTCAAATTTTTGCCGCCGGGGGAGGGGGGGGGGGGGGAGCGTGTTCCTATTTTGAATTTTGAAATGTTGGGAGGTATGCACTTGCGTACCGGCACTTCACCGCTGTGTGCTTCTGCTTCAGATTGACTCCACACATGATGTTACTGAGACTGTCTGTCAGTGTCAGTCAAAGTAACATTTCATTTGTGGCAAAAAATGTGGACAGAGCTACTAGCCTACAGTTTGTGAGGTAAGGGTAATGGTGGGCGCCCCAACAGCTGCTGCACAGCAACATCATGTCATATTGCACTAACAATAAACAAAGTTTTAAAGAGCCTCAGTTAAGTGTGAAGCACTTTCCTTGTGTTAATGGTGAACGGGGCTAAGAGAACAGGCAGCCCATCAGCTGCACTGGCATAATGTCATTAATATTAAACAAACTAAGAGCCACAGTGAAGTGAAGCACTCTGTGTGTGTGCGATGTGTGTTAATGGTGGGTCGGGGCTAAGGTAACAGGCGGCCCAATGGGCATCTGCCCGGTATGCCCTATGGCCAGTCTGGGCCTGAATACATATCATAGTGATAAATGTGCATATTCTAATCATAGCAGAATCCTCTTACAGTGTGTGTCTTAGTGTGTGTGAAACTGCTGTACAGTGACTGTGTAAATGCTATGGAGCCGATTTATCATGGCCCGAATAGGGCCAAATACATCTGTTTCCGCTCGAGCCTTCAGACTCGCCAGAAACAGGAGTTAGAAAGCTGCGGTCTTAAGACCGCTGCTCCTTAAATCATTCGCCACCTCTGAGGCGGTGGACAGCAATCCGCCCGATCTCATACGATCGGGTTGATTGACACCCTCTGCTAGCGGCTGATTGGCCGCAAATCTGCAGGGGGCGACATTACACAAGCAGTTCAACAAAACTGCTTGTGCAATGATAAATGCCGACAGCATATGCTGTCGGCATTTAGCGATGCAGGGCGGACATGATTCGCTATAGCAAATTATGTCCGCCCGGGGTATGATAAAGCTACCCCTATGTGCATATTAATATTTGTACCTCAATGCTACTATGTTGCCAAGTGTGTACTATAGGATTGTGTCTGCATATCGACTCAATAGACCTAAAAGAGAATATCACTGTTCACTTCCCTATGTGCATAAAGATATTGAACAAATGCCCCTATTACCACTTCTTGAGAGTTTAACATAAATCTTGCATTAGGATCGCCGTTTAAAACCAGCATTTGCGGTACCTTCCTATCGTCATGTATTTAAACAAATGCTTCATACGTCATCACCAGTGACGCCCTTCTGAGGGGAGTGTGTGTAGCATAATCATTCCATTGGCTGCGTTGTCAAAGAGATCATTGCGTATCACTAAACAGATCTCAAATATCTAATCACAAGATTGTATTCATATTGGGAGCTTTCAGACTGGTGTACAGTGATATAATGTCTAAATTAGTAGTCGCAACACTGTAACAGACTTACACACATAAGAATATTTATGATATATGTCTTTGCTACAATATCTTTATATTGTGTTAGCTAATCTTAAATACTATATTCCTAAAGTGATTATTATATAGAAAATGCTCAACACAGAAATGTGAGCATAAATATGAGAATGTCATCTAATTGCGTTATCACTAGCTACATGCTACATTCTATTTTTAGGTTGGCTGTGTCCCTATTTGGACAATAACTGTTATATAAGTATAACAAGAAATCTAAGCGCATAACAAGGAAAAAGGCCTATAAGAAATAATGCAATTTTATATTTATATTAAGCCCATTTGAATGGATCGTGTTCAAACTATATATCTACTTTGCTATGCATCAAGGTAGTATCGAGTTTCGTTTTGCTCCACTACTAAATGATAAATAGTTGCCTTACAACTAAGGTCTATTATAGAGTGTTTCTTTTCTTTGCTTATTATATAAACATATCCAGTAGTATAGCAAGGGATATAGGCACACCCCTAGCTAAAGGACTTATAAGAAACAATGCCAGTCTATATTTATGTTCAGCCCATTTGGGTGGATCGTATTTTAACGGTGTATCCACTTGGCTTCATTAAGAAGTAGTGCATTGCTTCAGTCTCCTCCTCTCCTAAGTTGTGGAATGTGATCAATTAACTTAAATCTAAGGTAGGTTACAGTTGCTTTTCCAAAAAATGTTGAGCAACTGGTTTTTCACTGTTGCCTGTTTTTAGGGCTGATTTGATTGCTGAACGGTTATTGGCAAATCTAGTTCTACCATCATCATGCATCTTACCCACATAGAACTTCCACATAAGCAATTTAGCAAATAAACCACAACGTTTGTGGTGCATGTTAGATAATGTTTGATCTGATATTTGCGATTGGTATGAGGATGTCTGAACAAGCTCCCTGAATTCATCAAATTGCATGATGTACCTGATATGTTTCTGAAGGAGCCCTGTTTTTTTATTTGTAACCAAGTGCTTTGCTTTTAGTTTTGGAGACGATCTGTATTTACTATTATGTCCCTTAGATTACATGCTCTTCTATAGGTAACTCTTGATTGATTCTCCAAAGGTAGAGTAGAATCTGAAGATAATTTTTCCCAATGGTTACTCACAGTGTAGGGAAGAGCCTTTGTCAGGGGTGTATATGTAGTGATGAATGTAACGTGTTTATCTATATCCCTTGATTTCTCTTTCATAGACAACAGATGTACTTGCTTAGGTAAAAGTACCATCTGTATTGTTTATAGTTTCAACCTCTTCACTAGATATAGGAAAGTCCAGAGCCTCCATGTTGACTTTATTGAGGTACAAATGACCATGCAGGGAAATAAGTGAATATGTGATGTGGTGACAATGTGGTCCAGTATTAAATGTGTGGACAATCCAATTTGATATGTAAAACAAAAACAACAGGGAAAAGCACTCTCACCTCCTCTACAGTAGGGTAACGCAATTAGCTGGTGAGATGACAGAGATACTCAAAAGAATCTCGTATTTATGCTTACATTCCTGTTTTGAGCATTTGTATATAATAATCACTTTAGGAATATAGTATTTAAGATTAGCTAACACAATATAACAATATTGTATCAAAGACATATATCAAAAATATTCTTATGTGCGTAAGTCTGTTACAGTGTTGCGACTACTAATTTAGACATTATGGGGCCTATTTACTATGGTGCGAGTGGACATGATCCGATATAGCGTATATCAATAAATGCTTACAGCATACGCTCTCTGCATTTATCATTGCACCAGCAGTTATTGTGAACTGCTGGTGCAATGCCGCCCTCTGCAGATTTGAGGCCAATCACCATAGGCAGGGGAGAATTGTATCCTACACAGAGCTATCTAACGGCTAGATTTAGAGTTTTGCGTTAGAAGGGGTGCGTTAGCTATGCATGCTTTTTTTCCCCCGCACCTTTTAAATACCGCTGGTTTTTAGAGTTCACAGAATGGCTGCGTTAGGCTCCAAAAAGGGAGCGTAGAGCATAATTTACCGCCACTGCAACTCTAAATACCAGCGGTGCTTACTAACGCGGCCAGCTTCAAAAACGTGCTCGTGCACGATTCCCCCATAGGAAACAATGGGGCCGTTTGAGCTGAAAAAAAACCTAACACCTGCAAAAAAGCAGCGTTCAGCTCCTAATGCAGCCCCATTGTTTCCTATGGGGAAACACTTCCTAAGTCTGCACCTAACACCCTAACATGTACCCCGAGTCTAAACACCCCTAGCCTTACACTTATTAACCTCTAATCTGCCGCCCCCGCTATCGCTGACACCTGCATATTATTATTAACCCCTAATCTGCTGCTCCGTACACCGCCGCAAACTACATTATCCCTATGTACCCCTAATCTGCTGCCCCTAACACCGCCAACCCCTATATTATATTTATTAACCCCTAATCTGCCGCCCCAACGTCGCCGCCACCTACCTACAATTATTAACCCCTAATCTGCCGACCGGACCTCACCACTACTATAATAAAGTTATTAACCCCTAATCTGCCTCACTCCCGCCTCAATAACCCTATAATAAATAGTATTAACCCCTAATCTGCCCTCCCTAACATCGCTGACACCTAACTTCAAGTATTAACCCCTAATCTGCCGACCGGACCTCACCGCTACTCTAATAAATGTATTAACCCCTAAAGCTAAGTCTAACCCTAACACTAACACCCCCTAAGTTAAATATAATTTTTATCTAACAAAATAAATTAACTCTTATTAAATAAATTATTCCTATTTAAAGCTAAATACTTACCTGTAAAATAAACCCTAATATAGCTACAATATAAATTATAATTATATTGTAGCTATTTTTGGATTAATATTTATTTTACAGGCATCTTTGTATTTATTTTAACTAGGTACAATAGCTATTAAATAGTTAATAGCTATTTAATAGCTACCTAGTTAAAATAATTACAAAATTACCTGTAAAATAAATCCTAACCTAAGTTACAATTAAACCTAACACTACACTATCAATAAATTAATTAAATAAAATACCTACAAATAAATACAATTAAATAAACTAACTAAAGTACAAAAAATAAAAAAGAACTAAGTTACAAAAATAAAAAAATAATTTACAAACATTATAAAAATATTACAAAAATTTTAAGCTAATTACACCTACTCTAAGCCCCCTAATAAAATAACAAAGCCCCCCAAAACAAAAAAAATGCCCTACCCTATTCTAAAATAAAAATAGAAAAGCTCTTTTACCTTACCAGCCCTTAAAAGGGCCTTTTGCGGGGCATGCCCCAAAGAATTCTGCTCTTTTGCCTGTAAACAAAAACATACAATACCCCCCCCAACATTACAACCCACCACCCACATACCCCTAATCTAACCCAAACCCCCCTTAAATAAACCTAACACTAAGTCCCTTAAGATCTCCCTACCTTATCTTCACCACGCCGGGTAACACTGATCAGTCCAGAGGAGGCTCCGAAATCTTCATCCAAGCCCAAGCGGGGGCTGAAGACATCCATCATCCAGCTGAAGAGGTCCATCATTGGGCTGAAGTCTTTTTTTTTTTTTTCTATTTTTTTTTTTTACTTTATTTTTTATTAAAGAGAGTTCAGGCTTACAACATATTAACAATTACATACATATAATCCAGAATTAAATATAGTAATACGAAATGTCTTTATAACAGATATTAAGTTGTCAATCAATGGAATCCATGATAGTACAATTAGTTACAGCCTATGCTTATCCCACTCAGACATCTCAGATCTTTTCTCACTTGCTTAATACCCAAACTCTCTTATTTTAGCTTTTTCCAAACTAGACTAACCCTTAAAACTAAACAAAATTATAAACCTCTTACTTCAAGGTCGAAAAAAGTGAAGAAAACAAAATATATGCTTACAAGCAATGTGTGAAATTACTGAGGCACGCTTGGTTATATCTTAACAATAACTAAGATAGTGGGCCTATACATATCTTTTGATTTTTAGAGACATTACTAACATAATTTCTCTATCAAAATCCTAAAAAATGCTACTGGAAATATGTCACGTAAGATTGAGTCTTCGAAGTATGTAGATTTGTGGAATGATTTAGTGAGTATATATTGTGTGGAGAGAGGATAAGACTTTATAATTTTTAGCCATTTGTTAAAAAAGCTTTGTACTTGTTTATCACATGTACTGCATATATTGTATTGCTCAAACATAATCTGTGTTTTAACCGCATTTAAAAATATACTAAAAAGAGGGGGTTTATTGTTTTTCCAATTTTTCAGAATCAAGTTCCGAACTATAAGAATAACAGTGTTAGCTAAATTATGGGATACTACATCCGGTACTAAAAACACTATGATCCTTGGGTCAAGCACTAGATTCACTTTTGTATTTTTATTTAGCCAATGATTTACCTTACGCCATAGTTGATTTATTTTCGGGCAAAACCAAAAACAGTGGAGTAAGTCCGCTGCAGGAAAATGACATTTATGACACTGGCCTTGCGTTTCTGGAGACCAACATATAAACCTTTTAGGTGAGATATACGCATTATTAAGAAGTTTTAAGTGAGATTCTTTCCAGGAGGAGGGAAGGAGAGCATTGTTCACCCACTTAATACTTTTGCTAATTGTTTCAACATCCATCCCATCAAAATATTTGATCCAATATACTGAACATAGATCCAGAATTAAGTGGCCCTGTTTTGCAAGCAAGATTTTATAAAGTAGCGAGATTGAATGATTCCCCTGACTGTATAGGTTAATATAATCGCCAACTCTATCATATTTCCCGTGCCAGGGCCCCAAATGTAACTTTTCCTGTATAAAGTGACGTATCTGGAGATAGGCATAAAAGGATTTGTTCGAGAGATTATACTGCGTGGCTATACTCTCGAAGATGCGCACCCCAAGGCCATCATCTAGTAGCTGTGTTATCAAGGTTAGGCCCTTGCTGGCCCACCCACTGAATATTGCATTTTGAAGCCCCGTCTGGAACTCCGGATTACCTCTAATTGAGAGAAAGGTGGATAAATGAAAATTAATCTTAAATCGAAGACAGAATTGCTGCCAGGCTTTAACAACGTTATATATATGCTAGTCAATATTTTAATTTTTCCAGGAAGTCGCTTATGAGGGCAGTGTAAAGCCGCTATAATGGAGAAGGGATTTATGAGATTTTCCTCAGATTTACTATTTGTCAGATAGTCAGAAGAAAGTAACCAATCTACTCCAAACCGTGCGAGAATAGCTATATTGTATGACTTAATATCCGGAAACGCAAGACCTCCAAACTCCTTAGCTTGGCAAAGCTTTCTGATAGAGAGACTCATCCAAGATGGCGTCCCTCGATTTCTGATTGTCTGATAGGATTCTATCAGCCAATCGGAATTAAGGTAGGAAAATTCTGATTGGCTGATGGAATCAGCCAATCAGATTGAGCTTGCATTCTATTGGCTGATCGGAACAGCCAATAGAATGCGAGCTCAATCGGATTGGCTGATTGGATCAGCCAATCAGATTGAACTTGAATCTAATTGGCTGATAGAATCCTATCAGCCAATCGGAATTCGAGGGACGCCATCTTGGATGATGTCCCTTAAAGGAACCGTCATTCGTCGGGAAGTCGTCGGCCAGGATGGATGTTCCGCGTCGGCGGGATGAAGATGGATCCGGAAGAAAGAAGATTGAAGATGCCGCTTGATAGAAGACTTCAGCCTGATGATGGACCACTTCAGCGCCCGCTTGGATCAAGACTTCGTCCCGATGATGGACCTCTTCAGCGCCCGCTTGGATCAAGACTTCAGCCCGATGATGGACCTCTTCAGCCGGATGATGGATGTCTTCAGCCCCCGCTTGGGCTTGGATGAAGATTTCGTAGCCTTCTCTGGACTGATCGGTGATACCCGGCGTGGTGAAGATAAGGTAGGATGATCTTCAGGGGCTTAGTGTTAGGTTTATTTAAGGGGGGTTTGGGTTAGATTAGGGGTATGTGGGTGGGGGGTTGTAATGTTGGGGGGGGTATTGTATGTTTTTTTTTACAGGCAAAAGAGCAGAATTCTTTGGGGCATGCCCCGCAAAAGGCCCTTTTAAGGGCTGGTAAGGTAAAAGAGCTTTTCTATTTGTATTTTAGAATAGGGTAGGGCATTTTTTTATTTTGGGGGGCTTTGTTATTTTATTAGGGGGCTTAGAGTAGGTGTAATTAGCTTAAAATTGTTGTAATATTTTTATAATGTTTGTAAATTATTTTTTTATTTTTTGTAACTTAGTTCTTTTTTTATTTTTTGTACTTTAGTTAGTTTATTTAATTGTATTTATTTGTAGGTATTTTATGTAATTAATTTATTGATAGTGTAGTGTTAGGTTTAATTGTAGATAATTGTAGGTATTTTATTTAATTAATTTATTGATAGTGTAGTGTTAGGTTTAATTGTAACTTAGGTTAGGATTTATTTTACAGGTAATTTTGTAATTATTTTAACTAGGTAGCTATTAAATAGTTATTAACTTTTTAATAGCTATTGTACCTGGTTAAAATAAATACAAAGTTGCCTGTAAAATAAATATTAATCCTAAAATAGCTACAATATAATTATAATTTATATTGTAGCTATATTAGGGTTTATTTTACAGGTAAGTATTTAGCTTTAAATAGGAATAATTTATTTAATAAGAGTTAATTTATTTCATTAAATAAAAATTATATTTAACTTAGGGGGGTGTTAGTGCTAGGGTTAGACTTAGCTTTAGGGGTTAATACATTTATTAGAGTAGCAGTGAGGTCCGGTCGGCAGATTAGGGGTTAATACTTGAAGTTAGGTGTCAGCGATGTTAGGGAGGGCAGATTAGGGGTTAATACTATTTATTATAGGGTATTGATGCTGGAGTGAGGCGTATTAGGGGTTAATAACTTTATTATAGTAGCGGTGAGGTCCGGTCGGCAGATTAGGGGTTAATAATTGTAGGTAGGTGGCGGTGACATTGGGGGCAGCAGATTAGGGGTTAATAAATATAATATAGGGGTCGGCTGTGTTAGGGGCAGCAGATTAGGGCTACATAGGGATAATGTAGGTTGCGGCGGTGTGCGGTCGGCAGATTAGAGGTTAAAAAAAATTCTTTGAGTGGCGAGCGATGTGGGGGGTTCTCGGTTTAAGGGTACATAGGTAGTTTATGGGCGTTAGTGTACTTTAGAGCACAGTAGTTAAGAGCTTTATGAACCGGCGTTAGCCCAGAAAGCTCTTAAGTCCTGGCTTTTTTCTGTGGCTGGAGTCTTGACGTTAGATTTCTAATGCTCACTTCAGCCAAGACTCTAAATACCGGCGTTAGAAAGATCCCATTGAAAAGATAGGATACGCAAATGGCGTAGGTTGATCTGCGGTATGGAAAAGTCGCGGCTGGAATGTGAGCGTTAGACCCTTACCTACACGACTCTAAATACCAGCGGTAGCCCAAAACCAGCGTTAGGAGCCCCTAACGCTGGTTTTGACGGCTAACGCAGAACTCTAAATCTAGCCGTAAGTGTAGCATTACTTACTTTGTTAATGCTCCATCTGTTGTTGACGGTCTCTGCTCAGTTCCTTCCGACTGACAATCCACAGGCATGGTCCCTCCTCCTGATTCCAGCTCTAAACTGGCGCGCACTTTCCCAACTAACTAAATAAAATATGCACGCTCTCCCCTCCCAGACTGCCACTTTTAAAAAAATAAATAGATAAAAAAAAGGAAACAGTGTGTCTGGGGCCTATTTAGGGAAATGGGCCTGGAGCTGCAGCTCCTCTAGCCCCTACGTTAATCCGGATCTGACGATTGGCTGTTTTGTTTAGCTCCGCCTCCATCTGGAGAGCCTCCTCTACTCGCACATCAAAAACTGTACGATTAACATGGTATAGAGCTGGGTTTGGGGCGGCGCTGCAGGCACTTTGAAATAATGGCTTGAAGCCTATACTTCTATCTATCGCACGTGCGGTGTGATAGAAGTAAAAATGAAAAAACATTTTTTTTATTTTTTTTTAACAAAACTAGACTGGGACTTTTTTGGCTGTATAAATATTAATTTTCCAATAGCGGGGCAATTGGAAATATTATATTTATTCAGCCAAAAAGTTTTTTTGTTTTTTTTTCAGTGGTTTCACGTGCGGCAGTGCTCCTATTGAGGAGCCTTCACTGACAGTTGTTAAAAAAAGTGTCTATAAACATTTCATATCATACATTAAACTTTAATGTCACAGTGCAGGTAACCCATACTGCACTTAGCACTTACATATGAGCACTGAATATTGTCAGCTGATGCTAAGATTGTAACAGTCTTTTCATCACCATAAATGTACATATGCTTCATCTTTATATCCAAACCTAATATCCTATTAAACATTTATTCAAAGGAAACACTGGGGAACAGCTATTGAGCAAAACACTGGGGAACAGACATTTAAAGGAAACACTGGGAAACAGTCATTTAAATGAAACACTGGGGAACATTTTATTGAGAGGTCGTTATAATCTTCTTAACTTCCCCAACATTTTTTAAGAGGTCTTTTCAATATGATTTGCTAAAATTCAGTCGCTGAGTCAGGTCCAATAAATCAGCAGTATAGGATAACAAAGGACTTGTAAAGCAGAAGCAATTCTTAGTGAACTGTGCCCACTGTCTAACCAGCTTTGCACCATCAAGCACTGATACAGCAACCACAAAATACATTATTTATTATAAAACCCTAATTTAACATGACAAATTTAACAATATATAAGTAACATTGTAGTAACTTCTAATTCAGGACAGTCCAGGTTATTTTGGGAACCTTGTGGCTAAAATTTTCTTTTAACATTAAAGGGACAGTATACTCCAATTTTCACATAACTGCATGCAATAGACACTACTATAAAGAATAATATGCACAGATACTGATATAAAAATCCAGTATAAAACAGTTTAAAAACTTACTTAGAAGCTTCCAGTTTAGTTCTGTTTAAAAGGTTACTGGAACATCCACTGCAAGTGGGAAATATCAGACACTTCCCCTCCCCTTTCCTTTGCATATGAAAAGACTGTTTACACAAACAGAAGCAATCTGGAATAGGTATACGTCGGTATTCTCCTAAATCTTTGGGGCTTGGTTAGGAGTTTGAAAATCAGAGCAATGTTATTTAAAAATAAGCAAAACTATCCATTTAAAAAAAACAAAAAAAAAAACTTTATAGGCTATATGAATAGATCATCTACAAAACATTAATGCAAAGAAAAAAAGAGTGTATAATGTCCCTTTAAAGACCTTAATTCCAATACACCTGAATGTCTGTCCAAGGCTTATTGAATATGTTATTGTAGAGTTTTTAAATACAAATCCTATTAAAATACTTTTGTCCCACAAAAAAAAAACTATATCTTGCATGAGGACAATGAGAAAATTAAAATACAATTCATAAATAAATGTATTTTTAGATGTTCCTTTAAAAATGTTTTTTCAGTCTATAACTTGGACCTTTGGAAAACTGCATACATAGTAACATAGTAACATAGTAGATGAGGTTGAAGAAATACCGAAGTCCATCGAGTTCAGCCTATAAAAATCTAAAATACTCCAGTTAAGATTAAATAACCCCACTAACAGGTGACTCATTTAATACTAATAATCATATCCATTAATTGTGTTTCTAGAGAGAAATGTATCCAAACATTTTTAAAATTTATCTAGGGTATTGGCAGTCACTACCTCCTTAGGTAATGAGTTCCACAATTTTTTTGCTCTTACAGTGAAAAAACATTTCCGAGATTGAATCCCCTTTCCTCCAACCTTAAATTGTGACCTCTTGTCACAATGCTTTCCTACCTTGAATCAATGCATCTTTTAATACATGCTAGTATCTTATTAGCCTTTGTAACCACTGCCCTGCATTGTGCACCCATCTTTCGCTTGTT
This sequence comes from Bombina bombina, assembly GCF_027579735.1. Classification (NCBI taxonomy): domain Eukaryota; kingdom Metazoa; phylum Chordata; class Amphibia; order Anura; family Bombinatoridae; genus Bombina; species Bombina bombina. The sequence goes on from NC_069502.1 coordinate 560,450,627, forward strand.
ATCTATTACTACTCCCAAATCCATTTCCTCCTAAATAATTTGTTGCTTGCTTATTTTGACTTCCAATGTAAATGTAGAACCTTGCATTTTCCCGTATTAAATCTCATTTTTCTTTTACCTGCCCATACTTCTAATTTTTGCAGATCCCTTTGTAATGAAAAATAGAGATGTTGCTATTTAATCCTTGCTCCAAGTCATTTATAAAAATATTAGAAAGAACAGGGCCCAGTACTGATCCCTGGGGGACTCCACTGATTACCTTTGACCGATCTGAGTATGATCCATTCACTACTACTCATTGCTCCCTATCTTTTATCCAGTTATTTATCCAAGAGCTAACATTTTCAGCTATTCCCAGTCCCTTAATTTTGTGCATTAATCTCTCATGTGGTACTGTATCAAATGCCTTTGCAAAAGTTAAGTATATCACATCAACTGATTCCCCTTTATTTATTTTTGCTTACTTCCCATAAAATCTAATTAGATTAGTTTGACATGATCTATTTCTCATAAAACCATGCTGCTTTGAACTCATAATCTTGTTTACACGAATGTGCTCATCAATATAATCCCTTATAATCCCTTCAAATATATTCCCCACTATTGATGTCAGACTAACTGGTCTATAGCTTCCTGGATCATCACTGCTTTCCTATGGCACCACATCTGCTTTACGCCAATCCTGGGGTACCATGCCTGAGGATAATGAGTCTGGAAAAATTAAGAGTAGAGGTTTGTCTATAACAGTGCTAAATTCCTTTAACACCCTTGGGTGTATTCCATCTGGGCCTGGAGTTTTATTTACCTTAATATTATCCAGTTTTTTCCTGATATCCTCTAGAGATAACCAAGTTAATGGTATGGGCTGACATGTTCTAGTTTGTTCTGAAGTATTGTCCATTGGTTCCTCTCTTGTGTATACTGAAGAAAAAAAACTGTTTTTGTACCTCAGCCTTCTCCCTGTCACTGTTAACCATGCTACTTTCCACGCATTTATTGTACCTATATTGTCCTTGAACAAACATGGATACATAGAGGAAAGCGCCAAAAAAGAGTGTATACAGGCTCACTTCTTAAAAGAACAATAGCCTAACCGTATTGCTCAGATGTGAATACAAAAAATGTGTGAGTGAAGGAGCGCCTCAGTAGTGAGGCTAAAGTATACAATAATGTTTCAACAGAAATGTATTATTCCAATTGTACTGGGAAATATATATAGGTATTGATGTGGATGAAAAGGTAGCAGTTTAATTTATATTATAGAATACACTGATATTGCTGAAAGGATGTGGACCTTTAAACAGATAGTTATAAAAGCCACTATAAGTTGTGACAGTGGAAAAACATTAAATATATAAGCAGCAGATAGCAACTGATGTATTATCTAATGATTTGAATGTATGTATTACATTTATAATACAAAACGGTAATGTGGAATAAATCGCAATATAAATTGACTGACAAATCTTAAGGAACTTTACAAGTTATAAATGGCAACGTGAGTAACGATCATAAAAGTGAGTGACTACTAGCACAAAATAGCAAGGTAAGTGACTAACAGAAAATGGCAGTGGTACCGTTAAAGGCTACTCGATATAGTGGAAGTTAAAAAGCTGCAGATACCAACGGGTGTGTCATCTAATAGATGAAAACATGTATATAGGATATAATACAAAATAACAGCGAGAAATAATTTGCAACATTAGTTACAGGGAGAAATAATTTGCAACATTAGTTACTAACACATTGTAAGAAACTTGCAAAAAGATAACGTGAGAAAGATAGCGTGAGTGACTAGCAGAAAATTGTAAAACTAGCAAGCTCTTAAGAATGAAAAACTAGCAAGCTCTTAAGATTTATAGAATGGGTAGATGGGAATGCTTCAACAAAAAAATTAATAATGATATATTAAAAATTATATTTTATATTTCATATTTTACGGCATAAAAACTAAACTGATAAATTTAAGAATAAAACATGTTAAAAGTCAATACAGAACTCAGCTAGGCAATGGGAGCTATGAGAAGGATTGGCCAATCCTGTACTAAATAAAAACTGATAGTGCACAAACAGTAGGGAAGAACAGATATTGCATACAAGAACTGTCTGTGAAGTAAATGTCCGTGAAAAAAGTGTCCGTGAAAAATAATTAGATGGTGATAAAGTTCCTGATGTGGGGAGTCCTTAGAAAAGTAAAAAAGATTCTGGAGGAGGTGACTCCTTGAGGGGGTGTAGGGGTGTAAAAACCGCTTGATGAGTGCGATCTATTGCTTGGGGAATCCGATATGGAAAAATTAGAAAAAGTCAAAAGAAATCCTATAGAAAAACCTGTGAAGAGAAGCAAAAAATACTGCACAAAACGATATCAGTAAAACAGCTGAATTAGGAAAAATGCTCACCAATGGGATAGAAGACTCGGGCTGGTATGTCAAAGTGAAGGTCTACGCATTTCAGCCTACTGCGAGGGCTTTGTCAAGACTAATCAAATCTCGCTGTTGTTTTGTATTATATCCTATATACATGTTTTCATCTATTAGATAACACACCCATTGGTATCTGCAGCCTTTTAACTTCCACTATATCGAGCAGCCTTTAACGTTACCGCTGCCATTTTCTGTTAGTCACTTACCTTGCTATTTTGTGCTAGTCACTCACTTTTATGATCGTTACTCACGTTGCCATTTATAACTTGTAAAGTTTGTTAAGATTTGTCAGTCAATTTATATTGCGATTTATTCCACATTACCATTTTGTATTATAAATGTAATACATACATTCAAATCATTAGATAATACATCAGTTGCTATCTGCTGCTTTTATATTTGCTATTTTTCCACTGTCACAACTTATAGTGGCTTTTATAACTATCTGTTTAAAGGTCCACATACTTTCAGCAATTTCAGTGTATTCTATAATATAAGTTAAACTGTTACCTTTTCATCCACATCAATACCTATATATATTTCCCAGTACTATTGGGATAATATATTTCTGTTAAAACAATATTGTATACTTTAGCCTCACTACTGAGGCGCTCTTTCACTCACCTATATTGTCCTTCTTAGATTTTTTGCTATTTATGTACTTAAAGAACCTTTTAGGGTTAGACTTAGAATCCTTTGCAATTAATTTTTCATTTTAAATTTTGGCTACTTTGATTGCTTTTTTTGCATGCTTTGTTACATTCCTTATAAATATGGTATTTTGAGTCTGTACTATTTTCTTTGAATAATTTAAATGTCCTACGTTTTTTTTTTCTAATTTCTCAACACATTTTTATTTAGCCACATTGGCTTGGATTTTTTATTTTTATTTTTATAACCATATGGTATTTGTTGATATGTATATTTATTTAACAAAGTTTTAAATGCTATCCATTTATCCTCTGTATTTTTATTAGAGAATATGTTGTCCCCATTTATGTTATTTAATGATTTCCTTAAATCGATGAATTTTGCTTTCTTAATATTAAAAGTCTTAGTTAAACCTTTAAGACACTGCTTATGAAAAGAAATTTCAAATATGACCATGTTATGATCACTGTTACCCAAATGTTCTTTGACTTCTATGTTTGATATTGTATCTGTATTGTTTGATAGCACTAAATCTAATATAGCTTTACTCCTAGTTTGCTCCTCTATTAATTGTGGCAATAAGTTATCCCTGAGAACATTTAGCAATCTATTCCCTTAGCTGAATTACTAGTTTCATTGGCCAAGTTTATATCAGGGTAGTTAAAATCTCCCATAATTACAGCACTGTTATTAGCAGCCTTACCTATTTGCATTAGTAGCTGGGTTTCCTCCAGGTCACTAATGTTGGGGGGCTTGTAGCAGGTTCCAAGTAATATTTCTTTTAGGATTCTCCCCCCCACACTCTTTATTTCAACCCACAGGGTCTCTACATTGTCACCTGTATCATAAAAATCATCCCTTATTGTAGGTTTAAGGTTAGGTTTAATATACATGCAGATTCCTCCACCCCTTTTATTATTTATGTCCCTCCTAAATAAAGTATACCCCTCTAAGTTAACTGCTCAGTCATGTGAATCCTCCCACCTAGTTTCAGTTATACTGATAACATCATAGTCCTCTTTTGCAACTAAGAGCGTCAGCTCCCCCATTTTACCTGTCATGCTTCTTGCATTTGTTGTCATACATGTAATTTTCATGTGCTTTCTGCTGCTACATGTTGTGCTTTCCTCCATACTTTCTAATGTGACATTTCTTAAGTTATCCCTTCCTTGAGATATTATTTTCCTCTTTTTTTTTCAAAACCTTAAAAGTGAAGTGTTTAGAAGTTTAAAATATTATTATAAAATGGCTGAGAATTATATAAAATGATTAATTACACAGATGCCTGCAATCTGAATTTTTATACATTTATCATCATTATTGAATTCATTGTCTGTCATGTATTACTTTAGTTTTTAGACACATATCTTTAACTTTCATGAATATCTATAGAAGCCACAAGAACTTACTTGAAAACTCATACAATATCCTTTTTTTGTCTTTTTCATGTGCTTACCTTGGAAGTCATAAAATTACTAGAAATATCACAAAACATCTCAAGTGTTTTTTTTTAATTTATTATTAATTTGTCAGCTTCACAGAATAATTAAGTGGAAAAAAAATGACACCTGAAAAGCTTTACAATTTGTCTTGGAGATTTAACAAAATTATTGGAATCTGGTCCAAATATCCCAACAATGTTTTAATAAAGAATGCATAAAGCGAAGCTCATATTTAGCAGTCATTTTAAGTAAATATTATCTGAAAAAGGGAGATCTCCTTTGTCTACCACAATTGATTTGTGCATGGAAAATAATTCTGAAAGTTCTTATTATTAAAATTATTTTCAAACTGTTTTGTAGATATTTGCTAGACTATTTATTTTTCATTATAAAGAGTTGTATTCATTTTCTGCTCAGTAGTCCGTCATGGACTTCTTCCTTTTCTTTGTGATAATCATTATTGAATAAATATTTGTTTCTATGTTTTTCAGCATACTGTATAATGTATGAATATAGAACTTGGTGTTTGTACTTTGTTCAAGCAGCAAATCAAAACTTTTTTTCTGATTAAAGTCAATGGGCAAGATTACAAGTTGCACAGCAAATCTGTTTTTCGCAGTTGTGAAAACACAGTGCACGTTATGTTTTTTTCGCATTAGGGTTTCTGCCTTTTTTTCGCATTTGGGGTTGTGCAGGTATTACAAGATGCAGAATAACATTTTTTACATGCATTAACCTGTGTGATCCAAACAGCCTTCGCGTATTCCCCCATAGAAGTCAATGGAAAAGACAAATAGAAAAAAAGCCAATGACATATTCTCCTCCAAAAGTATACATGAAAATGCGAAAATATTTCATATTGCTAAAATGTTTTCGTAACGGAATATGTTCTATTTATTTATAAATTAATATTTCTCTATACATGTAATGATTTTTGTACAGATATATCTATTTATAGCGAGATATGTATATGAAAATATATACAGTATCTCACAAAAGTGAGTACACCCCTCACATTTTTGTAAATATTTTATTATATATTTTCATGTGACAACACTGAAAAAATGACACTTTGCTACAATGTAAAGTAATGAGTGTACAGCCTGTATAACAGTGTAAATTTGCTGTCCCCTCAAAATAACTCATCACACAACCATTAATGTCTAAACTGTTGGCAACAAAAGTGAAAATGTCTAAATTGGGCCCAAAGTGTCAATATTTTGTGTGGTCACCATTTTATTCCAGCACTGCCTTAATCCTCTTGGGCATGGAGTTCACCAGAGCTTCACAGGTTGCCTCTGGAGTCCCTTTCTTCTCCTCTGTGACAACATCACGGAGCTGGTGAATGTTAGAGACCTTGCGCTCCACCAGCTTCCGTTTGAGAATGCCCCACAGATGCTCAATAGGGTTTAGGTCTGGAGACATGCTTGCCCAGTCCATCACCTTTACCCTCAGCTTCTTTAGCAAGTCTATATGGTCTTGCTCACTGTGCTGCAGCTAAAGTTTCAGGGTCTTAGCAATTTCAGATCCTCAGATACCATGAGGTGCCATGTTGAGAGTGTGTGAGAGCGATAACACCAAATTTAACACACATGCTCCCCATTCACACCTGAGAACTTGTAACACTAACAAGTCACATGACAACGGGGAGGGAGAAAAGCTTATTGGGCCCAATTTGGACATTTCCACTTAGGGGTGTACTCACTTTTTTTGCCAACGGTTTAGACATTAATGGCTGTGTGTTGAGTTATTTTGAGGGAACAGCAAATTTACACTGTTATACAGGCTGTACACTCACTACTTTACATTGTAGCAAAGTGTCATTTCTTCAGTGTTGTCACATAAAAAGATATAATAAAATATTTACAAAAATGTGAGGGGTGTACTTACTTTTGCGAGATACTGTATGTCCAGATATCTCAAGATCTATATGCAGATTATTTTTTTGAAAATCCCTCTGAGATATTGTTTTTATGTGCAAAAAATTGTAATGGAAATATTTTCATTATCTCCATAGTTAAACATATCGCTATACATATATATCCATGTTTCTCTATGTATGTGTATGTATGTCAATCTAAAATCCCTGCGTCTGCTTTTTTTCTTTCTAACACCCGAGATCTCCTATCTTTTAGCCCTTATAACTTTTGTGTGCAATATTTTTATAAAATATTTTTTTATTAGACAGTGTTAATATCAATGTAACTGTGCTTTGTAATGTATTTTTTGTTTTGTGAAACTTTTATGTCGCAGAAAAATGTTAGCCACAGCTCTTCGAGAGCGGAGAGGATTGTTGAGTAAAAGGAAATTGCGCGCGCAGAATCACAATTTCTCAAGACTTGTAATACCTGCACAATGGAAATTGATTGAAAAAAATCCATATTGTGTGCGGAAAACCCATATCACGTGCTTGTAATCTTGCCCAATGTTATTTAAAGACTCATGCATTGAAATCAATTAAATATTTTAAAGTTTTCCACATACTCATAAATCAACTATGCACATCAATCACATAAAGTTTGCCTGTAAAACTGAAAAAATAGGTTTACATTTTAAAGAAATTATTTACAAATGACACAAACTACAACACCTCACACTTTGAAAATAAACAGCCCCATTTAAGATGCAGTGGGCAGACATGGTTTCCAGGCAGGAAAATTGTCCACCAGTGCTTGCAATCAGTGATACAAGCATTGCAGGCTGAAGTTATGATTGCTCAAGAACTTTCTTCTGAATTTCTACCCTCTGCTCTCACGCAATGAATTGCGCAAGAGCAGGGGTTATCAATCACCCTGATTTGATTATTTTGGGTTGATTTTAATCCATTATCTATGAGGTGAATGATAGGTTTTATGGCTCCAAAGCTAGATTCTCAGCTTCATAAATAAAGCCCATAGAATTTAATGGTATGAACTCACTAACATAACAAAATACAAACATTGATAAAATTACATATTATTTGAAGCTGCAACAATTAACCAAGGCAGGGTTCCACTGGCTCTGCACATTGTTGCACATTGTTGCACAGCATTGACAGTGTTCTAAAGCATTACAACCAAAACTAAATATCATCATTGATATTGTAAAATAATTAATTGTATTATTCATTTACCTTTTCAGAAAAGAAAGTGTAAATAAATACAAACATTGCTTTAAAGTTAAAAGTGTTAAAAGTGATTAAAAGTGACCAAAACTGAACTCGTGAATGTAACTGCAAAGGAGCTTGATAAGGGCACCATAATCGAAAGCCCTTTGCTCCATTGGTGAGATTATCCAATAATTCTCATCAGCATTGAGAAGTCTCTCAAAGAATTTTAGAAAGACAAATGTTACCTTGGGGCTGATTATCTAGCTATGCTGGATCTGGATGTGAAGAAGAAACACATATACCACAATTAAATGCTCAAAAAAGCCCCCCAAAGAGTTTATGGGATTTCTGTTTTCTTCACGCCTTTCTGCCACCATTCCACTGAGCAGCTCAAACTGGGCAGTGAGTACAAAGTACCATGTACATAAGTGTCTGTCTATCTGTCAATATTGAATTATATTGGGGGTATAATGCTGGCAAATCTGAATAACTTTCATAACTAATCAGAATTTTAATTCTGTATTGGTCACATGTTGCTCTTCTAAATAGTAAACAGTCTCCCTTATGTTAAACGGTCGTTGTAAATGGACGCTTAGTTATGTATACAAGTATAGAAAAACAAGCTAGACATTGATGAATGGTATATGAATTTAATTTGTGGAAATGATCAAACAAATGTACAGGGAGGGGCACAAACACTTTTTAAACACTCACACTTTACTTTTCACTTAGGACATTTGTTCAAACGTTTACACTTTGGGTCTTGTTATTTCTGCAGCCAAATTAAGGCATACACTGTCATTTTGACCAGTCAAGCAAATCATGTATAACTGTGTATAGAATGTCATAGGATATTGTGAGCGCAAATTTTAAAGGATATAAAGCCTTTACTTATTCAATTATTGCTTGCCTATACCTATGTGTTTAAACCCTGAGACGGAACAAAAACGTAATTAAAGTCATGTCTAGGTTGTCAATACACTGTAGATCCTGAGCTAAACACAGCTTTGCACAAATGTCACACCTGATTAGCTTAGTGGTTGTGTTCAGCTCTGGACTAGTAGTGCATTGCTGCACCAGAGCGCATTTTGAATATGTGTATAAACCCATTTTGGGGCTTAAAAACATAGGTATACTCAAGTAATAAAGCAAAAAGCTCTGATACATTAGAACATTTTCTTTTGTTCCTTTCAGAATGCATTGGGTGGTTTTACTCAAATTATCCAGAACCTTGTGCCAAATCCTCTTGTACTGCATGACACCACTAAAAATGAGTGCATTCTGTTCACATAATGGAATATAGGGCTGGTCTTCAATTTTTTAGGGCTGCTCTGGCACATACTTACTTTTTACACAGAATAAAATGTGTGGGAGCCATCATGTGATGTGTGACTCATATAGGGGGTGGGGCATGCCCTTTGCAGAAGAGTAAAGGAGCAGGGAGTTATGTACACAATGAACAAATAATTGTAGCTGTTGTTGTGAGTGTGGAGGCCTCTGACAGACTGTCAGTTTTACCAAATGCTTTACTTGTAGCAAGAAACGTGTCATGCTGTACTCTATTGACAAAGCTAGGGCAGGCCCATCCAAGCCACCTATTCTGAAACTGATGCTCTCCTTTTGTTGTGTTTTTTTTTCTCTTTTGTCTTCTTATTTTGTCTCTCCCTTTAATCATTGACATGACTTTATGTCCATAGGAAATTAGGAATACGAGGAGAACTGTTGCTTGGAGTTAAAACTTAGCTTTTAATGAGTAGTGTGTAAAAATTCTCACATAGTGATAATCCTAAATGGGGTAGAAACAGAATAACAAGAAACAGGTTTAGAACTGCCATATGCGTTTCGGCTTTTGCCGTCCTCTCATCCATACTCGTATTCCTAATTTCCTACAGCACTATTGGTCATGAGTGAGCACGTTGAGCATCGGAGTAGCCTGCAGGGGATTGGCCAGAGGAATTTGATTGACAGACAGGCTCTCCCCAGCAATACAGTGAAGACTCTGCACATGTGACTGCGAGATCCGGATTCATTTGATCCTAACCAGATGGAGGCTACGGAGATTGGTTAAGAGCTAAGCCGCAACGAAGACAAGGTTAAAGTACAGCGGATGTGCATTAGCTACCGTACACAGTAGGTGCATTATGTACTTTAGATATCCTGTATATGTGTATCACACAAACACAGGGCATACGTAAGCACAAGACATTGAAAATTGACCGCAGGCGCTATTTTGAGCTAGCATCCTGGCAATACGCAATAAAGTAACATAGCAAATAGACGAAGTATCCCAGACCAAATACTCTTTGTATAACTTCAGATCCCTTTGACTCGTTTCACTGTACCACATTAAAGGTACATGAAACCCATACGTTTTCTTTCATGAATCAGATAGAGCATGCAATTGTAAACAACTTTGTAATTTACTTCTATTATGAAACTTTCATCATTCTCTTGGTATCTTTTGTTTAAAAGCAGGGTCTTAAGCTCAGGAGCATGCACGTGTCCGGGGCACTATAAGGCAGCAGCTTTCCAAGAATGTTATCCATTAGCAAGAGCACTAGATGGCATTACTGTTTCCTGTCATGCAGTGCTCCAGATTCCTACCTAGGTATCTCTTCAACAAATAATATCATGGGAGCAAATAGAAGTAAATCACAACATATTTTGTTTTGGTTTCATATCACTTTAAGCTTGAGCTATTAAACCATATTCACCTTAGCCCTCCAACCTCATTTGAGAATTTTATCTGTTGTGCTTTTCATCTTCCCATTTGTTTGCCTTCCTTGGTAGCTTTTTTTTAAATTCCATTTATACCTTCCGATATTAATTCTGTTTCAGTCCCAAAAAAGGGCCCTGTTCCTCCCACACCTTGAATGCAAAATATTTAAAATGTATTCACTGTAATTAATAGCACAAAAAAAGAAGAAAAAAGAAGAAACCCTATCTTTCTATCTATCTATCTATCTATCTATCTATCTATCATCTATCTATCTATCTATCTATCTATCTATCTATCTATCTATCTCTATCTATCTATCTATCTATCTATCTATCTATTTATATCTATCTATCTATCTATCTATCTATTTATATCTATCTATTTATCTATCTATCTATCTATCTATCTATCATCTATCTATCTATCTATCTATCTATCTATCTATCTATCTATATTAATAACGACTACAGCCTGGGTGTGATGAAGCTTTCAATTATAAATAATTTTGTAAGGTTTAGCGAATTTATCTTTGAGAATTCTTGGATTAGATATTGAATATCTATTCTGTTTTTACAAAATATGCTGTCAGCACTAATAATACCCAGCTGGTATCTCAATAACCTGCACCTATCAGTTGATGAAATATGATCAGTTAACTGTCCAATAAAAACCTTTTTGGCACTCCTGAGTTCATGATATAAAGTGACACAAAATATTATATACTTCCTTTTAAAGGTTATCGCATCTAACAGCATTTTTAAAGTCTTAGATTTTATCCTTGCTTCACTGAAGCAGCACTTTCCCAGCAATAAGTCATCTTTGACTGTGTGCAGGATGCAGTGTCTCCGAGGAGAGAACATGGTTTAGACTAACCTGACGAGATTTTACTTACAGTAGCAGGTAAAAAACATCAAAAGGGGAAAGAGTGTGCCTTTTTTCCTAGTCTTTTTTAAATAATTTATTGGCTTAACAGGGAGTTCATTTTATTCCTCAGTATTCCCTCTGAACATATATAATAACCTATTTTTCTAAAAGGATAACAGATGTGTTTAAAGGTCAAGGCTGTTGTATAATTATAAACAACATTCCAGGTAACATAAAGAACATAAATTACCAGAGCTCAAAATGCTATGTATTTGGCATGCTGTTTTATTATTTATCCATTATTAATGTAAATGCTTCAGGGACTGGAAACTTTCTTTTATTGCGTGATTAGTGCTAAATACTGAATTATGTATATGACACAGAAACATTTTTAAAGTTCCCTAAATCCGGTCATAAATATATAAAACATATTAATTACCATGCATCCACCTTTAAAAAATTTTTTTGTATAAAACTTTATTGATTTAAAAGCAAATATAAACAGAAGCTATTCGATTGTTCACACGGTTGGGGATGCAAAATTAAGGTCTACTAGCCAAAAGTTTTGTAATGAGGAATAAACAGTATTTTACCTAGTATGTCTTCCTGTGAACAAAATGAGGCTGCAATCAAACATTTTTTTTGCTGCACTAGAAATGCAACATAACAGTGCAATAAAACAGTATGTGCTCAGATATGAGATAATGTTCATGTAAAACTCTAAAGCCGCTGCTAAGCACAAGAGGGGTCTCTTGACAAAGTCAGCAAAAGTTGATCTCTAGTGGATCTCTAGTAGACATAGGGGGGTAGTTATCAAGCCGTCTACTTTTCTGCCTTTGCCGGCCCAATACGCCCTCCTAAGCTCGCCTACCTTCGCCGCCGCGGACCTTGAATACGTTCGCCTAAGTTATCAAATAAAGCTGTCAAAAAGCCGCGGGGCGATGAGCTGCTCTTCGGCTTTTTCCCAGCTTTATTGTTAGCCTGTCACTAAGCACTCACACTAAACTACACTGTTCTATCCCTATACCGGCGCCCCCAGAGCCTCCCGCAACTCAATAAAGTTACTAACCCCTAAACCGCCGCTCCTAGACCCTGCCGCAACTCTTATAAATGTATTAACCCCTAAACCGCCGCTCCCGGACACCGCTGCCACCTACAGTATTCCTAGTAACCCCTATCCTGCCCCCCCTATACCGTCGCCCTCTATAATAAAATTATTAACCCCTATCCTGCTGATCCCGCACCTCGCCGCAACTAAATAAATAGTTTAATCCCTAAACCCCTAAACCGCCGCTCCCTGAACCCGCCGCAACCTATATTAAACCTATTAACCCCTATCCTGCCCCCCCTACACCGTTGTCACCTATAATAAATTTATTAACCCCTATCCTGCCCCCCACTACACCGCCGCCTCTGTAATAAAATTATTAACCCCTAAACCTAAGTCTAACCCTAACCCTAACGCCCCCCTAACTTAAATATTAATTAAATAAATCTAAATAATATTTCTATTATTAACTAAATTAATCCTATTTAAAACTAAATACTTACCTTTAAAATAAACCCTAATATAGCTACAATATAAATAATAATTATATTGTAGCTATCTTAGGATTTATTTTTATTTTACAGGCAACTTTCAATTTATTTTAACTAGGTACAATAGCTATTAAATAGTTATTAACTATTTAATAGCTTACCTAGCTAAAATAAACTGAAATTTACCTGTAAAATAAATCCTAACCTAAGTTATAATTACACCTAACACTACACTATACTTTAAAAATTATTCCTATTTAAAACTAAATACTTACCTGTAAAATAAACCCTAATATAGCTACAATATAAATAATAATTATATTGTAGCTATCTTAGGATTTATATTTATTTTACAGGTAACTTTGTATTTATTTTAGCTAGTTAGAATAGTTATTAAATAGTTATTAACTATTTAATAACTACCTAGCTAAAAGAAATACAAAATTACCTGTAAAATAAATCCTAACCTAAGTTACAATTAAACCTAATACTACACTATCATTAAATTAATTAAATAAACTACCTACAAATAACTACAATTAAATACAATTACATAAACTAACTAAAGTACAAAAAATAAAAAAAGCTAAGTTACAAAAAATAAAATAACAATTTTAAGATACTTACACCTAATCTAAGCCCCCTAATAAAATAAAAAAAAAAACCCCAAAATAAAAAAATGCCCTACCCTATTCTAAATTAAGTAAAGTTCAAAGCTCTTTTACCTTACCAGCCCTTAAAAGGGCCATTTGTGGGGGCATGCCCCCAAAAGTTCAGCTCTTTTGCCTGTAAAAGAAAAATACAACCCCCCCCAACATTAAAACCCACCACCCACATACACCTAATCTAACCCAAACCCCACTTACAAAAATATAACACTAATCCCCTGAAGATCATCCTACCTTGAGTCGTCTTCACTCAGCCGAGCAGCGATGGAACTGAAGTGGACATCCGGAGCGGAAGAAGTTAATCCTCCAAGCGGCGCTGAAGAAATCTTCCATCCAATGAAGTCATCATCCAGGCGGCGCTGAAGAAGTCTTCGATCCGGGCAATGTCATCTTCCAAGAGGCGCTGAAGAGGTCTTCTATCCAGGCGATGTCATCTTCCAAGCCGGGTCTTGAATCTTCCTCCCGCCGACGCGGAACATCCTTCTTCACCGACGGACTACGACGAATGAAGGCTCCTTTAAGGGACGTCATCCAAGATGGCGTCCCCTCAATTCCGATTGGCTGATAGGATTCTATCAGCCAATCGGAATTAAGGTAGGAAAAATCTGATTGGCTGATGGAATCTTTGCCTCTTTGAAGATGACATCACCCGGATCGAAGACTTCTTCAGCGCCGCCTGGATGATGACTTCATCGGATGGAAGATTTCTTCAGCGCCGCTTGGAGGATTAACTTCTTCTGCTCCGGATGTCCACTTCGGTTCCATCGCTGCTCGGCTGAGTGAAGACGACTCAAGGTAGGATGATCTTCAGGGGATTAGTGTTAGGTTTTTGTAAGGGGGGTTTGGGTTAGATTAGGTGTATGTGGGTGGTGGGTTTTAATGTTGGGGGGGGTTGTATTTTTCTTTTACAGGCAAAAGAGCTGAACTTTTTGGGGCATGCCCCCACAAATGGCCCTTTTAAGGGCTGGTAAGGTAAAAGAGCTTTGAACTTTATTTAATTTAGAATAGGGTAGGGCATTTTTTTATTTTGGGGGGGTTTGTTATTTTATTAGGGGGCTTAGATTAGGTGTAAGTAGCTTAAAATTGTTGTAATATTTTTAAAATGTTTGTAACTTATTTTTTTATTTTTTGTAACTTAGCTTTTTTTATTTTTTGTACTTTAGTTAGTTTATGTAATTGTATTTAATTGTAGTTATTTGTAGGTAGTTTATTTAATTAATGTAATGATAGTATAGTATTAGGTTTAATTTTAACTTAGGTTAGGATTTATTTTACAGGTAATTTTGTATTTCGTTTAGCTAGGTAGTTATTAAATAGTTAATAACTATTTAATAACTATTCTAACTAGCTAAAATAAATACAAAGTTACCTGTAAAATAAATATAAATCCTAAGATAGCTACAATATAATTATTATTTATATTGTAGCTATATTAGGGTTTATTTTACAGGTAAGTATTTAGTTTTAAATAGGAATAATTTATTAAAGTATAGTGTAGTGTTAGGTGTAATTGTAACTTAGGTTAGGATTTATTTTACAGGTAAATTTCAGTTTATTTTAGCTAGGTAACTATTAAATAGTTAATAACTATTTAATAGCTATTGTACCTAGTTAAAATAAATTGAAAGTTGCCTGTAAAATAAAAATAAATCCTAAGATAGCTACAATATAATTATTATTTATATTGTAGCTATATTAGGGTTTATTTTAAAGGTAAGTATATAGTTTTAAATAGGATTAATTTAGTTAATAATAGAAATATTATTTAGATTTATTTAATTAATATTTAAGTTAGGGGGGGGCGTTAGGGTTAGTGTTAGACTTAGGTTTAGGGGTTAATAATTTTATTACAGTGGCGGCGGCGTAGTGGGGGGCAGGATAGGGGTTTAATATAGGTTGCGGCGGGTTCAGGGAGTGGCGGTTTAGGGGTTAATACATTTATTATAGTTGCGGTGGGCTCCGGGAGCGGCGGTTTAGGGGTTAATATGTATAGAGTAGCTTGCGGTGGGCTCCGGGAGCGGCAGTTTAGGGGGTAATAACTTTATTTAGTTGCGGCGGTGTAGGGGGGACAGATTAGGGGTGTTTAGACTCGGGGTACATGTTAGGGTGTTAGGTGCAGACAGCTCCCATAGAAATCAATGGGATGTCTGTCAGCAGCGAACTTGTACTTTCGCTATGGTCAGACTCCCATTGATTCCTATGGGATCCGTCGCCTCCATTTGATAACTAGCAAAAGTAGTGAGATTGTGCCGCACTTGTGTGCGGAACATCTGGAGTGACGTAAGAATCGATCTGTGTCGGACTGAGTCTGGCAGATCGAAGTTTACGTCACAAAATTCTACTTTTGCCGGTCTCGAGCCTTTGATAACTAAGGCGAATCAGCCTCGCCACAAATACGCTGCGGAATTCCAGCGTATTTGAGGTTGACGGCTTGATAACTACCCCCCATAGTATTCAACAGCTGGGAATAAATACTCAGGAATTTGTTGTCTGTATGAGGACCTCCTGAAATGTGGAAACAGATGATCAGTTTTCATAGTATGTGATTAGAAAAACATAAAAATATGTGTACACGCTATAACCTATTTTTAACTTTCTTTCGCTTCACAAGTGCATTCGATTCTATGTGTTGCAGATGGCGTATTATGTGTCAACAAAAAACAAGTCATCCATATGAATGTTCCTAACATATAGCTCAGGGGATATAGTACCTCAATGCAATGTGGATTTTCTTTTGTTCATATCACATTTAACGGATGTGTTATTCTTATTTTTTAGTATACATTTATTAGAGCTAATATAAAAGTAAATAAAACTTTATGTAAAGGTTTATAGCTCTCTCAGGTGATCATGTGTGGCTTCACTATGCAAAGTTCTGGCTTTAATTAATCCTTCCATTTTTAATTGTCATACATTTTTATAGAAACTAAAACAAATTATGCAGAATATGTATGTTTCTAATACAGTTTACATTCTGTAAATAGTCTAAACTCTTAATTAACGAACATTTAAAAAAAGGCAGTTATTTATGATCATTTTTTATTTTTATTATTATTATGTTATAAGTTTCGAAAATTTCATTAATGGACCCACAGATTAAACCAATAATTCTCCTGCTTTACCACTTCTGATTGAGAATATAAACACTGACATTTTAATATAATCTAGTAAATTTACTACCAGTACTTTAATCATTCTGATATGTGTATAATGTTTTTTTTAAACAACATTACTTATTATATAACATTTTGCATTTAAAGGACCAGTCAACACAGTAGATTTGCATAATCAACTAATGCAAGATAACAAGACAATGCAATAGTACTTAGTCTGAGCTTCAAATGAGTAGTAGATTTTTTTTCTGACAATTTTAAAAGTTATGTCTATTTCCACTCCCCCTGTACCATGTGACAGCCATGAGCCAATCACAAATGCATACATGTACCATGTGACAGCCATCAGCCAATCACAAATGCATACACGCTGGTGACTCAAAAACCATAAATATAAAAAGACTTTGCACATTTTGTTAATGGAAGTTAATTGTAAAGTTATTTAAAATTGCATGCTCTATCTGAATAATGAAAGTTTAATTCTGACTTGAGTGTCCCTTTAAGTCTGCTTCACATGACATATGAAATGAACCTGAAAAACAGAAAGAAAGGGCACGCTTATGACAAGCTACTGAGATGAGATTGCGATAACACCAGGTATACAATTATACACAAATGGGATGAAAAACAATATTGTACATTTATTAAAAACAATGCAAAAATAAATAAAAAACCACTGGTGGTAAAAAATAGCGAATTCTAAATGGCCATATATTTATAAGGAGACATCCAAATGCTGGATCTATGTTGATCAGACCTTTCAAACAAGTAGTCCAAAGTTGGTAGGACAGTTTTCTGTAAATAAAACAATCTTCATGTATAAATCTTTATAAAAATAGCGACAAGGGGGGGCGGAGCCAACTTCTAAAGCAGCCAGACGTGTTTCTAAGAAGCTCCAGACCTTCAGACACAAATATATGGTTCAATCTATATAAAAAGAGCTCAAACTTCAGCTACGATAGAAATTAATGAAACAGATACCTGCCCTTCGCTAAAAGACACTACAAGCACGTCATTTTGGGAATGCATTTTATATATAACATCCTCAGTGGCGCCACGTGGAGCTGCAGGAAAGCATTTACCCTTTCAACGGCACTACCAGTATGGAGGCTCTAACAGCTTGGGAACAGCGCACACAACACCTGTTGGAGAGACACTTTCAGAGTCTGAAAGAGGACTTAACGCTGTTATTATTCTCCCTAATACCGCAGCCAGCACACGATTCCAGGCGCATTGACCCGGCACAGGATAATGTCAACTACGCTGTACCAGCACGTGGGGCTTAGGAACAACATGAGATCCCCCCTGACAGATCCATACTAAACCTCTGGTATTGCGGGCTGGGACAAACATCGGATCTCTGCAGAGTGCCGACTATAACAGCAGAGTGGGAAGCTGATGAGGTATCAATTCCTAGCATTTCCCGCACACAAGAAGACACAACATCTACAGTCATGATTGTTTGCCGTGATCACTCAGCCCCGCTCCAAGAGACCGTCACTGAATGTGGAGATTCCTCAAAAGGGGCTATACAACCTAACCTTACAACCGGGGAAGTGTTCTGTCTAAAGGACAATGCCAACTTAGAAGGTAGAGCACTTCTGTCTATGCTTCACATATGTCCTACTAAAGTCGGACCTGCAGTTTTTGGTGCGCATTCCGGTGAAAGAGGTTTGACAGAGCGGATACCGCTGGGCCTGGAGCCCAGGGCGCATGCAACGGCTGAGATTCATAAGATAGGTGTCGGCTAGCTTTACCTTACCGGTTTCCCCATTCACTTTCCATTAGTGAATATACCTTGAAATGACTTGAATATTTTTGTCCTTCCTGTTCTATACGCTTCATTAAAGCTCCTCACCCTTAAGGCTTCAATCTGGGACACACATCCACATGATGCTGTTAAGCTGCTATTGCAAACTATTATATATTAAGACTTCATAGTAGCTCTTGTCTACCTGGTTCATAATTGAGTTTTAAAGAGTCTGGAGATTATGCTTTATTTCTTTAAATGTTTAGCTTCTGTTTACTTGTTGAAAGGTTATATAGGATTGTAAAATGTTCTAGGCGAGATTTGTGATACAAAACATACAGCTAGCATAATTGGTACTGATCCATGTCTATGAGCCATACTGATATTTCAAATTACATCTAATACTACTAAACTCCATTTCTCCCTTAGCAATATGGAAACTGGAAGCTAGAGTACACTGAATACATTCTAAGATGATAGAGCTGCTGTCTTAATGGTACACACATCTAATGTTCCATTAACTATGGTAGTCAATACAAGCACATATATGATGGGACATTTTCAGAGTCATAAATGGTTATAAATACACAATTTATGTATATCTATGGGTTGCAGTTATAACTCTATCTACATTTAGTATTAATAATCATTACTGCATACTCAGTAACTCTTACACAGCCTTTTATCTTACAATAGGTTTGATAAATGAGTAAAATAATAAGGCTACAATTTCAATTAGATTTCTGTCTCCAGTTTGCACGTATTGCATGATAATAAGGGATTCCCAAAATTTGTTTACCCATAGGCGTAGAACCTAACCGTCACCCCTAACCTGTAGTATAGGGTAGTTGATAAGCCTGTTTTGTATACGTAATACAGAGAATTGTGTCTCTACTTGGGACTGTTGCACCATATGTTTGCATTACATACTTTATTTAGGTCTATACACCTTAGCTCCTTTCACTCGGGAAATGTTTAATATGTTTATGCCGTGTTCTATTATTATTTTTCTTATATGAGGTCCTCAGCCCCCCTGTGGTACTCTCTTACATCCCTCATTTATTATAACCCTGGCGACAGTGTGCTAGTAATTTATTAAAGAGTTGTATATGTTATGTTCCAAGTTTTCAACTTAAGCAATCTCCCACATAAGTGATTCTTTGTCGCACAGCTATCACTTTGGATGCAAGAATAAATGCACACACTCTTTGATGGCTAGACTGCTGCCGTGTTAAAATGTGTGCTCATTTATATCATATTAGCTAGCAATCTCTTTCTATTGTACTTACCTTTTTTTTTTATTTTCTTTATGGATAATATTGGACAAGGGATATTTTATGATAAAAGTTATAGACACCAAGCAATTTTTAAGGCGGTTATACATGTTTTAATACTAGGTGGTTATGATGACATTTCGGAGAAGTACCAGCAGCAGTGGCCCTATCTTCCTCTACTATAGCCTTTAGGTTATATGCCTATGCCAAGTGCATACCTTTACTCCCTGCATATGCACTACAAATATTATGAAGACTGTTTGGTTTGTTTGTTTTTTAGTAGATGATTAGTTGTGGAGTCTGTAATGTTTCCCCAAGGCCCATAAATATATTAACTCTCACTTCCCAGCAGTTTACTTTATAATTTATCTGCCATGAGTATTTTCATCCTCCTTTTTTGAGTCCCCCACCTCATATAATTAAATAGCCCTCTAGCCTACACCTTTATAACGTATTGATTGGCTCCGCCCTCCCATCTCCCCTTTATTATTAGCGGCTTTGGTCTGCTGCTTCCCCCCCCCTTATTTACAGGCCTATGGGAGGCCTGACAACAACCAACTCCCTAGCTCTTACTTTTATTTAATTCTTAGAATGCCTTTATTGCAGAGTGGGGACCATTAGTTTTCAGTTACAAAAAAAAAAAAATGAGGCATCTATATATGTTCCAGTCACACATGTTTTTTATTTACAGTTTTACATTTCATATTAGAGAT
This sequence comes from Bombina bombina, assembly GCF_027579735.1. Lineage (NCBI taxonomy): Eukaryota > Metazoa > Chordata > Amphibia > Anura > Bombinatoridae > Bombina > Bombina bombina. The sequence continues at coordinate 560,470,871 of NC_069502.1, forward strand.
CATAATAGTAGTATTATAACTTATGTTCACCCTTATTCTTCTGTTTTTGACCTAGCTATTCATCTCGTGCCACTGATCCCAACTTCCATACATGTATGGCACTACTATGGTTGGGACGCTGTGATAACAAATACTATTCTAGCACACCAATGTCTTAATTAATTCTTGTTTACTCTTCATATGTGAAATGTATGGGGTTTTTTTTGTTTTTTTTTCTGTATCTACTGTTCTGTGACTGGATATATTCTTTATGTTGTCAATTTTCAATGCCTCAATAAAAAATTATTTAAAAAAAAAAAAAAAAATAGCGACAAAAGCTATGTCTTACGTTTTGAACCTTAGTGGGTGTGGGTCTGAAAGGTTTAGAGTATCGCTCAGGTTCAGTTTGAATGTGCTAATATTCAAAGAAGCTCCTGAAGTACAAAAAATCCTCCAGAATACGAAACCTCTAGATGCTGGTTTCTCCACTTCCTATCAGCTACAATATTGTCATGTCTAGACCCTCCAGTTTACTCTTACGGCTTGGCGTCTCTCTCAGATCATGCCGTCACGTGGTACATTTTCGGCCAATCGGCAAGCTAGTGGGAACTTTAAATTTGAACTTCAGCGATACAATGTTGCTAACAAATCACACTTATAGTGTATCCACTATATTTGACTCATGCAGGCCCATTTATCAAGCTCCTTCTTCAGACTCGCCAGAAACACAACTTATGAAGCAGCGGTCTAAAGACCGCTGCTCCATAACCCTGTCCGTCTGCTCTGAGCAGGTGGACAGGAATCGCCGGAAATAATTCAACCCGATCGAATACGATCAGGTTGATTGACACCTCCCTGCTGGCGGCCAATTGGCCGTGAGTCAGCAGGGGGCGGCTATGCACTAGCAGCTCTTGTGAGCTGCTGGTGCAATGAATACGCTCTCCGCATTTAGCGAGGTCTTGCAGACCTGATCTGCAGTGTCGCATCAGGTCCGCAAGACCTTTGATAAATTGGGGCCCAAAATTCTTACAGAGCGCTCTGGGATCTTGAGTCTTAATACGGAAGAAACTTAGAAACAATCCATCAACGCGTTTCAGTTGGTGCAGCCTTTATCAAGAGAAATATAGATATTTATAGATATATGGCCATTTAGAATTCACTGTTTTTTTATTTATTTTTGCATTGTTTTTAATTAATCATATGTTTTATTACATGTACAATATTGTTTTTCATCCTATTTGTGTATAATTGTATACCTGGAGTTATCGCAACCTCATCTCAATAGCTTGTTATAAGCGCACCCTTTCTTTCTGTTTTTCACTTTTATACTTAGAGTACTTTTGGGATTGTTCTCTTTTAGGGCTGTATAGCTGAGTTATTTTAGGGTTTTATTCTGTGCATTTATATGAAATTAACCTGTCTGAGGGCTAGATTAAAAAGTGATTTCAGATTATCAAACGTTGCTATCTGTAAATGTTGCAAACTGATAAGTATCCAGTATTTAACCCAATTGTATGCTTTGTGTCTCAAATATTTGCAACAACACACAAAATGGTGTTCAGGCACTAAATAGGAACCCGTTTCATGTATCTGTATGTAACAGATTGTTACAGTGCCTAATAAGGACCTTCATCCATAAAAATCCTCTGTAGTAAATTAAATTCTCCCTAGACTACAAACTCAGGGAGAGCCGTGTGCAACCAGTGGTGGCTGATTTGGGAGAACCTTGATAGCCTGTACATTAACAATGTGCTGTACCTACTCACCAGCTAGTGCCATATGTAGGGTGCATAAATTGTACTTGTGATAGATGTTACCCTGGTCCTCTGTAACTCTTATGCTGGATTGAAGTAACCACCTGCCTTAAACCCTGCAGCGGATATTTGTTGTTACCGTGCCTCCATGTTGATACTGTATATCGGTTGGTCAGTCTTGATGATGTCACCTTTCCATGACGAGGAGACACCTGTAGATCTTCAAACAAAGTAGCAAACACATCAAAAAGTCCAGTAAAGTGGATAGATAATAAAACTTCGCTTTTAATCAAAATCCAAATGTTAAAAACATAGCTTCAACAATCATATTGTCAGCAGACTAGTATAACAGCCTACGCATTTCATGTCACTTGCAGCATTTCATCAGGGCTAATTTGTATGTACTTCCTTTCCTCTATTTATGCTAAAAGATTAACTCTTTATGTACCACACTTGCTAAGTTTGTCATACTGCATAGTATAAATGTATAATTATCATTTGTTTGTATCCAAATTCCAAACCTTAAAAAGTGATTCATACATTATACATGTTGTTTGTGGTGGTAAATATGGAGTTGTATAAAAAAAGAAATTTTAAAACATAGCAAAATTGAGTATCCTAGATGCCTGTTACTAAGGTATGTTGCACTATGGTTATGCTGCCTGTAATATTTAGTATACATACATATTTATAAAAGAAGTAGGAGAAAAAAAAGGAAAAAGATAAATAAAAAATTGGCAATGTAGCAGCAAACCATGTACTAATGTGAAAGGGAAGGTGGCAGAGTCAACTCAGTCTCATATAGAAAGCCTATCTCTGGAAAAACTATTCTTAGAGTAAATTTTCATCACCCGTCTAATTTGAGAAAGGCTATACCTAAGGGACAATATATGAGATTTAGACCAAACTGCACCACATTTGAGGAATATAAAGTACAAGCAGTTGAACAAACTGATATGTTATTGGTTAGAGGATATGATACTGAACAAATAATTGTAATTTCAAAGGAAGTACCCAGAATGGACAGACTTTTCTTAAAGGGATAGTCTACACCAGAATATTTATTTAGATAATCACTTTATTACCTATTCTCTAGTTTTGCATAACCAACACAGTTATATAAATACACTTTTTACCTCTGTGATTATGTTGTATCTAAGCCTCTGCAAACTGCCCCCTTATTTCAGTTCTTTTGACAGAAATGCATTTTAGCCAATCCGTGCTGGCTAATAGGAACTCCACGTGCGTGAGCACAGTGTTATCTATATGACACACATGAACTAACACCCTCTAGGGTTAAAAACTGTCAAAATGCCCTGAGAGAAGAGGCAGCCTTCAAGGGCTTAGAAATTAGGTTTAGCTTTTAACTACGAAAACCAAGAGTACAAAGCAAAATTGGTGATAAAAGTAAATTGGAAAATTGTTTAAAATCACATGCCCTATCTGAATCATGAAAGTTTATTTGGACTAGACTGTCCGTTTATATACAACAACTATAAAAAAAAACAAAAAAACAAGTAGTAGTAATAGGATCTGCTTTAGTACTAACTATAGCAAACAATATACACAGGTTTTTTCCATTATTAAAATATAGCTTCCCATATTGGAAAAGGATCACCTGTTAGATACGGAAGTGACTCAGAATTTGTATCCACCAGAGCCAAAACTATAGGAAATACTGACCAGAGAAATCAGTACTAACAATTTGAATAGGCTTGATAATAGGAACGTTTTTTAATTGTAATTCTAGGCAATGTAAGGCATGTGATTATGCCACTACAAGACACACAGGACAAGAGTATAACATCAAATACCACCTCACCTGCAGTACTACATACGTGATCTATTTGATTATCTGTGTGTAATGTGTGGGTCAATATGTAGGGTGCACAAGAAGAATGCTAAAAGATTGTATTAGAGAGAATATATTATCTATGCAGCTGATCCCCCAAAGAACCCAGTGGCAAAACATTTAGCAATATTTTAGGTTCCAAGCTATAGATCATGGGCCATTTGATCCTAAAGGGGCTGATAGAACAGCTCAACTCCTCAGGAAAGGTCTTTTGTATTTTTACACTTAATACTAGTAACCAAAATTGTATTAATGAGAAGTCTGATCTTAAATTGTTTATTCGTTAAATTCATTGGATAAAGAATTTAGTTATGAGCAGTAAATAGATTTTTTTTCTGTTTTACATTCAGCATTAACACAGCAGAACATATCACATCCCTATTTTCTCAAGCACACACCTACACGTGGAATTATCTTCACATTGTAATTCTTTTTACACCTGTTTTTTTTTCTCACACTCCACCTCACTTATCCTTACATCACTAGAACATGCATCTCTAATACTTAATATTAGGGTCTTAATCATACCAACATTATTTTTCTTTTACACATCAACAACCTCTTCACCATCTAAAGTGTTGTGGATTGCAATCATCCCAATCGGATAATTGACAGCCCCCAAACAAACCAACATCCTTAGGATGTGTACCCAGTCCAGTCTGTGAGTGGGATCCATTCCTGTGTTTTTCTATTTACATAGGGGAGGTTACAAAAGCCTGTGTCACCCTGGGAGGTTCCCAGTTGGTTTGCTTGGAATTATGCATTGTGTGGGTGCTGGTTTAGGGTCCCAGGAAGGGGGAGACCTTGTCGTGGTCCTGGGCTTGATCCTTTGGCACCAAATGTAACTGATTTCCCATAGTTTTGCTTTGAAACATTACTGTGAATCTGCTGGCGAGTGCCAGGTTTTCTGTGTGTTGTGTTGATAATGTTTGTAATGCTTCCCTGCGGGCCTTTCATCAAGGCTGCTCTGGGGTTAACTGCCTGATTTGCTGGGAACTTTGCAGCTGTCTATCAGTGTTCAGGACTGTGGAGTTTGCTGTGGCTTAGGATGTGTACCCAGTCCAGTCTGTGAGTGGGGTCCATTCCTGTGTTTTGTATTTACATAGGGGAGGTTAAAAAAGCCTGTGTCACTCTGGGAAGTTCAAATTTGGTTTGTTTGGAAGTATGCATTGTGTGGGTGCTGGTTTAGGGTTCCAGGAAGGGGGAGACCTTGTCGTGGTTCTGGGCTTGATCCTTTGGTGCCAAATGTAACTGACTTCCCCCAGTTTTGCTTTTAAACATTACTGTGAATCTGCTGGCGAGTGCCAGGTTTTCTGTGTCTTATATAAAATAAAACTCAACGTTTATTATACAAAATTGATGCATTTTATTTTTGTATAATAAACGTTTAGTTTTATTTTATATAAGGCCAGTAATTGCCTTTTCTTTGGATTGTTTTTTATATATATATGTTTCTATGTTTCTGCGGCCAAGGTTGGAATAAGAAAATTTAAAAAAAAATCAAGTAAAAATTTGTTTGAATATTGTTTTGTGTTGGGATGGGATACTATTGGCGAAAAGGGCTGTATTTACAGTATATATTAGTAAAAATCTTGTACTGAGGAAATAATGGGAAGGCAATTGATACAAATAGGTACCAATAAAAGGTCATACAAAGTAAAGAAGAATTATAAGAATTAGACATTATAGTAGCACTCTTGACTCAAAGTAAGCATAAAAAAGACAAAATTAAAAACAGCAAAATAAAAATTCTTGAAAAATGGTCACCGCCTTTAGTAAGATAAAGGAGCTACCATTTAAAACATATGGGCCTATTTATTAATGTGCGAGTGGACATGATCCGATATTGCGGATCATGACCGCTGCACATCGATAAATGCAAACAGCATACGCTCTCGGCATTTATCATTGCACCAGCAGTTCTTGTGCAATGCCGCCCCCTGCAGATTTGCGGCCAATTGGCCACTAGCAGGGGGTGTTTCTGCTGATGTCTGTCCGTCGCCTCAGAGCAGACGGACAGGTTATGGAGCAGCGGTCCATACGGAGCTTGATAAATAAGTCCCATAATATCTACTGTCACATGATTATTGCAGCAAAAGTACTATACTGAGTATGGGCAAGAAACTGAATACAGCTAGTACAGGGGTCTCCTAGCAACCACTTCAAGGCAAAGCTATTCCTTTGCCTTCATGAAGAGATCACAGCCCCCTTGTGGTGCTTTGACAGGAAATAATGGACCCTGCACAAATAATAAATAAATAAATAAATAAATAAAATAAAAGGTAAAAATCCTTTTAAAACGATGAATAATATATAGTGCAATGCTTTCAATTAAGGATAACCCACTGCTTAGTGCTTTTTTATTACAACAATGAAACACGCTGCTTTATATATGTTTAATAATTAATTAACTATAAGAAAATAATAATAATACATAAAATAAGTAAGACTGTGTGTCTACACATAAAATAATTTGAAATATCATGCTATGTAATTCAAAAGTTAAAAATACAGAGCAACAAGGTACATTTCTTCTGTTTAATAGCAAAATAGGTGAGCTGATATTTCACACTGAATGCTATATTAAATAAGGTGCTGAGTAGCAGCATAAGCCACAAAGTACTTTTTTCTCTGTAAGCTTACTGCTCTTCACAGACACTGGGGGATATTTATCAAAAAACAAAAGAGGTGGCGCCTACGGCAGTCTGATGTGTCTGAATGGTATTCCACAAATTATTATTAAATATCTATTGAATGTCAACGTAAACCAAAATAAATAGAGCGGACTAATGTCGAAATTAAATATAGATTTAATGTATCAAGTTTAAAAAAGATCTATTCAAATTAATACTTACTACAAGTGTATTCCTTTTTAAGATACTATCTAAAAAAGCTTTTTTTGCAAAAAAGACACCGGTGTCTATCTAAATACTCTGTAATATAAAATTGAATTTAAAATGAATCTGTGTCTGGAGCAACTTCTCAAGACGCCATAATTAACAAACGTCAAATAAAACCATTACCAAATAGCAGACCTGAATTATACACAGTAATGACAGACTTGAATTATACACAGTAATGACAGAAAACAGATAGTCCCCAATATTTCATATAATTAAAACATGTATTATGAGCGCTCACAAACGTTTATCCATACATAACAACTGTTCTTTGTATATGTATCCATACGGTACCTGCTGTTTATTTTCACTTTAATGGAAATCGTCAAGTTGTTAGTGTTTCCGCATTCGTATGTTCAAACTCTCGGCTAGATTACGAGTTGTGCGTTAGGGTTAAAAAGCTGCATTGGCCATTCCCTACGCTGCTTTTTAACGCCTGCTGTTAATACTTACCTGCAAAATAAACCCCAAAGTAATCAGCTCTTTTACGTGTAAAAAAAAAGTACAAATACCCCCCCAACATTAAAACCCACCACCCACACAACCAACCCTACTCTAAAACCCACCCAATCCCCCCTTAAAAAAACCTAACACTAACCCCTTGAAGATCACCCTACCGTGAGACATCTTCACCCAACCGGGCAGAAGTGGTCCTCCAGACGGGCAGAAGTCTTCATCCAAGCCGGGCAGAAGAGGTCCTCCAGACGGGCAGAAGTCTTCATCCAGACGGCATCTTCTATCTTCATCCATCCGGCCCGGAGTGGGTCCATCTTCAAGACATCCAATGCGGAGCATCCTCTTCATCCGGAGTCTTCTTACTTAATGACAGTACCTTTAAGTGACGTCATCCAAGATGGCATCCCTTCAATTCCAATTGGCTGATAGAATTTTATCAGCCAATCCGAATTAAGGTAGAAAAAATCCTATTGGCTGATGCAATCAGCCAATAGGATTGAGCTTGTATTCTATTGGCTGATTGGAACAGCCAATAGAATGCAAGCTCAATCCTATTGGCTGATTGGATCAGCCAATAGGATTGAGCTTGCATTCTATTGGCTGATTGGAACAGCCAATAGAATACCAGCTCAATCCTATTGGCTGACTTCTGCCCGTCTGGAGGACCACTTCTGTATGGTTGGGTGAAGACGTCTCACGGTAGGGTGATCTTCAAGGGGTTAGTGTTAGGCTTTTTTAAGGGGGGATTGGGTGGGTTTTAGAGTAGGGTTGGTTGTGTGGGTGGTGGGTTTTAATGTTGGGGGGTATTTGTACTTTTTTTTTACAGGTAAAAGAGCTAATTACTTTGGGACAATGCCCCTCAAAAGGCCCTTTTAAGGGCTATTTGTAATTTAGTGTAGGGTAGGGTTTTTTTTTGTTTTTGGGGGCTTTTTTATTTTATTAGGGGGATTAGAGTAGGTGTAATTAGTTTAAAAATGTTGTAATTATTTTATTATTTTCTGTAATTTAGTGTTTGTTTTTTTCGTACTTTAGATAATTTTATTTAATTGGAATTAATTGTATTTATTTTAGCTAATTTATTTAATTTTAGTGTAGTGTTAGGAGTTAGTGTAACTTAGGTTAGGTTTTATTTTACAGGTAAATTTGCCTTTATTTTAACTAGGTAGTTATTAAATAGTTAAGTTGATAACTAGGTCAGATCAAGCTCGCAATAATTACGCTGCAGAATTCCAGCCTACTTGCGGTTGATGGCTTGATAGATATCCCTCACTAACTGAAGATCTATCCCATATTATGAGCAGCACCAAAGGCTCTAACACAATGCTTAACATACAGAAGGGCAATATTCTCAGCGCTACCGGTAGCCAATCACTTCACCAATCCAGGCTACAGAGAAGCTGAAGTTTGGCCATGGCACAGTCCAAATAAGCAATGCTAGTCAAGGTTATGCTACAACAGATAGACATAAAGATCACTCTGTGCAATTGTATGTATCTGTAGACAATTTGCAGCAACACTGTCAGGCCTCTGCCAAGGAATAATGATCCTCGGTTTCTCTGTTCTCTTGTCTTGTGGCCTTCCCCTTTGAGCCACTGGAGAACTCTGACTTTGTCTTTCTTTTTGGTATCCTGCTGCCTGTTCTGGTTGGCTGTCTGGGTCCACATGCCTGTCAGCTGCAGGCAGTTACCGAATCAGCTCTTGCTATTTCAGGCTGCTGTGCATTCATGTCCTTGCCCTGACTTTGGGCAGCACTCTCTGTTTGTGCTGCTGTTTGCATCCTGAACCTGCTGATGGTTTTTGCTGGCTGTTGACTCAGATTGAATCTGACTCTACCTTTTTTTTTTTTTTCTTCATGTGAAACCTGGATTGTTTGATACTTCTGTAAATAGACACTCATACTTGCGCTTGTATTCCTATTGCATTTGCCAAGTGTCTGCAGTATCCAGTCTGCACCAGGTGTCTGCAGTATCCAGAAACCATCTCTACCAAATGTCTGCAGTATCCAGTCTGTGCCAAGTGTCTAAAATATCCAGTCTCTGACAAGTTTCTGATGTACTCATCCTGTGCTCTGGTGGTTCCATTACTTAAATTGTGCTCTGGTGGTCTCAATACTCAGCCTGTGCTCCTTTGGTTCCAGTTCCCTGGGTTTTGCTCTGGTGGTTCCAGTACCCAACTTGTGCTCCAGTGGTTTGAGTACCCAGCCTGTGCTCTGGTTCTTCCAGTACCCAGCCTGTGCTCTTGTGGTTTCAGATTCCTGAACAGTGCTCCAGTGGTGCCAATAATCATTTCACAGACTTACCTTCCAGCCAGTGCTGGTCTCTGTACTGTTTATCTCACAGTGTCTATAACTACCTTAATAAACTCTGACTATTTCTAAAGCTGTTATCATTCTTAAATTTTAACAGAATTTTAAGTCAGAGCCCATTTCACAAAACAAGCTCCACACACCTAAACTCAGCATAAATGTGACACACACAGCATGAATTCACTCCTCATATCAGAATGCCAATTTATGTTTCACCACACCAGGCTTCTTCCTGGTATGTCATAATTTTACAGTAAAAACACACCCTAGGATATTTGAAATGATGGTATTTAACACTTTACATGCACTAATTCAACCACCAGTTTTTGTCAAACTTGTGGGTAGTTATTTTGTGTGTGTTATTTTTCACACACATTGTACTTTAGGCATGGGTTCTTAGTTCCTGTTATGTGTTACTGATAAAAAATACTTCAATATGTGTTCAACAACATCTCCTGTGTACAGTGATACCACCCATGAATAGGTTTGTCAGGTTCCAACTTGGAATTTTCACATCTGTCATCATGCACCCATGTCTTATTTGGGAAATTTTTGAAGCCGGCAAATGTAATTTACCCCATCAAACCATATATTTTTGAAAAGTAGACACCCTAGGGTATTTGAAATATTGGTATTTTAACACTTTACATGCACTAATTCAGCCACCAGTCTTTGTCAAACTTTTGAGTAGTCATTTTTTTGTTATTTTTCACACACACATTGTACTTAAGGCATGGATTCTCAGTTACTGTTATGTGATTCTGCCAAAAAAACCTCAGGGGGCTAAAAGGCCTTATTTTTAGGGGGCGCATTCCAGTTTTCCAACTTGAAATTTTCACATCTGTCATCATGCACCCATGTCCTATTTGGGGCATTTCTAAAGCCGGCTAATATAATTTACCCCCATTAAACCATATATTTTTGAAAATTAGACACCCTAGGGTGCTTGAAAAATGAGTATTTTAACACTTTTGATGCACTAATTTAACCACCAGTCTTTGTCAAACTTTTGGGTTGTCATTTTGTCGTGTTATTTTTCACACACAATTTAAGCATTGATTTTCAGTTCCTGTTATGTGTTACTGCCAAAGAAGACCCCAATGTGTGTTCAGCAATATCTCATGAGTACAGTGATACCACCTATGCATAGGTTTGTTGGATTTTTTTGCAAGAAAACACTCCAAGTTGTTTTCTACAAGACCTCCTAAATACACCCATGCCCCAATGCATAGGTTTGCCATGATTTTGGGAAGGTTCAGTTAGAAATGTATGTAGAAGTGTGTGAATTGGCGCTGATACCTACCCCAAGCCGAGTACAGGGGGGTCCCTCTCTCAATAACCCCCAAAGAGAAAGTTCACAGATGCAAAGGAAATAGTACTGGCGCTAGAGCAAGGGTAATAACTTATTATAATGTATAGAGAATTCTAGATAAATATGAGACTAAATATCCCAATAGCAGTGAGACACGAGATGGTATATATACATTTTTTTAATAATAGATAAGGTTAGTAGACATACAAAATACTATAAGTAATGCGGTTGATACCGATTAATTATACAAGAAACAAGTAATATATATAAATAACTCAGGCTCTAGAGATTAGCTCGATATTAAGCAAATTACAAAAGAGTGGTAAGTTAATTTACATATAGCCAGGGATCGGCAGATGTAATCGTAAATGAATATTACAATGGTTAGGGTTAGAGTTAAAATCACAGATAATTAATACAAAAAACTAAAAGATATATCTATAAGATACCTGGATGTCCAGTATAATTAGTTATAAGTAGGCTAATAATAAGGCAACAATTGATAAAAAACAATAAGTTGTTTAAAAATATAAAGCTAATAGTAAATAAGCTCCAATTATGGTATAGTAAAAAGTAGTGCACTAGTGTGAAACTCTTGTATGCAGACGATCTTACTCAGAGAGTATAGGATCGATCTGTATATACATACGAGAGCGGTACCTTAAGTCTGTACGCTAATTTAGCGACTTCCTTATGGGTTTTTGAAAGGATGTCCACTTGTCCAGTCGGCGGAGATGGCGGCTTCAGAAATTCCTCTATTCTTATGCTGTAGTCCAGCGGCTGTGTTGGTTCTATGAATGCTTGCTATCATGGTTATGTTCACCTGCGTTCGTCGCTTGCGTGATGTCTGACGTTCACAGCTGATATCCATACTTGGAGGCTTCAGTGGTTCCTATGTTCGTACTCTTTTTCTTATCAGAGTTTTTCTTCTTAGTTTACTTCTTTGCTTAGCTGGCGGGTATAATGTTTAGCCAGTATTTCTTTCACCTAATAGCTGTAAATGTTCAATCCTTACAGACTGTCGGATAATTAGGGATCTAGCTCTCCTTACTTCGTAAGGCTGTGTTTAGCCAAACTTTGCAGCAGCAATGTCAGTAGCTGAAAATAATATGCAGAGCTGATATCCAATGTCACTTCTGATACAAACATAAGACACAATCAACGCGTTTCTCCCCTCACTCGGGACAAGATGTGTTCTCAGTTCCTTGAGCTTCTCATATACTCCTTCCCTTATCACTCATTGGTTGATTGTTGGGTGTGTGTTGCTGAATAGTTTTTAAGGTGGTATACATAGTTCTCAGTTCCTTGGACATCTCATATACTCCTTTCTTTATCATTCATTGGTTCATTGTTAGGGGTGTGATGTTTTACAGTTTATAGGATTGTATACATTGCTCTTTAAATGATATAGTCCCACATGAATATTGGGAGCATATAGATTCTGCATAATAAGGTATAGTATGAGTGTCAGATACATATAACATGCAAAAACCAGAATAATACATAATGACTAATATAATATAAGAATGACAATCCTTATTCATACATAAATGGTGTTACATCAAGTTCAGAGTTTAGACCTAGGGAATTCTCATACTATATATTAGTTCAGCTTCTTTTTTGAGCAGCTTAGTTTCAAAGTTGTCACCCCTCCATTCCAGTCTCACTTTAGTTATACCCCAGAAAGATAAATCTTTTAATTTGTTTTTATGGACATCCCTAAAATGCTTATATAGGTGTGTGTCCTTATTCCTTTTTTCATTTATGCATAGATGTTCTCTTATTCACTCTCGTAAGGTCCTAGAGGTCTCTCCCAAATATTGCTTTTGACAGCTACATTGTATTAGATAAACGTCACCTTTATCTGTACATCTAATCGTGTCATTAATGCGAAACATTTCCCCTGTCTGAGTAGATGTATATTGTTTAATCTTACTGCTATAGTTACAAGACCTACAGCAGTGACAAGGAAAAAAACCTTTGACTATATTTCCCAGAAGATCACATTGTCTCGACTGTGAGCTAGCTTTCAGTTCACTTGGTGCTAACATACGCCTAGATTTAGAGTTGGGCGGTAGCCGTCAAAACCAGCATTAGAGGCTCCTAACGCTGGTTTTTACCGCACGCTGGTATTTGGAGTCAGTCAGGAAAGTGTCTAACGCTCACTTTCCAGCCGCGACTTTTCCATACCGCAGATCCCCTTACGTCAATTGCGTATCCTATCTTTTCAATGGGATCTTTCTAACGCCGGTATTTAGAGTCGTGGCTGAAGTGAGCGTTAGAAATCTAACAACCAAACTCCAGCCGCAGAAAAAAGTCAGTAGTTAAGAGCTTTCTGGGCTAACGCCGGTTCATAAAGCTCTTAACTACTGTGCTCTAAAGTACACTAACACCCATAAACTACCTATGTACCCCTAAACCGAGGTCCCCCCACATCGCCGCCACTCTCTAAAAAATTTTTAACCCCTAATCTGCCGACCGCCACCTACGTTATCCTTATGTACCCCTAATCTGCTGCCCCTAACACCGCCGACCCCTATATTATATTTATTAACCCCTAACCTGCCCCCCACAATGTCGCCGCCAGCTACCTACAATAATTAACCCCTAATCTGCCGACTGCAAAGCGCCGCCACCTACGTTATCCTTATGTACCCCTAATCTGCTGCCCCTAACACCGCCGACCCCTATATTATATTTATTAACCCCTAATCTGCCCCCCTCAACGTCGCCTCCACCTGCCTACACTTATTAACCCCTAATCTGCCGACCGTAAAGCGCCGCCAACTACGTTATCCTTATGTACCCCTAATCTGCTGCCCCTAACACCGCCGACCCCTATATTATATTTATTAACCCCTAACCTGCCCCCCACAACGTCGCCGCCAGCTACCTAAAATAATTAACTAATCTGCCGACCACAAAGCGCCGCCACCTACGTTATCCTTATGTACCCCTAATCTGCTGCCCCTAACACCGCCGACTCCTATATTATATTTATTAACCCCTAATCTGCCCCCCTCAACGTCGCCTCCACCTGCCTATACTTATTAACCCCTAATCTGCCGAGCGGACCGCACCGCTACTATAATAAAGTTATTAACCCCTAATCCGCCTCACTCCCGCCTCAATAACCCTATAATAAATAGTATTAACCCCTAATCTGCCCTCCCTAACATCGCAGACACGTTAACTTCAAGTATTAACCCCTAATCTGCCGATCGGAGCTCACCGCTACTCTAATAAATTTTTTAACCCCTAAAGCTAATTCTAACCCTAACCCTAACACCCCCCTAAGTTAAATATAATTTTATTCTAACGAAATAAATTAACTCTTATTAAATAACTTATTCCTATTTAAAGCTAAATACTTACCTGTAAAATAAACCCTAATATAGCTACAATATAAATTATAATTATATTGTAGGATTAATATTTATTTTACAGGCAACTTTGTAATTATTTTAACCAGGTACAATAGCTATTAAATAGTTAATAACTATTTAATAGTTACCTAGTTAAAATAATTACAAAATTACCTGTAAAATAAATCCTAACCTAAGTTACAATTAAACCTAACACCACACTATCAATAAATAAATTAAATAAAATACCTACAATTACCTACAATTAAACCTAACACTACACTATCAATACATTAATTAAATACAATACCTACAAATAACTACAATTAAATAAACTAACTAAAGTACAAAAAATAAAAAAGAACTAAGTTACAAAAAATAAAAAATATTTACAAACATTAGAAAAATATTACAATTTTAAACTAATTACACCTACTCTAAGCCCCCTAATAAAATAACAAAGCCCCCCAAAATATAAAATGCCCTACCCTATTCTAAATTAAAAAAGTTCAAAGCTCTTTTACCTTACCAGCCCTTAAAAGGACCTTTTGTGGGGCATGCCCCAAAGAATTCAGCTCTTTTGCCTGTAAAAAAAAACATACAATACCCCCCCCCAACATTACAACCCACCACCCACATAACCCTAATCTAACCCAAACCCCCGTTAAATAAACCTAACACTAAGCCCCTGAAGATCTTCCTACCTTATCTTCACCTCGCCGGGCATCACCGATCGGTTCTGGCTCCGAAATCTTCATCCAACCCAAGCGGGGGCTGGCGATCCATAATCCTGCAGCTGAACAGGTCCAGAAGAGGCTCCAAAGTCTTCATCCTATCCGGGAAGAAGAGGCGATCCAGACTGGCAACCATCTTGATCCAAGCGGCATCTTCTATCTTCATCCGATGAGGAACGGCTCCATCATGAAGACCTCCAGCGCGGATCAATCTTCTTCCTCCGACGTCCAACTGAAGAATGACGGTTCCTTTAAGGGACGTCATCCAAGATGGCGTCCCTCGAATTCCGATTGGCTGATGGAATCAGCCAATCAGAATCAAGTTCAATCCGATTGGCTGATCCAATCAGCCAATCAGATTGAGCTTGCATTCTATTGGCTGTTCCGATCAGCCAATAGAATGCAAGCTCAATCTGATTGGCTGATCGGATCAGCCAATCGGATTGAACTTGATTCTGATTGGCTGATTCCATCAGCCAATCAGAATTTTCCTACCTTAATTCCGATTGGCTGATAGAATCCTATCAGCCAATCGGAATTCGAGGGACGCCATCTTGGATGACGTCCCTTAAAGGAACCGTCATTCTTCAGTTGGACGTCGGAGGAAGAAGATTGATCCGCACTGGAGGTCTTCACGATGGAGCCGTTCCTCATCGGATGAAGATAGAAGATGCTGCTTGGATCAAGATGGTTGCCGGTCTGGATCGCCTCTTCTTCCCAGATAGGATGAAGACTTTGGAGCCTCTTCTGGACCTCTTCAGCTGCAGGATTATGGAATGGATCGCCAGCCCCCGCTTGGGTTGGATGAAGATTTCGGAGCCAGGACCGATCGGTGATACCCGGCGAGGTGAAGATAAGGTAGGAAGATCTTCAGGGGCTTAGTGTTAAGTTTATTTAAGGGGGGTTTGGGTTAGATTAAGGGTATGTGGGTGGTGGGTTGTAATGTTGGGGGGGGGTATTGTATGTTTTTTTTACAGGCAAAAGAGCTGAATTCTTTGGGGCATGCCCCACAAAAGGTCCTTTTAAGGGCTGGTAAGGTAAAAGAGCTTTGAACTTTTTTAATTTAGAATAGGGTAGGGCATTTTTTTATTTTGGGGGTCTTTGTTATTTTATTAGGGGGCTTAGAGTAGGTGTAATTAGTTTAAAATTGTTGTAATATTTTTCTAATGTTTGTAAATATTTTTTTATTTTTTGTAACTTAGTTCTTTTTTATTTTTTGTACTTTAGTTAGTTTATTTAATTGTAGTTATTTGTAGGTATTGTATTTAATTAATGTATTGATAGTGTAGTGTTAGGTTTAATTGTAGGTAATTGGAGGTATTTTATTTAATTTATTTATTGATAGTGTAGTGTTAGGTTTAATTGTAACTTAGGTTAGGATTTATTTTACAGGCAATTTTGTTATTATTTTAACTAGGTAACTATTAAATAGTTATTAACTATTTAATAGCTATTGTACCTGGTTAAAATAATTACAAAGTTGCCTGTAAAATAAATATTAATCCTAAAATAGCTACAATATAATTATAATTTATATTGTAGCTATATTAGGGTTTATTTTACAGGTAAGTAAATAGGAATAAGTTATTTAATAATAGTTAATTTATTTTGTTAGAATAAAATTATATTTAACTTAGGGGGGTGTTAGGGTTAGGGTTAGAATTAGCTTTAGGGGTTAAAAAATTTATTAGAGTAGCGGTGAGCTCCGATCAGAAGATTAGGGATTAATACTTGAAGTTAGGTGTCGGCAATGTTAGGGAGGGCAGATTAGGGGTTAATACTATTTCCTATAGGGTTATTGAGGCTGGAGTGAGGCGGATTAGGGGTTAATACATTTATTATAGTAGCACTCAGGTCCGGTCGGCAGATTAGGGGTTAATAAGTGTAGTTAGGTGAAGGCGATGTTGGGGGCGGCAGATTAGGGGTTAATAAATATAATATAGGGGTCTGCGGTGTTAGGGCAGCAGATTAGGGGTACATAGGGATAATGTAGGTGGCGGGGGTGTACGGAGCGGCAGATTAGGGGTTTTAAATTATATGCAGGGGTCAGCGATAGCGGGGGCGGCAGATTAGGGGTTAATAAGTGTAAGGTTAGGGGTGTTTAGACTCGGGGTACATGTTAGGGTGTTAGGTGCAGACGTAAGAAGTGTTTCCCCATAGGAAACAATGGGGCTGTGTTAGGAGCTGAACGCTGCTTTTTTGCAGGTGTTAGGTTTTTTTTCAGCTCAAACAGCCCCATTGTTTTCTATGGGGGAATCGTGCACGAGCACGTTTTTGAAGCTGGCCGCGTCTGTAAGCACCGCTGGTATCGAGAGTTGCAGTGGCGTTAAATTATGCTCTACGCTCCCTTTTTGGAGCCTAACGCACTGAAAACCCAGCCATTCTGTGAACTCTAAATACCAGCGGTATTTAAAAGGTGCGGGGGGAAAAAAGCACGCGTAGCTAACGCACCCCTTTGGCCGCAAAACTGTAAATCTAGGCAATACTCTTTAGGTTTCTTGATTTTTTATAAATAAACTTTGGGTTAATAGATATTTTATCACCAATAATAGGGTCTTCTCTAATAATATGCCAATGTTTTTTAAAAATTCGCTCTATTCTCTTGTACTCCCCATTTATAGTGATAAATGGTGCCTCTTTGATTATAGGGTCTCTAACCTTGTTTTTATATTTTAGCAAGCTCTTCCTTTCTACTTCTTTAGTTCTTATATAGTTATCATTTATCATTTTTTCCTCATATCCTTTATCTCCAAATTTCTTAATAAGAGTTTTTGCTTGCTCTTCGTAATCCACAATATTAGAACAGTTTTTCCTTATCCTTAGGAACTGGGCTTTGGGGATATTTTCCTTCCACCTGGGTAGATGACAGCTATCTGCGTGAATTAAATTATTTGAATCTACTTTCTTAAAGAAAGTTTTAGTACTCAATTTATTAGATGTTATCTCTATATCTAGATCTAGAAAGGAGATTCTATTTTTATTCATTTCGTAAGTGAATTGTAAACCTTTATTATTAGTATTCATAGTTATGAAGAATTCAGTAAGTGTTTCCTCATCCCCCTTCCATATAATCTGGATATCATCGATGTACCACTTATAGATCACCAGATGTTGCACCAAGCTACTAGAACCCAGAAAGTCTGATTCCCAATCTCCCATAAATAGGTTAGCGTAGCTTGGTGCAAATCTGGTGCCCATAGCGGTACCTTTGATCTTTACATACATTTTTTGATTGAAAGAGAAGATGTTGTTTTCTAGGATGAATCTGAAGCAAAAACTCTCTTTGTTCCATATTTATAGCTGCCTCCAAGTACGGATATCAGCTGTGAACATCAGACATCACGCAAGCGACAAACGCAGGTGAACATAACCATGATAGCAAGCCTTCACAGAACCAACCCAGCCGCCGGACTACAGAATAAGAATAGAGGAATTTCTGAAGCCGCCATCTCCGCCGACTGGACAAGTGGACATCCTTTTAAAAACCCATAAGGAAGTTGCTAAATTAGCGTACAGACTTAAGGTACCACTCTCGTATGTATATACAGATCGATCCTATACTATATAAGATCGTCTGCATACGAGAGTTTCACACTAGTGCACTAATTTTTACTATACCACAATTGGAGCTTATTTACTATTAGCTTTATATTTTTAAAAAACTTATTGTTTTTTATCAATTGTTACCTTATTATTAGCCTACTTATAACTAATTATACTGGACGTCCAGGTATCTTATCGATATATCTTTTAGTTTTTTGTATTAATTATCTGTGATTTTATCTCTAATTCTAACCATTGTAATATTCATTTACCATTACGTCTGCCGATCCCTGGCTATATGTAAATTAACTTACCACTCTTTTGTAATCTGCTTAATATCGAGCTAATCTCTAGAGCCTGAGTTATTTATATATAATACTTGTTTCTTGTATAATTCATCGGTATCGACCGTATTATTTATAGTATTTTTTATGTCTACTACCCTTATCTATTATTAAAAATGTTTAAATATACAATCTCGTGTCTCACTGCTATTGAGATATTTAGTCTCATATTTATCTAGAATTCTCTACACACTATAATAAGTTATTACCCTTGCTCTAGCGCCAGTACTATTTCCTTTGCATCAGTTACAAATGTATGACTTGTAATTTGAGTTGAAAGTTAGAGTATTTCTTCTGATAGGCCTATCTTTAGTTTGGGTCCTATTGCATACCCCAGTTTTATTTATTGCCATGAAACTGTATGTAAAACTAGAAGAGAAAAAACACAAGCGCCCACAATGGACCTCTAAGGGTAAAAGTTTTAAATACAAATAAAATTGTGCAATATAAAAATGCACGTACAAGATATAAAACAAAACAATTGCGTTGAAGAAATTGTGTCATTGCAGCAATGCCAGCCAGTCTATGAGAAGTGAACTAGTCATGAAAGAGATCCCCACACCAGATTGGTGATGAAATAAGGATTTCAGCAGGAGCCCTTAAGTTCAATATAGAAACGGTCCGGCAGAGGAGCTGTATATGGTGACACTACTAACTACTGCAATTGTTTTGTTTTATATCTTGTACGTGCATTTTTATATTGAGAAATTTTATTTGTCATTAAAACTTTTACCCTTAGAGGTCCGTTGTGGGCGCTTGTGTTTTTTCTCTTCTAGTTTTACAGTGCCAGCACTTTGGGAGACGTTTTACAGGAAACCTCCCACAACACAAAGCTTCAGCCCATAAGGAAACACTGCAGTGGGGACTCTGAGGATTTTACAGAGTAGACTAGGAGGTCTTCATAACAATAGACCCTCACTTGTGTTTCAGACTTTTACTAGTCCCCGCATTCAAGGTCTGTGTTTTTCTTTGGATTACAACCACTTTCAGTATACACTAGTATACATTTGTGTATAAGACTGTGGACATTTTTACCTAGGTACTTTGGACACACTTACTGACCCTTTCTGAGAGACCACGATACATAGTTTTATATATCCTTGTCTTTAACGATATTATATCATTGCCACAGTGGAACTATTAATACAGTTGTAAGATTCAAGTATGTTTTTATAGAGGGTAGCGCAACAGTTTCTATATCCTTTATTAAACTGTATGTATTTGAAACATTGTCACCCAAGGTATTGTATATGGAGTGCTTTGATGCCTTTGATGCAACCGTTTTAGCCAAAAAAATGCAGACAATGTATGGTGGTAATTTTTCAATTTTCATTTTTACATACATTGCTTTTTGACTATGATTTAGGAGAGATTGTTGTAAGTTATTGCAAGAAAACACTCCAGGTTGTTTTCTGCAAGACCTCCTGAGTACACCCATGCCCCCATGCATAGGTTTGCCAGGATTTTGGGAAGGTTCAATTACAATTTTATGACTTGTAATTTGAGTTGAAAGTGAGAGTATTTCTTCTGATAGGCCTATCTTTAGTTTGGGGCCTATTGCATACCCCCGTTTTATTTATTACCATGAAACTGTATGTATTTGAAACATTGACACCCCAAGGTATTGTATATGGAGTGCTTTGATGCCTTTGATGCAACCGTTTTTGCCAAAAAAATTGGAGAAAGTGTATGGTGGTAATTTTTCAATTTTCATTTTGACACACTTTTTGACTATGATTTAGGAGCGATTGTTGTAAGTTATTGCAAGTAAACACTCCAGGTTGTTTTCTGAAAGACCCTCTGAGTACACCCATGCCCCCATGCATAGCTTTGACAGGGGTTTTGGTAAAATACAGCACCAATTTTAGAACTTATAAAAAATAGAACAGTGAAATGTAAAAATCTGGCACAGTAAAAGTAAAGAACAAAAACAAACAAACTTAGTAACAGTAAACGTAACCAACCCCCCCCCCCAAAAAAAACCCCCACAATGGCAAATGTATTTTTTTTTTTTAAATGTACCAGTGTGTGATACCACTTGAAGCAGTGTCCAATGTAGAGTCCAGGCTGTCCAGGGCAATCAGGACAGTAAAAGGTGGTGTCCCTTCTCTGCCCCCTATTGATACAGACTTTGCATTTTTTCTGAGGATTCTGCTTCGCCACAGTAGGGGGGATTTTGAAAATAAGGTGAGTAGCCCCAACACTGCTCTCTCCCTTCACCGCCCGGGGAGCAGGTGCATCTTGGTACAAAATCTCCGAAATGATCTGGAGCTGAAACTGTAAAAAAGTCAGTTTCATTCCGTGGTTTGCTTTTTTTGAACAACAAAAAAGAGTTGTGGGTTGCAATCTGCATTAAGTAAATTGCAACCTTTTTGTACCAGGCCATTGTCTTCCGCATAATTAGGTAGGGCTGCAGCAGCTTATATGCCTGATCAACCTCACCCATATGCCGGTTATAAGCCTTGATGCACACTGGCTTTCTTATGCTCTCAGCTCTGCCACGTACAGAAACCTCCACAGTCCTCTCATTGTTGATGGTGGTAAGAAGGTACACATCCTTCTTGTCTCTGTACTTAACTGCCAACAGCTCCTCTTGGCGCAGAGCTGAGGCCTGCCCCCTTCATAGCCGGGTGCGTGCAAGTTGTCCTGGGAAACTTGCGTGGTTCTTTCTAATTGTACCACAAGCTATTGTATTAAAACAATACAGTAGCTTGAACAAAAGGACACTTGTAAAGAAATTGTCTAGATACAAGTGGTACCCTTTGTTTATCAGAGGTAATATAAGGTCCCAGACAATCTTTCCAGTGGTTTCCTTACGTTCTGGGCAACCTGGAGGGTCAAGTTGGATATCCTTTCTCTCGTACACCCGGAAGGCCTGAGTATATCCAGACTCGCTCTCACAGAGCTTATACACCTTTACTCCATACCTGGAGTGCTTGGAAGGAATATACTGCTTGAATCTCAGCCTTCCCTTATACTTCATCAGGGATTCATCCACGTATATATTCCTTCCAGGTGCATAAGTCTCTGCAAACCTGGCAGCAAAGTTGGTAATCAGGGGGTGGATTTTATACAGCCTGTCAAACTGGGGATGCTCCCTAGGGGGGCACAGGCTGTTGTTGCTGAAGTGCATGGAATGTAGAATCATTTCATACCTCTTCCTCGACATAGTCGGGGAGAAAATGGGGGTAGAGCAGATGGGATTACTGCTCCAGTAGGAGCGGATGGAGGGTTTCTTTATTATGCTCATTAGCATAGTCAATGCCCAGAATCAAAAATATGAGTCAGGCTTTGCAGCATGGAACTGATGAGCATATAAATTAGTTTCGGCGACAATGTTCCCCAATACATCATTGCCCAGAAACACATGCATAAACTGTTGGGAACTAAATCCTGCCACATCCACATTTATGCCAAAATTTGCAGTAATGGGTGGGATATATGGCCTCTGGTGATGATGCATTACCCACCCTTAAGCAGCAATGGCAGCTGGAGCAACACATCACCTTCTGGTAGGGGGGCTAGCAGCCACAGATACATCACTATCAGTTGAGACTGTATCTAATGATATATCTGAGCATATGGCAGGGTCAGAATTGGGGTCTGAGTCAGACATAGAGGCATTTGACTCTGACGTAAGGATGGCATACGCCTCCTGAATTTTTTTACAAAAATTAATTTAAACTAGCTAAATGCCTTTGGGTCTCACAAAACAATACTAAAAAAATTAACCCCTAAAAAAATGCACAGAGAGCAAAAAAGTGCTGCTGCGTAAGAGCCAGTGATTTGTAGTGATCACTGGCAAGCTAGGGGTTAATGGCTCTGAACAGAACCTTTGGGTCTCACAATTTTTAAACTAATATAACTAACTAAATCTCTCTCTCTCTAAACACAGATCTCTCTCTCTCTCCCACAAAAGCGCAAGTGAGGAGAGGGAGGGAGATCCACACCGGTCAGTGTCAATATTTACTAATATTAACATGATCAAATAAATGGGATTTTTTATTATTATACATTTAATTATAGGGGCAAGCTCAGATTGGATGACCCCAGTCTGCCCCTATGATAAGGCAGGCTAGGGACACCCCAGAAGCCCCATGATGCAAAGGGCACCACCATATTTGAAGCCACATGGGGGAGGGGGGCTATATGGGGTTTAATTATATGAAAAATAAAATATACATTTTTTTATTATACAATATTTTGCAGAGTGCCTTGACCCACGAGGCACTGAGCACACTGTCAGAGCATCAGAAGCCTGCCCGATGGCTTCTGATGCTCTGCTAGACTGCCGGCTCCACGTGGAGCAAAACCGGAAGTGATCGCTCTATGGGAGCGATCAAAAAAGAGCCTGGGAGTCAGGAACAGTATTGCAGGATGCCTCAACATTGAGGCATCGCTGCAATACTGTTTGAGCAGCTGAAGGGATCTCGATCACTTCCAGCACTCAGATTACCCGAGGACGTGTCAGGCACGTCCTTGGTCCTTAATTCTATTTTTTTGTAGGACGTGCCTGACACGTCCTCGATCGCCAAGGGGTTAAAGGGACAGTTTACCCCAAAATATTCTCCCTTTTAATTTGTTCCCAATGATCCATTTTACCTGCTGGAGTGTATTAAATTATTTACAAGTAGCTCCTTTACCCCCCTTATGTCAGCATTTGAAATAAATGATTTAGCCTGTTTTATCCCCACCTATACTGAAAGCTTCTGGACTTAAAGGCACAATAAACCCAAATTTTTTCTTTCATAATTCAGATAGAGCATGCAATTTTAAGCAACTTTCTAATTTACTCCTATTATCAATTTTTCTTTGTTCTCTTGCTATCTTTATTTAAAAAGCAGGAATGTGATGCATAGGAGCCAGACCATTTTTGGCTGAGAACCTAGGTTATACTTGCTTATTGGTGGGTAAATGTAAGCCTCCAATAAGCAAGCACTATCCATAGTGCTGAACCTAAAATGGGCTGGCTGCTAAGATTTACATTCCTGCTTTTAAAATAAAGATAGCAAGAGAACAAAGAAAAATTGATAATAGGAGTAAATTAGAAAGTTGCTTAAAATGTCATTCTCTATCTGAATCATGAAAGAAAAAAATTGGGTTCAGTGTCCCTTTAAGTCCAGGCTATAAACAAGCTATGTTAACACAGCCAGCAGAAGAAATGACACACCCGGTGGGGTGTAGAAGAGATAACTAAAAAAATGATAATAAGTATTGAGCTTTGGTATTGAGCTTTGGTTTACAAACAGATATAAGATAAGGAAGCAAGTGTGTGTACACAAAGTGATAACATAATGAGATTAGTGATGTCCAGAACTGTTCGCCCGCGAACAGGTCACCGCGAACATAGCTTGTTTGCGTTCGCCGCTACGGGCGAACATATGCGATGTTCGATCCGCCCCTATGTGTCATCATTGAGGAAACTTTGACCCTGTATGTCACAGCCTTCTGACACATTAGAGCCAATCAGCATCAGACACTCCCTTACAGACCCTCCCAGCTTCTTGGCAGCAGCCATTTTAGACTCATTACGACTTTGCTTTCTTAGTGAGAGGACCTTTTGTGTTGCTGCTGCTGACATTATAGGGAAATAGATAGCTAGGCTAGTGTATTTAGTGTCCACTACAGTCCTGAAGGACTCATCTCATCTCTGCTGCAAGGACAGCACCCCAAAAAGCCCTTCAGTCGTTTTTTTTTTTTCTTTGTATTTTTCTTTGCATTTGCCTGGCTTTCAGCCTGTGTGTGAGGCTCACAGCATATGCTGTGATTAGTGCCACCACTGATATCTGCTTAACATTAGTTTAAATTTAACCAACAAGAGGGGGGCGGAGCCAACTAGCATGGAAGAAAGACGCACATTTCAGTAGCTCCCAACATAAATCACAGTTTTTCAGGTTTTAATAAATACTTTATCTTTTTTTTCTAATCTCAACCTGGACACTTTACAGATGAGCATTCACTTTGCTGTTGGGGAAGCAATTCAACTGTGCTGGATAGTACCGGAGGACCCTATTTTTTAATTTAGCCTGATACGCCATATATACAACACTATGGACGCTCTCCTTTTTAAGCAGCTGAAAGACCTGCTTGCTCACCACCATGAAGCCCTCTCATATGCAGTGACTGAGGCTTTCAAACCTCTCACTGCTTCTACTATTATTTCAACTACCGTGATTGATCTCGGTGAGAAACACTTTGAGACTGCAAATGTCCCGCGAAAGCCGCCATCTTGCTCTACAACTACGGAATACACCTCACTACCTTTTAACACAGAGGATAAAGAGGAGCAGAGATCTGTTGATGAAAGGGATCCCACTCTGAGGCAGTATGGCTTACAATTGAGGGCACTCAAACTGGGAGGCTTGCCGCCTATATCCTACACTTCAAGAAAAATTCTATGTAAGCCTTGGTACAGACACAGCGGCAGAGAGGGCCTTCTCCTTCACACTTACTCGGATATACTCGATTGGCTAGCACCGCACGCAGAGAAATGCTCCAGCCCACGGAGTCTTACCTTGCTCTCCGAATGCGGTCGACAGTGGAGCAGCTCCAAACTTGGATGTTCCTGGCCACCTGACAGGTGCGCACTTCAACCCGTTCAGCGGTTCCATTGCTGCTTCTGTCGCCACTACGCACAAGCATGGGTCCTGCAATGGGACCCTGGAGGACATGTTCCCTCGATAATTTGAAGCTTCCGCCACCTTATTTTAAATCGCATCTCCCATGAGGGGTCTATATTCATTTGGGAACTGGCTGCACTTGTGATAGTCATGGCGGACTGCATATACAGAGGGTCAGAAGACAGTATTCTCATGGTGAATGTGTATGCTTATAACTATTAGGGCGTACTCTCCTGCAGAGGGAGTTCATTCTGTGACAGTTATCTGTGCATTACCAGTTTGTTATTTTGTTAAGTTTAACATAGTGTGTGGAGCTGCTCATATAAGTATAGTTCCTTTGCCTTAATATGCTAAATGTTTATTTTTGTTACAATGCAGCTTGTATTTCCCAAAACTTTCCTAGTCCTCTCTGGGCTAATGAGAGTGGGCTAATCCCTCACTTATAGCATCTTATTAACAATGGAAATACTCACTAAAGGAAAATGCTGAGTTATTCTCTATATGCAGACTAGATATAAATGACTGTCTTGGTTTTTTTTCACAGCTCTCTCTGGCTTAAATTAGTTGTCTGTATTATTTACTTATTATACTTTGATTGCATGTTGCTTTATTTTTACAGCAGTTCCCCTGTTTACTAAGATGGACTCTAGACATGCCTAATATGTACATTTTAATGTTGAGGCTTCCACTTACTTCATATAGTTTAGATGGCCGGTCTAACTTTTATGCATGCATCCTTGTCCAGGTAAATATATCTTAACTACAAATGGATTGCTGACATACTTAAACTATACAGTATTACTTTGTGGTAAGAATTAATCTGTTCCAGGTTCCAGGCACAGAATGTTCCATCACTAGAACCTATTTAATCTCATAATTAATCTACCTGTCTCTGGGTATAGGGCCCATGCCCAGGAGATGGGGTCTAACTGTTTAGGTTGATACAACTAGCTATAATGCCTAGACCATACTTAGTTGTCACTCCTACCATGTCACTGTGTGTCAACCGTGCGCCCCAGAGGTCTTTCTTGATATTTCTGTTGTTTTCATAACTAATTCCTACTCCTGTTTGTTATATTTATATATATAGCTCCCCCCTGCCACCAATACACTCAGGCATCCGTAAATATGCTTGACGTGTTTTAATGCGGTTCCCTTGATAAATACCGCAAATATAATCATATTTTTTCTCATGTATTGAAGTTTGAACCTTATACCTTTGCTTCATATTGCATAACTGTGCATTTTTATAATAAGAAATCTATATATATAAACTTTAAACCACACGATAGTTCTACTTCAATATCTATCTTCCCCCGCTATAAAAAATGTATATGTTATTCTTCTTTTCACTGCGGGAAAATATCCCTTCACACAGTTTTAGTATGATATTACTTATATTCATTCAGGCAGCAACCTGATAAGTTATTCAATAATTGTAACATCCCTGTGATGTTTTTTTCGTCCTCATATCAGCAGGTTGTTTATGTTTAATGTTCACTGTTATTTATTATGTTACTGCTTTTCCCTATGCAACACTTATGTAAAGAACTGGGCCCGGGAGGTCCTAAAGGCTCATTAAGGGAACTATTTCTAAAGGAATGGAAAAAAGTGAAAATCTGAGGTTCCTTCTTTCTTTCTTTTTCTTTTGATTGTTAGATACTAGGCTACAACAACAAATTGGATTGTAAACATATGTTAAGATATTTGATATGCTCCTGTACTAAGCTCTACACTCTATGGAAATAGATGCAACTCTTTAGTTTGGATACATACTGTAAAATGTTGTAGTACTATGATTTGTATCTTGTTTCAAATGATAATTGTTTGTAAACCTATTTATGAACCTCAATAAAAATTATTTAAAAAAAAAATAAAAAAAAATTTAACCAACAAAAATTTTAAATTATTTTGCTATTGTAATTTATTTTCTATCAGGCCTGTGTCTCTCAGGCTCACACAGCATATACTTCAGTTTTTTCAGTCTTTTGGTTAATTGCTCTGTTCCAGCCACCACTCATATCTGCTTATAACATTATTTTAATTTTTTTTTTTTTTTTTAAATCATTTTGCTAGTGTAATCTAATTTCATTTTCTATCAGGCCTGTGTGTTTTCCTGACTTACAGAGCATACTGTGGTTAATAGCTTCCCTACCTTGGCTATCAGCCACGATTCATATGTGCTTAACCTTTTTTTAAATTCCCAAAAATTTTTTATAAATCATTTTGCTAGTGTAATCTATTTTTATTTTCTATCAGGCCTGTGTGTTTTGCTGACTTACAGAGCATACTGTGTTTAATTGCTGCCCTCCCTAGTCTATCAGCCACGACTCATATGTGCTTAACTTTTTTTTAAATTCCCAAAAATTTTTTATAAATCATTTTGCTAGTGTAATCTAATTTTATTTTCTATCAGGCCTGTGTGTATCTGACTTACAGAGCCTACTGTTGTTAATTGCTGCCCTACCAAGGCTAGCAGCCGGCCCACGACTCATATGTGCTTAACCTTTTCCTTTAAATAAAAAAAAAAAAACTTTAAATCATTTTGCTAGTGTAATCTAATTTTATTTTCTATCAGGCTTGTGTGTATCTGACTTACAGAGCCTACTGTGGTTAATTGATGCCCTACCAAGGCTAGCAGCCATGACTCATATGTGCTTAACCTTTTTCTTTAAATAAAAAAAAAACCTTTAAATCATTTTGCTAGTGTAATCTATTTTTATTTTCTATCAGGCCTGTGTGTTTTGCTGACTTACAGAGCATACTGTGTTTAATTGCTGCCCTCCCTAGTCTATCAGCCACGACTCATATGTGCTTAACCTTTTTTAAATTCCAAAAAAAAAAACTTTAAATTATTTTGCTAGTGTAATCTAATTTCATTTTCTATCAGGCCTGTGCCTTTCTCACTTACACATCATACTGTGGTAAATTGCTGCCCTACCTACCAGCCACGACTCATATCTTCTTTACATTATTTTAAAGTAAAAAAAAAATTTAAAATAATTTTGCTAGTGTAATTTAATTTATTTTTCCATCAGGCCTGTGTGTTTCTGGGCCACATCATATAGTGTGACACAGATTAATATTTTTTTTTTCCACCACTTATATCTGGTGTAACAACATTAGAGTAAATTCTATGTAAAAATCATCATCATCAGTCCTCTTCTAGTGTTATTTAATTTTAGTTGCCAGGCCAGCCAGGCTGCCATTAGTGCCAGCCTGTGTGTCAGGCTGCCAGCATATACTGTGCCTACTTCCATCCTCAGTGCCAGTCCACGACTCCTATCTGGTGTAACATAATCTAAAATTTTAATTTTTTATTTTTTACATCACTCTTCGAGTGTTATTTAATATTAGTTCACAGGCCAGCCTGCCACCACTAGTGCCAGCCTGTGTGTCAGGCTGCCAGCACATACTGTGCCTAGTTCTATCCTGAGTGCCATTACTCCTATCTGTTGTAACATTTTTGTAACTTTTGTAAAAACAGTTACATCACTCTGCTATTGTTATTTAATTGCAGTTGCCTGCCTGCCAGCGTGTTTGCCAGGCCCACTTGCCAACTAGTTACACCAATCATATTTGTTATAACAGTAGTGTAAATATTTTAAATAAAATATTTTTTGACTGTGAATCATCGGCCTGCTAGTGCAATTGAATTGCAGTTGCCTGCCAGCCAGTGTGTGTGCCAGGCCCACTTGCCAACTGGTGTCACCAATCATATTTGTTATAACAGTAGTTTAAATATTAAAAATAATACATTTTTGACTCTGAAAGATCAGTCTGCTAGTGTAATCCAATTGCAGTTGCCTGCCTGCCAGTGTGTGTGCCAGGCCCACTTGCTGCCAACTATTCCCACCAATCATATTTGTTATAACAGTATAGTAATTATTTAGAATAAATAATTTTTTGCCTGTGAATCATCAGTCTGCTAGTGCCTTTGAATTGCAGTTGCCTGCTTGCCAGCGTGTGTGCCAGGCCACTTGCCAACTAGTTACACCAATCATATTTGTTCTAACAGTATTATAAATATTTAAAATAATAAATTCTTAGATTGTGAATCATCAGTCTGCTAGTGCCATTGAATTGCAGTTTCCTGCCTGCCAGCGTGTGTGCCAGACCCACTAGCCAACTAGTGCCACCAATCATATTTGTTGTAACAGTCTTGAAATCTTTTTAAATCATAACCTTTTTGACTGTGAATCTTCAGTCTCCTAGTGCCATTGAATTGCAGCTGCCTGCCTTCCAGCCTGTGTGCCAGGCCCACTTGCCAACTAGTTACACCAATCATATTTGTTGTAACAGTATTGTTAATATTTAAAATAAAAAATTGTTAGACTGTGAATCATCAGTTTGCTAGTGCCATAGAATTGCAGTTTCCTCCTGCCTGCCAGCGTGTGTGCCAGGCCCACATGCCAACTAGTGCCACCAATCATATTTCTTGTAACAGTATTGAATTTTTTTTAAATCATAACTTTTTTGACTGTGAATCTTCAGTCTCCTAGTGCCATTGAATTGCAGTTGCCTGCCTGCCAGCGTGTGTGCCAGGCCCACTTGCCAACTAGTTACACCAATCATATTTGTTGTAACAGTATTGTTAATATTTAAAATAAAAAATGTTAGATTGTGAATCATCAGTTTGCTTGTGCCATTGAATTGCAGTTTCCTCCTGCTTGCCAGCGTGTGTGCCAGGCGCACTAGCCAAATAGTACCACCAATCATATTTCTTGTAACAGTATTGTTAATATTTAAATAAAAAATAGTTAGATTGTGAATCATCAGTTTGCTCGTGCCATTGAATTACAGTTTCCTCCTGCCTGCCAGCGTGTGTGCCAGGCCCACTAGTCAACTAGTGCCACCAATCATATTTCTTGTAACAGTATTGAATTTTTTTTAAATCATAACTTTTTTGACTGTGAATCTTCAGTCTCCTAGTGCCATTTAATTGCTGTTGCCTGCCTGCCAGCCTGTGTGCCAGGCCCACTTGCCAACTAGTTACACCAATCATATTTGTTGTAACAGTATTGTTAATATTTAAAATCACTTGATCTGTCACAGGAGTTATTGACACATCAGTTGGAAGAAATGAGTGATGCGCAACCATCATTGACAGAGGATGTAGATAACAGTGATATGTCTCAGTCAGGCAGCATTACAGACATGGAGGTACGGTGTGATGATGATGATGATGATGATGATGTTGTACCCGCTGCTGCTTCCTTTCTTAATGTGTTAGATACAAGTGAAGCGGTTGTTGATGATGTGTCGGTGGATGTCACGTGGGTGCCTGCTAGAAGAGAAGAAGAAGAGGGGGAAAGTTCAGATGGGGAGACAGAGAGGAGGAGACGAGTTGGAAGCAGGGGGAGTTCATCGCAAGGAGCTAGTGGCACAGTCAGACAGCATGCATCGGCACCCGGGGTCAGCCAGACAGCACGCCGACGCCCATCAACGCATAGCCAACTAGTGCCACCAATCATATTTCTTGTAACAGTTTTGAAATTTTTTTAAATCATAACTTTTTTGACTGTGAATCTTTAGTCTCCTAGTGCCATTGAATTGCAGTTGCCTGCCTGCCAGCGTGTGTGCCAGGCCCACTTGCCAACTAGTTACACCAATCATATTTGTTGTAACAGTATTGTTAATATTTAAAAAAAAAATAGATTGTGAATCATCAGTTTGCTTGTGCCATTGAATTACAGTTTCCTCCTGCCTGCCAGCATGTGTGCCAGGCCCACTAGCCAACTAGTGCCACCAATCTTATTTCTTGTAACAGTATTGAATTTTTTTTAAATCATAACTTTTTTGACTGTGAATCTTCAGTCTCCTAGTGCCATTGAATTGCAGTTGCCTGCCTGCCAGCGTGTGTGCCAAGCCCACTTGCCAACTAGTTACACCAATCATATTTGTTGTAACAGTATTGTTAATATTTAAAATAAAAAATTGTTAGATTGTGAATCATCAGTTTGCTCGTGCCATTGAATTGCAGTTTCCTCCTGCCTGCCAGCGTGTGTGCCAGGCCCACTAGCCAACTAGTGCCACCAATCATATTTCTTTTAACAGTATTGAATTTTTTTTTAAATCATAACTTTTTTTACTGTGAATCTTCAGTCTCCTAGTGCCATTGAATTGCAGTTGCCTGCCTGCCAGCGTGTGTGCCAGGCCCACTTGCCAACTAGTTACACCAATCATATTTGTTGTAACAGTATTGTTAATATTTAAAATAAAAAATTGTTAGATTGTGAATCATCATTTTGCTTGTGCCATTGAATTGCAGTTTCCTCCTGCCTGCCAGCGTGTGTGCCAGGCCCACTAGCCAACTAGTGCCACCAATCATATTTCTTGTAACAGTATTTAAATTTTTTTAAATCATAACTTTTTTGACTGTGAATCTTCAGTCTCCTAGTGCCATTGAATTGCAGTTGCCTGCCTGCCAGCGTGTGCCAGGCCCACTTGCCAACTAGTTACACCAATCATATTTGTTGTAACAGTATTGTTAATATTTAAAATAAATAATCATTAGATTGTGAATCATCAGTTTGCTTGTGCCATTGAATTGCAGTTTCCTCCTGCCTGCCAGCGTGTGTGCCAGGCCCACTAGCCAACTAGTGCCACCAATCATATTACTTGTAACAGTATTGAATTTTTTTTAAATCATAACTTTTTTGACTGTGAATCTTCAGTCTCCTAGTGCTATTGAATTGCAGTTGCCTGCCTGCCAGCATGTGTTCCAGGCCAACTTGCCAACTAGTTACACCAATCATATTTGTTGTAACAGTATTGTTAATATTTTAAATAAAAAAATGTTAGATTGTGAATCATCAGTTTGCTTGTGCCATTGAATTGCAGTTTCCTCCTGCCTGCGAGCGTGTGTGCCGGGCCCACTAGCCAACTATTGCCACCAATCATATTTCTTGTAACAGTATTTAAAAAATTTAAAATAATAACTTTTTTGACTGTGAATATTCAGTCTCCTAGTGCCATTGAATTGCAGTTGCCTGCCTGCCAGCGTGTGTGCCAGGCCCACTTGCCAACTAGTTACACCAATCATATTTGTTGTAACAGTATTGTTAATATTTAAAATAAAAAATCGTTAGATTGTGAATCATCAGTTTGCTAGTGCCATTGAATTGCAGTTTCCTCCTGCCTGCCAGCGTGTGTGCCAGGCCCACTAGCCAACTAGTGCCACCAATCATATTTCTTGTAACAGTATTGAATTTTTTTTAAATCATAACTTTTTTGACTGTGAATCTTCAGTCTCCTAGTGCCATTGAATTGCAGTTGCCTGCCTGCCAGCCTGTGTGCCAGGCCCACTTGCCAACTAGTTACACCAATCATATTTGTTGTAACAGTATTGTTAATATTTAAAATCACTTGATCTGTCACAGGAGTTATTGACACATCAGTTGGAAGAAATGAGTGATGCGCAACCATCACTGACAGAGGATGTAGATAACAGTGATATGTCTCAGTCAGGCAGCATTACAGACATAGAGGTACGGTGTGATGATGATGATGATGATGTTGTACCCACTGCTGCTTCCTTTCTTGATGTGTCAGATACAAGTGAAGCGGTTGTTGATGATGTGTTGGTGGATGTCACGTGGGTGCCTGCTAGAAGAGAAGAAGAAGAGGGGGAAAGTTCAGATGGGGAGACAGAGAGGAGGAGACGAGTTGGAAGCAGGGGGAGTTCATCGCAAGGAGCTAGTGGCACAGTCAGACAGCATGCTTCGGCACCCGGGGTCAGCCAGACAGCACGCCGACGCCCATCAACGCATGCTGTTGCCACCACCAGAATGCCGTCATCGCAGAGCTCAGCAGTGTGGCATTTTTTTGTGTGTCTGCCTCTGACAACAGCGATGCCATTTGCAACCTGTGCCAAAAGAAACTGAGTTGTGGGAAGTCCAACACCCACCTAGGTACAACTGCTTTGCGAAGGCACATGGTCTCCCATCACAAACGCCGATGAGAAGAACACATGAGTAGAAGCAGCACACAAACTCAAAGCCGCCCTCCTCCTCCTGCTCCAGCATCTTCAGCCACGTCAACCACTGCTGTCCTCCTTGCCCCCTCTCAACCATCCTCCACTGAGTCTCTCTTCCATAGCAGTTCCTGGTCATCTGCCCACAGTCAGGTGTCTGTCAAGGACATGTTTGAGCGTAAGATGTCAATTTCTCAAAGTCTCCCCCTTGCCCGGCGTCTGACAGCTGGCTTGTCTGAACTCTTAGCCCGCCAGCTTTTACCATACAAGCTGGTGGAGTCTGATGCTTTCAAAAAATTTGTATCTATTGGGACACCGCAGTGGAAGGTACCTGGCAGAAATTTCTTTTCACAAAAGGCAATCCCAAACCTGTACTCTGTTGTGCGAAAGGAAGTAATGGCATGTCTGGCACACAGCATTGGGGCAAGGGTCCATATGACCATGGATAGCATGGTCAGGGCAGGTATATCACCTTTACTGCGCATTGGGTAAACCTGCTGACGTCTGACAAGCATGGAATGCGTGGCTCTGCAGAAGAGTTGGTGACACCGCCACGACTTGCAGGCAGGCCTGCTGCTACCTCCTCTACTCCTCCTACTCCATCCTCTTCCATACCCTCTTCCTCGGCTGAGTCCTCTTCTGCTTCTGCGTCTTGCTCCACATCAATGGCACCCCCCAGCTCCCCAGGTACTATTCCACATCCTGGATACGGCAGTGTCACGCCGTCTTATGGTTGACTTGCCTGAAAGCGGAGAGTCACACCGCACCAGCACTCCTGACTGCCCTGAACGCACAGGTGGATCAGTGGCTGACTCCGCACCAACTGGAGATTGGCAAGGTTGTTTCTGACAATGGAAGTAATTTGGTGGCGGCATTGAAATTGGGCAAGTTGACACATGTGCCGTGCATGGCACATGTGTGTAATCTGATTGT
The DNA here is from genome assembly GCF_027579735.1 of Bombina bombina. NCBI lineage: Eukaryota > Metazoa > Chordata > Amphibia > Anura > Bombinatoridae > Bombina > Bombina bombina. Next base: position 560,504,943 of record NC_069502.1, read on the forward strand.
ACAACGATTTGTGCACAAGTACCCAGGCTTACAGGATGTCCTGAAGCAGGCCAGGAAGGTGTGTGGCCATTTCAGGCGTTCCTACATGGCCATGGCGCACTTGTCCGATATCCAGCATCGAAACAACCTGCCAGTGAGGCGCTTGATTTGCGACAGCCCGACACGGTGGAATTCAACACTCCTAATGTTTGACTGCCTGCTCCAACAAGAAAAAGCTGTTAATGAGTATTTGTATGACCGGAGTGCTAGGACAGCCTCTAGGGAGCTGGGGATTTTTTTGCCAAATTACTGGACGCTCATGCGCAATGCCTGTAGGCTCATGCGTCCTTTTGAGGAGGTGACAAACCTTGTCAGTCACACTGAAGGCACCATCAGCGACATCATACCATTTGTTTTCTTCCTGGAGCGTGCCCTGCGAAGAGTGCTGGATCAGGCCGTAGATGAGCGTGAAGAGGAAGAGGAAGAGGAAGAGTTGTGGTGTCCATCACCACCACAAACAGCCTTATCAGCATCACTTGCTGGACCTGCGGCAACGCAGGAAGAGGATTGTGAGGAAGAGGAGTCAGAGGAGGAATGGGGCTTTGAGGAGGAGGAGGAAGACCAAGCACAACAGGCATCCCAGGGTGCTCGTTGTTGTCACCTCTCTGGTACCCGTGGTGTTGTACGTGGCTGGGGGAAGAAGATACACTCAGTGAGATCAGTGAGGATGAGTAACGGGACATGATTAGCTCGGCATCCAACCTTGTGCAAATGGGTTCTTTCATGCTGTCGTGCCTGTTGAGGGACCCTCAACAAAAAAGCTGAAGGAGAACGACCTGTACTGGGTGTCCATGCTACTAGACCCCCAGTATAAGCATAAAGTGCCTGAAATGTTACCAAATTCCCGCAAGTTGGAAAGGATGGAGCATTTTAAAAATAAATTAAAAACTATGCTTTACACAGCGTATAAGGGTGATGTCACAGCACAACGGGAATGTAACAGGGGAAGAGATGAAAGTAATCCTCCTCCTCCTCCCACGACCATGGTGGCAAGGACAGGACGCTTTCCTGACGTCTTGTTGATGGAGGACATGCAGACCTTTTTAACTCCCATGCATCGCCAGAGCCTTTCGGGATCCAGCCTCAGAGAAAGACTCAAACGACAGGTAGCAGACTACCTAGCATTAACTGCGGATCTCGACACTCTGAGGAGCGATGGACCCCTTGACTACTGGGTGTGCAGGCTTGACCTGTGGCCTGAGCTATCCCAATTTGCAATTGAACTTCTGGCCTGCCCCGCTTCAAGTGTCCTGTCCGAAAGGACCTTCAGTGCAGCAGGAGGTTTTGTCACTGAGAAGAGAAGTCGCCTAGGTCAAAAAAGTCTTGACTATCTCACCTTTATTAAAATGAATGAGGGCTGGATGCCGAAGGGACTGACATTGGGTGATACATTTGAGTATAAAAGGCCTGATGATGATATGAGCTGGCTTGGGCTACAACTGGTACACACGCTGGCTTTTTTTTTTCTTATAATGCAGGATGACTTGCGGGACTTATCCGCCAACAACTAGTGTTCAAGCCGTAAGCTTTTAGGGCACTTTCTAAATGTTTTACAAACATCAATTTTTCTGGCCGCTGCTACAGCAGTGGCTGCAACAATACCCAATTCTTCAGTCATTTGTACATGCCTAATTTTTCTGGCTTCTGCTGCTGCTCTGTGGCTACAAAACTCAAAGCAAAAAAAAAGGCACATAACAGTGATTAAACTGTTAAGAATAGTACAACTTAACACACCACTCATATCTGGTTGACCAATAAATTGCACGTGCAGTGCCTCAAATTTGAAGGAGGAGGACCGACCAAGCATCTTTATCCGTCTCTTGGTTGCTCTAAATTATCTCCTGGTTCCATCTATGCCATACCTGTAGTTTATTGTGCAAAAGGGTGGCATATGTGGTGTTTCATGCTGTTGTGCCTGTTGAGGGTCGTGGCCCATGGTATAAAAAGGCTGAAGGAGAACGACCTGTACTGGGTGTCCAAGTACATTTTTTGTTAAATGTTCCAGGTTCCTCTCAATTATCTCCGGGTTCCTCAAATCAATGCCATACCTGTACTCGATTGTGCAAAAGGATGGCATATGTGGTGTTTTATGCTGTTGTGCCTGTTGAGGTTCGTGTGCCATCTTATAAAAAGGCTGAAGGAGAACAAAGTGTACTGGTTGTCCAAGCATCTTTTTCCATCTCCCGGTTCCTAAAAATTATCTCCGGGTTTCTAAAATGGATGCCATACCTGTACTCTATTGTGCAAAAGGATGGCGTATGTGGTGTTTCATGCTGTTGTGCCTGTTGAGGGTCCAGGACCCTCGTCTAAAAAGGCTGAAGGACAACAAAGTCTACTGGTTGTCCAAGCTTCTTTTTCCATCTCCCGGTTCCTAAAAATTATCTCTGGATTTCTAAAATGGATGCCATACCTGTACTCTATTGTGCAAAAGGATGGCATATGTGGTGTTTCCTGCAGTTGTTTCTGTTGAGGGTGCTGGACCCTCTTATAAAAAGGCTTAAGGAGAACGACCTGTACTGTACTGGTTGTCCAAGCATGTTTTTTTTGCCAATTTCCCGGTTCCTAAAAATTATCTCCGGGTTTCTAAAATCAATGCCGTACCTGTACTCTATTGTTCAAAAGGATGCAAAATGTCCGTTTTCCAGCTGTTGTTTCTGTTGAGGGTCCTGGACCCTCTTATAAAAAGGCTGAAGGAGAAAGAAGTCTACTGGGTGTCCAATCATTATTTTGGTTCAATTTCCCGGTTCCTAAAAATTATCTCTGGGTTTCTAAAATCAATGCTGTACCTGTACTCTATTGTTCAAAAGGATGCCATATGTCCTCTTTCCTGCTGTTGACTTTGTTGAGGGTCCTGGACCCTCTTATAAAAAGGCTGAAGGAGAAAGAAGTGTACTGGGTGTCCAATCAATGTTTTTTTCTATTTCCCTTTTCCTAAAAATTATCTCTGGGTTTCTAAAATCAATGCCTTACCTGTACTCTATTGTTCAAAAGGATGCCATATGTCCTCTTTCCTGCTGTTGTTTTTGTTGAGGGTCCTGGAGCCTCTTATAAAAAGGCTGAAGTAGAAAGAAGTGTACTGGGTGTCCAATCATTTTTTTGGTTCAATTTCCCGGTTCCAACAAATTATCCCCGGGTTTCTAAAATCAATGCCTTACCTGTACTCTATTGTTCAAAAGGATGCCATATGTCCTCTTTCCTGCTGTTGTTTCTGTTGAGGGTGGTTGAATTTCCCCGTTCCAACAAATTATCTCCGGGTTTCTAAAATCAATGCCTTACCTGTACTCTATTGTTCAAAAGGATGGCATATGTCCTCTTTCCTGCTGTTGTTTCTGTTGAGGGTCCTGGACCCTCTTATAAAAAGGCCGAAGGAGAAAGAAGTGTACTGGGTGTCCAATCAATGTTTTTTTCTATTTCCCGTTTCCTAAAAATTATCTCTGGGTTTCTAAAATCAATGCCTTACCTGTACTCTATTGTTCAAAAGGATGCCATATGTCCTCTTTCCTGCTGTTGGTTTTGTTGAGGGTCCTGGAGCCTGTTATAAAAATGCTGAAGTAGAAAGAAGTGTACTGGGTGTCCAATCATTTTTTGGTTCAATTTCCCAGTTCCAACAAATTATCTCCGGGTTTCTAAAATCAATGCCTTACCTGTACTCTATTGTTCAAAAGGATGCCATATGTCCTCTTTCCTGCTGTTGTTTTTGTTGAGGGTCCTGGACCATCTTATAAAAAGGCCGAAGGAGAACGACCTGTACTGTACTGGGTGTCCAAGCATGGTTTTTTCTTCAATTTCACGGTTCCTAAAAATTATCTCCATGTTCCTAAAATCAATGCCATACCTGTACTCGATTGTTCAAAAGGATGGCATATGTGGTGTTTCATTCTGTTGTGGCTGTTGAGGGTCTTGGGCCATCATATAAAACGGCTGAAGGAGAACGACCTGTACTGCCTTGCTGCTCCTTTTAGGCAGGCCAGCTCTTTGCATACATGCCCACAGACTCTGTAACGGATGCCTCTTTTAGGGAGAGGTGCAGCCATAATGCAGGGTCAGAACCTCTGCCTGCAACTGGTATACTCGATTTTGCAAAAGGAAGTAACCTTACCATGGTTCCCTGAATGCACGTCTTGTTGTTATATTTTGGTGAGGGTAATCATGATGGCCATGTAGACCACCCCCGAGAGGCCTTGAAGTAACAGGGATGAAAGTGCTAAGAATAGTACTACTTTAAACAACCGAGTTAGCCATGGGTCTTAGTCCAAGACCGCATGTCTTTTTTTTTGGTTTAGTTTGGCTAATCATGCAGGCCATATAGACCTCCCACCATTCAGTGTTGTAACAGGTATTAAACTAATAAGAACAGTACTACCAAAATAAAGCCAATTAACAGGCTTTCAAGAGCCAAGGTTTTATTGTGCTATGTTAGGCTAAACATGATGGCCATGTAGACCACCCCCGAGAGGCCTGGAAGTAACAGGGATGAAAGTGCTAAGAATAGTGCTACTTTAAACAACCGAGTTAGCCATGGGTCTTAGTCCAAGACCGCATGTCTTTTTTTTGGTTTGGTGCGGCTAATCATGCAGGCCATATAGACCTCCCACCATTCGGTGTTGTAACAGGTATTAAACTAATAAGAACAGTACTACCAAAATAAAGCCAATTAACGGGCTTCCAAGAGCCAAGGTTTTATTGTTGTACTTTGTTAGGCTAATCATGATGGCCATGTAGACCACCCCCGAGAGGCCTTGAAGTAACAGGGATGAAAGTGCTAAGAATAGTACTACTTAAAACAACCGAGTTAGCCATGAGTCTTAGTCCAAGACCGCATGTCTTTTTTTTTGGTTTGGTGCGGCTAATCATGCAGGCCATATAGACCTCCCACCATTCGGTGTTGTAACAGGTATTAAACTAATAAGAACAGTACTACCAAAATAAAGCCAATTAAAAGACTTTCAAGAGCCAAGGTTTTATTGTACTATGTTAGGCTAAACATGATGGCCATGTAGACCACCCCCGAGAGGCCTGGAAGTAACAGGGATGAAAGTGCTAAGAATAGTACTACTTTTAACAACCGAGTTAGCCATGGGTCTTAGTCCAAGACCGCATGTCTTTTTTTTTGGTTTGGTGCGGCTAATCATGCAGGCCATATAGACCTCCCACCATTCGGTGTTGTAACATGTATTAAACTAATAAGAACAGTACTACCAAAATACAGCAAATTAACGGGCTTCCAAGAGCCAAGGTTTTATTGTTGTACTTTGTTAGGCTAATCATGATGGCCATGTTGACCACCCCCGAGAGGCCTGGAAGTAACAGGGATGAAAGTGCTAAGAATAGTACTACTTTAAACAACCGTGTTAGCCATGGGTCTTAGTCCAAGACCGCATGTATTTTTTTTTGGTTTGGTGCGGCTAATCATGCAGGCCATATAGACCTCCCCCGATAGGGTGAGTAACAGGTATTAAAATGCTAAGAACAGTACTACTTAACGCAACCTAGTTACCATGGGTCCCAGACGGCATGTCTTATTATTATATTTTGTCAGGGTAATCAGTCAGGCCATATAGACCTCCCCCGATAGGGTGAGTAACAGGTATTAAAATGCTAAGAACAGTACTACTTAACACAAACTTACCATGGGCCCCAGAGCATATGTCTTATTATTATATTTTGTTAGGGTAATCATGCAGGCCGTATAGACCTCCGCCGATAGGGTGAGTAACAGGTATTAAAATGCTAAGAACAGTACTACTTAACACAACCTAGTTACCATGGGTCCCAGACCGCATGTCTTGTTATTATATTTTGTAAGGGTAATCATGCAGGCCATATAGACCTCCCCCGATAGGGTGAGTAACAGGTATTAAAATGCTAAGAACAGTACTACTTAACACAAACTTACCATGGGTCCCAGAGCATATGTGTTATTATTATATTTTGTTAGGGTAATCATGCAGGCCTTATAGACCTCCCCCAATAGGGTGAGTAACAGGTATTAAAATGCTAAGAACAGTACTACTTAACACAACCTTACCATGGGTCCCAGACTAAGAGCAGATGTCTTATTATTATATTTTGTACGGGTAATCATGCAGGCCGTATAGACCTCCCCCGATAGGGGGAGTTACAGAGATTAAAGTGCTAAGAATAGTACTACTTATAACACAACCAAGTTACCATGGGTCCCAGACCGCATGTCTTATTATTATATTTTGTCAGGGTAATCAGTCAGGCCATATAGACCTTCCCCCGATATGGGGGGTAACAGGGATTAAAATGCTAAGAAAAGTACTAATTAACACAAGCTAGTTACCATGGGTCCCACACCACGTGTCTTGTTGTTATACTATGTCAGGGTAATCATGCAGGCCATATAGACCTCCCCCGATAGGGGGAGATACAGGGATGAAAGTGCTAAGAATAGTACTACTTAACACAACCTAGTTACCATGGGTCCCAGATTGCATGTTTAATTATTATACTTTGTCAGTGTAGTTATATATTTAACAAATCTATCTATTTCTCTTCTATCGATTCTATCTAACTATCAATCTATGTATATCTATCTATCCTATCTATCTATCTATCTATCTTCTGTCCGTACTGTTTTCAGACAGCCACTTGTGTTTTGGACAAATTTGAAGTAGGAGGACAGACCAATCACAGGGATTAAACTGGGAAGAATAGTAATACTTAAGAAAACCTAGTTATAGCAGAACCACCATGGGTCCCAGACCGCGTGTTTGGTTGTTAAACTTTGTCAGGGTAATCATGCAGGCCATATAGACCTCCCCCCAATAGGGGGAGTTACAGGGATGAAAGTGCTAAGAATAGTACTACTTAACACAACCTAGTTACCATTGGTCACAGACCACATGTTTAATTATTATACTTTGTCAGGGTAGTTATATATTTAACAAATCTATCTATTTCTCTTCTATCGATTCTATCTAACTATCAATCTATGTATATCTATGTATCCTATCTATCTATCTTCTGTCCAGACTGTTTTGAGACAGCCACTTGTGTTTTGGACAAATTTGAAGTAGGAGGACAGACCAATCACAGGGATTAAACTGCGAAGAATAGTAATACTTAAGAAAAACTTGTTATACCAGTACCACCATGGGTCCCAGACCGCATGTTTTGTTGTTATACTTTGTCAGGTTAATCATGCAGGCCATATAGACCTCCCTTGATAGGGGAAGTAACAGGGATTAAAGTGCAAAGAATAGTACAACTTTACACAACCTAGTTAACATTAACAGTGGTTCCCAGACCGCATGTCTTGTTATTAGATTTTGCCAGGATAATCAGCCAGGCCATATAGACCGCCCCCGATAGGGGGAGTAACAGGGATTAAAGTGCTAAGAATAGTAAAAATTAACACAACCTAGTTACCATGGGTCCATGACCGCATTTTTTGTTATTATACTTTGTCAGGGTAATCATGCAGGCCATATAGACCTCCCTTGATAGGGGGAGTAACAGGGATTACAGTTCTAAGAATAGTACTACTTAACGCAACCTAGTTACCATGGGTTTCACACCGCATGTTTTGTTGTTATACTTTGTCAGGGTAATCATGCAGGCCATATAGAACTCCACCGAAAGGGGGAGTAAGAGGGATTAAAGTGCTAAGAAAAGTTTTACTTAACACAACCTAGTTACCATAGGTCCCAGACCACGTGTCTTGTTGTTATACTTTGTCATGGTAATCATCCAGGCCATATAGACCTCCACCGATAGGAGGAGTTACAGGCCTGAAAGTGCTAAGAATAGTACTACTTAACACAACCTAGTTACCATGGGTCCCAGACTGCATGTTTAATTATTATACTTTGTCAGGGTAATTATATATCTAACAAATCTATCTATTTCTCTTCTATCGATTCTATCTAACTATCAATCTATGTATATCTATCTATCCTATCTATCTATCTTGTGTCCGGACTGTTTTGAGACAGCCACTTGTGTTTTGGACAAATTTGAAGTAGGAGGACAGACCAATCATCTTCTTCCATCTCCCGGTTCCAAAAATGCATGCCATATAGACCTCCCCCAATAGGGGGAGTAACAGGTTGTAGTAAACTGCTAAGAATAGTACTACTTAACACACCACGGGTCACAGACCGCATGTCTTATTGTTATACTCTGTCAGGGAAATTATATATCTTTCAAATCTATCTATTTAGCTATCAAATCGATCTAACTATCAAAGGTATCGATCAAATGTATATTGCATCTATTGATCGATGTAATTTGTATCTATAGAATGTATATTACATATTTTGGTTGCTGTAATTCGTATCTATCAAATGTATATTGCATCTTTGGATCGATAACATTCGTATCTATCAAATGGATATTGCATCTATTGATCGATGTAATTAGTATCTATCAAATGTATATTGCATCTATTGATCAATGTAATTTGTATCGATCATATGTATATTGCATCGATTGAGCTATTTAATCTATGTATCTATCTATCCAATCTATCGATCTCGTGGTTGTGCAAATGGACTGTTTGCGGTTCTTTGCGGTGCGTTACACTTGGAGTTTGCTCTGTCACTGTGAAGCGGCCGTAACCCTTACACTACCTGATCGATACAACATCATAACTGATGTTTTAAAGCACGTTATTGCAAACAATTTGGGAATGTTAGGTGATTTAGGCCCTTTATGGGTTAAAAGCAGACTCTGCATCAACTATGTAATTTTCAATAGGAGTTTTGACATGGATACCCCTCCAGCATGCCACAGTCCAGGTGTTAGTCCCCTTGAAACAACTTTTCCATCACTATTGTGGCCAGAAAGAGTCCTTGTAGGTTTTAAAGTTCGCCTGCCTATTGAATTAAATGGCGGTTCGCGAACAATACCGGAAGTTCGAGTCCGCCGTTCACGAACTGAAATTTTTAAGTTCGCGACATCACTAAATGAGATCTCATTTTACTTGCATGCTCAACATATTGTAATAGGCTGTGGTTTCAAAGCACACAAACAGCTATTTCATATACACAAATAAAGCTGGAAATGCAATTTTTCATACATTTTATACTCTGAAGCTGGTATAACAATTAATTGGAAATACATTAAGGGAAAATTGTGATTATCCTAGATAAAGTGTAGGTATAATCTAGATTTTATTAAGGATAAGGAGACAAGTATTTTGCTTTAACTTTCTTTACTAATACCAATGCAGCCATTAAAAGTATAACAGAACATAAACAGTTAACATTACAGAGAAAGGAAATGCCAGACATATTGAACCAATGAGAGCATTTTCTTAACAAATGTAGAAAAGAAGAACCAATCAGCTTTCTCATATCCACCATAAAGGGACCAATGACCCTCAATTATTCCTCTATTAGATTTGCTGCTGAGATGGAACAGGAAAAAGTCCTTGAACAACAGAACAAACAGGAACAGTCCAAACATAAAGATGAAACTGAGGAAACATTTCAATCCGAAGTTAATCGAGGGGGCTAAAGAAAAACCATTTAGTTGGAACAGGGATGATGCATGAGATGAAACTTGAAATGCAGATAATTCAGATGAAGGAGAGAAGGATCCTGTAGAAGAATGCAGATTCTTGGAATGTGGAGACATCTTAGACTGTAGGACTAGGTGAATAAACACAATAGTAAGTACTATATAAAGACATATTAATAAAATATCCTGAGGGAGGGAAATAACTTCATTATAGGGGGGGAACATACTTGTCTCCTTGTCCTTAAAGGGACTTTAAACCCCAAAAATGTATTTCATTATTCAGATAGAGAATACAACTTTAAACAACATTCCAATTTACTTCTAGTATCTAATTTGCTTCATTCTTTAGATATCCTTTGTTTAAGAAAAAGCAATGCACATGGGTGAACCAATCACATGAGGGATCTATGAGCAGCCACCAATCAGCAGCTTCTGAGCCTATCTAGATATGCTTTCCAGCAAAGGATATCAAGAGAATGAAGCACATTAGATAATAGAAGTAAATTAGAAAGTTGTTTAAAATTACATGTTCTGTCTAAATCAAGAAAGAAAACATTTGGGTTTAATGTCCGTTTAATAAAATCTAGATTATACCTACGCTTTAGCTAGGATAATCCCAATTTTATTACAGTACAGGAGACTCCTATTTTGCTAGTTTAAAGTTGAGGCAAAAAGGAAGAAGAAGGATGAGAAATGGATTTGAATTAAAACTGATGAAATGTGGAGTCAGAGGACCAATCTGCGGGGTTAAGTATATCCTGAAGAGAAGCTGAATTTACAAAGGCTTTAGAGGCCGCAGAACCTCGGGGCAGAATATATGGATTCCAAACCAGCTTCCTTCATGATCCACTCAACCCAGCGAGCAATGGAGGTAAATGTAACAGGCTTGTGAGGAAGAACAAAATATAAAAGGAGTTGATCGGATGATAAAGGAGAACGAAAAGGATTAGTTCTTTTGAGATATTCTTTAAAACAGATGACTACACAAAGATTAAGAGAAGAAGGAAAATAAGGATAAAATAAGGTGGAAGAAAAAGTTTTTGTCCTACGAGAGATGAAAAAGGTTAAGAAATAGAGTTAAAATCAATAGCTCTGACATCCGAGACTCTTCTAAAAGTGAGAAGGCAAAGAAGAGTAGCAAGTTTGCAAGTGAGTTGTTTTAAAGATAGAAGGTCATTAAAGGGCCAGAAGTTGAAAAAGGAAAAAAACAAATCTACATCCCAAAATTGAGAACGTTTGGGAATAGGAGGACGTTTGATTCTGATGGCTTTGAGAATTCTACAAGCCTGAGGATGTAGACCCACTGGAAAATTATTGATAAGAGAATGTTGAGAGGAAATAGCTGATCTAATTACCTTAATAGTTCTGTAAGAGAGATCAAACTAAAAAAGAGAGGATAAAAAAATGATAATTTGATCTAGAGCAGCTAAAAAGGAATCCAAGTTCCTTTCCAAGAACCAACAATTCCATTTGAACCAGGCTGATGAATAGGATCTGTGGGTACCTGGGGCTAGGGATTCTCATAATAATTGTAAAGCCCCTGACGAAAGGTCAGAGACAGGGAAGGGATTCCTGAAATCTTCAAGGCTAGAAGATGAAGGGATCCTTGGAGGACTAGGCTGTGGGGATTGTTGTTCGGGTCTAAGAGGAGATCTGGAGAAGATGGGAGAAGAAGGGGAAGTTCTTTTGCCATCTCCAGGAGAGAGGGAAACCATAATTGGGATGGCCAAAATGGAGGGATTAGAAGCAGGGAGAGGGAATCCCAACGAACTCTGGAAAGGATCCTGGGAATCATGATGAAAGGAGGGAAGGCATAAACTCTGGACAGAGGCCAAGGTTGGAGAAAAGCATCCATTGCTTGCGCCTCTGGATCAGGACGCCATCTGAACAATGGAAGAATTTGACAATTGAGGCGAGATGCAAACAGGTCTCTCGAGAAGGGGCCTCAGAGATGACGGAGGTGAAGGGAACTAAAATTATTGAGTTTCCAGTCGCTCGAGTCTTTGAGGAATCTAGAACCCCAGTCCGCCGTAGAATTCGAAAGACCGGGGAGATATTCAGCTTTCACCATAATGTTTTGGGTTAGGCCGAAATGAATGAAATCATTTGTAATATCCGATAGAACCTTTGACTTGGTACCTCCAAGATGATTCAGATACTGAACCGCTGAAACATTGTCCATCCTCAACAGAATCATTGTGGGATGGTTGAAGTGAGAAAAACTTTTGATGGCAAAAGATCCAGCAAGAAGCTCGAGACAGTTTTTGTAAAGAGATTTCTCTTTGGAAGACCATTTCCCACCTGTAATGGAAGGACCACATCAGGCCCCACATCCAGAAAGATTGGAATCTGATTTGATGACTAAATCCGGGATAGAACCAAAAATGGCTCTCCCATTCCAGGCTTCTATATGATTGAGCCACCAAGAGAGTTCTTGTTTGGCTTCGAGAGAGAAAGGAATCTTGTGGGAGTAAAGAAAATATTTTACCTTCAAATATTTTTGAAGGTAAAATATTTTTAATCTCTGCAGAGCCCGATAATGAAGGGGACCAGGATAAATGGCTTGAATCGAGGATGATAGTAACCCTACAATCCAAGTCACCATCCTGAGGAAAACAAGATCTTTGGATAGAGTTTGAGAAATTTCCTTCCTTATATTTTTTATTTTATCTTTTGAAAGACTGAGGGTAGAGGATTTTGTGTTTATCAGAAAACCTTGAAAAGTAAGAGATTGGGAAGGAATGAGTTCTGATTTTTCCTGATTGATTAGAAAACCTAAATTGGAAAGGAGATTGACTGTGAGTTGAAGTTGCTGGAGGAGGGAAAAAACGATCTTGGTTCATTATTAAGATGTCGTCCAGGTATACAATAAGCCTGATTCCATGAAGGCGGAGCCAGGAAACAACTGGTTTAATTAATTTGGTAAATACCCAATGGGCAGAGGATAAACCAAAGGGAAGGCATGTAAACTGCCAAAAGAGATTGTTTCATTGAAATTTCAGAAATTTTTAAAATTCCTGAGCTATAGAGACTGCAGGTAAGCGTCTGTAAGGTCTAGGCAAACAAGCCAGTCCCTGTCCTGAAGGCAATCTCTGAGAAGGTAGATACCCTCCATTTTATAATGATGATAAGTTACATAAAAATTTAAGGAACGCAAGTTTATGACGGGATGAAAATTGCTGTTTTTCTTTTTTACCAAAAAGAGATTGCTTAGAAAGCCTTCGGAAGGACAGGGAGATAGCTCTATGGCCTGTTTTTGAATAAGATTGTTTACTTCTGAGTGTAAGAGTTGTTTGTCTTGAAGGGAAAATTAATGGGATGAGGTAAGGCAATCTGAATAGGAATAGAAATTCTATTTGAAATCCCTGAATAGTATTTAGAACTCAAGAGTCTGAGGAATTAATCTCCCAATTTTCTACAAAAAGAGAAAGTCTTCCTCCTATTCCTGATGGAGAAATATTTTTGTGAGATAAAGAAAGACTTACCTAAAGGTGTTCTTGAGCGGGTTCATGATCTAAAACCTCTAGACTGCCACGGTCTGGAACAGGACGGAAAGAACTGAGGGTATGTTGAGGAATAGTTTTCAGGAAAGTGTCTCTGATTGTTGTATTGGGACTGATATTGGTATTAAAATTGAGGTCTTTATGTATTATATGATCTGCCAGGAAAGCGACCCCTACCTTTCCCGGCCCTGTCAAAAACACAATTGGGATTTAATTTTTTTTTCATAGATGTCTTGGCCTTGTTGAGGGAAGAAAAGGTGCTAACATAATTGTTAAGTTCTTTAATAAAGTCATCTCCAAAAAGGAGACCATTAGCAGAGGGACCAGATTCAGACAGAGCCATATATGTGAGTTTTGGGTCAATTTTTCTGAGAATATATTTCCTTCTTTCAATAGAAATAGCAGAGTTAGTGTTACCAATATGACATAAGGCTCTCTGAAGCAATTGACTGACTAAAGCCGGGTCTAGGGCAGAATTATTTTCTAAAGCTTCGTCAGAAAGTTCTAGAATTTTTGTGAGGGGACCAATGGAATCCAGGATCTTATCCTGACAAATCTTTCATGATCTGTCAAGACTCTTTTTAACATTAAATTCTGGCGTTGAAATAAATGTAACAATTTTAGGGTCCACTTCTGGAGTAATAGCAGTGTTATTAGGTAAATTGGGGTGAGGGCATTCTGCCCGCATTTTATTCCTAACTTCTCTTTTAAGGGGACGTCTAATCCAATGTTCCACAAATTTAGAAACGTCTTTAGAAGGGAACCATTCTGATGAGCGAGTATGTTGGAGTTCATCAGGATTAAATCTAGGATTCCCAATATTGTCAGTAAAATTATAAGGTTTAATGGAGTTGGATTTAGAGAGATTTTTTTTTATTTTGCGTATTTTGGGAGCAGGGGATTCATCTGAGTGAGAATCATTGTCTAAAATAAATTTTTTATTTTCTGAAAAATTGTCAGAGTCAGACTGACTGAAATGATCTTCTGCGTAAAAATCATTGTCACTTTGAGAAACAGCAGTGTCTAAGTACTTGTGTAAGTTTTCCCTCTGAGCCGGAGGAAGAAGGTGAATTATTTATAGTTCCCACACCTTTGGGAAAAGAGGAGTCTGATGAATGCAGACTTTTAGTATGACAAACTTTTCTGGATTTTTTAGAAACAGGAGATAATTTTCTTTTACGAGACTTTTTAGTAGGGAAAGCTTGAATAGCCTCTAATAATACTCCCATTTGTGAATTAAAATGGTTAAACATGTTAGACATAGAGGAATCAATCATAGCTTGTATTGCTTTTCCTGTAAGGGGGCTATCAAAGGTATCAATCAAATGTATATTGCATCTATTAATCGATGTAATTTGTATCTATAGAATGTATATTACATATTTTGGTTGCGGTAATTCGTATCTATCAAATGTATATTGCATCTTTGGATCGATAACATTCGTATCTATCAAATGGATATTGCATCTATTGATCGATGTAATTCGTATCTATCAAATGTATATTGCATCTATTGATCAATGTAATTTGTATCGATCATATGTATATTGCATCGATTGAGCTATTTAATCTATGTATCTATCTATCCAATCTATTGATCTCGTGGTTGTGCAAATGGACTGTTTGCGGTTCTTTGCGGTGCGTTACACTTGGAGTTTGCTCTGTCAATGTGAAGCGGCAGTAACCCTTACACTACCTGATCGATACAACATCATAACTGATGTTTTAAAGCACGTTATTGCAAACAATTTGGGAATGTTAGGTGATTTAGGCCCTTTGTGGGTTAAAAGCAGACTCTGCATCAACTATGTAATTTTCAATGGGAGTTTTGACGTGGATCCCCCTCCAGCATGCCACAGTCCAGGTGTTAGTCCCCTTGAAACAACTTTTCCATCACTATTGTGGCCAGAAAGAGTCCTTGTAGGTTTTAAAGTTCGCCTGCCTATTGAATTCAATGGCGGTTCGCGCGGTTCGCGAACAATACCGGAAGTTCGAGTCCGCCGTTCACGAACCGAAATTTTTAAGTTCGCAACATCACTAAATGAGATCTCATTTTACTTGCATGCTCAACATATTGTAATAGGCTGTGGTTTCAAAGCACACAAACAGCTATTTCATATACACAAATAAAGCTGGAAATGCAATTTTTCATACATTTTATACTCTGAAGCTGGTATAACAATTAATTGGAAATACATTAAGGTAAAATTGGGATTATCCTAGCTAAAGTGTAGGTATAATCTAGATTTTATTAAGGATAAGGAGACAAGTATTTTGCTTTAACTTTCTTTACTAATACCAATGCAGCCATTAAAAGTATAACAGAACATAAACAGTTAACATTACAGAGAAAGGAAATGCCAGACATATTGAACCAATGAGAGCATTTTCTTAACAAATGTAGAAAAGAAGAACCAATCAGCTTTCTCATATCCACCATAAAGGGACCAATGACCCTCAATTATTCCTCTTTCAGATTTGCTGCTGAGATGGAACAGGAAAAAGTCCTTGAACAACAGAACAAACAGGAACAGTCCAAACATAAAGATGAAACTGAGGAAACATTTCAATCCGAAGTTGATCGAGGGGGCTGAAGAAAAACAATTTAGTTGGAACAGGGATGATGCATGAGATGAAACTTGAAATGCAGATAATTCAGATGAAGGAGAGAAGGATCCTGTAGAAGAATGCAGATTCTTGGAATGTGGAGACATCTTAGACTGTAGGACTAGGTGAATAAACACAATAGTAAGTACTATATAAAGACATATTAATAAAATATCCTGAGGGAGGGAAATAACTTCATTATAGGGGGGAACATACTTGTCTCCTTGTCCTTAAAGGGACTTTAAACCCCAAAAATGTATTTCATTATTCAGATAGAGAATACAACTTTAAACAACATTCCAATTTACTTCTATTATCTAATTTGCTTCATTCTTTAGATATCCTTTGTTTAAGAAAAAGCAATGCACATGGGTGAACCAATCACATGAGGGATCTATGAGCAGCCACCAATCAGCAGCTTCTGAGCCTATCTAGATATGCTTTCCAGCAAAGGATATCAAGAGAATGAAACACATTAGATAATAGAAGTAAATTAGAAAGTTGTTTAAAATTACATGTTCTTTCTAAATCAAGAAAGAAAATATTTGGGTTTAATGTCCGTTTAATAAAATCTAGATTATACCTACGCTTTAGCTAGGATAATCCCAATTTTATTACAGTACAGGAGACTCCTATTTTGCTAGTTTAAAGCTGAGGCAAAAAGGAAGAAGAAGGATGAGAAATGGATTTGAATTAAAACTGATGAAATGTGGAGTCAGAGGACCAATCTGCGGGGTTAAGTATATCCTTAAGAGAAGCTGAATTTGCAAAGGCTTTAGAGGCCGCAGAGCCTCGGGGCAGAATATATGGATTCCAAACCAGCTTCCTTCATGATCCACTCAACCCAGCGAGCAATGGAGGTAAATGTAACAGGCTTGTGAGGAAGAACAAAATATAAAAGGAGTTGATCAGATGATAAAGGAGAACGAAAAGGATTAGTTCTTTTGAGATATTCTTTAAAACAGATGACTACACAAAGATTAAGAGAAGAAGGAAAATAAGGATAAAATAAGGTGGAAGAAAAAGTTTTTGTCCTACGAGAGATGAAAAAGGTTAGCCCTTCAGGACAGAAAGAAATAGAGTAAAAATCAATAGCTCTGTCATCCGAGACTCTTCTAAAAGTGAGAAGGCAAAGAAGAGTAGCAAGTTTGCAAGTGAGTTGTTTTAAAGATAGAAGGTCATTAAAGGGCCAGGAGTTGAAAAAGGAAAAAAAAACAAATCTTCATCCCAAAATTGAGAACGTTTGGGAATAGGAGGACGTTTGATTCTGATGGCTTTGAGAATACTACAAGCCTGAGGATGTAGACCCACTGGAACATTATTGATAAGAGAATGTTGAGAGGAAATAGCTGATCTAATTACATTAATAGTTCTGTAAGAGAGATCAAACTCAAAAAGAGAGGATAAAAAAATGATAATTTGGGCTAGAGCGGCTAAAAAGGAATCCAAGTTCCTTTCCAAGAACCAACAATTCCATTTGAACCAGGCTGATGAATAGGATCTGTGGGTACCTGGGGCTAGGGATTCTCATAATAATTGTAAAGCCCCTGACGAAAGGTCAGAGACAGGGAAGGGATTCCTGAAATCTTCAAGGCTAGAAGATGAAGGGATCCTTGGAGGACTAGGCTGTGGGGATTGTTGTTCGGGTCTAAGAGGAGATCTGGAGAAGATGGGAGAAGAAGGGGAAGTTCTTTTGCCATCTCCAGGAGAGAGGGAAACTATAATTGGGATGGCCAAAATGGAGGGATTAGAAGCAGGGAGAGGGATTCCCAACGAACTCTGGAAAGGATCTTGGGAATCATGATGAAAGGAGGGAAGGCATAAACTCCGGACAGAGGCCAAGGTTGGAGAAAAGCATCCATTGCTTGCGCCTCTGGATCAGGACGCCATCTGAACAATGGAAGAATTTGACAATTGAGGCGAGATGCAAACAGGTCTCTCGAGAAGGGGCCTCAGAGATGACGGAGGTGAAGGGAACTAAAATTATTGAGTTTCCAGTCGCTCGAGTCTTTGAGGAATCTAGAACCCCAGTCCGCCGTAGAATTCGAAAGACCGGGGAGATATTCAGCTTTCACCATAATGTTTTGGGTTATGCCGAAATGAATGAAATCATTTGTAATATCCGATAGAACCTTTGACTTGGTACCTCCGAGACGATTCAGATACTGAACCGCTGAAACATTGTCCATCCTCAACAGAATGGATGTGGGATGGTTGAAGTGAGAAAAACTTTTGATGGCAAAAGATCCAGCAAGAAGCTTGAGACAGTTTTTGTAAAGAAATTTCTCTTTGGAAGACCATTTCCCACCTTTAATGGAAGGACCACATCTGGCCCCACATCCAGAAAGATTGGAATCTGATTTGATGACTAAATCCGGGATAGAACCAAAAATGGCTCTCCCATTCCAGGCTTCTATATGATTGAGCCACCAAGAGAGTTCTTGTTTGGCTTCGAGAGAGAAAGGAATCTTGTGGGAGTAAAGAAAATATTTTACCTTCAAATATTTTTGAAGGTAAAATATTTTTAATCTCTGCAGAGCCCGATAATGAAGGGGACCAGGATAAATGGCTTGAATCGAGGATGATAGTAACCCTACAATCCAAGTCACCATCCTGAGGAAAACAAGATCTTTGGATAGAGTTTGAGAAATTTCCTTCCTTATATTTTTTATTTTATCTTTTGAAAGACTGAGGGTAGAGGATTTTGTGTTTATCAGAAAACCTTGAAAAGTAAGAGATTGGGAAGGAATGAGTTCTGATTTTTCCTGATTGATTAGAAAACCTAAATTGGAAAGGAGATTGACTGTGAGTTGAAGTTGCTGGAGGAGGGAAAAAACGATCTTGGTTCATTATTAAGATGTCGTCCAGGTATACAATAAGCCTGATTCCATGAAGGCGGAGCCAGGAAACAACTGGTTTAATTAATTTGGTAAATACCCAATGGGCAGAGGATAAACCAAAGGGAAGGCATGTAAACTGCCAAAAGAGATTGTTTCATTGAAATTTCAGAAATTTTCAAAATTCCTGAGCTATAGAGACTGCAGGTAAGCGTCTGTAAGGTCTAGGCGAACAAGCCAGTCCCTGTCCTGAAGGCAATCTCTGAGAAGGTAGATACCCTCCATTTTATAATGATGATAAGTTACATAAAAATTTAAGGAACGCAAGTTTATGACGGGATGAAAATTGCTGTTTTTCTTTTTTACCAAAAAGAGATTGCTTAGAAAGCCTTCGGAAGGACAGGGAGATAGCTCTATGGCCTGTTTTTGAATAAGATTGTTTACTTCTGAGTGTAAGAGTTGTTTGTCTTGAAGGGAAAATTAATGGGATAAGGCAATCTGAATAGGAATAGAAATTCTATTTGAAATCCCTGAATAGTATTTAGAACTCAAGAGTCTGAGGAATTAATCTCCCAATTTTCTACAAAAAGAGAAAGTCTTCCTCCTATTCCTGATGGAGAAATATTTTTGTGAGATAAAGACAGACTTACCTAAAGGTGTTCTTGAGCGGGTTCATGATCTAAAACCTCTAGACTGCCACGGTCTGGAACAGGACGGAAAGAACTGAGGGTATGTTGAGGAATAGTTTTCAGGAAAGTGTCTCTGATTGTTGTATTGGGACTGATATTGGTATTAAAATTGAGGTCTTTATGTATTATATGATCTGCCAGGAAAGCGACCCCTACCTTTCCCGGCCCTGTCAAAAACACAATTGGGATTTAATTTTTTTTTCATAGATGTCTTGGCCTTGTTGAGGGAAGAAAAGGTGCTAACATAATTGTTAAGTTCTTTAATAAAGTCATCTCCAAAAAGGAGACCATTAGCAGAGGGACCAGATTCAGACAGAGCCATATATGTGAGTTTTGGGTCAATTTTTCTGAGAATATATTTCCTTCTTTCAATAGAAATAGCAGAGTTAGTGTTACCAATATGACATAAGGCTCTCTGAAGCAATTGACTGACTAAAGCCGGGTCTAGGGCAGAATTATTTTCTAAAGCTTCGTCAGAAAGTTCTAGAATTTTTGTGAGGGGACCAATGGAATCCAGGATCTTATCCTGACAAATCTTCCATGATCTGTCAAGACTCTTTTTAACATTAAATCCTGGAGTTGAAATAAATGTAACAATTTTAGGGTCCACTTCTGGAGTAATAGCAGTGTTATTAGGTAAATTGGGGTGAGGGCATTCCGCCCACATTTTATTCCTAACTTCTCTTTTAAGGGGACGTCTAATCCAATGTTCCACAAATTTAGAAACGTCTTTAGAAGGGAACCATTCTGATGAGCGAGTATGTTGGAGTTCATCAGGATTAAATCTAGGATTCCCAATATTGTCAGTAAAATTATAAGGTTTAATGAAGTTGGATTTAGAGAGAGATTTTTTTTATTTTGCGTATTTTGGGAGCAGGGGATTCATCTGAGTGAGAATCATTGTCTAAAATAAATTTTTTATTTTCTGAAAAATTGTCAGAGTCAGACTGACTGAAATGATCTTCTGCGTAAAAATCATTGTCACTTTGAGAAACAGCAGTGTCTAAGTACTTGAGTAAGTTTTCCCTCTGAGCCGGAGGAAGAAGGTGAATTATTTATAGTGCCCACACCTTTGGAAAAAGAGGAGTCTGATGAATGCAGACTTTTAGTATGACAAACTTTTCTGGATTTTTTAGAAACAGGAGATAATTTTCTTTTACGAGACTTTTTAGTAGGGAAAGCTTGAATAGCCTCTAATAATACTCCCATTTGTGAATTAAAATGGTTAAACATGTTAGACATAGAGGAATCAATCATAGCTTTTACTGCTTTTCCTGTAAGGGGGCTATCATGTGGGGAAGACAAAAAATATTCCCTTAACTATACAGGCAATTTAACTGAGTAACAAAACAACAGGAAAAAAAAAATTGTGAAAATTTTACAATGTTGCAATGTAGAAGACAGCTGTAGTGTGCAGAGAGCTGTAAGGAGTTATGAGGTAAAAAAGGGGGCGGGAACAAATTAAAATGGCCACTGGAGTTTTTTCATTAGCAGGAGAAAAGAAGAGAGCTTTAGTGAAAACAGCTCAAGGCAATACCAGGAAAGAAAAAACGAAAGCAAAACGGAATGTATTAGAAAGGTAAGGAGACCTTAAAAAACCGAAACAAACAAAAACATTTTTATTTTGAAAAAGACAGCTCAGAGAGAAAAAGGCAGAAAAAGGGGAAAAAGAGAAACAGAGTAATACAATACAATACAAAGAGTAATACAATCAAGCAAGATAAATAGCTGCATTACTTATCTTTCTAGTAGCAGCAAAAGAAAGAGGAATTATTGGGGGTCATTGGTCCCTTTATGGTGGATATAAGAAAGCTGATTGGTTCTTTTTTTCTACATTCATTAAGAAAATGCTCTTATTGATTCAATATGTCTGGCATTTCCTTTCTCTGTAATGTTAACTGTTTATGTTCTGTTATACTTTTAATGGCTGCATTGATAGTAGTAAAGAAAGATAAAGCAAAATAGGAGTCTCCTGTCCTGTAATAAAATCAATTTTACAGTATACTGTCTGTTTAAAAGATTATCTTTGACATTTGAAAATCTGTTTAAAAGAAAGCAGTCCTCAGAATAAGAATATAAACCAGACAAAGGTGTTCAATATGCATGTAAGAAGAAATTTGTCTTACTGAGTGCTTTATATCAACCTGTTGTAAAGGAAATATAATCTGGATGTAAACATATATATAGTACAACCTTAAATATAGAAAAAAGGCAGTCCCAGAAGATTCATAATTAACCACGTTCACCCCTTTCCAAATAATATAGTTGCTCCATATACTGTATCTGGCAAAATCAAACAATCAACTAGATTACAAGTTTTGCGCTATAGAGTATTTCACCCTCCATAGCGCTGCCATTACGAGTTTTAGAAAAGCCAGCTTGTGCGTGCGATATGGTTGCGTTGAGCTCCATACCGCACAAATTACAATTGCTGCTTTGACGTGCTCGTGCACGCTTTCCCTATAGACATCAATGGGGAGAGCGTGTTAGAAAAAATCTAACACCTGAGATCGCGAAATGAAAAGCACCGTAACGCAACCCCATTGATTTCTATGGGGAAAAAAAGTTATGTTTAAACCTAACACCCTAACATAACCTCCACGTCTAAACACCCCTAATCTGCTGCCCCCGACATCGGCGACACCTACATAATGTTATTAACCCCTAATATTCCACTGCGGATATCGCCGCCACCGAAACAGATCTATTAACCCCTAATCTGTATATATTATATAATATATACTATAATAAAGTTATTAAGCCCTATTCCCTCGCACCCCAACATCGCCCAAAGTATAATAAAGATATTAACCCCTATTCCGCCGCTCTGCGACATCGCCGCCACTAAATAAAGCTATTGACCCCTAAACCTCTGGCCTCCCACATCACTACCACTAAATAAACCTATTAATCCCTAAACCGCCCGCACCCCACATCGCAACAACGTAAATTAAATTATTAACCCCTAAACCTAACCCTAAACCTAACCCTAACCATAACACCCCCTAACTTTAACATAATTAAAATAGAGCTAAATTAAAGTTATAATTATTAACTAAATAATACCTATTTAAAACTAAATATATACTTACCTGTGAAATAAAACCTAAGCTAGCTACAATATACTAGCTAGCTACTAATAGTTATATTGTAGCTAGCTTAGGTTTTATTTTTATTTCACAGGTAAGTTTGCATTTATTTTAACTAGGTAGAATAGTTAGTAAATAGTTATTAACTATTTACTAACTACCTATTTAAAATAAATACAAACTTACCTGTGAAATAAAACCTAAGCTGCCTTACACAAAAACCTAACATTACAAAAATAAAAAAACACTAACATTAAAAAAAATAAAAAAACTTACCATTGCAAAAAATAAAAACGAAATTATCCAAAACAATAAAAATTATTCCTATTCAATTACCCTGTTAATAAAAAAAACACCCTAAAATAAAAAACCCTAATCTATAATAAACTACCAAGCGCCCTTAAAATGGCATTTTGTAGGCCCTTAAAATTGCCTTTGGTAGGGCATTGCCCTAAAGAAATCAGCTCTTTTTCTACAAAAGAAAAACAAACACCCCCTAACAGTATACAAACCCCCACCCCCCAAATCCACAAAATAAAAATAAAGTAAAACCTAATCTACCCATTACCCTGAAAATGGCATTTGTATAGTCATTGCCCTTAAAAGGGCATTCAGCTCTTTTGCTGCCCATTAAAAATAAAAAATGGCTATTCTAAAAAAAAACACCCCAAAGCGAAAAAAAAAAAACATTGCACAAAATAACAAACAAACTATCCAAAATAATAACAATTATTCCTATTCTAATACCCATTTTAAAAAAAAAAAAACACCCCAAAATAAAAGAAACCTAATCTATAATAAACTACCAATAGCCCTTAAAAGGGCCTTTTGAAGGGCATCGCCCTAAAGAAATCAACTCTTTTTCTAAACAAAAATACAAAGACCCACTAATATTACAAACCCCCACCCCCCCCAACCCACAAAATAAAAAAACCTATCTAAAAAAACCTAATCTACCCGATGCCCTGAAAAGGGCATTTGTATGGGCATTGCCCTTAAATGGGCATTCTGCTTTTTCTTGCCCTTAAAAGGGCATTCAGCACTTTTAAGAAATGCCCAAACCCTAATCTAAAAAAAAAAAACATCTAAAAAAACCTTAAAAAAACCTAACACTAACCCCTCTTTAGGTACTCACAGTTGCTGAAGTCCCACTTGAATGATCTTGATCCGGCGGCTCCATCTTCATCAAGGTAGCTCCATCTTCATCCATTGCGGGACCAGAATCTTCTTCATCCCTGCGGAGGCGGATCGGTCGATGCGCAGAGGTGGAGGTCCAGGTGAAGGTCCAAGGCGGAGGTCTAGGCGGATGTCCAAGGCGGAGGTTCAGGCAGAGGTCCATTGATCCGACGTGGAGGTCATCTTCATGCGATCGTCAGCCATACACTGAGGATTCAAATGCAAGGTACCCCTTTTATACTGGGGGTACAATTGCATTCCTATTGGCTGAAAAATTTAAATCAGTCAATAGGAATTAGGGCTGCTAAAATTCTATTGGCTGTTGAAATCAGCCAATAGGATTTAAGCAGCTCTCATTCCTATTGGCAAGAAAAAGAGCTAAATGCCCTTATCTTGGATAATTTCGTTTGTTATTTTTCGTAATTTAGTGTTTGTTATTTTTTGTACTTTAGTATTTTTTTATTTTTTGTAATTTAGTATTTTTAATTTTTTGTAATTGTAGATTAAATTTTTTTTAGTAGGGTTAGGTTTGTTTAATGTGTGTTACGGTTACCCTTAGTCTCGCTGAGAGATGGACCGCTTAGTAGCCTGGATCCCTATTGCTAAAGAGGGGAGAAGCTGCTTTCCATAGTATTCTATATGAGTCTCGCAAATATAGAATAATCTCCCTTAGCTGCAGTACAGCTAGGATACCCTTCTGCCCACAAAAACGAGTCAACGCTGCGATTGAGGGTCAAAACAAGAACTCAGGACTGGGATGCCCAGCCTGCTTTTTATTAAGGTTACATGCACACAGGGCACTCCCAGGGGGAGAGGGGGGGAAGCACAAAATCCCCCATCAAACATTTAGATAGAGAGCACTGTCCTTTGACAGGCCACAATAGGATTACAGTACTTAAGATAACAAGTTTACAAGTTCATCTTATCAATTAGCAGTCTGGCTCCAGAGGTGATTAGACAATAGTTTCTAAAAGCTGAAAAAAAAGAGTTAACTCTTTATGAAATGAAACTTGTTACGGTTTTCTTGGAGCCCTTCTTAGGCGCTGGCTTGCTGGTTCAGGCATTGCTGCTGGGAAATAAGCTCTTCACAACAAAATAACTAATGCTTCTGTAACATTGCTCCCTTTCTGTGGAACACTCTGGCAGACACGGTCTGACCCCTTTTCGGGGCAGACTAAGGCTGTCCAGACCGCTGGTTATGCGGGGCTGAGGTCGGTTTGTCTGGACAACCCGTCGGCGTTGCCATTCTGTTTCCCAGGTCTGTAAGTAATGGTGAAATTGAAGGTTTGCAACGATAAGCTCCAACGTAATAGCCTGCCGTTATCTCCAGAGACCCGGTTCAGCCACACCAACGGGTTATGGTCGGTGACCAGAGTGAACTCCTGACCATATAAATAGGGAGTCAATTTCTTTAATGCCCACACCAAAGCCAAACACTCCTTTTCGACCGCTGCATAGCTGACTTCGCGGGGCAGGAGCTTCCGGCTGATGTAGGCAACTGGATGCTCCCCTCCATCTTCGCCTACTTGGCTGAGGACGGCTCCCAGCCCGAACATGGAAGCATCTGTATGGACGATAAAACGTTTGTTAAGGGCTGGGGCCGCCAAGACAGGAGCGTTAATTAGAGCATTTTTGAGAGCCTGGAAAGCTGTTTCACAGTGGGGAGACCACAGGACCTGTCGAGGTAAGTTCTTCTTGGTCAAGTCAGTCAGGGGTTTGGCAAGTGTGCTGTAGTCTGGTACGAACCGTCTATAGTACCCTGCCGTGCCCAGGAAGGCTAGGACCTGAGTCTTAGTGATGGGGGTGGGCCAATTGGCGACAGCTTCTATTTTGGCCGGCTCTGGTCGCTGCTTTCCACACCCCACCCGGTGACCCAGGTACTGTACCTCGGCCATCCCAAAGTGGCATTTTTCTGGCTTCAGAGTCAGGCCAGCAGCCCGGATCTGATCCAGAACCATTCCCACATGAGCTAAGTGGTCCTCCCAGGACTCACTGTGGATCGCTATGTCGTCCAGGTAGGCGCAAGCAAAACTCTGGAAGCCATCCAGGAGCCTATCCACCAAGCGCTGGAATGTAGCTGGGGCATTCTTCATCCCAAACGGCATTACCCTAAACTGATATAAGCCGAATGGGGTGACGAATGCCGACTTGGGGATAGCCTCCGGGGCCAGGGGAATCTGCCAGTAACCTTTGCAGAGGTCAATAGTGGTCAGGTAATTTCCCCTGGCTATACGATCGAGTAGCTCGTCTACCCTGGGCATAGGGTAAGCGTCCGTCACGGTATTTTCATTGAGCCTCCGATAGTCTACGCAGAACCGGGTGGTCCCATCTTTCTTGGGCACCAAGACAACTGGGGAGGCCCAGGGACTATCGGAGGGCTCAATTACCCTGAGCTGGAGCATCTCATCGATCTCCTTCTTCATTCCTGTCCTAACTGCTTCGGGGATTCGGTACGGAGCCTGGCGCAAGGGAGCTTGTCCCGGAGTATCTACCTGGTGGGTGGTTAAAGTAGTGTACCCTGGCTTCGGGGAGAAGGTGAGGTGTTTGGACTTGAGGAGTTGGTTGAGCTGCTCCCTTTCAGTGGGGCTAAGTCGGTCCCCTATCTGAACCTGCGCCACTATACCTGTGGGGAGGCTCTTTTCTAATAGGTCTGGAATGGGTAAACTGTCGGGGTCTTCCTGAGGGGAACAACATACGGCCGTCACGTTCTCTGGTCGCTCAAAATATTCCTTGAGCATGTTTACATGGAATGTCTTTCTAAGATTGTTGTCATGGCAGCTAGCTATCACATAAGTGGTGTCTCCCCTTTTCTCTACGATCTGGTAGGGACCCTGCCAGGACGCCTGCAATTTGTCTGTCTTCACCGGCTTAAGTACTAACACCTTTTGTCCTATGGTGAAGATTCTCTTTCGGGCCCCCCGATCGTACCATACTTTCTGTCTTCTCTGGGCCAACTGGAGATTAGCCCGCACGGATTTGGCTAATTGCTCCATTCGGTCCCTGAGTTCCAGCACGTATGGCACAATTGGGACACCGTCAGCCTCCATCTCTCCCTCCCAGTGCTCCCGGATCAGGTTTAGGGGTCCCCGTACCTTTCTTCCGTAGAGCAACTCGAAGGGAGAGAACCCTGTCGTTTCCTGGGGTACCTCCCGATAAGCAAATAGGAGGTGCGGCAGGAAGCGTTCCCAGTCTCGGTATTCCTGAGTGAACGTCTTGAGCATTTGCTTGAGGGTCCCATTGAACCTCTCACACAGCCCGTTCGTCTGGGGGTGGTATGGGGAGCTTAGGAGGGACTTAATTTTGCAAACCTGCCAGAGTTGTTGGGTCAATTCAGCCGTAAATTGGGTGCCTCGGTCGGATAGGATTTCTTTTGGAAATCCTACCCGGGAGAACACCTGTACTAGTGCATTCGCTACCGTATCCGCTTGTATGTTGGATAGGGCGACAGCCTCTGGGTACCTGGTAGCGTAGTCCACTACGGTAAGAATGTATCGCTTACCGGAGGGACTAGGGGTAGCCAGTGGTCCCACTAGGTCAATAGCAACCCGGCTGAAGGGTTCCTCTACAATGGGCATATTTACTAGCTGGGCTTTAGGGTGATCGCCTCGCCTTCCTACTCGTTGACACACATCGCAGGTGTTACAGTAAGTTCTAACGTCAGCGTGCACCCCTGGCCAAAAGAACGTGTGAGTAATGCGGTGTAGGGTACGGGTAACGGCTAGGTGGCCTGCTAAGGGGATGTCGTGGCCTATTTTGAGGATTTCTTGACGGTATTTGTGGGGCACTACCAGCTGTCGCCTACGCTGTCCCCTTTTCTCTGTCCAGCGGTATAGTTTCCCTTTTTCCCATAAGAATGTTTCGTTATCTGCCCCGCCCCCTCCGGTCTCTGCTCGTTCCCGGTACTTTTGTAAGGTCGGGTCAGTCTTAGACTCTGCCTCGAAAGCATCTGGGGTGTCCCAGGGTATGGGGCCTAACCTGTCAGGCAAGGTCGGGGTAGGTCTTACCTGTGTCTCCCGCACTGGTGAAAGCTCTCGCTCCGTCCGGGCTTGGGCCCGTGTAGTCACTGGGTCCGCCTCGTTGTTGCATACTGGAGCATAGGCAGAAGTCATGGGGCCCAAATCGTTGCCCAGTAGTACTTCGGCAGGTAAATTATCCATTAGGCCCACGTTCACAGCCCCCTTTCCCGCTCCCCAATCAAGATGCACTTTAGCTGTTGGAATTTTGTACACATCCCCCCCCGCCACTCTAACGGCCACAGTCTGTCCGGATCGCTTGTGCTCTGGCACCAAATGACTCTGTACCAGCGTGATAGTAGCCCCTGTGTCTCGCAATCCCTCGGTAGATCACCCCTCGAGCCATACCCTCTGCCGATGGTGCTGGCGGTTATCTGAGGCAGCATATACAGGGTCTGCCTCGTGAAGCGGCCCCACATATCCCTCCATAGGGGCCTCTTGGTTAACACAGAGGGCCCGGGCCGGACGATAGGACCCAGAGGGGTAATTGTAATTCCTGGGTGTCTGGTGCGTATTAAGGGGGCAGCTAGCCATGAAATGCCCTGGTTGCTTGCATCGGTGGCAAGTCGGTCTGGGACGCTCAGAGCTGTTATTGGGTGGTCCTGAGTGTCGGATGGGCCCTGTGGGCACCGGGGCTCGGAATTCAGCACGAGGGGGTGCACGGTAAACCTCTCTGGGTTCGACCCGTGCTGGAGCTCGGTAGTTCATGGGTTCGTGAAGACGGGAGTCATAATGTTCATCGGCCAATTTGGCTGCTTCTTCTAAGGTAGAAGGCCGCCTGTCTCGCAGCCATTCCTTCCCTTGCTGTTCCATGCCATTATAAAAATGTTCTAAGAGAAACAATTGTAAAATTTCCTCCCCAGTCACCGCTTTACTTCCGCTCAGCCAGTGATTTGCCGCTCTCCGCATTCGGTGCGCCCATTCCATATGGGTATCGTTAGGCTTCTTTTCCGTGCCCCGAAACTGTCGGCGATACGTGTCCGGAGTTACAGCGTACCGTCGCAACAGTGTCTCCTTAACTAGCTCATACTGTGTCACTTCCTCAGCACCCAGAGTACGAAAGGCTTCCAGGGCTCGCCCGGATAGTTTCCCAGACAATATCGTGGGCCACTCTCTGTTGGGAATCTGGTGCAGGGCACATTGCCTTTCGAAGTCCGCCAAATATTCATCAATCCCTGTCTCGCTCTCTAGGAAGGGTCGAAATGCCGCATAGGGTATCTTGGGCCTCCCAGCATTTTCGACAGGGATGATTACCTGCGGGGTTTCAGCATTGCGGTGTGCGTTCGCTAGGTTGAGTTCGTGGGCTCGAGTCTCTCGTATATCCTCGTCCGCCTCCGCCATCAACTGCTGTACCAATTCCATGGAGGGGTTCGGCCCGTATAATGAGAGCCTTTCCCGAACAATCCTGGTTTTTTCGTCACTAATCGTGGTCGGTGTTTCCGCCATTGTGAAGCTCTGATCCAGTTCGGTCAATTCTGCGATCAGCTCTCTCCTCGGCCGGTTGCTGGCGTACCCCCCTCTGCTTTCAAGTAAATCCTTTAGGGTTGTACGCTTCAATTTTTCGTAAGCGCTCTCCATCCGTTCTGTACCTCTCCTAGGAAATCCAGGAAAATCCCGCCGCTGCCGCCAAATGTTACGGTTACCCTTAGTCTCGCTGAGAGATGGACCGCTTAGTAGCCTGGATCCCTATTGCTAAAGAGGGGAGAAGCTGCTTTCCATAGTATTCTATATGAGTCTCGCAAATATAGAATAATCTCCCTTAGCTGCAGTACAGCTAGGATACCCTTCTGCCCACAAAAACGAGTCAACGCTGCGATTGAGGGTCAAAACAAGAACTCAGGACTGGGATGCCCAGCCTGCTTTTTATTAAGGTTACATGCACACAGGGCACTCCCAGGGGGAGAGGGGGGGAAGCACAAAATCCCCCATCAAACATTTAGATAGAGAGCACTGTCCTTTGACAGGCCACAATAGGATTACAGTACTTAAGATAACAAGTTTACAAGTTCATCTTATCAATTAGCAGTCTGGCTCCAGAGGTGATTAGACAATAGTTTCTAAAAGCTGAAAAAAAAGAGTTAACTCTTTATGAAATGAAACTTGTTACGGTTTTCTTGGAGCCCTTCTTAGGCGCTGGCTTGCTGGTTCAGGCATTGCTGCTGGGAAATAAGCTCTTCACAACAAAATAACTAATGCTTCTGTAACAATGTGTAATTCAATTAATCTAATTGATAGTTATTTAGATTTGAGTATAATAGTAATGTTAGTTTAATTTATAGTTTAAACTTAGGTTTTTTTTATTTCACAGGTAAGTTTTGATATAGGGATCTTGTAATTTTAATTTAAAGTTAGGGGGTTGTTAGGTTTAGGGGTTAATAGTTTAATTTCGTTTTTGGCGATGTGGGGGGCTGTCGGTTTAGGGGTTAATAGGTTTATTTAGTGGTAGTCATGAGGGAGGCCAGAGGTTTAGGGGTTAATAACTTTAGTGGCGGCGATGTTGGTAGCTTCGGAATAGGGGTTAATATATTTATTATAGTGTGGGCAATGTTGGGGTGCGGGTGAATAGGGGTTAATAACTTTAGTATAGTGGCAACAATGTCGGGGAGCGACGGAATAGGGGTTAATAAGTTTAATTTAGTGTTTGCGATGCGGGAGGGCCTTGGTTTAGGGGTTAATAGGTAGTTTATGGGTGTTAGTGTACTTTGTAACACTTTAGTTATGAGTTTTATGTAACAGTTTTGTTGTGGAAACTCATAACTACTGCTCTCAGATGGCGGTACGGAACTTGTTTTTATAGGGTGTAACGCAAGCTTTTTAGCCTCACCACAAAACTCGTAATTGCAGCATTATGGGAATCCCATGAAAAAACGTAATTTTTTCGAGTGCTGGACTGACTTTGCGTTACAGGCTAAACGGCTTGCGGTACAGCTATACAGACAAGACTCATAATGGCTGCGTTGCTGTTTTAACGATGAAATTACCATTTTTTCAGCATTAAAACACGAAACCACAACTCGTAATCTACCTGAATGTTTGTAGAGTAACGTACTTTGGGGCATATGTATCAAGCTCCGTATGGAGCTTGATGCCCCGTGTTTTTGGCGAGCCTGCAGGCTTGCCAGAAACAGCAGTTATGAAGCAGCGGTCACAAAGACCGCTGCTCCATAACCTGTCCTCCTGCTCTGAGCTAGTACGATCGGGTTGATTGACACCTCCCTGCTGGTGGCCGATTGGCTGCAAGTCTGCAGGGGGCGGGGTTGCACCAGCAACGAAGTCTGGGGGACCTGATCCGCACTGTGGGATCAGGTCCGCCAGACTTTGATAACTAGAGGCCTTTATATCTTTTTGTAGAGTTGTTAAATGATCCTCTGTTGTACAGCGAAACTGCAGCCGGTTTCTTATACTGGCATCTATGATGAATTTGTTTTTTTATATGTACTATAAGTAGTCATGTGCACAGGCAGAAATTTGTTAAAGACAAACTGTTCATCATAGCAAATAAATGTTACACAGGAGATTAATTCCTTTGGTTGTGTATTTTGGTCAATATTTGTTAACATTATTCAGCTGTTCATTTTAGTAGTTTGTAATACATTTTAATAAAGGTTTTGTATTTCATAAGCTTTCATGTGAGGTTGTGGAAATTCAAAACCTTGATTGTGTTTGATAATTAAAAGGTATCACAAACATTAAAATAAATATTCTCTGTGGGACCAATGTAGCATTAACCCTTTTCATCTGTTCATGAAATTCATTCTTAATAATTTCCTATGGGGAATATCTTCTGAGCATCATAGGAGCAAAAAGGGGCAGACAGGCACCCAGGTGTATACATCAAAAACATAAAGTGTTTAAACCCCCTGTAAGTGCATAACAAGTACATTTGAAATCCCTTAGCAGGCATACTATGGGCTCAATTTATCAAATACTGGCGGACAGGGGTGTACATATATGCCCCTGTCCGCTGGCTTCTCCTCTGTTTGGCAGCAATCTGCTGCCCGTATTTACCATTGCACTTTTGCTCCTTTGCGCTTGCATGACACACCCACCCCCTGCCTGTGCACAGCCAATTACGAGTGAGCCAGAGCTGTCAATCTACCCGGTCAGAAGAGACCACGGAGATAGAAATTCTCCAACTAAGAGGTGGACAACAAGGCTGGGAAGCTTCATACATCGTGAATGCAGTGGTGAAAAAACCTTAATAAATCTAGCCCTATGGGGCAAGTTTACTTTACTTTGCAAGCATTGCTTGGTTTTAATGTATACACAAAGCAAGTGCACCATTAAGTATAATTGGCTGATTTAAACAGCCAATAGGATTTCAGTAGCTCTCATCCTATTGGTTGTTTTGAACAGCCAATAGGATTTTAGAAGCTTTCATCCTATTGGCTGATTTGAATTTGAAGAATCAAATCAACCAATAGGAATGCAAGGTACGCCATTTTGAAATGGCTACCTTGCATTGAAGCTTCAGTGGCAGGAACGTATGAGGAGGACGCTCCACGCTGGATGTCTTTGCAGCTCTGCTCCGCCGTGATGAAGATAGAAGATGCCCCGGGATGGATGAAGATGTCGCCGCCTGGATGAAGATTTCTTGCCGCCTGGATGTCCGGACTTCAGCAACCGTGAGTAGATATTCTGGGGTTAGTGTTAAGTATTTTTTTAATTTTTTGGGGTGAGTATTTTTTTCATATTAGGGTTTGGGCTTTTGAAAAAGAACTAAATGCCCTTTAAACCCCTTGAGTGCTAACGACGGCTAAGAGCTGTCGCTAGCACTCAACCACCTTTTGAGCAATCTGGGGGCTCCCACCGACTCCCACCCCGGTGATCAGGCCTGTATAGTGACAGGCATCACTGGGCCTTCCATTTATGTGCATTTACATCATGTGCAATGACATGATGACTTCACCACGCAACTTTAATTAAAATTAACAATACAAAGTATAGGGAAAGGGGGCATGCTGTTTAGAAGCCTGTATCTCTGGCATCTAAACAAGCTACAGACCCCCAAGACCCACTGTTGGAAAGGTAATCGTCTAACCTTTCCAACTGTATAAGTATTGGGGGGGAAGAGTCAAAATGTTTTTTTTAAATAGTGAAAAACAGAAAAAAATAAAATCCTGCTTAGCATTCAAAGTTATGGGCGATGAAAAAGAGCTGAATGTTTTTTTTAAGGGCACTGCCCATACAAATGTCCCTTTAATGGCAATGAGTAGCTTAGGTTTCTTTTTATAGTTAGTTTTTTTATTTTGGGGGGTTGGTTAGGTGGTGGGTTTTACCGTTGGTGGGACTTTTTTTTACAGGTAAAACAGCAGTTTAACTTAGGGAAATGCCCTACAAAAGGCCCATTTAAGGGCTATTGGTAGTTTATTGTAGGCTAGGGGGTGTTTTTATTTGGGGGGGCTTTATTATTTTTATAGGGCTATTAGATTAGGTGTAATTGTTTTTATTTTTGATAATTTCGTTTAATATTTTTGTAAGCTTAGTATTTTTTATTTTTTGTAATTTAGTGTTTAGTATTTTTTGTAATTTTTTCGTAGTGTTAGGTGTTTTCAATTTGTAATTTAGATATTTTAATTAGTAGTATTTTTTATTTTATTAGAATAGTAAGGTTAGGTTAATTTATAGTTTAACATTAGGTTTATTTTTATTTCACAGATAAGTTTTTAATTATTTAAATATAGTTATATTGTAATTTAAATTTAAAGCTAAGGGGGTGTTAGGTTTAGGGGTTAATAGTTTAATTTAGTGTTTTGCGATGTGGGGGGCCAGCAGTTTAGGGGTTGTTGTGAATATTATCCTTATTATTATTATTATCATTATTATAAATATTATTATTATTTCAGTAGTGTACGTGCAAAGTGTATTATGTGTTTAGACACGATAAATATTATGGAACCTCTATATAATTCTGATAATGTAAAACTAATGAAAACAATCACTAGATTATTTTACTTGTAGTAGCTTGCATGTATAATAGAGAAACAGAAACTTTTGTTATTTAAATTCTCAGCATAGCTGGCAAGAATCAGGTAAACTAATAATCCTGGCAAACCATAAGAAAATTATATTATTACCAGATTCCTGATTGACCCAGTGTTATTGTCGACAGATAAGACCAGGTTAACAGGAATTACCAAACAAAAATATTTGTGACAATAAAGGGCAAACCAGAATTGATTAACTCTCCTGATTCAATAATAAAACTTTGAATATAAATGTAAAGAGCATAAATCATATTAATAAAACTGTTTCATATAGGTTTGTTTCATACTTATCAACATTGTGGCGTGGGATCCTTCACTGGGGTTCAGTGTAAAAAGACCCTCTTAGATTACCCCTGGATCCTCTCTTGCCATTATCCTGACTTGTCTATCTGGTCATCTTAGCCTCCCATCTCCTCTGGATAGGGTGTGGTCATCATGCATGCTCTGTGTGGCCCCTTGTGCCATCTGCTTGTGTCCCTTTTTCCCCCTTTTGTAGGCGAGTGTGTATTTTATGGAAAACGCTTAACTTCACCCCAACTGAAAAGGTTAGGTTCACATAAATGATTGGCTAACGCTAATTATAGATTAATTAACATTTTTGTTAATAAGATAAGATTAGCAGTTAGAATATTTTTCCCTCGGAAGATGGCACTCGTCACTAAGCTATAACAGACAAATATGTATTTATATAGTCTGAAAAACAAGTCAGTATCTCTATTTGTCCATAAACCAAAGTTGAACCCCACTAATGTTTATAGAAAAAGAGACTTACTGGAACCATGTATGACAAACATGGGGATATTTGTGGATATTTATACCAATAATATAATGATAGGAATCATGCAGTTACAGTACGCCAGGGACCTTGGATATCATAGTAACTAAACATGAATTATTTTGATAAAGTACAAAAACTTCACAGTAAGCAATTATATACTGACAAGCAACACTAGCTAATAGCTGCATAATAATACTGATAAATAATATATATGTGTATGTGTACCTGAATCTATAAGTAAATACACATGGTCAATTTTACCCTTATATTATATAGCACAGACATATGTGATTAATATGCAATATCAAAATGGTGAATTTTCCCAGACAATTATCCTGACATAATCCCCCTCTTGAGATGACCTGTCACGAGTGAGTGAGACAAGGTCATCTCGATAAATGTCCTGTTATCAGGTACACAGTGATTTAGTACCTGAATGGGGTAAAATTAAACTTATAAAATATTTTAACATTTATTGGTGTAGGAAAATATCAAGTCTGTCAAGCAATGCCCACTTATGTATAAAGTCTATGTTCCTTTAA
Source organism: Bombina bombina (assembly GCF_027579735.1). Lineage (NCBI taxonomy): Eukaryota > Metazoa > Chordata > Amphibia > Anura > Bombinatoridae > Bombina > Bombina bombina. Next base: position 560,539,692 of record NC_069502.1, read on the forward strand.
GTAGTTGCAATGCTGCATCTCCAAGAAACAAAATAAAGTGTAAATTTTGCAGTTTATTTTACAAGGCATCTACATAAACCAAGTTGTTGTATAGTGTGTGGTTACTATCAGAATTAAACCACCAGATTGTTTCAGAACAACTTTATTTCTGTGTATGTATGTGGCCCAGGAGAATGTGTGCAGCAACTGTATAACAATAAATTGTGCTGGTTTTTGGTTGATTAAACATCATGGTTGTGTCTGTATCAGGCCTCCATTGCATGGATAAGGTATTTAATAGACATCATGGATCCACGAGGAACACTTGGCACAGTTTGAGGATGGCCCAGAACATGGTGGTCCCTTTAATGGTCATCTCTTTTTGGATCAAGCATCTGTCAGTTTAAGCTTGACACCTATAAAATAAAAACTAGTACATTAAGTATATTTCTATAAAGTAATGTCACATCACATCTCTACTTTCTATGAGATGTGAGACCTGAAAATATATATATATTAAACATGCAACATTTTGTCATTACATCATATTAATGCTTCACTTGGATGCAGTTTTCACATATTAAGTATGATATTGTCATATCTGTCACTCTTTTTCCAGCAATAATAAGTTGATACCTGGAATAAAAATAAAACAAATATTCATTGATTAATAAGCAGATTTAAATCAAGCCATAGTCCTTTAGAATATATTTGTAAAATAGTAAAATAATCATTGATTAGGATATCATATCCATTTGCAGTTACATAAATACAGGAGTATATTAACTATACCACTTGTTTATTGTCATATTAGTTTGTAATACAGTTCCAAACAGGTGATTAGTATCAATAATCACCCCTCTAGTTATTTCTGAGGAGTGTAACTATTAAAGTATAATACTCAGAATATATGGTAAAAAAAACATGTCATCCATTGGTTTTATTGAGCAAGTAATTTAAGCAAGTTTAAATTTCAGACTTACCAATAGCTTCATAGTTACCTTCAGTTTGATCGCCTATTTACTTTGGCCTAATTTAAGTTCCTAAAGATCAGGAGGATTCATGTTATCGGCTATGTCAACTTTTTTTTAACAGGTTTACCCTATTCTTGGGACCCTTTTCAGTTTTGCACTTTTAGACTTTTGAACCATATACATCCTATTAACCTTAGGCAGGGTATTCCTTCTAAAGGGGACTCTGCAACCCTGAGGAAACTTTAGGTACAGCATTTCAAGCCTACAATGTACCTTTCTCACCCTATTTATACCTAGGTGGGTTTTTACTGGTAAAGTACCTTTGTGCTTTTGGAGAAGCTTACCTCCTCATATACTCTTCATGGAACACCTCTGACCAAAGCCTAGTTTAGCATTCTTAATCTTACTTTCTTGCTCTGAGTATATTACAACTCTTATAAGATTCCCTTCCCCTAATGGTATATTATAGGGAATCCAGTTTTTCACCATTAGGTGTATGATTAGCAAGAGGCCTAGTTATTTAGCTATTAAGCTAGGCCTATAGATGTATTTGAGTTTTAGGTTAATAACCTTTTTATGTGAAGGAAAAGAAAATACTACTTACCCCTCTAGGTTTGTCACCCAACTAATGTATATATATATAAAAAAAACACAATGGGGCCTAGTTATCAAGCCGTCAACCTCAAATAGAATCCTATCAGCCAATTGGAATTGAAGGGACGCCATCTTGGATGACGTCCCTTAAAGAAGCCTTCATTCGTCGGTAGTTCGTCAGGAAAGGAGGATGTTCCGCGTCGGCGGGATGAAGATTCAAGACCCAGCTTCGACAATAACCTCGCCCGGATGGAAGATTTCTTCAGCGCCGCTTGGAGGATCACTTCATCGGATGGAAGATTTCTTCAGCGCCGCTTGGAGGATCACTTCATCGGATGGAAGATTTTTTCAGCGCCCCTTGGAGGATAACTTCTGCCGGTCCGGATGTCCTCTTCAGTTCCATCGGTGGCTCGGCTGAGTGAAGACAACTAAAGGTAGGATGATCTTCAGGGGATTAGTGTTAGGTTATTTTAAGGGGGGTTTGGGTTAGATTAGGGGTATGTGGGTGGTGGGTTTTAATGTTGGAGGGGGGTTGTATTTTTCTTTTACAGGCAAAAGAGCTGAACTTTGGGGCATGCCCCCACAAAAGGCCCTTTTAAGGGCTGGTAAGGTAAAAGAGCTTTGAACTTTTTTAATGTAGAATAGGGTAGTTTTTATTTTGGGGGGGTTTGTTATTTTATTAGGGGGCTTAGATTAGGTGTAAGTAGCTTAAAATTGTTGTAATATGTTTTTAAATGTTTGTAACTTTTTTTTTCTAACTTAGCTTTTTTTATTTTTTGTACTTTAGTTAGTTTATGTAATTGTATTTAATTGTAGTTATTTGTAGGTAGTTTAATTAATTAATTTAATGATAGTGTAGTGTTAGGTTTAATTGTAACTTAGGTTAGGATTTATTTTACAGGTAATTTTGTATTTCTTTTAGCTAGGTAGTTATTAAATAGTTAATAACTATTTAATAACTATTCTAACAAGCTAAAATAAATACAAAGTTACCTGTAAAATAAATATAAATCCTAAAATAGCTACAATGTAATTATTAATTATATTGTAGCTATATTAGGGTTTATTTTACAGGTAAGTATTTAGTTTTAAATAGGAATAATTTATTAAAGTATAGTGTAGTGTTAGGTGTAATTGTAACTTAGGTTAGGATTTATTTTACAGGTAAATTTCTCTTCATTTTAGCTAGGTAGCTATTAAAAAGTTAACTATTTAATAGCTATTGTACCTAGTTAAAATAAATTGAAAGGTGCCTGTAAAATAAAAATAAATCCTAAGATAGCCACAATATAATTATTATTTATATTGTAGCTATATTAGAGTTTATTTTATAGGTAAGTATTTAGTTTTAAATAGGATTAACTTAGTTAATAATATAAATATGATTTAGATGTATTTAATTAATATTTAAGTTAGGGGGGTGTTAGGGTTAGTGTTAGACTTAGGTTTAGGGGTTAATAATTTTATTACAGTGGCGGCGGTGTAGTGGGGGGCAGGATAGGGGTTAATAAATTTATTATAGGTGCCGACAGTGTAGGGGGGGCAGGATAGGGGTTAATAAATTTAATATAGGTTGCGGCGGGTTCAGGGAGCGGCAGTTTAGGGGTTAAACAATTTTTTTATTTGCGGCGAGGTGCGGGATCAGCAGGATAGGGGTTAATAACTTTATTACAGAGGGCGGCGGTATAGGGGGGGCAGGATAGGGGTTACTAGGTATAATGTAGGTAGCAGCGGTGTCCAGGAGCGGCGGTTTAGGGGTTAATACATTTATAAGACTTGCGGCGGGGTCTAGGAGCGGCGGTTTAGGGGTTAATACATTTATAAGACTTGCGGCGGGGTCTAGGAGCGGCGGTTTAGGGGTTAATACATTTTTAATAGTTGCGGCAGGGTCTAGGAGCGGCGGTTTAGGGGTTAGTAACTTTATTTAGTTGCGGGGGGCTCTGGGGGCGCCGGTATAGGGGTTAGAGCAGTGTAGTTTAATGTGACTGCTTAGTGACAGGCTAGCAAGAAAGCTGTCAAACAGCCGAAGAGCAGCGAGATTGGATGAGTGATAACTCTCACAGTCCGCTGCTCATTGCCCCACGGCTTTTTGACAGCTTTTTTTGATAACTTATGTGTATTTTTTCAGGTCCGCAGCAGCGAAGGTAGGCGAGCTTAGGCGGGCGTATTGGGCCGGCGAAGTCAGAAAAGTTGACGGCTTGATAACTACCCCCCTATATGTTTAATACAGTAATGGTTTGAAAATCAGGTACTACCTGATGTCACCAGTTCCAGACAGTATAAAATACAGACAAGGTGGTCTCCTTATGATATTCCTTCTTTATTTGTGAACATGAGGAACAGGAACAAATAAAGTCACGACGTTTCGGGGCTATGCCCCTTAATCATGTGAGAACATCACTCATTACACACCTGTGATTTATAGGCAGTACCTGGGAATTTTAACCCTTACATTCTTAAAGTATCACAAAAATTTTTGTATATAGCGCCATCTTGTGTCACAATCAGTGTGAAATGAAAAAATTAAAAACAACAGATAAGAGGCCTCAATGGACTATTGTATACATATTATCAAGATTGATGGTAAATTTTGCACCAATTTAACAATTCACAGCTACAGTGGATCAACTTAGCTAAAAAAGTAAAACAAAAATGCATAATAAACAAAGTATAAATAACAATGTATTTATATCGCTACAAGGTCAGCAACAGCAACTCGAGGGAATCAGGACTGGCAATGGTCATAGAGATCTAAGATGCAGAATAAAAATACAAATTATATTGTGTAAATGATGAATGGACATAAATCCCAATAAGAAATTTTTTTTTTATAAATGTAATAACTTATAAGTAATGATTTATAAAAAATGAAAATTAATAGAAATTAATAAAAAGGAGTCCAATCTATTTCTCGGTTCATACCTTTAGGTTCCAGGGTATCGAGCTTAAATATCCAAAATGTTTCACGCTGTTTGAGCAATTGCTCCCTATTACCACCACGTCTGGGGGTACGGATTTGTTCGATAACCTGGAACCTAAGTTGACTAACCTGATGGCCTGCAGATAGAAAATGGTGGGCTACGGGTGCAGATAGTACCTTGCATCTAATATTGCTTTTATGTTCCGTGATGCGGTCCCCTATGCGTCTTGTCGACTCCCCCACATAGACACGCCCACATGGGCATTTGATTAAATAAACCACAAATTTTGTATTACAGGTGAAAAAATCTTTATAAATAAATTTATAACCAGTATGTGGGTGCAAAAAATGGGGACTTTTAATGATAGACCCACAATTGCTACAGCCTAGACACGGGAAACAACCTAGGTTTTTCTTTGTAATGTAAGACTGCCTACAAGTTTTACTGGGACCCAAATCGGCCTTAACAAGAATGTCACGCAAATTTTTAGACCTTTTAAAGGCAGGCATAGGAAATTGTTGGAATTCTTTTATCTCTGCATTGCAGCTCTTCAAAATGCCCCAATGTCGGCGAATGATATTTGTTATTTGTTTACTCTGTCTGCAATATTCAGAGACAAAAGTCATTCTACTTTGATCAGTTCTAGAGGGTTTAGATTTCAAAACTTCTTTTCTCTGCAAGGGTAAAACATCCTGAATGGTTTTATTGATCAAATCTAGAGGGTACCCGCGTTTCAAAAACTTATCACCCATTTCTGTCAATCCGGTCCTGTATGTACTGCCTAAAGTGCATAAGTCTATGACTGCTCCACCAGGGAGACCAATCGTCGCTGGTACCAATTCAATTTTTTCAAGTATAGCCATTTATTTGGATAAAGTATTGCGACCCCTGGTTGAGCAGTCATCTTCTTTTATCAAAGACACTAACGATTTTTTGATTAAATTAGATAATTTACAACTACAGACTGACAAATTCATTTTGTTCAGTCTGGATGTCGGCAGTCTTTATACCTCAATACCACACGCTAGTGGCATTGGTGCAGTTAGAAATGCTTTACAATCTAAAGGCATTTATTCCACTGATAGGATTGATTTTCTTTTACAGTCATTAGAGGTTATTTTATATAACAACTATTTTTTATTTGAAGATTCTTTCTTTTTACAATTACAGGGTACTGCCATGGGCTCCAACGTTGCCCCTAATTATGCCAATATCTACATGAATTCATATGAGGAAAAATTTGTTTTTGAACACCCACTTTTTCATCGGTATGGCGCCACCTGGTGGCGCTATATTGATGATATTTTTGGGATTTGGCTGGGCGACGTTGGGGCCCTGGAGTCTTTTGTTGCTGATCTTAATTCATCCACTTCCAACATTAAGCTTACTTTGGTCAGCAGTGAAACTAAGATTGATTTCCTGGATGTATCTGTGATTAAGAATGGTTATGGTTTTCTTACTGACATATACACTAAGAAAACTGACCGCAATAGTCTTTTGTGTTTCAACAGTGCTCACCACCCATCTCTTGTCAAATCTTTACCACGCAGCCAAATGCTACGCGTCAAGAGAATAGTTGCTAATGATGACATTTCAAAAATAAGATTGACAGAAATGGGTGATAAGTTTTTGAAACGTGGGTACCCTCTAGATTTGATCAATAAAACCATTCAGGATGTTTTACCCTTGCAGAGAAAAGAAGTTTTGAAATCTAAACCCTCTAGAACTGATCAAAGTAGAATGACTTTTGTCTCTGAATATTGCAGACAGAGTAAACAAATAACAAATATCATTCGCCGACATTGGGGCATTTTGAAGAGCTGCAATGCAGAGATAAAAGAATTCCAACAATTTCCTATGCCTGCCTTTAAAAGGTCTAAAAATTTGCGTGACATTCTTGTTAAGGCCGATTTGGGTCCCAGTAAAACTTGTAGGCAGACTTACATTACAAAGAAAAACCTAGGTTGTTTCCCGTGTCTAGGCTGTAGCAATTGTGGGTCTATCATTAAAAGTCCCCATTTTTTGCACCCACATACTGGTTATAAATTTATTTATAAAGATTTTTTCACCTGTAATACAAAATTTGTGGTTTATTTAATCAAATGCCCATGTGGGCGTGTCTATGTGGGGGAGTCGACAAGACGCATAGGGGACCGCATCACGGAACATAAAAGCAATATTAGATGCAAGGTACTACTATCTGCACCCGTAGCCCACCATTTTCTATCTGCAGGCCATCAGGTTAGTCAACTTAGGTTCCAGGTTATCGAACAAATCCATACCCCCAGACGTGGTGGTAATAGGGAGCAATTGCTCAAACAGCGTGAAACATTTTGGATATTTAAGCTCGATACCCTGGAACCTAAAGGTATGAACCGAGAAATAGATTGGACTCCTTTCTATTAATTTCTATTAATTTTCATTTTTTATAAATCATTACTTATAAGTTATTACATTTATAAAAAAAAAAATTTCTTATTGGGATTTATGTCCATTCATCATTTACACAATATAATTTGTATTTTTATTCTGCATCTTAGATCTCTATGACCATTGCCAGTCCTGATTCCCTCGAGTTGCTGTTGCTGACCTTGTAGCGATATAAATACATTGTTATTTATACTTTGTTTATTATGCATTTTTGTTTTACTTTTTTAGCTAAGTTGATCCACTGTAGCTGTGAATTGTTAAATTGGTGCAAAATTTACCATCAATCTTGATAATATGTATACAATAGTCCATTGAGGCCTCTTATCTGTTGTTTTTAATTTTTTCATTTCACACTGATTGTGACACAAGATGGCGCTATATACAAATTTTTTTGTGATACTTTAAGAATGTAAGGGTTAAAATTCCCAGGTACTGCCTATAAATCACAGGTGTGTAATGAGTGATGTTATCACATGATTAAGGGGCATACCCCGAAACGTCGTGACTTTATTTGTTCCTGTTCCTCATGTTCACAAATAAAGAAGGAATATAATAAGGAGACCACCTTGTCTGTATTTTATACTGTCTTTTGCAAGTTGGCAGCTACTTGCTTTGGTCCCCTGGTTCCTGGGTTGAAGTGCTGGATACTATCTGTCTTTTTACCAGTTCCAGACAGGACATTTGACCTCACTGCACAACTGAGGAATGTAGATCTCTTCTAGCAGCCTGCAACTTCACCTTACCGTTAATTCAGGATAAGAAGGCTTATAAGTCTCATGAGAACACCTTTATTCTGTTAAACAAATAGGGAAAATGTTATTTTCTGTAGTAGCAACACAGATCCCTGCAAAAACTGTATTATTAAGAAATAAAGACTCATCCAGTCGGGGGGGGCGGAGTCTAGCCACGCAGGACGATGGCAGCTAAATACTAAAGCTCCTAGGCCCCATGGCAGGCTAAGTGCACATAATAAAGGCTGAGGATTACCATTTACCCTGACAATTATTTATAAGTAAGGGGAGAACAGGCAGAGAACAAGCAGAGGATAAAAATATCTAAAGAAGGAGAGGAGGGAGCGCAATAGACATCGTAGAGGTGGCCTGCAGTGGCTTAATTCGATAGTAAAACCAGCATAAAGACTGCACACTACCTGATAGAAGTAGCGATGTTACTGATCGAGGGCTGAAGTGGCCACTGAGGAGGCTAGGCTTACAAGCGGTCAACGCAGCGAGAGTGCTATCGGCATCATACGCAGTGAGGTGGATGATCCCCTACACCGGACACAGATAAAAGTAGCAAGGTAAGAAGATTGGCTTATCTACCCCCTTTACTCACCGGAACAGAGTATTTAGCGCAAACTCCGGTCTATAGTAGGGGCACTAGCAGCTGACTAACAGGGTCCGGGGGGGTTTCTTCCACTTTCTGAGAGACGCAGTCACGGCCATATTATACCAGGCCCAGTCCTAGGCGCACCTCGAGTCAGGGGTTATCTGTGTGCAACGGAAAGGAACCTTTGCGTAGGGGATATTTGAGATAACTAAAGGCTGCTGCAGGAGATATATTAAAAGTTTTATTACGCAACACAGTTGGACTGTATTATACTATTGCACAGCAGCAAAGTGCAGACATTTTCTGGAAAATGCAGTAGCGGCCATATTAAACTAGGCCTAGTCCCAGGCGCACCTCATCTCAGGGGTTGAACGTGTGTAACAGAAAGGAATCTTTGCACAGGGGACACTTGAAATAAACAGCAGCTACTGCAAGAGTTACAACAAAAAGTTTCCCTAAACAACACAGTTGAACTGTATTAAAATACTGATAAGCAGCTAAGTGCAGACACATAAGAAAATAGTCTGAACATAGTCTGTGAGCCAGCACAGTTCAATAAAGAGCACACTTTGAGAAAAAATAAAAGACATTGCAGTAATGAGTAGAGAAATGACAAGCAAGGCATCTTCTAAGGGGCATAAGAACACCAGATCAAGAACTATTGGTCAGTATCTGAAACCAATGGACCAGCAGGATTTTATGCCAGCCAACTCCTCTTGCTCTGGGGGGGGGGCACAATCGGATAGTACAGAGCTAACTCAGAATGACCTACCCTCTGACTATGTCACAAAAAATTATCTTGTCTCCCTTACTACAAAGGAAGACATGAAAATGTTTATGCACAAAGTCAGATCTTTATATAAAGACCTCCATAAGGACATTACAGCTGTATCGGATAGAGTGACAACTATGGAGGGAGAGCAGGCCACCATTAACACCAACGTAGATCACCTCACAAATAAAATAAAAGCTCATGAAGACATGATACAGTCTCTGAATAATAAAATTGAGGACCTGTATAACCGAGGTCGTCGCAATAATCTTCACGTCAGAGGAGTACCAGAGTCTATATCTCCATCAGCGCTGGGAGGTTACCTACAAGATCTGTTCCGAACGATCAAAGGAACGCCTAACGACCCTGAAGTTCCCATAGAAAGAGCTCATAGGGCTCTAAGAGCAAGACCACCACCAAAGGCCCCACCGCGGGACGTAATACTCAAGCTGTTAAACTTTCAGGATAAGGAGGAAATCCTGAATAACACAAGAGCAAAGCACCCTCTACAACATGCGGGTATATCGCTACAGATATTTAACGACATAAGTCCTACTACTCTGCTGAAAAGAAGAGCCCTGTCCCATATTACATCTATTTTGCAACTCAACAAAATTCCATACTGCTGGGCTTTCCCGGTATCTATAATTGCCTCCAAAGGCAATAAAATAGCAATTTATCGAAATGAAAATGATATGGAGCAGTTCTGTCAAATACTCGCCATTAATATCCCAGCCAATTCAACACCTCTGGACCACACTGCATCTGCAAACCGTCAGGGTAATGACCCTGATTAAGTTATGACAAATTAGGATATGATGCTGGACCCGCTGTCTCAATCGACCTTCATATGTACAGAGGCCAAGAAAGAAGAGAGAACAATTGCAAATGATCTGGTAAGACACTTTTTGGATATGTACGAATGACTTTGAAGGCACAGCGATATGGCTAACTGATAATTGTAGTTAAGTCTACATCTCAGAATGAAACGGGCCCTCACATGGGGGCATGAAAATTGAAATACAGCCTGCGGAGTGCCTGCTCCATACTCAGTACATGTTATGGTTTATTTTTGTTCACTGTTGAATTTTGTTACACATATAGACTTATACCATGGACTCATGCTTCTTTATTGCCACCTTCTCATTATTTATGTTAATAAAAAGTCATCACTAGGTAAAAGAATTAATAAGAGAAAGTGGATATATATAGACCTATTGAGGAGAGAAAGTGATAGCATTGAGGACAGAAGGGATTTATAAGAAATTACTCATTACTTTACTATAGTTTTTATTACAGTTTCCCTTAGCACTATTTACACTAAGAGCATAGTATACTTTTGTAGAGAACTATAGCCTCCTCTTGAACAGTTTGGATAGCTGTTACCTCCCACCCGTATTATGACTAGTCTTGGAGCAGCAATGCTATATGACTATATAAGAACATAATAATAATAAAAAAAATAAAAAAAAAGGGGGGGGGGGGGAGAAGGGAACAAATAAATATAGTAATAAGGGAAGAAAGGTACTACAACTTGAGTTAGAAATAAAATGCAATTTGTTGGAGTAGAAAGTTACTATGTGTGTACATATGATTACATGTTTGAAAAGTTGGTGAGATATATGTCCTGATTTATAGTGTTAATGCAATTTATGTATTACATTTTATTAGAGAATGAGCCTTGTTCACTAAGTAATTGTACATTTAATTAGTTGCGCCTCCTCTTCTCCCTTCCCTCATGCGAGGGGTGAAGGGTACCCTTCCTAATTGTTTTGATATATTAGAATTTGCATTGCACGCCTAAGCCATGGGGACACATCCCCAGTACTTTATTTTCACTCTTAGGCACCTCCTGCCTGAATCTCATTTTACAACTACATCTTTTCTTTTCTGTATCTATCTTAATTTTTCTTCTCATACCACTAAAACTTCTTACTTATCCTCCCTTTTCTGCTTGTCCCAATTTCCCCCATACCTAACCCATCTGATACAACTGTTGCAGACTTCCATCAATTCAAATCACATTTACAAACCCTAAACACGTCACATAATAGTACCTCATTCAACAAAAATGCCTCCTTTATCAATAAACACATACAAAAAGCTAGAACACTCCATCACCTTATTGACATTAAATGTCAAGGGACTTAACAGTCCTGGAAAACGTTCCATTGCAACAAAGGAAATATCCAGAAACAACCACTCCATTGTTTACATACAGGAAACACATTTCCAAAAAGGGAAAGAACCTAAGTGGTCCAGCCCTAAATACCCGAATATGTACTTTGTATCCGGGAAAAAAAAAAGAATGGAGTAGGGATACTACTTCATAGGTCAATCCCCCTACAGATATCAGTAATTAGAGAGCCAGAGGGCAGGTACATTTTAATAGTAGGTCTACTATATTGAAGGCCAATAACACTTGTAAATGTATATTTTCTGAACACTGAACAACACCGCTTTATCAAGAAAATCTCACAACTAATATTGGATAACCGAAAAGGTTTGCTTCTGTTAGGAGGCGATTTTAACCTACCACTTGACCTTCAATGGGATACATCAAACAACCTCTCAAGTGTACCAAAATCCACATTGAAATCAACCAAAAATACACTCTTAGACCTTAACCTCCATGATATTTGGAGCACTTTAAATGTTACAGCTAAAGACTACACATATTATTCTACTGTATACAAAAAATATTCCCGTATAGACTACCTATTTACTGACTCATTGGGCCTGACCACGATAACTAAATGTGACATAGACACGATCTGTTGGACTGACCATGCTCTGGTCGTTTGCACTATAATATGGCCGGAAACACCCCTTGTTGACTACATCTGGCGGCTAGACGACCACCTCTTGACAGATCCACCGACCGCAGAAAAGGTAGGGAAACTGATATCAGAATACTTTGCACATAACCCAGATTCAGATACATCCAGTTCTACTACATGGGAAGCGCATAAATGCGTCATTAGAGGGGAGCTAATCAAAATTAGAGCTAGAAAAATAATAGAGAGACGCGCCAAACATGACCACTTACATTCCTCTATACAGAGGCTCGAGCGAGCACACAAAAAAGACCCACATAGCCAAACGACTTTCTCAGAGCTCACACAAACCAGAAGGGAATTAAAAGAATTTCTCTTACAGGAATATCAGCGACAAGCATTATATGTTAGGCAACTATACTACGACCAGGGGAATAAACCTGGAAAATTGCTGGCAAGGACCACCCAACATAAAAAATACAAATCCTATAAACATACTCTGAAGGGAGGGAACTTTTCACTGATAAAGGACAGTAAGGGAATAGCAGCAGAATTCAGGCAATATTACCATGATTTATACAATTTAAATAATACACACTCTACGCCACTAACATTACAGTCCAATGAAAAACAAGCAAGAATAGTAGAATATTTGCCAAATCTCCCCATGATAAAGCTAAACGATGAGGAGAGAGTAGATTTAGATTCCCCTATATCTGAACAAGAAATCGGGATAACAATTAAAGATCTTCCCTCGGGAAAAAGCCCTGGCCCTGACAGGTTCACTACTAAATATTATAAGATATACAAATCCATTCTTGTACCACATCTCTCTTCCCTATTTAACGAATTAATTTATACTAAGTCTTTACCACCTAGAATGCTAGAAGCTCACATTACGGTACTGCCTAAACCAGGAAAATCCCATGACAGACCCAGTAATTTTAGACCAATTTCACTCCTGAACACGGATGTAAAAATTTTAGCCAAAATCTTAGCCACCAGACTTAATAAATATCTACCCAAACTCATATCCACGCATCAAGTTGGCTTTGTGCCAGGCAGGGAAGCTAAAGATAATACCATCAGAGTCCAGCATATTATAGAATATGTAAATCACCATAAATATCCACTGACCCTATTTGCATCCGACGCCGAAAAGGCCTTTTATAGGGTAGATTGGACATTTTTGAGAGAGGCCATGTCCACCATGAATATGGGTGATAATTTCCTTCATATGGTTTTCTCACTTTACTCAGGCCCCAATGCAAAAGTAAAAGTAAATGGTATATTGTCAGAATCTTTCTCTATTTTCAATGGAACCCTTCAGGGCTGCCCCTTGTCCCCTTTGCTGTTCCTTCTTTCATTTGAAGTCCTGGCCCAAAAAATCAGGCTTAACACAAAAATAGAGGGCATACAAATAGGAGAGAGAGAACACAAGTTGATGATGTATGCAGATGACATACTATTTTCCCTGACCAACATTGAAAATTCCGTACCAGCTCTAATAACGGAGTTACGAGAATACGGACAAATCTCCAATTTTCACTTAAACGTGAATAAATCAGAGCTGCTTAATATTACTTCTCCCCCATACCTAGTACAACAACTGGCTACTGGATTCGGTTTAAAGATAGCTTCAGAGAAGATAAAAAACCTAGGGGTTTTCCTGATGGCTAACCCAAACTCTTTGTTCAAATACAACTATTAACAAAACAAAGAAAAGTCCCAACTAGACTTTATATAAAGCCCCACTGTAGTTTAGACCGGAAACACAAACTTTAAATGTGAACCTCTGGACTTTATCAAGAAGTTACACCTTAGGATTCATAAGTGAGCTGTTGACATGTTCCAAATAATGCCCAATTTACATTTCTTTAATATAGATTACATGGCACAGTCTTTATACCTACAACCGCCAGATGATAGTGAGAACGAATATAGATAAAGTATCCAGTTCTATAAACCTTTCCGTAATGCACATTCCCAATATAACAAAATTTCTTCGATCAAAAGTTCAAACACCACTCCACGGCTTTATATCACCCCAGAATAAAACAGGAGAAGCTAAACATATCTCACCAGTTATTCGCACGCTCTTCCAGACCTCAGTCTGTCCACCACCGCGGATCGAGCGGCGTCCTCCTGCAGACGGGGAATACCTGTGGCTTGTAGCGCTCGGTTGTTCAAACAAACCAGTTCCGTGGCGTATCCAGCGTGTCACACCCGGCTCCTGTCCAATGAATGCCCAGTATAGTGACGTATCCTGCGTGTCACTACCGGCACGGGCCAGGGGCGTGTTCAAAGTATCAGGGGCGTACTGGAGTTATCCTACAGTACCCCAAAGGCTGCGATTGATCCCCAAAGTAAAGGAACTTGTGTTGACAGTAGAAGAGGGGCATAAACGGAAGGTTTAAAAAGTCATTAATTGCTGGCAAGGTTGTGTAGGCAAGGTTTCAGATTACCATAGATGAAACTTCCGAAGAGGGCAAAAACTTTCCTTTACCTCCTCACAGATAGTAGATCCGGTGGGCTTATGCAGAAGGTGCTTGGCTTGTTTCCTGATTTTTTGACAAATACAACTATTCACAACTTAAAAAAGAGATTTCAGACGATTTGTGTTCATGGAATTGCAAACCCTTGTCATCGCTGGGTAGGGTAGGAATCATTAAGATGAATATTCTGCCTAGACTATTGTATCTATTCCAGACACTGCCAATCCCCATGCCTAACCATTTTATACGACAACTACAAAATACAATAGATAACTTTATATGGGGGGGGGAGAAGTAGAGTACAAAGACAAACCATGTTTCTAGCTAGAGATCGGGGCGGACTGGGCATGCCAAATTTGGCATTGTATAGAAGGGCTATTCTGCTGCAGCAGATAATAGAATGGAGCCACAACACCAGCCAAAAGGCATGGGTTCAAATTGACAACTACATACTAGAGAGGTGTAACTCTGCATCTCTTATATGGACCGAACCCAGAAAGCGCCCAGATACAGTGCATCACTACCATGGCATACTCAAAAAATTTAAAGAATGGGATGGGACTATAGCCACCAACCCTCATGTATCGACCAGAGTGGGACCACTCCTCCCTATCAGAGAAAATATGGATCTCCCTCTGGGAAATACTAAAACCACGTATAAGCCCCTTTACAAACTTAGAGAAGGGACATTACACTTCGCTGTGGAGAACGGGATGAAAAACTACAGCAATGGGATATGAAAACATTCCCTCTGGTTAGCCAGATTGCAATTTATACATTTCATAACCACACATAGACAAAAGTCAGACATGCAGAGAGAGCTCACACCTTTTAAAAAATTATGTACACAAGAAACTCCACCCAGACATACTATTTCACTAATATACAAAATATTGTTGTTACCAAATGAAATGATGTTGCAAAATTATGTAAGATCTGGAGGTCAGAACTAGGTACCGTCTTTGACACCTCAACGTGGATTGAGTCATTTCGAAGAGCTGCATCTGCCTTAGTGTCAGCCTCAATACAGGAGATGCATATACAATTTATCAGTAGATGGCATTTAACACCATATAGACTGCATAAAATTAATTCCCAGATTAGTGATCGGTGTTGGAGAGCATGTGGACAGGCAGGCACGATACAACATATATGGTGGGACTGTCCTTATATAGTAGAGTTCTGGAGATCCATATTCAGCTCAATATCCTCTGTGTTGTGTATCACGGTTGCACCCAACTTTCACCTTCTGATGTTCATTCAGACCCGAAATTTCAAAATAAATTGCACCAGGGTATCCTCTTTATAATGCTAAATAGCGCTAAGAAACTTATCCCAAAAAGGTGGAAATCCAGTGTCTCACCGACAATTCAGGAATGGCACACTCAGACCACAGAAATATTACAATTAGAACGCCTACATTATTTAACAAAAAATAACATACAATTCCACCAAGGCCTTCTAGACCTATGGAGTGGAGTCCAGTTGAAGTGGGTCACTCAGATTTTATGAAAATCTAGGTAGTAAAACTGAAGCTTACGGCACAAACACCATGACCCTCCTTCCCCCCCCCGCTTACCCTTCTTTCCCCACCCTTTTTCATAATCTTCTCTTTTTCTTACTATTACTTTACTACATATGTTAACAGAATGAAACGTCAACATAGGAATGTATACTTTGTACAAATACTTGACTCTAAAGAGAATTTGACAGAACCGGTTATGCATTGCGATGATGGAAAACATGTATTGACACGAAAAACTGATACACTTTATGTTAAAATGTCAAGTGCAACATTTCTTTGCAATTATTATTGTTGACAATTATCTTTATGTTATATACATTTATTCTTCAATAAAAAACTTAAAAAAAAAAAAAAGACTCATCCAGTCTTGTCACTGTAAAAGAAATCAGTTTTGTTACATCAAAACTATAATCAGATAAGTTAGCAAGTTATGTAAATTCAGTAGAATCAGATAAAATCTTGCATACTTTGTTTGCTGTCCCCTATTGCCTTAATTAGGGGTGTTTATTTGTAGACACTTATTATAGACCACAGCTTAGTTGTTAAGCAGCAATAAAACTTAATACAGTTATAGTTGTTGACTGTTTAGTAGCCAAATAACTATATATTTGTTAATAGTTAAATTAAATATTATTTAATTAATTAAATTCCAATCAGCCAATAGAATGCAAGCTCAATCCTATTGGCTGATTGCATCAGCCAATAGGATTTTTTCTACCTTAATTTCGATTGGCAATCGGAATCTAAGAGACGCCATCTTGGATGACGTCACTTAAAGGTACCTTCATTCTGTGTTAGTCGTCGGATGAAGAGGATGCTCCGCGTTGGATGTCTTGAAGATGAACCCGCTCCACGCCGGATGGATGAAGATAAAAGATGCTGTCTGGATGAAGACTTCTGCCCGTCTGCAGGACCACTTCTGCCCGGCTTGGATAAAGACTTCTGCCCGTCTGGAGGACCACTTCGCCCGGCTTGGAAGAAGATGTCTTCTGGTAAGTCGATCTTCAGGGGGTTAGTGTTAGGTTTTTTTAAGGGTGTATTGGGTGGGTTTTATTTTTAGGTTAGGGACTTTAGGATGGTTACTATAAGTTATATTGTAGCTAGCTTAGGGTTTATTTTACAGGTAAGTATTTAGTTTTAAATAGGAATAATTTAGTTAACGAAAGGAATTTTTAGTTAGATTTCTTTTAATTATATTTAAGTTAGGGGGTGTTAGCGTTAGACTTAGATTTAGGGGTTAATAACTTTAATATAGTGGTGGCGACGTTGGGGGCGGCAGATTAGGGGTTAATATATGTAGGTAGGTGGCGGCGATGTTAGGGACGGCAGATTAGGAGTTAATAATATTTAACTAATGTTTGCGAGGTGGGAGTGCGGCGGTTTAGGGGTTAATATATTTATTATAGTGGCGGCGATGTCCGGTTCGGCAGATTAGGGGTTAAAATTTTTATTTTAGTGTTTGCGATGTGGAAGGGCCTCGTTTTAGGGGTTAATAGGTAGTTTATGGGTGTTAGTGTATTTTCTAGCACTTTAGTTAAGAGTTTTATGCTACGGTGTTGTAGTGTAAAACTCTTAACTACTGACTTTAAAATGCGGTACCAGTCTTGACAGGAGAGGGTGTACCACTCACTTTTTGGCAGACTCGTAATACCGGCGCTATGCAAGTCCCATTGAAAAAAGAGGATACGCAATTTACGTGGATTTAAGTGGATTTGCGGAATTTCCAAGTCTGGCCAAAAAAGTGAGTGGTACACCTGTACCTGCAAGATTCGTAATACCAGCGGGCATTAAAAAGCAGCATTAGGACCGGCTAACTCGTAATCTAGCCGAAAGAGTTTGGTAATATCTGTGAGATTCAGTTTGACAGCTGACTGCACTGAAATAAAATGATCAGTTTTAAGTTAGATTCTGTGACAGAATAAAATATAAATACTTGTTTCTTGCAGTTAGCAATTTATAGTTATCATTCTTTATAACATAGAACACCAGTACTGCCGCTTTAAATGTAAAGTACAAATCTTTCTCTCTCTGACAAAGCCAAACACAAGAGAGAGCTTTTTTGAAAACCAAAACATTCACAATGTTTATCGTTCTTCTCAAGGATAGCAAAGAAACCTCAAAGTTTCATTTTTACTTAAAGGAGAAATACTGTTTATTGCTTAAAAATATAAAATGTATACTTAAACCTGAGGGGAGGAGCTAGCCAGCTAATGAAGCAGCAGCACTTGTGGAGAGCTCTGTGTTATATACTCCATTAAACTGATAAAAAGTGCTTTTTGAGACATAATAAAGCCTTAAAAGGATAAGGAGCAACATCCCCAAGCAGAGGATTATCAATACAAGGAGCCTTTTTTAAGATTGGGAAAAACTGAACTCAATCCGGTTTTGAGAACCAGAACAAAACCAGGAAACCCCCCGGCTTCGGCCTGCACCGGATCGAAAGGCCTCACAAAAAGTTCTTTAAAGATCACCAAACTACCTAAGGTCAGTGTAACAGATGTGGTCAAGCACTAGTGGGGCTAATTGACATCATAGCTAAGAGAAAGGGGCACTTTATAAAGCAGAGAAAGGGCCCTGGGCCTATCCACATTTTCGGCCGAAGCTGGGTGGGGGAGAGACATTCAAGACCCTGCATCATAACTCTTTAATAACTGGAGAGGTGTCCCAAGGTGGGCCTTCCATTACAGGAAGATCTGCTCAATTGAAAAAGAGAAAAAGCCCATTGTGATTTAGCCATTTTAAAGACACTTTTTCTCTTCTTTTTTTTTTTTTTCTTTTTTTTTCTTCATTACCACTTTTCTCTCCTTTTGCATTTTTTATGGAGTGGAAAAGGTGGGGTTGGCACATTATATATTGAGGGGGCCAGAGAGGTTTAGTGCAGCTAGAGCCATTAATAACAGCACAGCATCCTAATTACAAGTGTGGAGAAAGACTTTTGAACTAGGTGCATTTCCATGCTGCAGCACAATAATATCACAGCTACCATCCCCCACTCAGGCTTTCATTTAAAGAGTATTTGCAACTTTGCTCCCCAACTTTATCAGGCAGACATATCTAGAGACTATAAGGAGAGACACTGAATTAATCAGTCCTGGAGAGTTGAGGCGGTCAGAAACTGCTTTGTTTGGCTACTACTGATTGACAGTTTTGGAGAAATATCTACAGCAGACACTAGCACTCTCTCCCCACCCCTTTCCTGCCAGTCCCAGTACTGGTGGGTCATATCCAAGATTCCCTCTCCGTGATGGTCCTGTGAGGACAGCTTCCCTGGGGAGTTGAGTGCTTTATTTTTGCAACTGCTCATATTTTGGACTAAAGTGAAGCATAATTACCATCCTACATGACGATCATCTAACAGATGGTCCACAGATAGGGTAATACAGTACTTACAGGGGCTTTTTCCACTCGCTGATCTCTCATCCTCTAGCCTAAAGGCCTTTGGGCAACAAGGAATACAGGAGAGGTATATTTAGCCGGCCCTGACACACAATACCCTATTCAGACCCTCTCCATCAGTCCAGATAATTCGCCCACTATTGCAAGTTTTTGCAGAGGAAGACATGATGTGGGACTAAATGGTTAATGGATGAACCTTTCGGACATGACTGAGTAGATAATAATATAGGTGGATATCTAAAAAAGATTTCGGGCTGTGAGGCTGCTATATTGGCAACAAAGTGGTATTGTTCTATGCAACAGAAGCTACAAAACCACTAAGCAGGTTCTATACAGAATAAATTTCAGTTTTTCTGTTTGTTTCTCTCTTCTCTCTATTAATACATCATTCCTAACAGTGCCCTCAATATGAAAAGCCGTACGCAGTCAGTCAAAGAGTGTTTATCAAAATCACAACAGAAAAAGAAACTAGCTATGTTAGATTCCTCTCAACAGATGGAACCAGTTGAAGATATAGCGGATTCCTCTCCGTCTCCGCCCAAGTCAAATACCTCAAACGAGGCCCTTTTAAAGCAAATAAAACAAATGTTTCATGAGGAAATGAGATCAGCCTTATCAGAACTAAAGCAAGATATCGCAGACATAGGTGAAAGAACTTCGGCTATAGAAGATAAAATTGATGAAATAGTAGAAGAAATCCCGGAACTACAGGCCACAGTAAGCTCCCAACAAGCTCAAATACAGAAATTGGAAGATCATCTGGAGGATCTGGAAAACAGATCGCGCAGATCCAACATCCGCATACGCAATTTACCAGAAAAATATAACAATCTCTCTGATACTGTAACTCAGATCTTCCAACAGTTATTGCCGGATGAGGAGACATCATTTCTCCTTATGGACAGAGTACATCGGGCTCTAACCAAGCCTCCAACTCCGGGAGCTCACAGAGATGTTATAACAAAACTCCATTATTATCACATCAAAGATAGAATCATGCAAGTTGTCCGAGGAGTTCAAGAAATCACCTATGAAGGCCACAAAATACAAATTTTTGCTGATTTATCGCCTATTACTTTGAGGAAAAGGAGAGAATTCAAACCAATAGTAGCAGCCCTAGCCAATGCCCAAATCAAATATAGATGGGGATTTCCTTTTCGATTGTCCTTCACAGTAGACAAAACATCTTTTTCCTGTGCCACAGTTGAGGAAGGACAGTCGATTTTGAACAAACTTCACATCGGTAGAGGAACGCCCCCTCCAGCACAATCGCCCAAACCTCAGCGAAAAGCTCTGACACGTACCTGGACACCAGTTCTCAAAAATGGGAAAACTCCAAGGAGAAATCATGATTCGGAAAGCCCAACCTGAGTCAAAGAGACAACTTATAAGTATTCTTTCATGTCCCCAAACGGGGGAGTCAGAGACCTCATTGGATTTTTCTTATGGGGGTTAACTCAAGAATCTTGTCACAATTGATGAGATCTGACTCAGAACTCCTGTGTGACATTGTTTAAATAGTTAGTAAGGATTAGTCAGAAAGAGATCCACCTTTCATTCATTCATTCACTCATGCATTTGGGTCATTCCAATGATTCAAATGTTGGACATTTCTGAGACATGTATCTAATGTGCTGATATTATATGTCCGAAGTTCATATTGTTTTTCATGTTCTTTATTATTTTTCATGATGTTTTGTTCTTTATCTTTAACTTTACAGGATTCCTATTGCTAGTTATGACCAATACTGGTTCTTTGTTGTTTGTTTTCTTGTTGTTTGAACTAATTGACAAATGTTTTTCCACCTCGACTACTTGTGCACTACAAGCAGGTAAACCTATGCCTTCACGTACATTGCAAAAAGTGGCTGATAGATCTGTATTTGCCGGGGGAGGGAGACCCAGCCGTACTGCAGTTGGTGAGTCTTTCAACATGTGTAATAAGAACATCTTTCACATGACTAAGAAATGTCTATAAATATAGTCTCTCACAATGTTAGAGGGTTACACTCAAATGTTAAGAGACGTAAGGCTCTAGACACATATAAATCCCTGAAGGCCCACATAATCTTATTACAGGAAACCCATTTTACAAAAGTGAAAACCCCGAAGTATTGGGATAGAGGTTTCCCCACCCAATTCCATGCCACATGCCAATCTAAAAAATGCGGAGTGTCCATCTTAATCCACTCAGACCTAAATTTCAAAGAGGATGAGGTAATAATAGATAAGTCAGGCAGATTTATTATTGTTAAGGGCAGAATACATAACTCACATGTAATTCTTGGCAACATATATGCTCCAAATGAGTCTCAAGCCCTTTTTATGTCTAAGATAGGTAAATTGCTTACTACTTGGAAGAAATCAAGGCTAATCATAGGGGGAGATTTTAATTTGGTACTTAATTCAGAATTAGATAAATCATCGATCCCACACAAACCTTCTTCCCAAAACTCTAAAAAACTCATGTATGACTTTCTATTAGATCATAATTTGGTGGACAGCTGGAGATACATCAACCCAAAAACCAGAGATTACTCATTTTACTCTAGTGTACACAATGTGTATTCTAGAATTGATTATATTCTACTTAGCCAGATCATGACTCCTTTGATAATGGCTTCGGATATTTTGCCTGCAACATGGTCAGACCATAATATAGTGTTGACAAGAATATCTGGCTTGATTGACCCTTACAGGGGCAGAAGCTGGACAATAAATCCAACTTTATTTAGAGACAAAGTTTTCACACAAAGTTTTCAGACAGAAATAGCACACTTTTTAGAGACAAACCATGACTCAGTGACTAATCCTATGCATATATGGGGGGGACTAAAGGCCTTTGCGAGAGGCATCTTGATAAAAGAATCCAATAAGCAGAATAGGGGTTATGTAGCACAGATTGAGCACTTAAAACAAGATATACAGAATCTGCAATCCCAACATCATTTAACACATGATGACTTGACACTCAGATTGTTGAAAGACAGAAAATATTCACTAGATAAGTTGCTGACAAGCGAGGCAACCAGATCCTTGAAACTTGTGGATGCTCAATATTTTATACAAGCTAATAAACCAGACAAGATGTTGGCTTTTAAATTAAAAGAAATATCTAGGATAACTTCTGTCCCACAAATTCAAACATCGAATGGACAGGTTTCTAATCACCCGCAGATCATTGCGAATACTTTTGCCCAATATTATCAAAAACTATACACTATACCGACACAAGGTAACCCACTTGATTTAGCCTTAGATACCAATAATTTTTTGCAGGCCTGTAAACTACCTAAAATTGAGGAGGGAGACTTAGATAAGTTGAACGCGCGGATAACTACTCAAGAAGTGAAACAAGCAATCCGTAGTCTAAAGATTGGAAAGGCACCTGGTCCTGATGGATACTCGGGTATTTTTTATAAAACACTTATGCAAGATATTAGCCCCATCTTAGTTACAATATTTAACCATATGCTAGAAGGGGGAGAGATCCCTAAGGAACTTCTAGAGGCTCGTATATCAGTGTTGCCTAAACCTGGAAAATGCAAGCAACTTTGTAAAAATTACAGACCTATCTCGTTAATTAACTTAGACATTAAATTGTTTACCAAAATCCTGGCAGTCAGGCTAAATGATATTCTCCCAAAACTTGTCCATCAGGACCAGGTGGGATTTATTCGCAACAGGGAGGCTCCAGATAACATTCGGAAGGTAATAGATCTCATAGATTACTCATCCAAGCAGGCTGTGCCTTCTCTGTTTCTTTCCCTGGATGCAGAGAAGGCATTTGACCGTGTAAGATGGGGCTATTTGGACTTAGTATTAAAACATATGGGCTTTACGGGAAATTTTTGTGCGGCTATTTCTACAATATATTCTAACCCTTCTGCCTTTATTAAAATAGCTGGGTATAAGTCTTCATCTATAACAATTCTTAATGGAACCAGGCAGGGCTGCCCTTTATCACCACTACTATTTGCACTGTGCATCGAACCATTAGCAGCCAGCATCAGGCAAAACGTAGATATTACAGACATTAAAATACAAGACCAGGAACATAAGATCAGCCTGTTTGCAGATGATGTTATTCTGTCTGTCACTAAACCTATGATCTCTCTCCCCCTAATATACTCGACTATTGGCAAATTTGCCAATATCTCGGGTTACAAGATTAATAATGATAAGTGTGAGGCTATTAGTGTACATCTTCCAGAACACACTAAAAAACTTTTAACACTGAATTTTGACTTTACTTGGTCTGACAGGGGTATGAAATACCTGGGCATTAACATTCCAAGCAATCTGGATCATCTATATAAACTAAACTACATACCTTTGTTCACGCACATTAAAAATTTACTATCCAGATGGAACAAGCTTAATATCTCCCTATATGGCAGATTGACTTCGGTCAAGATGACAGTTCTGCCTAAAATTCTATATCTTTTTCGGTCATTACCTATAAATGTACCCACCTCAACACTACAGAAAATACAAAAAGACATAATAGCTTTTATATGGAAATACCAAAGATCTAGAGTAAACAAACAAACCCTTAGTAGACATAAGGTGGGAGGAGGGATGGGGCTGCCGGATTTAACATCCTATTATTACGCGGCTAGAATGGCACAATCCACCCTGTGGCATAATCATTTAGATAAAATCCAATGGGTACAGATAGAATCAGACATGATGAAGACATACCCTATTTATAAACTCTTGTGGTCTAAAAAAAAAGATAGACCCACTAATTGGAGATCCTTTATCACCATAGCACATACATTGATAATGTGGGACACCTTGACAACCAAATACCCCTTGCTTCAGAGGGGATCGAAAGCGACCCCGCTGGTAACGTTATCCACTAGTTATGACCAAGATACACAGGAGAAATGGGCAAACAAGGGACTATATCGAATTGCAGATGCTCTTGAGGGGACTAAGGTTATAACTTTCCATCAGTATGCTGAACTCAAAAGGTCGGGGGTTGCCAGTTGGTTTCACTACCTTCAGTTGAGAGCCAGGGTAGCTGAAGTTTTAGGTAACGATAAGATGTCTGCTAGTTCTTATGTAGAGAGGTTGTGCTTGGCCACCAGTAGGATTAGAGGAGCAATCTCCGACCTTTATATTCAATTCAATACACCTCCTAAGTTAAAAAAATTACCATTCATGATAAAATGGGAGTCTGAATTAAATTTCACCTGGTCAGCAGAAAAGTGGTGTGACACTCTTAGGTCTGGCACTTCTTTTTCGATATGTGCCCATTTAAAAGAAAATTTCATAAAAGTGGCATTCCGATGGTACTTTCACCCCTCCAGAATACATAAGATTCAGGCTAACACAAATTGTTTACGAGGTTGCAATGAAAGAGGGACATACTCCCATATGTGGTGGCATTGTTGTCATGTAATTAATATATGGTCCCAAACGTCATCTCTTCTGAGTGAAATTTTGGAAAGACAAATTAATTTATCCCCTACTCAGGCACTGCTACATGAACCCCTACCAGGTCTGAATTCAAGAGTTAATAAATTAATAGCACTTATCTGTACGATAACTAAACTAAACATAGCTAGATACTGGAAGACATCGGTGCCATCATTTTTGTTAATCAAGAATAAGATTGATTTCTACTATCAGATGAGTAGTGCTTCTGCAGACATACTAGACAATAAGGAGCAATTTTTGAGGATATGGGAACCCTGGATAATGTACTCCGAAGCTAGAAATAGAAATAGACAGCAAAGATTCAGAACACCTGACTAAAACCAAAAGAGTTATGAAGTGGGTGCCCCCCTGCCTCTCCCGCTCCTGCCCAGCTTGTCTGGGTGGGTCACATCCCATTACCCTTCCCCTCCCTTTGGGATGTATCCAGTCTCCCCCGGGGCAGGGGGGGGGGGTGATAGATAGAGCACCATGGGTCTTCTTACTGGCTGGGTCCCCTCCTCCACAGGGTTTTGAAAGGTTATTACTGATAATAATATATTATGCTTAATTTGTGCTTTTGTATATGAGGTATGTGTAACCATGTTCAATGACTTAAAATTTAGCAGAGATGGAATTCTTTGTCAAATGTAAATTATACACTGTAAAACTCAATAAAAACTTTTGTTCATTAAAAAAAAAATGTATACTTAAACCTGACAAATGCTTATTATTTCAACAACAACAAATAATTAATAGAGCCTTTGAACTCTCCGCTGTGCCTCCAAATATAATGTTGTGAATATTATCCTTATTATTATTATTATTATAAATATTATTATTATTTCAGTAGTGTACGCGCAAAGTTTATTGTGTTTAGACACAATAAATATTATGGAACCTCTATATCATTCTGATAATGTAACTCATTATATATATAATAGCGGTTACCAACTTTTCAGGGGCAATGTGTGCAATTTAATAACACTCTGAATTATATAATTTGCAAAGGATAATAGATATAAAACCTGAATCATTTTAGTTCTGATTTGTTTATTAATTAAACTGAGACCAGATCAATAAGCAAACTTACACCTAGATTACGAGTTTTGCGTTAGAGGCTATGCGGTGCTAACGAGCAGTTTATGCTCACCACTCAATTACAGACAGCGCTGGTATTAGAGGTTTTTACAAGTTTTTACAAGTGAGCGTTGAGAAAAATTTTGCTCATTACCGCACTCCAATACCAGCGCTGCTTACATTAGTGGTGAGCAGGTGTAACGTGCTCATGCATGATTTCCCCATAGGAATCAACAGGGAGAGCCGGCTGAAAAAAAGTCTAACACCTGCAAAAAAGCAGCGTAAAACTCACTAACGCAGCCTCATTGATTCCTATGGGGAAATAAAATTTATGTTTACACCTAACATGAACTCCAAGTCTAAACACCCCTAATCTTACACTTATTAACCGTAATCTGCCGCCCCCGACCTTGCCGACACCTACATTATATTTATTAACCCCTAATCTGCCACCCCCAACGTCGCCGCCACTATTCTAAATTTATTAACCCCTAAATCTAAGTATAACCCTAACCCCCCCTAACTTAAATATAATTTAAATAAATCTAAATAAAATTCATATCATTAACTAAATTATTCCTATTTAAAACTAAATACTTACCTATAAAATAAACCCTAAGCTAGCTACAATATAACTAATAGTTACATTGTATCTAGCTTAAGTTTTATTTTTATTTTACAAGCAAGTTTGTATTTATTTTAACTAGGTAGAATAGTTACTAAATAGTTATTAACTATTTAATAAACTACCTAGCTAAAATAAATACAAAAGTACCTGTAAAATAAAACCTAACCTAGGTTACACTAACACCTAACACTACACTATAATTAAAATAATTCCCTAAATTAAATACAATTACATACAATTAAATTAAGTTATCTAAAGTACAAAAACAAACAAACACTAAATTACAGAAAATAATAGACAAATTACAAGATTTTTAAACTAATTACACCTAAACTAAGCCCCCCCAAAATAAAAAAAAGCCCTACCCTACACTAAATTACAAATAGCCCTTAAAAGGGCCTTTTGCGGGGCATTGCCCCAAAGTAATCAGCTCTTTTACCTGTAAAAAAAAATTACAAATCCCCCCCAACATTAAAACCCACCACCCACACAACCAACCCTACTCTAAAACCCACCCAATACCCCCTTAAAAAAAACTACCCTACCCTACACTAAATTACAAATAGCCCTTTAAAGGGCCTTTTGCGGGGCATTGCCCCAAAGTAATCAGCTCTTTTACCTGTAAAAAAAAATTACAAATCCCCCCCAACATTAAAACCCACCACCCACACAACCAACCCTACTCTAAAACCCACCCAATACCCACTAACACTAACCCCTTGAAGATCACCTTACCGGGAGAAGTCTTCATCCAACCGGGCCGAAGTCCTCAATGAAGCCGGGAGAAGTCTTCATCCATGCCGGGCGAAGTGGTCCTCCAGACAGGCAGAAGTCTTCATCCAGACGGCATCTTTTATCTTCATCCATCCGGCGTGGAGTGGGTCCATCTTCAAGACATCTGACGTTGAGCATCCTCTTCATCCGACGGCTAACACTGAATGAAGGTTCCTTTAAATGACGTCATACAAGATGGCGTCCCTTCAATTCTGATTGGCTGATAGAATTCTATCAGCCAATCGGAATTAAGGTAGAAAAAAATCCTATTGGCTGATGCAATCAGCCAATAGGATTGAAGTTCAATCCTACTGGCTGATCCAATCAGCCAATAGGATTGAGCTGGCATTCTATTGGCTGATTGGAACAACCAACCTCGTTGAGGACTTCGGCCCGGTTGGATGAAGACTTCTCCCGGTAAAGTGATCTTCAAGGGGTTAGTGTTAGTTTTTTTTTTAAGGGGGTATTGGGTGGGTTTTAGAGTAGGGTTGGTTGTGTGGGTGGTGGGTTTTAATGTTGGGGGGGATTTGTAATTTTTTTTTTTACAGGTAAAAGAGCTGATTACTTTGGGGCAATGCCCCGCAAAAGGCCCTTTAAAGGGCTATTTGTAATTTAGTGTAGGGTAGGGCTTTTTTTATTTTGGGGGGCTTTTTTATTTTGTTAGGGGGATTAGATTAGGTGTAATTAGTTTAAAAATCTTGTAATGTGTTTATTATTTTCTGTAATTTAGTGTTTGTTTTTTTGTACTTTAGATAATTTAATTTAATTGTATTTAATTGTATTTAATTTAGGGAATTAATTTAATTATAGTGTAGTGTTAGGTGTTAGTGTAACTTAGGTTAGGTTTTATTTTACAGGTCAATTTGTCTTTATTTTAGCTAGGTAGTTTATTAAATAGTTAATAACTATTTAGTAACTATTCTACCTAGTTAAAACAAATAAAAAATTGCCTGTAAAATAAAAATAAACCCTAAGCTAGCTACAATGTAACTATTAGTTATATTGTAGCTATTTTAGGCTTTATTTTACAGGTATTTAGTTTTAAGTAGGAATAATTTAGTTAATGATAGTCATTTTTATTTAGATTTCTTTTAATTATATTTAAGTTAGGGGGGGTTAGGGTTAGAGTTAGACTTATATTTAGGGTTTAATAACTTTAGTATAGTGGCGGCGACGTTGGGGAAGGCAGATTAGGGGTTAATAAATGTAGGTAGGTGTCGGCGATGTTAGGGATGGCAGATTAGGGGTTAATAATATTTAACTAATGTTTGCGAGGCGGGAGTGCGGCGGTTTAGGGGTTAATATATTTATTATAGTGGCAGCGATGTCTGGTTTGGCAGGATAGGGGTTAAAAATGTTCTTTTAGTGTTTGCGATGCGGGAGGGCCTCGGTTTAGGGGTTAATAGGTAGTTTATGGGTATTAGTGTACTTTTTAGCACTTTAGTTAAGAGTTTTATGCTACGGCGTTGTAGAGTAAAACTCTTAACTACTGACTTTAAAATGCGGTACCATTCTTGACAGGAGAGGGTCTACTGCTCACTTTTTGGCTCGTAATACCGACGCTATGCAAGTCCCATTGAAAAAAGAGGATACGCAATTTACGTAAGTGGATATGCGGTATTGCCAAGTCTGGCCAAAAAAGTGAGCGGTACACCTGTACCTGCAGGACTCGTAATACCAGCGGGCGTTAAAAAGCAGCGTTAGGACCGGCCAACGCTGCTTTTTAAGCATAACACAAAACTCGTAATCTAGGTGTTATTTTATTAAAATAATTATTAGAAATAATCCTATATTATAAAAGGCCAAGTGTGTTTGTCTGAAGCCGTCATGCGCAGTAGAGACTGCGCGCGGACAAACACACCTGGCCTTCAGCTGCAGAGTAGTACGCACTGCGGAAGCTGCCTGGTGTGGGCGTGACTGGCGTCGGACGTGCCGTGATAGGGGCGTGGCCGGCGGGCGTGGCGAGGGGCGTGGTCGGCGGGCGTGACAATGGGACGTGGCCTCGCGGGAGCGTGCGGCAGGGGCGTGGCCGGCGGGAGAGAACAAAACAGAGGAAGGAAGGAAAGAAAGAAAGCGAGCAGAGAGAGGGGGGAAGAGCAAAAGAGGGAGAGAGAGCGCAAGAGAGTGGGAGAGAAAGAGGGGGAGAGAGAGGGGGAGAGAGCTCAAAAGAGAGGGGGAGAGAGAGCTTAAAAAAGAGGTGGGAGAGAGAGCGCAAAAGAGGGAGAGAGAGAGCGCGCAAAAGAGAGGGGGAGAGAGCGCAAGAGAGGGGGAGAGAGCGCACAAAAGAGCGGGAGAGAGCGCACAAAAGAGGGGGAGAGAGAGAGCTCAAAAGAGAGGGGGGAGAGAGAGCGCAAAAGAGAGGGGGGAGAGAGAGCGCAAAAGAGAGGGGGGAGAGTTTAAAAGAGAGCGCAAAAGAGAAGGGGGAGACAGAGTGCAAAAGAGGGAGAGAGAGAGCAAAAGAGAGGGGGAGAGAGCAAAAAAGAGGGGGAGAGAGCACAAAAAAGAGGGGGAGAGAGCGCAAGGGGGAGAAAGCACAAAAGAGAGGGGGATAGAGCGCAAAAAAGAGGGGGAGAGAGCGCAAAAAAGAGGGGGGAGAGAGCGCAAAAGAGTGGGGGGAGAGAGAGAGCTCAAAAGAGAGGGGGGAGAGAGAGCTCAAAAGAGAGGGGGGAGAGAGAGCTCAAAAGAGAGGGAGGGAGAGAGAGCTCAAAAGAGAGGGGGGGAGAGAGAGCTCAAAAGAGAGGGGGGGACAGAGCATTTAAAAGAGAGGGGGGAGAGAGAGTGAGAGAGAGTGCACAAATTAGGGGGAGAGAGAGTGCAAAAGAGAGGGGGAGAGAGCGCAAAAGAGAAGGGGGAGAGAGCGCAAAAGAGGGGAAGAGAGAGTGCAAAAGAGGGGAAGAGAGAGTGCAAAAGAGGGGAAGAGAGAGCAAAAGAGAGGGGAAGAGAGAGCAAAAGAGAGCGGGGAGAGAGAGCAAAAGAGAGGGAGTGAGAGAGCGCAAAAGAGGGGGGAGAGAGAGCAAAAGAGAGGGGGGAGAGAGAGAGAGCGCAAAAGAGGGGGGAGAGAGAGAGCAAAATAGGGGAGAGAGAGAGCAAAAGAGGGCGAGAGAGAGCAAGAGGGGGGAGAGAGCAGATGAGGGGGGGGGGAGAAAGAGAGCAAGCAAAAGAGGGGAGAGAGAGCAAAAGAGGGGGGAGAGAGAGCACAAGGGGAGAGAGAGAGAGCAAAAGAGGGGGGAGAGTGCAAAATAAGGGGGAGAGAGAGAACTCAAAAGAGAGGGGGGGAGAGAGAGAGAGAGAGCGCAAAAGAGAGGGGGGAGAGAGAGCGAGCAAGGGTTGGAACCGCGGTACCTAAAAAATTGGCCCGTGTACACGGGCTTTAGGACTAGTAAGCAATATTTGAATAAAGCAAATCAATAAGCATACATCATTACAATGATTTAATGATTATCAGGTTAAAACTAATTAAAACAATCACTAAATTAATTTACTTGCAGTAGCTTGCATGCATAATAGAGAAACAGAAACTTTTGTTATTTAAATGCTCAGCATAGCTGGCAAGAATTAGGTAAACTAATAATCCTGGCAAACCATAAGAAAATGATATTATTACCAGATTCCTGATTGACCCAGTGTTATTGTCGACAGTGTTGGTGATATTCACCCTGGACTGAATAACTCTTCAGATCACGACAGGTTAAAGAGGGTTCGTTTTTTGAAAAACACACTGCAGTGAGGAGAGAATGAATACAAAGTTTTCTCTGGGGGGGTCAGTCCCCTTCCCAGGCATTTATACACAGGAGACAGGGCATTCCTGGACTCCATATCTAGGCTAATACAGTTTATGATTGGCTAGCTAAAATGCAAGGGTTTTTACCAAATATGGTTATAACATAAGTAAAAAATACAGTTAGACAGAATTCTATTCACGGTTTTATTCCTCAAAATAGCTGGTTTAACTGTCTGACCATATATCAAAAAAGGGTAAAGGTCAGGGATGAACTAATGTCTGCTCTTATGTTAACAAAGAGAGTTGTGTATTGTAAAAAGCATATTATTCTACAAGCTTACTAATTTATGGTATACATACACTCACATATATTTGGCCTACCAGGAGAGCAAGGAACTTGAGTAATCTCATACAAGGATAGGAAGGGATTAGATTTAGAAAGAATAAACAGACATACACTAGCTACCATAAAACAATGCCCCCTTAAGCAAGACAGGCCTCTCCTGACTAACAATGCCCACATAAAATTAACCCATTCAGATCTCACAAAGCACTGCAGAAAAAACAGTTACAGATATTGCTTATTATTTTCAACAGTCCCTCCTCTGATACTGTTAAACTCTGTGACAATAGCATCAAACAGCAATATGGTTTAGTCGGATGAATTCCATCTCAAACTGCAGTGCAGAGGTGCCGTGGTCATAGCAATGGGGCACAAGCAAGGCTGAAGCTTCATAAGAGGGCATCAGTCTGCTGGTTGCTGGGCTGACGAGGTTACAGAGCTTCTGTAGCATTAATTTAAGACAGATTACTACGAGAGAAAGAAAAACAATTAGTATGACAAAGATTAGCAAACCTTGCAGTATCTGTACCCCCAATTTACCCAGCCATCCTGACAGGCCAAAAGTCAAATCAAAATCCAAAACACTAAACTTAATATCATGCAGGATAGTTAATACAATTATAATTTTTCCATTGTTCTCTCTAAGTATTGAGCTTTGGATTTGCACATAATTAAATGATAAGGAAGCAAGTGTGTTTAAACAAAGTGATAAAATAATGAGATATGGCATTACCTGAAACTCAACACATTGTAATAGGCTGTGGTTTAAAAGCACAAAACCAGCTACTTCATATACACAACATACATTTTAAACTCTGCAGCTGGTATAACAAGTCTAAAATAGATTAATATAAAAGCAATTTTTCAGTGTACTCTACCTTTAAGAGACTGTGGTTGCCACAGACATACATTATATTGCTTTGTAATCTGCTAAACATAAGTACATATGTATTTAAGCACAATTATATTAACACCTAACTACCTTGAATGCTCACTGCTATTGAAATGAATGCAAAACTAATAATCCATCTGAAAATAAACAAAAACAAAAACAAATAGAGAATGTGGGGAAGGAGCAATATACAAAACCTTACAGATAGATTAGCTAAAATAATTAACCCAATAATCGCTGGGAGAAAATTTAACAAGTACACTTTTTATATGTACTTTACAAAAAATGAAGCAAAAATAAAAAATGAATGTATAGTAATGTTTCATTGTCAATAGTGTAACATTGTATATATTGTTGAAATGCCTAATTTAATAGTAATTTAACTAAAAGAACTTTAATACAGAGGTACCAAACTCATGGTTATGTGGTATGAAACCACAGATCCAACAGGCACCTGTACCATCAGTGTGGCAGTAACAATAAATGCATTGTCTTGTTCCCATGGGGTGGTATGGCAGACATAACTGGGAACAATGAGAATACCCAAAAATATAAAAGGATACATGGTGAGTTTGATATACATATAACAATTGCACAGTAATAGAATAAATAAATCATACAAAAAGTAATTGCTAACATTTCAGTGATTACTAAAAGCTTTATAAAACAGAGAATTCCATTACACACCAGTAAGAGCATCACTAGGGTGTAAATGCAGCATACAGAAATTATAATGAAAAATAAAAAATGAGTTCATTAGCTTTAAACATTCGGGAAATATTCAAGCACTATCAGAGAATGATACTTCCCAAAGGCTCAGTCTTTATGGATTTCCTTGCCAGTGATAGGATCAGTCTGTGGTATACCAATTTGTAGTGAGATCCATGATTTAACTTCTGTGACTTCAGTGGCTGTATTTGTGATAAATAATACACAGACAGGCCCCTTCTACTTTGGCTCCAGAGCTATTTTTCTGGAAAAAACTTTCAACCATTATAAGCTCACCAGGTGAGATGGCATGCACTACACGATTATCTTCTTTAACTGTGCAGCAAGTTCCTGGATATGGAAAGACTTAAGCATTGATGTTAGTTGTATGTCATAGTCTCCAAAATCAACATCACAGATATTATATTTGCAGCCTGTTTCTGAGCAATGTTAAACTAATAGTCATCAGCATTTACACAGGGGGTATTGTAAAATACAGGGTAATTTATGTTTCTCTTTAAAGGGTCAATAAATTTGAACTTTAATGATTTAGATAGGGCATGTTATTCTAAACAACTTTAAATTTTAATTTTATCATCAAATTTGCTTGGTTCACTTGGCATTCTTTGTTAAAGGCTAAAACTAGGTAGGCTCATAAGCTGATTTCTAAGAACTTGTAGGCCGCCTCTTATTTCACTGTCTGGCTGTGAAAGGCTAATTAATGCACTGCTAGTTTAAATGTGCTACATATACAACATTCACTGACACAAGAGTCAGCACTAATTGGTCAAATTTCAAGTTTATAAAAAAGCACTGAGATAAGTGGGCAATCTGCAGAGATTTGGATACTAAGGGGCCTATCTATCAAGCTCCGAATGGAGCTTGATGCCCTGTGTTTCTGGCGAGCCTGCAGGCTCGCCAGAAACAGCAGTTGTGAAGCAATGGTCACAAAGACTGCTGCTCCATAACCTGTGTGCCTGCTCTGAGCAGGCGGACAGACATCGCCGCAATTCAACCCGATCGAGTTCGATCGGGTCCGCCAGACTTTGATAAATTGAGGCCTAAGTAATCACAGTGGTAAAAGAAGTTTATCAATACAACCGTGTTGATTATGTAAAACTTGGGATTGGGTAACAAAGTGACTTTTTTTTTTTAAACAATAAAAAATGTCAAGTACACTGTCCTTTTAATTTCAATAAATTTTTCCCCCTGCCAATTTTATTAGTCACAAATCTTTAAAACATAGATTATGCAATTATTACTCCAAGGCAGGTATACACTTTCTTGTTCCCCTCTAGACACATTAAGGAAAACGTTCCCTAGTTTACACAGTAAGTCTTTCCTAATGACATTATTGAACAGTTTTGGAACATGTCATTCTGTTTCAGGACCTACAGCTACACTCAAGGTTTTGATATGTGCTTTGTCTAACAAGAACTGACAGTCAGTCAGAGTATGCATTCCTCTTAGGGTTAAGCAGTCCCCTCTTCCCCCTCCCTTTTCTTATAGCACAGCTACTCCTATGTTTTTACTGTCTGACTGCTCAAAGTCTTATCTGTGTCACATTTTTTCTACAGTTAAAATATTTGATTCCACTTGAAAAATTAAGTGAAAGAAATTAAACAACCATATACAAACATCTTTATTAAGATTATACATGGTTTAATTGTATTCATCCACTAAATAATATTTGAACTAAATATTTTCTTTGCATATTTATTGCAGCTGGCCAGTTCTGCAAATCAATACAAGACAATATGTATATATAAGAAAATTTGCGGCAAATATTTTACCATCAATAATTCTGTGTAATTTCAGTGGAGAACACAATAAACCTTATACACACAAAAGTTAAAAATACAACATTTACCTTCAACTACACATTGTGCACTATTGCTCTGACAAAATCATACAACAGAGACACAATGAACACTGACAATCAACCACTAATTAAAACTTCAAACATATTCACTCCTAAGGTGGAAAAACCCTACCATACAAACTTCTAATATCTCCTTACATACCTCCAGCACCTCTTCAATATTTATACACATTTTCACAAGCATTACATTCTGACAAAGGAATACATTTCCTCTCAATTATGCCCATTTTCACAAAATTGTATAATATACAATTACTTTGTCCATGGGTACTCCCTTATTAACAAAACACTAAAACATGATTTACCCTACTTAAAATGTCACTTAAGGGATATAAAGCACAGTTTTAATTTATTACTTACTCTTTTAATCATTCAAACACAAACTTTTCTAACAAATACTCTTACCAGTCCTATCAGTATTCCTATACCCCTCCCTCTTACATGCAGCTCTTGTGTCTGTGTTTTTGTGCTGCTGGAGTGACCAACAATCTTTTCTCATGTGTCCCACTTTTCCACATTTGAAACATTTTATTATTTTACCCCTTGCACTCTTTTTCTTATTTTTTTTGCTCTGTTTCTTCCCTTACTGGGAGATTTAATTCTATTTTTTTATTTCTTTTTGATAATTATCCTATAGCAAAGCCTTTAAAGACTCACGCTGTCTTTTTACTGCCTCAGTATTCCATTTAAAATATGCTTCCCACTCTTCTGATGTAGGGTTGTTCTTTTTTTTTTTTTTGAAACCCCTGTTAAAACATTACTTAGGGTATTTATTTTATCTAGGCTCCAAAAGTCACCCTCTGGCCATATATTGGACCCTTTAATCTGTTATTCAGGACCAGTTAGTATGATACTTATTACAAAAAGGGCCATGGTGTTGATTCATATATTCTGCTGGGGAACCTTTTAGCCATTTAAGATTAGTGGAACAGCCTTTAGAGGAATTATGTCTCATTTTAAATTGACTTTTTTCTATATATTTTTTACTATTTTTTTTCTTAAATGTCACTTGGGGTTTTTACTTACAATTAAAACAAATTCTAAAAAAAAAAAAAAAAAACAAAACCAACAAAACAGAACAATAAAGAATTGTATTGTATCATGAGAACCTTCACCCCAACCTGGCGACACTACACCACATGTCTTCCCTTAAATGACCGCTGCAGTCTTACGTCTACCCAGGATAGCCCCTTCACTAAGACTAACAATATTTTCTTCACTGGGAATACTATCAGTGCTCATACAAGAAATAAAGCTGTCTAATCAGGGCTTATCCAGGAGGTTTTCCTAAACAAATAATCAGATAAAAGATAACTATGTTTCCTCTTAGGGTGTCTGCCAGGTCACAGTTTCAGATATAGGTTTGTCACAGTTCCCCTTGCATTCAAACACTGACTGGTTAATGTCCGGTGAGACTTGCAGTCAGGTTGGGGTGGCTAGAACTGTAAACCCAGTCTCCTAATCCCAGTT
The DNA here is from genome assembly GCF_027579735.1 of Bombina bombina. NCBI lineage: Eukaryota > Metazoa > Chordata > Amphibia > Anura > Bombinatoridae > Bombina > Bombina bombina. The sequence continues at coordinate 560,575,806 of NC_069502.1, forward strand.
GCCTTTTAATAGACACCCTCCTAGGTCACAAGTTTTTTACTTTTACAAAAACAATTTACACAATACAACACACAACATTAATAAATCAATAAACGGAGCCTCTTAGGATAGCGTCACCCAGAACGCCAAACAGCTCTGACCCCTTACCCAGAGACACTTAATTACTGTTACACTAAAAACAGAAAATGCTCTTACCATTGAGAAGGCCGGTCTTAATTGAGTGCCCCTGGGGCAGAAAGTCTTTGCCACTTGGACTGGTGTCTGAGATTGTACCATCCTGTTCATGACGCCATGTGTTGGTGATATTCACCCTGGACTGAATAACTCTTCAGACCACGACAGGTTAAAGAGGGTTAGTTTATTGAAAAACACACTGCAGTGAGGAGAGAATGAACACAAAGTTTTCTCTGGGGGGGTCAGTCCCCTTCCCAGGCATTTATACACAAGAGACAGGGCATTCCTGGACTCCATATCTAGGCTAATACAGTTTATGATTGGCTAGCTAAAATGCAAAGGTTTTTTTACCAAATATGGTTATAACATAAGTAAAAAATACAGTTAGACAGAATTCTAT